>NC_091822.1:190782664-191382664 GCF_038994185.2 Dermacentor albipictus
CACTGACAGCCATCTCGAACGACTTCGTAGTTGGCGTCACTGATGCGTCGTAAAACTATGTAGGGCCCGAAGTATTTGCGGAGGAGCTTTTCAGAGAGCCCGCGCTTACGAATAGGTGTCCAGACCCACACTTTGTCGCCGATGTTGTATTTCATAGGTCTGTGCCGAAGATTGTAGCGTTTGGCGTCACAGTCCTGTTGTGCGTCGACTCGCAGACGCGCAAGCTGCCTAGCTGCTTCTGCTCGTTGTGTGATCTCTTCAGCACCCGTGTAGTTGTCATCAAATTCATTAGGGAGCATTGCGTCCAATGTTGTCGTAACTTCACGGCCGTATACCAGACTGTAGGGTGTCTTGCGAGTGGTCTCTTGACGAGCCGTATCGTACGCGGAGGTGACATAAGGTAAAACCTTGTCCCAGTTCTCGTGCTCTACATCTACGTACATGCTTATCATATCAGCGGTATACTATTGAGTCGTTCCGTCAGTCCGTTTGTTTGGGGGTGATACGCCGTTGTCTTCCGGTGGGCGGTACCACTTAGACGTAGAACGATATCCAAAAACTTGGCCATGAACGCAGTACCTCGGTCCGTGACGACTACTGCGGGAGTACCATGCCTTAAAACGATGGATTCGGGAAAAAATCGTGCCGCTTCATCAGCAACAGCCCGTTGCAGAGCCCCTGTCTCGGCATATCTGGTGAGATAATCTGTGGCGATGATTATCCACCTATTGCCGGTAGTATACGTTGGTAAGAGGCCAAAAAAAAGCCATGCTTACTTGAGCAAATGGTGTGGCCAGTACTTGAACAGAGTGCAGCAAGCCGGATGGCTTGACGGATGGCGGTTTGCAATGTTGGCAATCCAGAAATGTCTGAACGTCACGTTTAACAACCGCAGTAAGTCTCGGTCAGTAATAATTATGCCGAATCCGTGCCAATGTGCGAGTGTAGCCCAAGTGCCAAGCGGTCGGCTCGTTGTGGCAGGCGTGTAAGAGTTCACGTCGAAGCGATGAGGGAACAACGACTAAGTAGTTGCTACCGCTAGGTGAGGCGTTCATCTTGTAAAGGACGTTGCGACGCCAGCAGTACGGTGCCAGCCCTCTTGCAAATAGCCTCGGCACGCTGTTGGTTCGTCCTTCCAGGTTATCAGTAAGCGGCAGCAATTCAGTGTCATCCCCTTGCTGGCGTGAAAGATCGGCTAAGTCCACGAGTTCCAGAAAGACTGTGTCGCCATCGTCATGTGCTGCCGGCCCAACAGGAGGCCGAGAAAGGCAGTCGGCGTGCTGTTTTTCCGAATTGTATGCGACAATAAATTCGAACTCTTGGAGTCGAAGACTCCAGCGTGCGAGCCGGCCGGAAGGACCTTTAAAATTAATGAGCCAGCGCAGCGAATGGTGATCGCTAACGACGGTGAAAGACCGACCGTACAAATACGGACAAAATTTCAGAACTGCCCATACCATTGCGAGGCATTCTTTTTCAGTGGTGGAGCAGTTAGCCTCGGCTCAGGATAGTGTGCTACTGGCATAAGCGATCACATTTTCGCTGTCGTCCTGCCATTGTACGGGCACTGCCCCTAGGCCGACGTTACTAGCGTTTGTATGCAATATCGTCGGGGCGTCTTCATCGAAGTGTGCTAGCACGGGAGGCGCTTGCATGCGTTGCCGGAGCTCGTGAAATGCCCGCGGCTGGTCTTCGCCCCAAGTAAAAGGGATATCTGCTCTGGTGAGCTGTGTTAACGGCCGTGCGATGCGCGAGAAATTCGCAATAAATCGCCGGTAATATGCACAGAGTCCCAGAAAACGGGGCACGGCCTTTTCGTCTTATGGGGATGTCACATCAGGGAGGAGCTTTGCGCCGATTCTAACTCTCTTGCATGCATAATCATGCGAAAAAATAAAATTAGGAGTCGGATATCTCGGAGCACGGACACGCTAGAAGAACCCTTCCAACTAATATTGTGTATAAACACGACTGCCTCTAAGTTTTCAATACAAACATATCCACTTACTGCAGTCAACAAAAAGTTAATCATTCAATTTTAGGTAATTGGGATGCTGACAGCGATAATTATCATCTCACTTTGTGTCCTCCTCGCTACATAACTTATTTGCACAGGTGGCCTTCGCGTGCCTTCGAATGCCTAATTTTAAGAAATCCGTAAAGTTTAATTTTGAACATCCGTTATATTACTCCAACATAACGATCGCAGCTACAGTTTTTCTGAACATCGCATTAAGACCACCACTACACAGCATAATAGACCACAGGTGGCGGTGGTACATTATCTTTTGCTCACTGACCTGCGTATATACTAACTGATTAATAAAGGCAGAACTTACTTTAGGTCTCAATTATCGGAAGTAGTAGACAGCTATAGTAAAAGGGGAGTAATGGGTGGCAAATTCAGTGACTGCGCACGTTACTACCTTTTTACTACTTTTTTTTTCTAATAGTGAAAACCATCAATCTGCAAAATCACGAAGCCGTTTGAGGGCAGAAAGACGAAGCCATGCGCTGACCATCATCGCCAAGCCGGCTAGACCGCCATGCTTGCAGCTCCCGCAGACATGCACAATAGCGCCAGAGTTCGTTCTATAGTATTCTCTGTAAGAGAGAGAGAAAGAGAAACAACTCTATTGACCCATAATGAAATGGAGCGCGTTAAGCGCCTGATGGGGTGGCTCCCTCTTCACGGGTGCCATATGCTTCCAGGGCCGCCTGGCCCCTGTGCACCACTCGTCGGTGCTGGTCTTACAGGGCAGGGCTGGATCTCCCATCGCTCGTAAAGGGTGGGGATAGTAGTGGGGGGGGGGGGGGGGGCGTTAGTTATGACGCCGTTTCGAGCCATCGCGGTGTCCAGATGTGTCCCCGCTGCACCCCCCGGGAGGGTCACGCGCGCCGGCCAAAAGAAGAGGTTCGCGAGCGGCGGGCGCCGGGTCCCGACGGAAGCCGCAGCCGGAGCTTGGTTCCCCTCCAATGTCGTGGGCTGTGCTCGCCCGGGCGCTCCTGCTGGCCGTCCTCCTGCTACTGGACGCCGGACGCCGCGGGCATGCCGCCTCCCGTGAGTGTGTGCGGCGATCCCGCCGTGCGCGTCACGACGTCGCCGTGGTGTGCACGACTCGTGCGTGAAGGGCTGCGCTGCAATGCTGTGTGGTTCAACTGCGGGACGTCACGGTAGATAGCAGCGCGCGGGGCCCGCAGACCCCGTCTCTAGTCCCTCACTGTGCGCCGGCCGCTCTGGAAATAGCCCGCTTGTTTGTGCCCTCATGTTTAGGTGTGCAGTCACGTGTTAACTAAGCACATGATGATGATTGTGTGCCGATGTATGTGTCCACATGTCCTGTTTAACTGTGTAGCACGTGGTGCGCAGCTCACTGACCCATTGCATTGTAGATCTCTATATGGTTATCCTTTTTATTTTGCCGCATTCGCATAAAGCGACTGGTCCCATATATGGGCAGAAGTGATCGCTTTGATCGGAAACCGACTGTTTTGGGTCAGTCACTCGCTGCTCTGTCGTCCGTGTGAATGCGTGTGAAAGTCGAGCGATCAGCAACACGGGCATGGCCGGGCTTATGAAGTCCAATGGATGCCACGAGTATGAGCGCGTGTCGTGTTGTGTGGAATAGAATGTCTAATCATCTCCAAAGCAACGACTCACCAGCCAAATCGCAAGGATACTACTCCCGGCGAATAAGTGTATTAACGATAGAGCTATACATTAACATATGCGTGTAAGAAGGTTATACAGAACGCTAAAGCTTTGCAGGTTCATGTGAACAAAAGCGAAGAACACGAGTTATACGGAGGTAAGCAAGGAAAGCACACAGAACAAAAACAAAATGCACACTCGAACAAAAGCCATTGGACTGTTTTTATATTATTTTATTTTTTCTCGTTTCATTGTCTACACTATGAGAAAAAAGTTGTACTCTTCGGGTCTTGCTCCCTATACATGGCTTACGCTGACGTCATCTTAGATGACATGTTGATCAACCAACACGGTGAGCAGCTGCGTCCGTTGGCGTCTCGCGCGGGTCCAACGCAGCTTGTAAGGCAGGGGCCTCTCCTAAGGTTTCCTTGCTCTATGGAAGCAGGTTACCCGCGGCAGTGAATATCATACACTGACATCTGCCTAGCTAGGCGCCATATTAGAGAACCATAACGATGATAAGCTGCGTCCGCGACGTAACTTGCAAACTAGTATTCATCGCGCACTTTGCGTGCATTTCCTTTCTTCAACACTGCGTCCCCAGTACTTGCAGGTCACGAACGGCATGCATGCGTGTATCGGCATGTCATATATAGCGTTCCTAACACAGCGATCGCAGAGCGCAAGAAAGTGTACGCAAGATTGATGACATATTGTTCGGGGTGAATATAAGCCTCAGATGGTGTATTTCTTTCTTTCTTTTTTCTTTTTTGTAGGCTTGCGGTTATTCATAGTTGGTGTACCATCAGCCCGGCCAGAGATAAGCCCATCCGCTTCAGGGTTACGTTTGCTTAGGAACAGAAGTGATATATCCTCGTCAAGAAAAAGCGCGCATGCACGTACACAGCTTCACGGGGTCTGTATCGTATACCGTGCGCTGGCGTTCACCTAGCACGCCCAATAAGAAAGCGAACACAAAGACACTCGAAGGAAACTCGGTTCTCTGCGCGGTGTACAGACGACGGGCAGCCTCCAGTGGCCGAGCTCACCTGGTGGCGGCAAGTGGCCGAGGAACCCAGCGTCAAGAACAGCGGCTCGGCGACGCCGCGGTCAGGAGGGAGCAGCAAGCAGCCCTCCTCCAGCGGCGGCAGCGATGACGTCATGGCCGTGGCCGAGGTCGGCAAACCGGGCAAGATCGTGCTGCTCTCGCCTGGGCAGCTGCTCAACGACACCGGCGCGTACCGCGTGTCCGGCGACGAGCGCGTCCGCAAGGCGGCAGGGTTTGAGATCGCCTACGACTACTACTTCAAGGCATGTAGTATATGTACCAGAGTGCGTGCGTATCGCGACAGTGTGTATATATGTTGAGAGAGCGGAATCCCGAACGGCGGGATAACTTTGTAGCGTCGTAAACTTTATCGGACGCAAAACGACACGAGAAAGAGACAGGACAAGGAACTATACCTTCAGCTGAAATCTTTATTACGTCATACCCCAACTTATAAGAAAACGGCTTCAAGGATTAACCGCACAGAAGCCATCATGATAGACAAAGAGAATAATGTCATGCAAAAGATAATTTTTCTTTAATTCTGGGGTTTTGTTTATTTATTTATTTTCAATTCTGTCAGTCTAATTCCGAGAGCATGGCAAGTGGGCGTACAGATTGTACACGCAGGTATAATAATATATCAGCACAACGGCAGAAAAGAAACAGGAATCCAATGCAGTGACAGTCATCACAAAGGTATAAGAGCGAAAGTTATACATAATAAGTTTCCTTAATGATAATTAAGAATGAATTCTGAGCTGAAATTCTATGAACACATTCGTAACGCTTATAACGTATACACACTTATCTTATAAATAATATACAAAGCACGCATTTTTAACTTCAGATAACACAAAGTAACCAACAGCAAAAGATAACAGAAATTATACATGAGATGGAGTGGTACACAGGCAGATAGCAGCGAACCTGAAAACACTCTTTTGTGAGCACTCGGCCACTAACATGCTTTCAATGACGGCGAAATGTCTCTAGGGCTGAGAGTCTTACGGCACTAACGGATGATATTTTCTACTTTGAGGCAAAGTCCGATAATGATAGTTACTGATAGTAACCGAGGGATCTAAACAATTCCATTCCCTAACAGCAAGTTGAAAAAAAGAGTGCTTGAATGAATCATTATGGTAAGAGTATACTCTTTCAGTGTGTGTGAATGTTTGTGCCGGATTACGCGGTATTATGATGGACGGGTGTACAATGATGTGTCAATCTTAAAATAGTCGTGAAGTAGCTGAAAAAGAAATTTCAGGCGCGCTTGTTTTGCTCTAATCGCCAGTGTTCGGAGGCCAGAACTTGTTAACATATTTGTGGGAGAATCAGTGCGCTTATATTTATTGCAGATGAATCTTGCAGCCTTCCTCTCTACATATACTGGTTCTTTAACGTCAGTGACTGTGTAAGGAAACCATACTGTGTTAGCCTATTCTATTACCGGTCTAACATATGTAGCATAGATTAAAAGCTTGGTAGATTGAGGGGCAAGCCGGAGGCATCTGCGAAGATAAAACAGCTTGCGCAGAGCAACTGAAGTAATATTAGAAATGTGCGCATCATATGTGAGGTTTGAAGCAATCGTGACACCTAAATATTTTTGTTCATTCACTTTTTGAAGCCTAGTGCCTTTAATGCTGTAATCATATTCGAGAGCTTCTTGCTTTCGCGATATCGTCATACATAGTGTTTTGGGGGGATTAATCGACATTTGCCACGTGTCGAACCAGTTCGCGAGATGGTTTAGGGAATCAGTTAGTTCGAAGTGACCTAAATTACTGTTAATTTCTCTGTAAATAATGCAGTCGTTGGCGAAGAGCCTACTGTTGCAAGCGATATATTGTCTGTGATATCGTTAATAAAGATAAGAAATAACAAAGGCCCCAGAACGGAGCCTTGTGGTACTCCGGACGTGACAGGCAGGGTTTCTGATGGTACTTGCTTAAACAGGACACATTCGGAACGGTCAGTTAAAAAGTCTTCAATCCAAAGTGTTAATAATCAATCTCCGATTATATCTCGGAGCTTTGCAATTAATTTGTTGTGGCATACGGAATCAAAGGCCTTAGAAAAGTCTAGTAGCGTATCTGTTTGCGCTAAAGACAGAACTAAATCATGAACAACCTCTGTTAGTCGCATTATAGTTGAAAATCTGCTCCAGAACCCAGTGCTGGCTAGATGACAAAACGCCGTTCCTCTCCAAGAAAACGATTAAGTGTTTTTAAGATTATATATGACACCCGCCGTGGTTACTCAGTGGCTATGGTGTTGGGCTGCTGAGCACGATGTCACGGGATCGAATCCCGGCCACGGCGGCCGCATTTCGATGGGGGCGACACGCGAAGACACCCGTGTACTTAGCTTTAAAAGTGCACGTTAAAGAACCCCAGGTAGTCGAAATTCCGAAGTCCTTAACTACGGCGTGCCTCATAATCAGAAAGTACTTTTGGCACGTTAAACCCCATAATAAAAAAAAGAGATTATATGTTCCAATATTTCGCACGACGTGCTAGTTAACGATATTGGTCTAAAGTTTGTGTAGGGTGATTGCTATTTCCTGCTTTGGGGATCGGTGTTATTTTAGCTTTTTTCCAATCGTCTGGAAGTTTTGATACGGCAAGAGATTTGCGGTAAACCAAACCAAGGTATTTGCTGCACTATTCTGCATATCGTTTAAGAAAAGGATTGAGGAAGTCGTCTATTCCCGAAGATTTCTTTTTTTTCATTCAAGCAAAAGACTAAATATTCCTTCGTCATTTACATCTATTGGGTTGATGCCCGTAATATCGGAGGGTATGAACTGCGGGATTTTTCCGTTATAATTTGTGAAGACAGAGTGGAAAAAGTTGTATATATTAGACTTCGCCATTTTCTATTCCAATGTTAGTTCAGGGCTGCATGTTTTCCTAGGACGGAAATGCTTCCAGTACCTCTGCGGGTTACCAGTGATGAATGATGGTAGCATTACTTTGAAGTAATATTCTTTTGCTTGCTTTGCTCTAGTCTTGAAGTTTGAAATTGCTGTTTTAAGTTTTGATACATTCGAACTGCAGAACTTTTTCTTTACCGCCTTCAGTAGTCGTTTAACTTTCCGCTTTGCGTGTAGAATTTTTGTTATCCAGGGGTTATTTCCGTGACATAAAGTTATTCATGCAGTAATAAACAGTGTACTTGAATTGTAGCCAGAGGTCATTTACAGTTGTGGCAGGATCACAGTTCAATTCCATGAACCGTCAAATTGACGAGCTAAATAAGTTAGTACGCTGGCGTCATCTGCTTTACTGAAGTTTGGAACATTAGCTACTATTGATTGAAAGTAAACGAGAATAAAGGGGGCTAACCGAGGGACCCGATTTTTATTAGTCACATCATAAGAAGTCAACAAACACTGACACCAAGGACAACATAGGGGGAATTACTTGTGCCTAATAAATGAAGTGAAGAAACGATAAATTAATGGACATCAAAGTGGATGAAAAAGCAACTTGCCAACAACTCGCGCTTTGTATTGTACCGATGGTTGAGAATTCGGACTCAGCACACCTGCATAAATAAAGGTCGACTACCACTCGAAAACGTGGCAGCATTGAGCTTGAATTTGTTGGAGCCCGAATCTATACGCGACTCCAAAGCTCGCTTGACGGCCCCCCTTTCTTCTTTTTTTTTTTTTCTCACGACGCGCAGCCTCAAGACCCGAGCGTGCCGAACAACAACTTCAAGAGCATGACCAAGAAGTCGATGCCGCTTATCCTGGCCACGTCCTTCCTCATCATCCTGATCGTGTGCATCGCGGTCTGCATCAGCGGCATCTGCTGGGAGCGCACGCGAAGGCTGGTCGCATCGCGCATATCGCCGAGCGGCCCGGTGGAACCGCCCGACCTGACGCCGCGGAACGCGGCCGCGGGCGACTCGGGAGTCTCTGCCTACGGCAACGACAAGTACATGATTTGACTGACGCGCTGTCGCCGGCACCGACATCGCAGCAGCAAATACGTCACCGTCATCGCCTACGGGGAAGGAAAAAAAGACCGTAGTTCCCCGCTAGGCTCCGTCCCCGCAGAAACGCCTTCGAAGGAGCAAGATGCACACGAAGCGTTCGTTCATTTAATAAAACGACGGAGCCAAGAAAAAAGAAAAGAAACTTCGCAGAATTATGCAAGTCTGAACAAGTTATACACCAAAAGCAACTATATAAGGCTTTTTTTCGCACAATTCGAAAGTCCTCATGGTGGTCTGGTTTGCCGCTGCTTAATCTACCAAAGACCTTGCAAACGCGTCACTATATCTGGTGCAAATTCTTCCTTATATACTCGAGTCACGGTGTAAGAAAGGACTCGAGTCTTTTCAAAATCTTTATTACATCCGAGCTTAGTATTTCTATAGTATCCGCTATAACCGATGGATGTTCCTACATTCATACCAGCGCCTGGTCCGCGTTCCGTTCGTGCACTCACAGCCGCTTCGTGGTTGCTATGCCAGCTGCGTTGCTGGCCGATCCATAACCGACTCCGCTTCCGGTTCCGCTTCTCACCGACGACATCCGCACGTTTGATGCGGACCCCGCCGCCGCACAAAAATCGTCGTGGAACTGAAGGGCTACACTGTAAAAACTTCGTGGCTGACTCTGACTTCATAGAGCTGCACGTTATCGGTCTACGAGATCCGCCATGATGAATGTTGCCAAATTTCGACAGCATCAAATTTAGGTGCTCGCGCTCCGCTGCCATTAAAATGGCCGCGCCGTAGTTGTGGCCGGCATTCGAGAAGCCGCGACATTCTGCTCGGAGAGAACGCGCCGTAACCATTGAGACATATTTGTCGCGTACAGAACGCGCGGGATACCGTTGTGCTCTAGAATTCGCAAGAAATTATTCGCATGCCCGGTGAAATGGCATGTTTGGTCATTGCACGTATACCGGTGCAACGAAAGCTGTTTCCTGCCTGGAAAGCACACCGAGCTCTGCACATGTCGTGCAAATGGTGACTTTCTGTCACGCAGCTAATTCGCCAAGACCGTTGTAGAGAAAAAAAAAAAAAGACTGGCAGAATCTTCGCAATAACTATCAAAGTAAATGCAACTAGCATTCAGGCAATGTAGCGACACGCCGTATTGCCATCGCCGAAATGCGTCGTGCATGAGCCGTGAAATGCAACCGGGCCTCAATCTGGTGTCCCTTAACAGCATATATCCCGAGATTTATCCGAATTGTTCTAGCGTGGCTTGTGGTGAGGTTGCTACATTGCCTCATATGCTCTGGGAGTGCGGGTCGCTGTGCCCGAAGTTCACCAAGGAAGAGTGGGGCGCGCTTCTGCGAAGTCCCGTCTTTGAGGACCAAATCCTGGCCTTCCAGCGCGCCCGCGATCGGGCCGGCAGGCTAGATCTGTCAGTCCAGTACTCCCTCACCAGAGCAGGATTGGCCACCTTGGTGCAGTACTTGGCCACAACCTCCTACATGAACACAACAATCAAACCCCGGCCCTCAGTCCCCAGCAGCTGCGAAGCAACAGACCACGGCGGCGGTCAGACCTGTGACGCAGCAGAGGGTGCTAAGAATACCTGGGTCCGAACAGGCCGCCATTGGAATCTGAACTTGGCAACGTTTAACGCTAGAACGTTACCTAGTGAGGCGAGTCTAGCAGTGCTATTGGAGAAATCGGTGATAACTCTAGACAGGATACCAGTAAGCTACCGCAGGAGACGAAAGATCTTATGAAGAAACGCCAATGTATGAAAGCTCTAACCCTACAGCTAGAATCGAACTGGCAGAACTTTCCAATTTAATCAACAAGCGTAAGACAGCTGACATAAGGAAGTATAATACGGATAGAATTGAACATGTTCTCAGGAACGGAGGAAGCCTAAAAGCAGTGAAGAAGAAACTAGTAAAAGGCAAGAATCAGATGTATGCGTTAAGAGACAAAGCTGGCAATATCATTACTAATATGGATGAGATAGTTCAAGTGGCTGAGAAGTTCTGTAGAGATTTATACAGTACCAGTGGCACCCACGACGATAATGGAAGAGATAATAGTCTAGAGGAATTCGAAATCCCACAGGTAACGCCGGAAGAAGCAAAGAAAGCCTTGGGAGATATGAAAAGGGGGAAGGCAGCCTGGGAGGATCAGGTAACAGCAGATTTGTTGAAGGATGGTGGGCAGATTGTTCTAGAGAAACTGGCCACCCTGTATACGCAATGCCTCATGACCTCGAGCGTACCCGAATCTTGGAAGAACGCTAACATAATCCTAGCCCATAAGAAAGGGGACGCCAAAGACTTGAAAAATTATAGACCGATCAGTCCGTTGCCTACAAAGTATTTACTAAGGTAATCGCAAATAGAATCAATAACACCTTAGACTTTTGTCAACCAAAGGACCAGGCAGGATTCCATAAAAGCTACTCAACAATAGACCACACTATCAATCAGGTGATAGAGAAATGTGCGGAATATAACCAGCCCTTATATATAGCTTTTATTGATTACGAGAAAGCGTTTGATTCTGTCGGAACCTCAGCAGTCATGGAGGCATTGCGGAATCAGGGTGTAGACGAGCCGTATGTAAAAATACTGAAAGATATCTATAGCGGCTCCACAGCTACCGTAGTCCTCCATAAAGAAAGCAACAAAATCCCAATAAAGAAAGGCGTCAGGTAGAGAGATACGATCTCTCCAATGCTATTCACAGCCTGTTTACAGGAGGTATTCAGAGACCTGGATTGGGAAGAATAGGGGATAAGACTTAATGGAGAATACCTTAGTAACTTGCGATTCGCTGATGATATTGCCTTGCTTAGTCACTCAGGAGACCATTTGCAATGCATGCTCACTGATCTGGAGAGGCAAAGCAGAAGAGTGGGTCTAAAAATTAATCTGCAGAAAACTAAAGTAATGTTTAACAGTCTCGGAAGAGAACAGCAGTTTACGATAGGTAGCGAGTGGTAAGGGAATACATCTACTTAGGGCAGGTAGTGACCGCGGATCCGTACCATGAGACGGAAATAATCAGAAGAATAAGAATGGGCTGGGGTGCGTTTGGCAGGCATTCTCAGATCATGAACAGCAGGTTGCCATTATCCCTCAAGAGAAAAGTGTATTATAGCTGTGTCTTAATTACCAGTACTCACCTACGGGGCAGAAACCTGGAGGCTTACGAAAAGGGTTCTACTTAAATTGAGGACGACGCAACGAGCTATGGAAAGAAGAATGATGGGTGTAACGCTAAGGGATAAGAAAAGAACAAATTGGGTGAGGGAACAAACGCGAGTTAATGACATCTTAGTTGAAATCAAGAAAAAGAAATGGGCGTGGGCAGGACATGTAATGAGGAGGGAAGATAACCGATGGTCGGACTGGATTCCAAGGAAAGGGAAGCGTAGCAGGGGGCGGCAGAAAGTTAGGTGGGCGAATGAGATTAAGAAGTTTTCAAGGAGGCCCGTGCGCGAGTCTCCCTTCGGCAGCTAGCTGCCATAGTCCAGAAAACAGCTGTCTCCAGCGCAAGGAAAATGAAGTTCAGGTATAGTGTACAGGTTCCGCAGACACATATACATTTATGAGGGACGCCTTTTCAAGCGACCGAGGCAATGCCCGAAACGCCTGAAAAGTGGCTGCTAATGCTTGTGAAGCTGTGCTGGCCAAAGCATATGCAGTTAGCGTGGGGTCGACGATTTTAGCACAAGCGCTGCGCGCCGCCCGTGGCGTAAACGCAGTGGCTTTAATGGCTTGAAACGAGCTCAGTGGACTGAATCGCCGCGACAAAGAGTGCTGATTAGAGAAGCAAGCTACTACGGAGTTAGAAAAACTGTAACCGCTTTTCCAGCGCACCCCCGTTTTCTACCACAAACAAACTAGCAACTGTTAATCAAAAACAAGGGCCGGCGTTGGGCGTACCCGGTGAACGCAACGGGTACGTTGCGTTCACCCAAATAGCCAACTTATTACTGATTTGGCTTGGCTCCCGTTGGATTTTTAAAAGGCGGCGGTAGTGCGCTTTGGACATTTCTTGAATTTCTTGTGAGCGTCTGTGCAACAAGGTGTAACCTTTCTCTATGGTGAAACCTTTACGAGGTGTTTCTGCGTTGTATGTTCGATTTAAGTGGTCTTCGCTGCCGTGGTTAGTTTGTTTGGCTGGTTAGTACATGTGCAAACGGTCTTTTGTGATGTTCTGGAGTTATGGAAGGTCGTCGCCCCTATTGCAAGTACTTGCGTTGTCGCGACATCATTCGAACACTATACGATCAGAGCAGAAACAAGTGCTGTAACCTACCCCGGTTATTGTGTAGGCGTCAGCTCTCGAAGTATTGGTCAATGCACGGTGGGAGCCCGTTTTATCTGCGGATGCGTGCTTGCACCAACTCTGACGAAACTCTGATCATTCGGGACCTATGAAAGCAGTGCTGTGTTGTTTTTGTTCCCTGCTTAGTTCGCCTGTTTACATACTCGCCTGAATGTGTGCTATTGTGGTTTTTAAGTTTTCCCCCGTGGGTCTGTACCAGATACCTCGCATTCAGCTGCTTGTCACCTGTGGTCGTTTATAACTTTGCTGCAGAATTTTGTCCTTAAGTCGAATAAACTTTGGAAGGAAATCGTGAAGCTTTACTCCCGGAAAGCGCTTGTACGTCCATAGAATTTACAGTTCAAATGCAACACATATCCTCATTTAAATTTTAGAAGAATTTATAGTTTCCGTAAATTGAAATTGCAGATAAACAGAATTCAATAAATTGAAGATTTCTATATGCACACCAAATAAGTTCTCCAAAGTAAAACGGTTTGTTACATTAAAGTTCAATATATGGAGGTCTAATTGTACAAAATTGATTGATATAGGGGTTGATTGGATACAGGGTGTGCATATTCACACGCCTGGTTCCGTAGTCAGTCGTTACGTGCCGCTCTACTTGGGCAATAAACCAAGCAACAATGTTAATGTTTTCGAACTGTTCATATATTGGGAGCACACCAAGAAGGTGATCTAAAACCTCCAGGCATATGGTGACTTTCTGTTCCAAAAGAAAAAAAAGTAATAGTAATAATATGTACAGTGGCATAGCAGAGTAAACAAACAAAAAAGCTGTCTTTTTAAGACAATGCTACATTTTTTTTTTTCCTAATTACAGCAGCTGTGCAAGGTGTTCTAGACCAGTTAGGATATTTGAAAATTCAGTGTGATGGGCCAGTCTGTTTCCCTTAGTGTTATAATGGCCTCATATTCTTGCGAAGTTAATCATATGACTCCTGTATCCTTACTACATTGAACTCCTGAAATGTTTTATTCCGGCCACTGCTCCTCATCCACCATGCTGCTTCTGCTTAATAGTTCTCAAGGCAATTATATTGCCCTCCTCTCCCTATTATTCAGGCAGAGAAACAGATCCACATGGCCATCACAAACTAATATTCACTTGCACATGCCCTGATGTTCAAAACATTGCAGTTGAGCTGGAAGCTAGAATCAAGCTAGAAGCTAAAGGGAAGCTAGAATTAGCACTAGTGAAATGTGAAGGTTGTTAGCAAAAGTGCCCACAGTGTGTGATGCCACAGTTTATGCGAAGATAAAAGTTTTGAGAAAAATTGTATAAATTTTGCAGTTGATATTGTTTTATTAATGCTGCTCTTGCTTTAGTTATCCTTTTTTTTAGTCACCATATGTGTTAAATGTCACAGCATTTGATATTATAGCATTGACATATATCAGTGGGGTGGGGGGTCCTCATCTGGATAGTTCATTTCTAATGCATACACTTTGCATGGCTTGTTCGCGTTGCCAACACCTACTGTATTACTTTGCTATTAAAACCTTCACAATTGTTTTTCACACATAAATAAAACAAGCAGTCTAAAAATGCTCCCTTGTCTCATGCAATATAGCGCTCCTCTCAACTAAAGCTGTATGTTCTCGAGACACAAGTTGACAGATACATGTTAGCTGCAAAACCTCTTAAATTTGCAACAATATTGAATATATTGAGACAAAAAAGCTATCTTGGTGAACATAATGCTGCAGATGCTGACCAGCACGTGAGTAGTGCGTCTTTTATTACAAACATTTAATCACATTGCAGAGAGTGTGTACCACTTAAATCACAATCATTTTATTGAGATATTTTTGTGTCATTTGCATGTGGCAGAAGCAGGAAATAGTAAGCTGACTCTGCCTTAAAGCAAACATATGCATGAGAGAGCGCTTAAAGCACTACTTGTTCAAACCGAGGCTTTGGTGTCTAGATTTCACAACGAAGAGAGTAAAATGTGAGGTCACTTACCCTGTATTCTGAAACCATCTATGACTGGAAGCTTCATTCCACTGAGATGAGCGCAGTGCCACCCCTTGACTGAAGACGACGCTGTGTTTCACAGTAATTGACATGAAGTTTAATTAAAGCTAAGCAACCGCCTGTGTCAAGGAGTGGGGCTGCTGTGCATTTGAATCCAGGTGGAGGGTTGAGTGGAGAATACAGAAGTTAGTCATCTTTACCGATCCTTGAGCCTCTTAAGAGATTTCCTACAACATCTAAGCTCAGCCTTTCTGTTTTCTTACAGCATGATTATTACAGGTGGTACAAAACATTCCATTGTACAGTTTCTATAATTCTTTGGGAAAACATACATCACCTCACTAAACAGGAATAGGCTCAATAGGTTCACTGGTATCATCTATAGTGTTTCCATCCAAGACCTATTGCTATTACAAGGCATTGCAGACATTCAGTGACGTAGCCAGAAATTCATTTCAGGGAAGGATTCTCCACTGGCCACTACCACTCCCCCATCACCTCTCTCTCTAGCACTATATAAATGTGTGGAGGGTTTTACATCACACCAAGACAAACTCCTAGCACTCCCCGGACAGGAATGCTTTAGCAATGAGGATGCACATTTTTACGTTGCCAAAACTTTGCTTAACTTCTGACAAAAGTTTTTCATTGCTAAGACTACACCTAAAATTATGCTATCATCCTTGTGCTGTTTTTAAAAATGACTATATTAAAAATAACATTTTGTTTACAAATTGATGTATTTATATAATGTATATTATGACCTTGTTGGTACATTACTTAGGAAAGTGAACTGTGCTAAAAACATGACAGCGCTCTGTCTTGTGTCTTCTTGTTTGCAGCCCAGACTTGTTGCAGCCCAAGTAGCAGTGAAGGTCAGCGTTATTTTCTTACCAGATTTGCTAGTGAGTGGTTCAGCCATGGCTGTGTATGGAAGAGAGCGGGCACTATTTTGCAAGTCGCCTATTACTTAATTGCAGGCATTATGGGCATGCTTCCCTGACACCTGCCTATTCTAAAGACTGCAAAGCAGCAAGCACAGCACATGCTATGACAGGGTAGGTGAATCTCAGCTAAGGCAACTGGCCACAGCTATCTGGTGTTGAGCGATCGAGCAGTGATGAGACAATCCCCCTGTGTTCCATAATTTTTCACTTCATTCTTGATGCCCTTAATGCGTGTCACCACCCTAGCCCCCTTACTGTATCATCCTCCCCACTCCCTGGAGCTCTCTGAAACTCTTTGCAGCTGATCACTGTCCCACTTTTCAACATTCACGGGGTTGTTGAATGACACAGAATTCTATAACATTCCTATATTTATGTTTCTGTGTGGACATCGAAGCCATTCACCTAGCTCCCATAGTTTGTTGTGGCGGCTTCTTAGCTTCCCTGGTCCAGCACCCCGTCCTTGATATAGATTGCCGCGCGCAAATCAGCATTCTGTAGGCCTTTCTTTCTTGTCCCGTTTTCTCTCCATTTTTTCATTCTTAGCAGTGTGTACAAACTAGCCTGAGAGCAAGCTCTTCTGAAGTTTATTAGCATAATGAAAGTCAGAGTCAATGGAAAGTAAAAGAAGAAGGTGGGGGGAGTGTTTTTTATGAGTTTTCTAAACAAGCAAGTTGATATAAGTAAGTTGTATAATAGCAAGCACCAAGTATGAAAGAATAAAAAACACATTTGCACTTCTCGTCTGACGAAATTTACTGTACTTTTACAGAAATGAAAATCATTGAAAAGGAAGTAAGTGTTTACGTTGAGATACGAGCACGTAATCTGTAAGCCTCGTAAGCTTATGTCAAGTAAAACAACATGAAATCCTGAGAGATTGAGCTTCTTAAGTACACGTGTTATAATAGGAACACCAACCTTCTTCAGTATGATAAAAGCACTGTAGATCAAGGTTCTCCACGTAGTGGAAACATTGTTAAATCTGTTAAGATGTGAATGTGGGCAAGTTGGTAACAAAGTTCTAACTTGCTAAAGCACATTACTGTCCTCATCGAACTAATGACTATAGTTTCTTGTACATGTGTCTTGATCACATTCAGCACAACATTATGCATTTTTAGCTTTCTTTAATACATTCTGTAGCCCCTCAATGGATTCAAGATGCTAGAAACCTATGTTGAACTACAAAGTGCTTGCCATTAAAAAAGACAAGAAGTCAGTTCCTGTGTTAGAAATATTTATTAGTTAGAGAAAGGCTAAAATTTAGTATGAACATTAGCCATGTCTTGAAGTTTTCATCCTACTCATTTTACAGTTGAAGCTAGCTTGCTTCTCAGGTTACTTGTGCTTAGAATTAAAGCACAACAAACAGATGAATGGCTTGCCGGGGCGTTATTCACAGAAAGTGGTCACTTTTCTCACTCTCTCCATAGTGTTTGGGCTACTGCTGGTACTGTTGGCCGCATAGCAGCCAGTGCAGAGCCACTGAGTGTCGTGTGCCGATGTGCCAGTTTTTCTTAGCATGTGGACACTTCTCCCACGAGTTTCTTCGATGTTGTCTTGACGAGGGCCGAACAGTGAATGAGCCAGTTCATCTTGAAATTTTATAATTGGCGTAGAGTTTCCTTCAAGCATGCCACGAATGTTCTACTCATTTATGATGACACATCCAACAAGCAACTCAACAGCTACCTTTCTGTACCACTTGAGTCCTTTTCTAAGGCAGCTGTGGTATAACGTCATTTGGTCACTATAGTCGACGCCCTTTTTTGCTGCATTGTAATCGAGACCGGCCTGATGTTTCATGATTGGTGCACCGTCCCTTGTTTTCTTCCCACTGTCCACCAAAGTTGCTTCATATTTGGCGACAGATGTGAGTATCAGAACAGGCCTCTTGTCCATCCACTTCAGTGCCTTCACTCCATTTTTGGACTGAAGTTCGGTAACACTGCCATTTGCAACCTTTACTTCAGTGAGATCTTTTGGCAGCCCTTTCCTCACTGAGCGAACTGTGCCACGAATGAAAGTGTCTTCCTTTAGAAGGCGAAAAGTGAGCGGCAAGCTCATGTAGAAGTTGTCTACGGACAGCGGGCACACAACTTCCTTGTAAATTTGCAGGAGTTTCAAGCATACATCTTCGGCATGTCCGATGCCAATTGTTCAGTCACACTTTCCGGCATATACATCAACCTTTAGCCTGTAACCGTCTTTGGTACATGCCTTGAACAGCCTGACTCTGTAAGAACGAAAGTCTGCCACACCATGGCACTATTGTTTCATCTATCACAACCTCCTTTCCTGGCTCAAGCACAGTGGCAAAAATTTTGGTTCAATTTCTCTACCAGAGGATGGATCTTAAAGACATGATCCTGCAACTCTGCAATCAGTTAATTGTCCGCAAAATGCCGGAACCTCAAAAGTAGGGAGAAGGCGGTCACGGCTCATATTTTGATGAATGAGTTCAACACCATACAGGTTACTTTTTGCCCAGTAGTGACTCGGATAGGAAGATGGACGAGATTAATACAAATTGGTATTCCAACAAATGCTTCCGTTTGTTGGAGATTGGTTTCCATCCAATTTTTCAACTTTGATTTAGATTTGGGAGTAGGAAGACGGAGGAGACCAATACAAATCAGTATTCGAATAAATGCTTTAATTTCTTTGGCATTGGTTTCCGTCCAATTTTTCAAGCGTGATTTAGATTTAGGAGTAGTTGACTTCAACACTTGTGTGAACCTGTTTGTTTCATTGACCATCATTTGCCAAATGTCATCCGTAATAAACAGTGAACATAAAGATGGGGCATAACGGCTAGATGGCAACTGAATGATAGTGGGCGGCCTAGAGTACGTGTGGTGTCACACTAGGCGAAGTGGTTGTTGCCGGTGTCCATTTCTCTAGAGATGGGCTGAGAGAAATGAGAGCATTGTATCCTGAATCATTCACCTCAGAATCATCAGTCAGGTCTGACTCTCCATTTGACATGCTGGCTGAGGTCTGTGATGGTTCGTAAACACTATCTTTGTCACTGATTTCACTGTCCACTGCTGAACATCTGACACTGAAGCACTTGACTCATCCGCTGGTGATCGCGAAGTTGCTGGTGCATTCTTCTGGCCCAAAACTAAGTTTATTTGTTTCCTCTGCATTGTGCTTTTTTTTTTCATCCGTAAGGGGCATGAGGATCTATCTATTAGACACGCTGAAAAGTTTGGGAGTAGCAAGAAAAATGCAGGTACTTATTCCAATGGGACGTATTTCAAAGACTGCTGCGAAAGTTTGCAAGAAACCCAACTGAGAAATGCGCCGCCACTCCACTCTCCGAAACAAACATGCCACCCCATGTCCAATGCAATAAAAATATATATTAGTTGCAATTTCAAACCTCAGATGGCAACACAAGAGCAAGAATTCTTGCGTGTGGGTCACTGGTGAGTCACGCCACACACAGCATAAAAACGTTTTCGTTGAGTGCATCGTGGATTGCCAGTGGGTCATAGCATTTAACATCAGACAAGTAGTCTACTGGCTATCTATAATCTCACACAACAAAAATCGTACCTCTGAGTTAAAGTGTCATAATGTTATCGCAGCAGCAAGCAGATGAATGCCCGTAACTTTGCTGCTGCATAGGAGCACAGGCTGTGCTGTGATGGCACTCAGAGTGACACGTGACTTAGATTCAAGGCAGCATCAGTTATTTGTTGAATCTGTTGCTGCAGTGAACTAATTAAAGTTTAGAGAAATAATGAAAAATACAACCCGAATGTCTGGGTGCTTTTGTTTTACTTCGCACTGTAGCAAGAGAGATGAATTTCCGTTTCGTCTCCTTTTCCCGACGTTTGCACGCGCGCAGAGAACGAAACTATACGTCATTGTCTACATGTGTTCCAGCATTGCGATCATGAATGCTCTTTTATCCTCTCGCGTTTGCCTCAGTGCTGGGGCACTGACTTATACCGCTAATTACGTGTTCTCGTGTAGAGCGCGCACTATCGTCCGCTACAGGAAACGAGACAAGCGCAACAGCTCGCGCGACACCGTCACCGGAAGTGTGCCGGTGACGGTGAAAAAAAGAAGACGGCAGGGTATACCCGCCGCGACCCCTCGGCTCCGGTATGGGAGAACGCAGTGAAGGAAATTTGCTTACACAGGCGAAACGGGGAATGTCGAGAGAGTGTTTATATAGGCGGCGACGCTCGCCTCCTGAAATCATGCGTTCGCGGCACTTCAATCATTCTCTATCTGCTGTTAATGAACCAATTTGAAAAATGCTTGCGGTAGAACACTTCTTAGAGGGCACGTAACAACTTTCAGTGTATAACCAAAATTTGTTATACAGCCTGTGAGGGGCCCTTTAAAACAAACTCGGTAAAAATCGGGTGTACTGTGGGATGTTGTTACAGCTGCGTCGAGCTTCACAGCCCTCTACACAAGCATTGCTGTGAAGCCTGTGGCAGAAATAGAGTTTTATTCAATCAAAGTACTGCATAGAGCGCGCTCTCGTGTTGTGCTACGTGGATTAAATCATTCGTTTCCTGCCTGCACAAACGTTTGCATCTCGAGTGGATTTCAAGCACACCGTATAATAACGTGCAATTCCGGCGTGCTTCGCAGCACTATACACAAGCACTGCCGTAAAGCTAGTGGCAAAAGTACGATGTCATGAAACCAGATCAATGCATACACCTCGCTATTTTGGTGCGCTGCGTGAATGGAAACATTGCTTGCCTGCCTGCACAAACGTTTGCATCTCGAGTTAATATCAAACAAATCATATAATATGTGCAGTTTCGTCGAGCGCTTCACCGCACTGCATGCAAGCATTGCCGTAAAGCCTGTAGTATAAGTAGGGTTTCATGAAGTCAAGTTAATGCGCAAACCTCGCACTTGTGGTGTACAAGGTAAACAAAGAATTCGTTGCCATGTCTCCGCAGTAGTTTGTCACGTTGATTTGTGTGAGCATATTGGTTCATGTGCCCCATCTACCTCTGTGATGAGAAAATAAGCAAGAATATCAGCTGCTATGTGTCGATGCATATGCTTTTTATTACAAGGTGTATAGGAGCAGTACATCTTACTGCATGAGTAAACCACTCATGGAAACAGTACGTTCCTTGAACATTGTAGCTATTTAATAGCCTAGGAAGCGCGCTATATTGGAAGTTGCAATTTTTTTTCTGTTCGCAAAATTCAATAACTCGATGCTTTTTCTAAAAGCAAAAAATTATAAATTTCGCAATGATACGTATGCTGCGTCAGTAAGTTAAGTAGGCAGCACATAATTAGGCTAAACCAGAGGAATATCCGCAGGTAGGGATTTATACAAATGTACAAAGCATTTAAAAAAAATGTTTTCTCAAATGTTTTCAGTGTGGAGTAAGGAGTTGCATGTGCGTCCAGCGCTGATTTCCAGCGCTTAATTTTTGTTGAACCTTGATGTAACAAAGACGTAACACTCAGCACTCTATTTTGTTACATCAATTTTTTTTTTTTACAATGGAACATTGCATTCTACTATACGTGCCGCTCATGCGCCCCAAAATTTTGGCCCCTCTAAGGAAGTCACTGTTCTCTAAGTTTCGCCCGAAACTTAGATATCGCTACTTCCAATTGACACTCGTGAAACCAGCTGCAGCCACGTCGGCTTGCCGCCTTTACACCGGCCGCAAATTACTTTTAAAAAATGTGGCACGCGCGGGCCGTGTATATGCACTCTGCTGCGCGCGGACAGCCATATGCACGGGCACGGCCAGGCAAGAGACGTCGCGCGCTCTCTGACCCTAGCGCGCACTTGATCACGGGACGTGGACAGCGCGCATAAAGCTGCCATCCTTCTCGGCTCACAATCGCACCCTTTCATTCGCAATTAACCCCAGCATAAGGGATGCAACGGAGCACTATAATTTTTGTCACATTTGGACTTTAAACCAAACATCAGGGCGATGGCGAAAATTCGCTTAGGGTGTCCAAAAATTGCTATCGCAATAATACACTATGGAGAAAGGTATTATGTAAATTATCTGTGGATGGGTCGAAACCCCCTAATTTCCCAAACACGCACCCATCCACTGGCACGCTGCACACATGGATCCCGCGCGGCACGCTGCATCATTAAGGCGTATCGTTCTTCGCTAGCTCTATGATCATTTATGCAGTAGTCACTTGGCGAGAAGCTTAATTTCCAACCTATGCGCAAGTGTCGTAGCTGAATTTCGAAAGTACACGGACCATATATATGTTGGCAAAATAATCGGAACTCACTATTTAGACTCGCCAAAATTATAATTAGCTGCTCACTTGAACTCATAAGAATATACTACTCAGCCGAGCTCACTCGGGCTCAAACTCGCCAAAATACTGCTCAGCTGGGCTCACTCAGACTCATGGGATGATCTCAGGGAGTTGACTCATCAGTGAGTTTGCCAGCGTATGATGTGTGCTGAACCACAAACCTGGCTTTCTTGAATAAAAACAGTTGGTCGCTGCAGCATATGGATGCACATAAGTGTAATTCAGAGTGCGCGGCATTGTAAAGGCTGCCACAGTTACCATGCCATGCTGCAGGTCATTTCAGTCATGTCAAATGCAATACCCCTGCCAGCTTTTAGTCAGTCGATCAAATGTGATTGCTATTTATCTCATCACAACACCTCATTTTCCTGCCTAAGGCTTTGGGTGAATTTTCCTTGGCATCCATTTTGTTACTCTAACAGGTTACCAGTTATCTGTTGCCTATACGAAATTTGAAGTTGTGCACATGTCATGTGGACTCCATGCCAAACTCGTAGTACTGCATGCGTTTTTGCAGTTAGGTCTAGAGTTACAGAATCGCATGTGGGAGTTACTTTAGTTAGCAGCTGTAGCTTTGGAACAAACACGTGCATGAGAGTGTGCTTAAGTGTTACCTGTCAAGACTGGGAGCACCAAGGCAACTTGTGCAGTAAAGGCATGGGCAGTACGAGCCCACAGATTTTACTAAGTGTGGCTGAGGTGATGCGTCTAGATTTCACTATGAAGAGAGCCAAATAAAAGGTTGCCTATCCATCATACCTATTCTGGAGCCTTTTCTTGAGCTTTTCTAAAACATTAAGCTCAGCGTGTACACTTTATCACACCATAATTATTACATGTGATATAAAACATTGTATTGTGCAGTTTCTCCAACTCTTCGTGAAGGCATCTATCCATACATTAAACAGGAATAGGCTCAATGTTGACATATCTCCACAGTACGATCTCCAGGACCTCGTACTGTCACAATGCATCACAGACATTATTTAAGTGAACACCAGAAGTGAAGCTCTTTGTTAACATTGGCTAAAATTGTATTTTTATATAGCCAAGTGATCATGCATAAATCTGTATGTCATGACAGAACACTTTGTTTCTCACGGACTTTAGTTTACAATTGTTTTCAAGATCAGGAAAATTGTGCAGTGTGCTAGTTGGTTCAACATACTTAACACTGTTGTGCGGAGTGACGAAGGGACAGGACTTGAGCGAGAAAACAATAGACACCTGAGCACAAACTATCAACTGGTGATTATCACAAGGCAATGATTCTGCTGAAAAGTAGGAACCAAAGGAAAAGACAAGTCGTGGAAGCATACAACCTCAAGGTGGACCCACAGGGCTCATGTGTCAGCCCGCCGTCTATTTCACTCAGCAATAAAGAGATTAGCATAATCACTGACAATAGAGGGTGTAGGTAGACCGGGAAGAGGACTCCTGTGCATGCGTGTAGGCTTTATGTACGCTTCACTTGCAGAAAAATAAACCAGTTCATAGTTTGCGCTCAGGTGTCATGTGTTGTTTTCTCGCTCAAATCCTGACCCTTCATCGCTCTGCGCAACAGTGTTAAGTTTTCAGGTTGTTCACTATGTGATGTAGGAAGGGTTATATTGATGGGAAATCCCAATATTCTCGGGCATATCGTGAAAAATATGGTCCAAGTCAAGTGTCATTTTAGGCTTCACTGTCCCCTTATATAGGGCAAATAGTAATAGTTTGAATTCTATGGACGCTGGTTGCTTTTTCTGACTTAACCTAGGCAGTGCTCAGCTCTCAGTTGAAAGGAACAGGTAAACAGGAGGACTTGCCACATAAGCAGAAGGTAGCACTCCAGACTTAAGCTTAATATACTGCGTGCTTCCACAGCCCTAGGGGGCTAGTCTGTAAGTGTTGACTAAGTGGACTGTCCATTCCAGTACACGCTGAATGAATAGAGCACGAGAGCCCATGGTGATGATTGCCACTTGCTCTACCAGATTATAGCTCTACCTAATCAGTGTGTGCTGAAACAGTCCACTTAGTGGATCCTTACAGAATCCTTCCCTAGACTGATGTTTATGTTGGTAGGTTGCAAGTATTGCACTTTCTTTCCTTTGATGTGGGCAGTTCCCACATATGGATGCAATTTAACATATTGTATTCATATTGCCTTTGGTCTATACATATCTAATTCATGCTTATAACCAGGCCTACAAGCTCTTGTCCTGCATATTTATATAGCCTTCTCATTGGAGAATGGAGTCATTTTCCATTATACCCTCAAGCACTTGAAGTAGACACTGCAATAACCCCAAGGGAGGGGGGACAGTAACACAAAAACCTTACTGGGCTTGTGGTGCTGCTGAAGGATGCACACATACCATTTATGCTAAAATTCCCAGCAGACATTCCAAAGTTTGTACGAGTTCGACTTTAGCTGGCTAAACTGAATGATTCATATTGAAGGCAAATCTTGCAACATTTGGTCAAACTGAATGAAACTGGACAGCACAATTAGCTGTGTTCATCTACCATTTATACGACTGCTGCCCCGAGCATTTTGCCTATTACTTTGCTTTTCGTTTCTGTACTATTAAGTTCAAGTACACATGTACTTTATCACTGTACAAGTATAATGGCTTCAAGGCTTTTCCTGGGCATTCAACAGTCACTATTTATTCCTATAAACCTTCCTGCATGTGAAGGCAAAAGAAACTTATTAATTCATGCTGGAAGTATAAAAAGACAGGTATTTGCACAGAAAATGTTTATTTTGAGCACCGAGGTTCTTGCTGATGTAGATATGGTGCTGGCTCCCTCCTTGCCCGAAGCATGTGCTTGCTGTACACAGCACCAGATGATGGCTTCCTAGGTCAAAAGATCAAAGTGAAATAAGAGGCATTTTGTTTTAGCCCCGGAAAGAAAAAGCAGGATTGAGACATTAACATGTATAAAAAATACTTGCCTAAAGAAAAATTAATACACAAGCAAATTCACTAAAGAGGTTCACTTTCAAGAGCGAAAGTATGGTTACGATGAAAATTACAAGGAAGCTTCACTGCTCATTCAGGTTTCGGTTCAGTAGTTGTTGAGCCACGAGGGTTAGCATGCTACATCTTGCATATTATGTTTTGTAGAACAATATTGCACTTTGAACAATGTAGTGCCTATTTAAATGAACTGACAAGGAACGCTGAAACTCCAGGCTAGTTTGGTCTGCACAAGATATGATACAGACACTGTACTGCATTCATTTAGTGTTTTTGTCACTGATCTCGTGCACAAAGGTCATTCACACCTATCCTACATGAAATGCAGTTACTTCTTTGAAGCTTCATCTAGTCCTTGAATTTGCTGCATGCTTATGTCTAAGGGAGTTCGTTTGGTTCCTGTTAATGTAGTACATCTAAGCAACTGTTATAAAATGCCCATAGTGTTCCCTTGCATGTACAAAACATTTTTGGCCCTTTCAATGCACAATACTCATTACATTTGACACTTGGGACTCGTGCAAGGCACCATTTAGTATTATATGCTTGTCCACATCTGATAATACTTTCATAGCTGGGTCATTCCCATGCCAAATGCCTTGGTTATTACTGTGACCATCTCACACTTTTCCTTTAGGATCTTCTTGTCCACTTTTAAGGAAGCACCCCACGACACAATGTCTCCATCCTAGTGGTGCTATGGAGTTAACTTATGTGCTAGTTGTAGCAGATGACGTCAACTGAAGGCCACTGAAGATAAAACTCTCTGCGACAATTCCTTTTACACAAAAAATGCAAACAATACAGAATAGTCAAAATGTAGTTATCTGGCAAGACTGGCTGCATCCATCATCTTTGTTTGGCGCAATTCTGAGGTGGCTCCATGTTACAAGACGCTTGGCAATTATTGCCATGTGACTGTTTGGGACTCTATAAAACACAAGAATTGCCTTACTCCGGCCTTTCTCTTTGTGCAGCGGCCAAGGTTATTATTCGTCCAATTACACCGTGTCCTGTTCGTGTGTCCATAGACTAAATTCTTCACCACATTGTTTTTGCGGTATTTCGTGAGTGACCCATGAACTCATCTTGGGGTGGGACTTCTTATCTTTGGCGTTTGCTTCTATCTCTTGTCGTCAGCGCCTCACACAACTGGATGATGCCACTGGCAATTCTCTTCCTAACCACGAAGAATGCATTCGTCTTGTCACCTCTTCCGATTACGTTCTTTGGCCACCTAGAGAAAAGATTATAGGTGTCAACTCCTGTAACATTGTGGATGGCGGCGTATTCATTCTACCCTATGACCATACCCTATCTCGAGCAATTCTGATTACCCCTGGCCTTATTCGCTTCTCTGAGGGGTCTGCATTGCTTACTGCAATAAACCAAATCGAACCCCAACTGTTGCCTCGTGGATCAACTGTCACTTGAGCTGTTGACACTCATGTCGTTGCAATTGTCACGAAGACAGCTCAGTGTGTTCTTGCGTCTGTTACCGTGCGCTGAACAAAATCGTGCGCAAAGATGTTCACCCCGTGTCACGGATGGATGATGCACTAGATTCACTCCACGGTGCTGAGTATTTTTCTAGCCTTGACTTTAGACCAGGCTACTGGCAAATACCGATGTCCAAATCCGACAAAGCAAAAACGACATTTGCTACCCCTGATGGGCTCTACGAGTTCAGTGCGATGCCTTTCGGACTCTGCAATGTGCCTGCCACATTCGAACGCATGATCGATAAGTCTTGTGTGGCTTGAAATGGAAAACCTGTCTGTGCTATCTCGACGACATTGTGTTTTCAACCATGTTCTCACAACATTTGCAACATCTTGATGAAGTCCTTGCCTGTCTTGCAAATGCTGGTTTGCAGCTCAACACACGCACACACACACACACACACACACACACACACACACACACACACACACACACACACACACACACACACACACACACACACACACACACACACACACACACACACACACAAATGCAGTTTGGCCAGCAAGGCCATCAAAGTTCTGGGGCACATAGTCTGCAAAGAAGGTATTCGTCCGGACCCCGAGAAGCTTACTGCCATCCTCGAATTTTGTGTCCACTGCGTCAAAAAGACATGCACAGTTTTCTTGGACTTGCTTCTTCCGGCACTTCATATGCAACTTCGCTACACTTACGTCCCCGCTCCATCAACTCCTCCCCAGTAATGCACCCTTTGTTTCGTCCGACGAATGTGAACATGCTTTCCTGCTTTTGCAACATGCCCTGACGTCAGACCCAGTACTGCGCCACTTTGATCCAACCGCGCCCACCATCTTTCACACCGACGCTAGCAGTCAGTCTCGGTGCCATTCTACTACAATGCAACAACACATTCCGCGAACGAGTAATTGCTTAGGCTAGTCGTGCACTAACCAGTGCAGAAAATTACTACACCATAACCAAGCAGGAGTGCTTTGCTGTTGGGCTGTGCAAAAATTTCACCCATGTCTACATGGCCGCCATTTCACAGTCGTTACCGACCATAACACACTGTGCTGGCTTTCATCGCTAAAGAATTTATCAGGTCACCTGGGTTGCTGTGTGCTTCACCTACAGGAGTACGATTTCAATGTCACCTACAGGGCTGCAAAGAAGCATCAAGACACCAATGCTCTCTCTTGCTACCCTCTGCCGAATCATGACGATTCACCATAACCTCTCCGTGATTGTGTACGTCCTGAGTCCTCTTCATCGGCTTTACCCATTGTAGCCCTCGAATGGCTAAGACACAACAGCCCATCTGTCCTTGTGTCCCACTAATGCATCGACCCACACTGCTGAACTATTCTCCAACGCATGGAAGATTCTTCGTCACCTCCAAACGCCTGACTTCGTCGACAACTTAATCAATTCAAGCTGCACAATGGGGTTTTACATCGCAACATTTATCACATCGATGGCAACAAATGGGTCCCGGTCATACCATGTTCTCTGCAATGTGAGGTGCTTGAAGCCTTTCACGATCATGCGACGACTGGTCCTCTAGGCTACCACAAGACTTGCAACAGAATATGAAGTTGCTGCTCCTGGCCTGGCCCATCTTCAGCCGTTGCGAAGTATGTTGCACCCTGCGTTCATTGTCAAAGCAAACCCAACAGCTCCTTCTGGCTCTTTACAACCTCTGCCTTGTCCCGCTTCGCCTTTTGAAGTAGTTGGAATAGACTTGTACGGTCCTCTTCCCATGACCTCACATGGAAATCGTTGGATTGCAACGGCCATAGACCATCCAACACGCTATGCGGAGACAGCATCTCTACCATCCTGGACTGCTGCTGAAGTCGCCGATTTCTTTCTACACAATATTATCTTACACCGCAGCGCTCTGCGCGTTCTCCTCAGTGACTGCAGCAGTCTTCCTCTCTTCTATCCTTACCGAAGTTCTGTGCACCTCTAACACAATTCGCAAGACGACTTCCAGTTACCATCTGCAGACCAACAGCTTGATGATTGCGATGTACAGTCACGTGCAATATGAATTGCAACACCGGTACCCGTGGTCGAAGGGGTTCCAAGGCTGTGCGGCTGTGCAGACACATGGTAAGTTCCAGACCGAAACACAGCTTCAATTAGTGGTGTCTATTAAACTGCTATTTCGAATGTCAGAGCTGCTGCGCAGCCGTGGAGCCCCTTCAACAACGAACAAGAGTGTTGCAAGTCATATTGCATGCGACTGTACATCTACCCTGGCCACACGAACGGGGATGCAATCCTGTCGTTCATGACATTCGCCTATAACATGGCTACGCAACGTACCACTGGATTTAACGTTTTTTCTTCATCTATGGCTGTTCACCAAGTTTCATTCTTGATGTATCATTCCTTTCGACTCCTGTACCCCCATCAGTTCCTTTCTTGGAACAGTTTGTGTCTCGCCTCGCAGAGTGCAGACGCCTCGCCCCGCTTAACACAGACGTCTCCCAGGACGCTCGCAAGTTTCGTTACGACTCGACCCACTGTGCTGTAACTTTTTCTCCTGGTGACAAAGTTCTTTGGACTCCTGTGTGCGTTCCTGGCTTATGCAAAAAATTTTGCAACACTTCTTGCTTATGCAACACTTCTTGAATGCCCACACCACCATATCGTCGGGCAGCGAGCACAACCTGCGACACCCACGTGGCCACAGTGACGAGAGGCGGCCTGCGCAGCTGGCCGGTTGGGGTCATCAGGTTGTCGCCGGCCATCCACTGATTATATTGTTCACGGACACGGTCTTTAACAGGCTTGTTGAGCACGACGTCCAGTGGCTGAAGTGTTGACGTCATGCCTCCCGGAATGACGGCGAGTTCCGTCCTCCCGTCGCGGAATGCCAGCTTCAATCCTGCGGTCAAGTGCCCGCGAAAGGCATCCAAGACGAGCATGCTCGGAAACCGCAAGAGTGCCCCTGGTTGCCGATTCCAGACGGTCTTAATCCAATTGAGCATGAGGGCCTCGTCCATATAGCCCTTTTCATTCACGCGAACGACATCCCGTGGGAAAGCCTCTTTCGGCAGCGTCTTCCTCTTGAATATTATGTATGGGGGCAGCTTTCTGCCATCTGCAGTACACGCGAGCATCACCGTGAATGCTCGTTCCCCGTAGAAAGAAGCTCGACTTCTTTTGTGCCGCGTTCGCACACTGGTGAGCGACGGCATGTCGAACCACACCGGCATTTCATCAGCGTTGCCGATCTGTACCAACATGTAGCCATGCTGCTGCCGGAGACGGATAACATAGCGCTGGAATTCGACCAACTTGTCCTCGTATGCCTCTGGCTGCTTCTGCCAGATTGATTTGCGCTGTCGAAGTGCGAATCCCTTGCGTTGCATGAAGCGACGAACCCAATAAATGGAGCCCTTGAATTGTTCCTTGGGCAGTCCGGATTCTCGGGCGATCTCAATAGCTTTGATGCAGATGAGTTCTGCTGTGACTGGCAATGATCTGGCACGATGCTCGCGGACAAAATCCGCCACCCTGTCTTTGAGCTCCGGGTGCACTGCGCCATAGAATAAAGAACTTCGTCAGAATAAAGAACCGCGCAGCGCCTGCGAGTTGGGCCGCGTCGGTCACCAAGGGGGCGATAACAATGTGGATGCCGAAAGGTCTGCGCTCCTACATGCTGCCAGACGACTATTCATGCTGTGCCAAGGGCCGGTATGTAAGTCAAGGGGTGAACTTTTAGTAATATTTTTGGGAAAAAACCTCAACCTATATTCCGCACTATACGGTACTCGCACTGCTGGAGACATATGCCGTGGCCGAGAACCTACGGCTTCCCGACTACACGGGTGCCACCACCTGTGCCACATGCAGTTGCACTGCGGCACCCTGCCTAGATGGAGTCCATAAGCCAGGAAAGCCACGCACGGCAATCTATGTCCGCAGCACCCTGGCGCGTGCTGTTCTACCTGTTGCTGACATCGCCGGTGGCCCCTTGGAGTAATGCGCCGTTGTGGTACGCCTTGGCAGCCAGGACACGGCTGTGGCGAGCATCTGCATCCGTCCAGGAAAGCCGTGGGATCCCTCCAGCCTCATCCAGCTGGCTGTTCGCCTTGGTGGGCATGCAGTCCTGTGCAGTGACTTCAACGCACACCACACGGATTGGGGAAGCAGCAGCTGCACCCGCTGAGGCAAAGGCCTCACAGATGCCATCAGCTGAGCTGGCCTGCTGACCTTGGAACACCAGGGAGCCCACCTACGTCTACCGCAGAGCTCGCACAGCCATTGACCTCTCCCTCAACACTGAGCAGTGCTCCTACTCCTGGGCCACAAGTTCGGACAAATGGGGGTCTGACCACTTCCCTATTGTGATCAGCCCCAGGTCTGGGAGAAGGCCTAGGTCAAGAACTTACGTCACAGACTGGTCCCTGTTCCGGAAGCACTGCAGCAAGTTGGAAGATGGCCGTGACTTCCTGAGCGCCATCGTGGATTGTGCTCAGGCTGCCACCGTTCAGTGCTCTACCCAACCAGATACCCCCGCTCCGGACCTCCACCTGCTCAACATTCGTGCCTCCAGGCGCCGTATGGAGCGTGGAGCAATCCGGACGGGCAAGGCAGAGCATTGGACCGAGTACAGACGTGCAGATGCCCGCTGCAGACGCCAAGCCCGGCGCAGGAGGAGCCTCTGCCATCGAGGGCAGGTCCAGGGGACCCCTGGCTTGGAGACTGCTCAAATCCCTCACCAGCAGGAGAGGAAGCCTACAACCTGTCCTCGCCGTGGCCATCACGCTGAGCATCAGCGAAGAGGCCCTTGCGGAGCTCCTCGCCAACCAGTTTGCGCTGGCTGAACCACGCACTGCAGCCATCCTGAAGGTAGGGCAGCCTTCCGTCAGCCTGCCTAGCTGCCTGCACAACCACCACACAGGGTCTTCGCTTCTGTAAATGGCCTGTCATCCAGTCTTGGGAGCCTGGCCTCACAGTTCATTGGCCCAGAAAGCAGTCTGAGCGCTTTTTCGCTACCTGAGGGCAACAGACTTGAGTGCCCGACTATAGACATCCTACACTTAAGTTCTCTCTCTTCCTCTTTCACTCCCCATTCCCCTCCCCACGTGTAGGGTAGCAAACTGGACTCAGCCTGGTTAACCTCCCTGCCTTTCCGTCTTCCCTTCTCTCTCACCACCCAGGGTGGCCATCGAGCCAGGTTATGGCTATCTACCAGGACCCGCTGACGCTGCACGAGCTCCAAGCATCGCAGTGTACCAGGAGCCCAGTGCACCAGGAACCCAAATGCTTCGCAACCTGGCCGCCAGCGAGCAGCTGCACCTGCTTGACTGCTTAAACATCTGGCAGTCAGGGCAGGTGCCGGAGTCATGGCGCACAGCCTACGTGGCCCCCATCCTGAAGGCCGGCTGAAAAACGTGAGCTCCTATCGGCCAGTCTCACTCACCTCTGCTGCTTGCAAGCTGATGGAGGCCATTGCTTTCTGGCCGATGAGCAGATAGGCTTCCGGCGGAGCTGATGCAGTGCGGACTCCATCGTGGACGTGGTCTCCACGCTGGAAGAGGCCAAGGCCTGCGGTGAGGCCGTGCTCCTGGTGCTTATCGGCATGAAGGGGGCCTTTGATGGCCTGCCCTATCCAGTCGTTCAGCAGGCCCTGGACCTATTTGGTAGAGGGCGTCCCACAAGGATCAGTGGTGAGCCCTTTCCTGTTCAACCTGGCCCGACTGCCTGCTGTCCTGCAGACTGACCCCCACAACCACGTGAATACCTCCATCAACGCGGACCACATCGCCCTATGTGTGCGAAATCCACCACACAGCCACAGCAGTGCGCGCTCGGCTCTGCAAAGAGCCCTCGACACCGCCGCTGCTTACCTGAGCTGCATTGGCCTTGCCATCTCGGCAAGGAAGACAGAGGCCATGCTGCTCCACCCAAGAGCAACCGCCCGCTGCACAGCTGCAACTGGAAGGCGACCTTGAAGCCCGGCAGTGACGTACCCGGGACTACACGTTCATCACCGGCTGACCTGGCTGCCTGCTGTCAAGACCCTGCACGTCCAGGTCCTCCGGGTCCACAAGGCAGTCTCCCAGCTTGTTGCCCGAGGACAGAGCTGCACCACTAGGTGGGCTCTGCGGCTGTACCATGCAGTAGCCACCTCACGCCTGCGGTACGTCCTCCCACTCGTGGCACTACCACGTGCCCGTCTCAAGAAGCTGGAGCTGCAGCATAGGGCCGAGATTAGGTTCTGCCTGGGCGCTCCCTGCAGCTCTGAAATCGCTGCAACCTTGGCCGAGGCAGGAGCATGGTCCCCATCACTCCTGTCACAGCCCACATTCGACAATCAGCCACAGCTGTGCACATCGCTGAATGACACTGCGTTCAGGAATATCGGTCACATACCGACCGCACACATAACCCCCATCACACCTGCACTGAGCATTACGCTGCGGAGAAAGCTTATCAGTGAATGGCTACTGACAGCGCAGCGAAATTTTGGTTCTAAAGCAATTTTTCCCGACCGTGCAATGAGGCCGCAATGCGAGACCGCAACGAGGCCGCAATTTGGTGACTTTATTCACTACCGCCCTTAGCCGGCAGATCTGAACCGTGCATCAGGAATGTGCATTTCCATTGGGGAACAATAGAAACTCTTATTTAGGCTAAACAAGCGCGCGTACGTACGTACTTACATGCCGCACTCGGGACATCTGCCATTCAAATATTCTGCCATGTAGCAGCACCGTAACCAAGTAATGTTACTGTTACGTGCTTCTGACAAAGACTCTAAATAACTCTGAAGGAGCGCAGTTCCGTGTAATATACGTTCTCTGCATTAGGACACTGTAGCACTGGCTGGCCGGTGTGGCGGTCCCTGCAATGCATCACAAAAGCTCGTGAGGAACCTGGCTATAAAGTATCATCACAGAACACCTATATATGGCATCATGCAGTCGAAAGATTAGCTACGCGTAGTAGATGCACATCAAACGCAAAGACGAAGTATACTTACGAGAAGCAAAAGCCCGAAAAATAAGCGATCCACCGCTTCGTGCACTCCGAACCTGCCATATGCCATATTATGCCCTTATGCCGCCAAAAAGGCCGGATGTGACATCACGGACGTGAAAAAAACAAAGACCTGATGTGACGTCCCGGACGTGACGTTTGGGTGAACCTAACGCTTGCGCTGCGTTCACCGGGTGAACGCAGACACTTTCAAAGCGAAACTGTGATGTAACTGGAGTACTACAAGCGGATTTTGGTTTGAATCGAGCGTAAGAGCAGCATCCCTGCACTGGCCCATTGTATTAACGTTGACATACCATATAATAAAGAAAAGACATACTTCTAAGAACGTTGCACTGTACGACATTGATCCGCTTCTGCCGGAGCTTGGCCGGAGGCTATTCATCTTCAGCCAGTCCACGAGCCATCCTAGCAGCCAGCTAAGCCAGCGACTCCGCGATTCGCGAGCGCCGTCCTGGCGCTGCTCAATTCATCTCTGCATCCACTGGGCGGCGATGGCGGAAGGAGGTATTGCGTTCGTTTACCTTTCGCTTTTTTTCTTTGCTAGATATGAACGATTTGTAACTATCTTCGTGGCTCCGAGAGACGCTTGTCGTTAAAGTTTCACAGAGCGCGGGTTTGAAACTGCACGCGAATGGGCGTCAGCTACTGCGGTCACGCAAGCGTAACTTGATTCGCTTCATGTTTTCTTTCTTGGTTTGCTTTCCGGTTTTGTTTACTCAAGCTTTACAGCACGGTAAACCCAGCGCAGGAGTCAGTAGTAGCTTTAATTATTAGTTTTAATGCATGATGCTGTACAACAGTTGCCTCAATTCGTTGGGCTGCAAGGCCTGTCAGTTTCTGTCGATGCGCTAGGGTCCGCGTCGATGCGCTAGGGTCCGCCTCTTCGGTGGGCCAGTCTGTTGCTTATGTGCTAAACGTGTTCGGTGCGCAGATTTTACTCATCATTGTCAAGGCACTTGACTGAGGGTTGCAAACCAATATACAGTCCTCCACTCGGTGGAGAATGTGTTGAAAAAGAGAGAAGTTTCACATTAGTACAGCTGCAAAGGCGGGCGTTGCCGAGTGCAGAAACAATTTCTTATGTAAACGTTAAATTATTAGGTACGTACGTTCCAGTCATATAGGTATAGACACCTGTACATAGAGGTATAGACACCTGTACAATCCATAACACAATTACTTGTTGGACCTTGTAAAGCTCCGTATGCTGTATAGTACAGTTTTTTTTTTTTAATATGAGAATCCTCAGCTCTATTTGATTTAGATCACACAGTGTGCTACAAGTACAACCCACGTGTTTTTTTCATTGAAATATGCTTAGATTGCTTTCGTAAGAAGAAATTTGAACTCTTGTTAGAATCATACAGTTTGCACAGCAACATTCAGTCTGCCACCAATAAGGGAAGTTTCCAGTAGTGACAATTTTGCAAACGATGGTCATCTGCTGCATTTATAGAGATCCCATGCCATTTATGTAGGTTCCTCTGTTCCATTGCCTATGTTACCAGGTAAATGCTTATAGTTGTATGTGCACACTACACTGCTACAAATGACATATTGTAGCCTGGCTGCCTGCCCCCTTTGCTATAAAAGAAACAATGACCAATGATACCTCTAGTGGTGTGTCTGGAACGTTCACTACAGGTAAGGGGTTCATTGGTTTTGTAGAGCGTTAAAGATAAAAGCATGCATACTATTGACAACAAGCTTTAATTGTTTTAACTTTATTGAACACCGCAGTGTAATTTGTTAGGCATATACAAAAAGGTACTGCAGCACAAAACTGCAGTTCTCCGCATTGAACATAAGTCTATTAAATTTTGCTACGTATTGAATAAGCGCATAGTGTTTTGGCATAGAGAATTCCATGTTTCCGTTCATACATTACTATCACAGTGCTGTCTAGTGACAATAGCTTTTAGTTACTGGGAGATAATTTTTGACAGTGAAAAAGTGTACACACTGGTAGTATAGTGAAAAACAGTTTGCATTTATTTTCGTGTTCTATCTTCTGGTGTCTATGTTTCAGTTTCAGTAAAATACAAGCTTTGATATGATTTGAGCTCCCTCAGGAAACAAACTCAAGGCATAATATTCAATAAACATTAGTGGTATAATGAATCACGTAAGAATATTGCAAATACTAATTTGGGAAGCTTGTTTGTGACATGGGATACAACAGTGATAGCCTAAAAATTGGCTGACAGATACCAAAGAGATATCAAAGAGATATCAAAGTCAAAGTGGTATGTGGTTACTAGGCCTGTTGTTGAGAGTCCAGTGCATGTATATGAGCAATGCAGTGGCTAATGATTTTGTTTTTGAATAAATTATGCTGAAATTGCAAATGTTGTACTTTTCCTTGATCAGATTGAAAAACTGTCCTTGCTAACAGCTTGACTAGTGTATACTTACCATGTAACTGCAGACTTATTCTTTCTATTCTCTACTATGCTTTGGGGACTATCTTACTCAAGCTTTATGGGCGAGTTACTGTTAGTATTTTCTTGCTGTGTAGTGAGCATAAAGCTAAACATATCAGCTCAAGTGCATGCTAGGGCACACTCCTCTCTTGCAGTCATAAGACAAGTGTCCAAAGATGCACTGCCTTGTTACAGGGTAAAATGTTCTGATAAAGTGCCTCAAGTTTTATTTTCTTTTTCTAGTGAATTAGCTTTGTTAGCGTTGCATTATCTGGACCCACCAGGCTGGCATAGCAGCTATGGCATTGCGCTGCTAAGCATGAGGTTGCAAGATCCAATCCTGGCCACCGCAGCCGCATTTCAAGGAGGGTGAAATGCAAAAATGCTCGAGTGCTGGGTGCATGGCAAAGATACCCATGTGGTCAAAATTTCTGGATTCTCCCACTACAGTGTGCCTCATAATTATATCCTGGTTTTGGCTCATAAAACCCCGCAATCTAATTTTTAAAAAATAATCTGTCAGCCATCAGCTACAATTGCTTTTACTTGTAAAACTGTCACATCCTTTTCAGAGGTGGCCAAACTCCAGCGCCATTTGTCCCTACTACGTGAAGAATATGTTAAGCTGCAGGCACGCCATGCAGACGTTGAGAGGAAATACAATGTGGCCGTGGCAGCATCCGGCAATGCAGGCTCAGACAGCTTTGTTTCTCGCCTGCTCAAAACCGTGGCGAGTCTGTTTGACCAGGAGCTTTACAGGTATATGGCATAGATATTACCTTTTGTAGTATGCTTTGCACTATTGTCATCCTGCGCAAGCATGCTACAATTTTAGTGCAAAGTTGTTCCACCTTTATATATATACAGAGAGAGTCTGGTGATCTTTCGGCATTTGACACTGTATATGTGGCAGATATTCTGTTGTTCAGTAGATTTTCTAGAATCACTTCTTGTGACATGACATAGCTAAGGTCCATGCAAGGAATTTGGACACTTATCACAAAATGATTTGCAAGTAAAGTGGTGTTTCAGTAAATGAGGCACAGAAATTTGTAAACCTAGGTCTATGAGTCACAATGCTTCTGTGGAGGCAGCTGATTAGTGTAAAACTCTGGCTGACTTGCATACTGTCAAATGTTTGCCCACTTGAACCCATCAGATTTGTATATTACAAGAAAGGTTCTCGGGGAAACATAGTGACACAAATTAAATACCTTGGTTTAATATACTCTGGAGATAAATTTATTGCCATTTTTTTTTTTCAAAGCACTGTTACTGTAATAGCGTTCTTTTTTTAACCTTTAGGACCAGTATAAAAAGGTAATGGTAAGAAATAGTATGGAACGGCAAAGGCTTTGTTGTGCATGATGACGTTACCATGCATGATGTCAGGATATTTTTTGGTTATATAAAAGATCCTTCACAAAGTCACGTGTGCCTGGTTGTCAAGTTGAGTTGCAGACTAAGTTGCAAAATTCTTTACATGAAGGTCTGACTGCAAAAAAAGCACCGAGTATGCTTCAGTTATTCTTTTTTTCTTTTTTTCAGTGACCTGACAGTTCAACTGAATGGCAAGTCAGTACGAGCTCACAAGTTTGTCTTGTCTTGCCGGAGCCAAACATGGGGAGTAGGAAACCTGGCTGATGTTGACACATTAGACTTGACAGGTTAGATTTGCCTCTCTGTCTAGAACAGTCCATCATTGCTCTGTGCACACATTTGTAGTGTGGGTCTTGCTCAGCTCTGCTTCATTATGTTGATAATTATACAATATGTTGATAAGAATGCAGGAAAGGCTTCTCCTCAAAAGTCGTGATGTGCCTACCCTTTGTCCTTGCCTGTGCTTCAAGAAATAGTTCCTTTATAGGTCACACTGGCATGGTGAGGAAGTGTATTAGTAGTTCATAAGTAATGAGCACATCATGCTCATGCATCACATGCAAAGCAGCCAAGATCTGCAGCTTTGGGGATGAAGAACTTTTACAGTGCGAACATGCAGTTTAATACAAGATTAGGCGAGGGGCTTCCCTAAACTTCTTTCTCCAGAGTACCCTCCAGTCCATTCTTATCCCTCTCCTACATTCCCTCCCATCCCCCAGAGTATGGTATTTACTTGCATAATGATCACACTCGCAAAATGATTGCACCCCTGAATTTTTTCGTCAAAATTCAATTTTTTTCTTTCCTGTGTATTGATCGCACCCCGAACTTGCCACAGTGATATGTCGTGTGCCGAGTCTAGCTAATGATGATCGTGCTTGCCATCTGTCGAATGCTACGCGAACTACTCTTCAAGACACACCAAGCGCTCTGCACACACCAAACATTCTTGAGCAGATGCCCCACTTTGTTCCTTTCATCACTTTCTACACTTCCATGAAAAAAAAATAAAGCTACAACCAAACTTGCCTTGGCTTTATTATTTGTAGGCTTTATAATGGTTGTGGTCAACAACAACAACAAAAGAGGCGCCTTTTGATACTTCTCGTCTGCACTCGTGGGTAGCAACAAATCACGAGTGGCAACAATAGTAGCCATTTTGATACATTAGAAGTGTACCTTGTTCATACGTCGACACTTGTTACACAACTAAGACATTTGCTTACCCTTAGCGGTAACGTGCTGTATTAGGATATTAGTGAAGACAAATGTTGCAGTACCCGCCATGTGTTTCTATGTCACTAACAGCTAAGCACGCCCATCTCTGTTTCTGTCCCCTCAAAGTGTACATGGCTACATTATTGCTGCAGACTTGTCGATATTAACAATATTATTCATTACTGATATGGAAGAAACTGTTTCAATGCACGTAATGTACTCGCGAAAAGAAAACAAATCGCATTCGGCGGGTTCAGCTTGCTCCGCCGCCTGCCATTTTTGTTTTGGTGTCCTGCACTGTTACAGCGGCAGCCACCTGTTCGTTGACCTGTTGTCAACTAACAGAAAATGCGGGATGAAAAAAAAATTTTGCTTTTCGCGGGAAAGTTAACCCACGTAGTGATCGCACCCCTGAATTTGCGGCAATTTTTTAACAAAAAAGTGCAATCATTATGCAAGTAGATATCGCAGATGCACATCACCCAAGAATGTGCACCATGGAAGGCTGTATAGACTGGCTAATTCCTTTACACTAAAATTTTGGGCTCACACTTGGCAAACACAATGCTCCTCCGGCAGAGTGAGTAGTTTCACAACACTGCTGAGGCAAGGCAGTGTTGTAAACATAGATAACTAGAAGAAGGAAGGCGAGGGAGAATTGGTGCATTGATTCGCTGATGCAAGCACTTCGCTTTGAGCAACATTTGCCTTTGCATTCTTGGCCTGTCACCGAATTTTCTGATACTTATGTGATCTGTTGTGCTGCCTTTCTGTTTTGTGCACAATGTTTGAGTAACACTGTAGCCCATGCTGAAGCCTCGTTTGCTTACCTCCCAGACATCCAGCCAGATGTGGGCTTGGTATTGCTGCGCTGGGTTTACACAGACCAGATGGAGTCAGGGCTTCAGGACAGCTTTCTGCTGGATTTGATGAAGACTGCCAAGCGGTTCTCTCTGGACAGCCTTTTGAGCAGGTGCTGGTTTCACTGTTATTTGCCTGCCTCAGGCACAGAATCAGTCTTCACCAACCTGCATGGTGTGCTAATTTAGCTTGTGGCTTTTTTTCATGTAGCTTTATTTGATATAAGAGAATCTGTACCAGTGAGTATTAAGTGTTTCTCGTAATACATTTTGTCATTCATGAAGCCATTCTAGCTTTTACAAAACTGATCTTATGGAAGGATCACTTTAGTATTTGCTTATTTGGGCTATTAATGCACACCATAGTATGCTACCGTAGTTGTCCTCTGGTCATAAGATAATTGTGCACCACATAAGGTATGCTTAGCAGTCATGTGCTAATATTATTCGTTCCTGTTGTTACATGGTGACTTATAAGATGGCAATGAAGACAATGTGTACTGCTCGGCACCATTCCCACTTGCTGTGCACCAGGATTTCAGGCCAATGCTGTTCTTTTCTTGGTTACAACTATGAACATTTCTTCTACATTTACCAGTGAAAATATGAGCAACTAGTACAAATTCTTGGTCTGTATCTCACGCAAATTAATTTTGCAGGTGTGAAGAAGCCCTCATTTCGTCTGTGAATGTCAAGAATTGTGTAAGATACTACCAGCTGGCTGATGAGATTGGTGCTCATAACTTGCAGCATCACTGTTCTGAACTCATTTCTAATCATTGGGTTAGTAAACATTTGTTTTCTGCTAAAGAGTTAAAAAGCTCTTATAATGCTAGCACCTGTATAATGCTTATACAGGTGCTATATACAGGTCTTATATTGCTAGCACCTGTATAATGCTAGCAGAAACCTTGTTTGCAGTAAGCATATGCAGGCATGTCATGTCGTAGTACAGTTGAACCCACTTATAACGATCTGTCAGTTGTAATGACCAGATTTCAGTGCATTTGCAATTTTTCGGCCTCGACTATACAACAACGCGTTCGACTGTGTACGCTATTACTCTATGTCAAGTATGAACTTCACTAACTAGCCCAAGTTTCCCTACTATATACATATCTCTATATACACCACTAGTGAGCTGATTGTAATGTGAGTTCTTGCCAATCATTGTGCGATTTGGTTGAATAAAACGTTGATAGCCAAAATGTAATAACCTCTTTATGCATTTTATTTGGAACATTGACATGAAATTAATGTGCAACTAATTGCTGAACATATATTATGCATGACGCCATAGGTGCCAACTGCGGGGGGGGGGGCTCCGGGGCCCGAGCCCCCTCCTGAGATTGAAGGGGGGGGGGGGGGCTCAGCACCCTCCCCCCCAATGTTGAGGCCCTCTCCCCTCCTACACACACACATAAAGTTCCATTACCAGAGCTTTGTCACCCACATCATTTCAGGTTTCTTTTGACTTTCGTTGACCTGCAGTAAACTATTAGGACTAATAGCTTACTGCATCATTATTGGCACAGACGTGCATGGCTTTTAATTCATACTTTTGCTTTATTTCTGCAAATCCTGACAAATGGAGGACACGGGCATTAGAACCAGCGGTGGCTGTCTCATCCGTATTTTCTCAATTAAACATTGTTTGAAATTTCCACTGTGAACACTATCAAAATATATAATTGTTTAAATATACACGCAGGACAAAGTTTATTATATTTTTGAGAGATGGACGTAGCAAATTAAAAATTATTTCTTAAGCTATGGATAGCCTATGCCTAGAGAGTAAATATGTTACTGTATATATATCACACTTCAAATTGCTTTGCGTGCTTTTTTGACCATGAAAAAAAGCCTATAGACTTCAGTGACTCCTCCAGCAGAGTCTCATCAATGGTGTGTGAAATGCAAGTGAATGCTGTGTGTCTCAGTATTGCATCTCTTTCCAGTAAGCAATGTTAACGCCTTATGAAAAAAAAAAACATTTCTAATAATTTAGAATGTTTATTAAGGATGGAAACATAGTCACTTGCATGCAAAGGTCATAAATATATACAGGGTGTCCCAATTAACTATGATGCACCAAGATTAGAAAAAAGAGCAATGCGTTACTCAAAGAAAACCTAGTGCATATTATTCACAGTACAGTGGAGTAGCTGCCAGTAATCTTTTGTTAGTGAGATTCAATTAGGTAATTGTGAATAATTATCTAACTCGAGACATACTATCCTAATTATCAAAGTGTCAAAGAGGCATTTGAAGACACTGCCTAGGGACATCTAACTAACGTAATAATTGCGTACTCATTTTTTTCTGACATAAATAAACCCCGCAAAATGTGGAGAATACCACGTGACTGCGCTGCCACCCGTATCATAATGCGGCGCCCTCAAACAGGCTCCTGCCGAGTTATCCAGAACGAAATAAAGGAAAGAAAGAAAAACATCGAGATCGAGCTAGTGCCTTATCTGCTGCGCCCCGGCCGAAGTAACACGTCGCATTTGGTGTTAGTTGGAAACAAGGTGTGATAGCTGTTGTCTAGTGCATGGATACTCTTTTTTTTTTTCCCACAAAACCTATCGCCACAACAGTGAATTGACAACATCAGTGCAAAGGTATAAAGGTGCGTTTTGTTTCGACCCAGTCACGTCTTTCCCTGATGAGCAGAAGGGAAACATCATCCTTGCCTTGGGATCTGTAAATGGCAACAAATGCCGCAAATATATATTTCTATATATATCAGTCATGGAAGTGTAGCGGTAGACCAAACGCATCAACTATCATCCGAAATTACGAAAACCTGAGGCAAACCGGCAGCTTCCAGAAACAGAAGCGGAGGACTCCATCTTTGAGTCCTAGCCTACGCACGGATGTTCTAGCATTGATGGCCTCAAACCATCATGCTAGCGTGCGGGACATGGCCGCCCAGGCACCAATTTCCAAGTCATCAGTTTGGGGGATTCTAAATAACGGCTTTTCACCCGTACCACCTTAACCAGCACCAATGCTTAGAAGATAGGCACCTGTAGAATTATCTACATTTCTATAATTGGGTCCTCACAAAAACCGATGAGTCACTGGACGTTTTGAGCAGCATCATGTGCACAGATGAAGCAAATTTTCACAGAAATGCCTAGGTAAATTTGCGTAATGAACACTATTGGAGGGGACTGCAATCCACACTGGGCAAAGCATAATCAGCACTAGTACCAGTGGTCGCTCAACGTGTGGTTCTAAATTTGCGCCAGTACTATAATCGGTCCAATCTTGTTCGATCACACACTGACTGGACAGCGTTGCCTGAACGAAATCCTTGAAGGAATGGTGGATGTGTTTCTCAGCGAAGTGCCGCTGTCACACCTTTTACTTCTATGGTATCAGCAAGATGGGCACCCGCACACAGCAACAGCCGAGCACAAAACTGCCTGGATGCAGCTTTTCATGCACTATAGATTGGAAGGCACAGGCCTGTAAATTGGCCGGCTAGGTCACCTGACCTCTCTCCAATCGATTTCTTTTTTTGGAGTTATGTGAAGGATCGTGCTTACATGATCGAGATGGACATCAGATTAGTTCAGGGCAAGGATAACAAATGTTTGCCGTAAAATTCCGGTGCCGGTCATCAAGAAAGCCCCTGAAGATGTGATAAAACGGACACAGTACTGCATAGCTGCAAAAGGAGACCTATTCGAACACATTCTCTAGGCTGGTGTTCAACGGAGCTTACGAATTCATAGATAATAAGGGCACACTGAATTCTGCATTTTAGTGCGCGACAGCGTTAAGGAGCTCGTGTCACAGAAAAGTCGGTGTTGGCGTCAGTGGCATTGACCGTGAGCGATAAATCCCGGAAGGCACTTCATAAATAAAAAAACATCTTGCAAGATGGGCTGGTGGGAATCGAACCAGGGTCTCCGGAGTGTGAGACGGAGACGCTACCACTCAGCCACGAGTTTGATCGTTCAAAGCGGTGCAAAATCGCCTCTAGTGAATGCGGTGTTGCCTTAGAAACGTGCCATAGAAAGTTATACTGCAGTGTATATCGGTAATTATGACCATGTAAATCACAGAAGTCACAGTTTCACAAGTAGCGAAGTACGTTTCCGCTACATTTCTGCGCTCTGCGCACACGCAGAGCTATCTTGCGGCAAACACAGAAGACCCCCTCCTCGCAATGTACGGCGCTGCCCCGACACGTGGCGTGCCACTCGCCCCATGATCGCGTCCGCCTTCATGGCGTGTCGCGGCCCGGCTCTCCATGCCGAGTGCGACATTTGGCTCGCGTAGATAGTTTGAGTAGGCAGTGCGGATGGGGTGCGATAATGCTACGTGTTCCACTCTTGAAGGCGAAGCTTAAGCGTCCTCCAATTTTTCTTTTTTTTTTTTTGCCAGGCATCCTGATTGCCAATTCGGCTCATTTAGAAGTGTTATATTTACTTTCTTGAATGCATCAGTTTTGCCTTTCCTCTATACGTTGGTCACTTCCCTGTCTGTTTATTTTGCTTTTATTTTTTGACATGAACCTGCTTTTGCAGCACGTATACATCATCATCATCATCAGCCTGGTCATGCCCACTGCAGGGCAAAGGCCTCTCCCATACTTCTTCAACTACCCCGGTCATGTACTAATTGTGACCATGTTGTCCCTGCAAACTTCTTAATCTCATCCGCCCACCTAACTTTCTGCCGCCCTCTGCTATGCTTCCCTTCCCTTGGAATCCATTCTGTAACTCCTAATGACCATCGGTTATCTTCCCTCCTCATTATGTGTCCTGCCCATGCCCATTTCTTTTTCTTGATTTCAACTAAGATATCATGAACTCGCGTTTGTTCCCACACCCAATCTGCTCTTTGCACGTATACGTGCACGTATACACTTTCATGAAAAATAAAACGTTCACTTCAATTTGGCTTTGGTCTGAAGCAAGTTTCTGGCCCAAAATATAGCTTTGTGTGCACTCTTTCAATGCGGTGGGAGCAAAGCCGGGATTTTGAAACATTCGATGCCTATTACATTGCTTTTTGCATTTCGTGCATCATCAGAGCAGTGCTTTGGCTGCATTTATCAAGGGGCTTTTGTTATCAATGTGATCAGTCAACCTTGAGAGACGGACAATAAGTGTAACTTAGAAATGAGAGGAAGGATTAGCTGCAAAGCTGCAGGACCTGCTCTTGGTGCTCCTTCCATACCATTATCAAGGTGATGCGCTGTCCCTTCGGGGTTGCGACAGGCAATGCAGTTGCTTTCAATCAGCCAATTTGAGAGCGCGGCTTTATGATATGGGTGGGAGCACACTCACATGGTATTTTTCATACTTCATGAGGTTTCTTTGCTAGTCGGAAAAAGTTGTGCGCAATTAATACGTCGCTGAAAACACCGCGGTTGTTATTTTGGGGTGCCTACAAATGCCTCATTGACACTTTGAAGATTAGGGCAGTACTTCTCGAGTTAATTAATTGCAGCTACCGAATTAAATCTCAGTAAGGAAGGAATTACTGGTGGCTACTCCACTGTACTGGAAACAATATGCACTAGGTTTTCTTCGAGTAACACAACTGCTCTTTTTTAGTCTTGGTGCATGACAGTTGGGGAACACTATAATTCACTCGGTAATCGAAATTAGCCAAGCCAGATTGATTCGAAATCAGAATCAGCAGCAGTCATGTGCAGCAGCGCTGATACTCAGACTCGCAGAAAAAAAGAGAGAGAGAGAAAGACAGAGATGCTGCAGTTTCGCCGGAAAGGCGAAGCAATATTAGTGATAGCCAAGTATGCTACAATTACACGAAGGAAGATTACACCACCGATAGGGCTCAGGCTGATAAATTGAACTGTCTCCTACTATGATATCTTGTGAGGTGACACATATGCCGTAACTTCAGAGCTCAATTCTTCGAGGTCAAACGAAGTTTCTTGAAGTGCAAGATATATATATATATATATATATATATATATATATATATATATATATATATATATATATATATATATATATATATATATATATATATGCGTGTGGGGGTGGAAAGCTGGCCCCCTGCCCCCTGGAAAAATGAGAACTCTCCGCCTGCGTTTTTAAAACACGGATCTTGTGAGCTGCCCCACTTAAATACATGGCAATGTACGTGTTCACTTTCCTATAGACTGAGTGCTTCATTCTATCATACTAGGTAGATCACTGTTTAGATAAGAGAATGCTACTATTGCAACTTCAGTTCATGCTGTCCACCCTTACACTTGTTACCTTAGGAGTACTAAAAGTACTGAAATTTCGATAAAGCAGTACACCATTTGTATAGCCTTCCTCCACTGGTAATGTAGACATCCTGGGGGGGATTTCTTTCCTTTCACATTTTTGAAATGGTGCTATCCATTATTCTGTGAAGTTTAACTTGTGAGCAGCACATTATGATTCGTGACTATTTGTACCATTTCTCCTCTTCATGTAGAATGACTTTGGAAGTGAAGATTTTGCCCACATGAGTGCACCTCTCCTGTACACCATGTTTAAGGCAAAGACACGCTACCCCCTGCACACAGCCATTAGAACTCATCGAGAAGATGTTGTCTTCCTGTACCTCATTGAATTTGATTCACTGGTAAGTCATTTAGCTGCCACACATTGAAAAAAATTAATTTCAGCAATCTTGCTTGTCTGAGAAATATTGCCAACTAGCCAGAGTGTATTGCTTTGGAGTTAGCATAGCTTAGAGTTCTGATGGTTATCTGATCTGCAGGCTGGGGCTCCAGAATGTAGTCTGTTGTATGCATATGCTTGAATATATTTAAATTTTTTTCTGATGCCGTGGTCTCCAAACCTTTTTCTGTGACTGTACATAGTGGATGTAATTCCTATTTTTTGTTCCAGTATGGTGTTGTGTTTTATCTTGTTTTGTGTATATTCATATCTGCTTGATGTTTTTGACATATTCAAGTGAAGCTTGCATTGCCTCATTCATGTCAACATCAGTGTTAGTGTTGCCATACGAAAAAACCCAAGCTGCACAGAAATAAGAAATTGCTTGTTGGGCAGCGGATTCAAACCACCAACCTCCGAGTTACGAGACCACCACGCTAACCGAGTCAGCCACTATTGGTACATCATATGTGCCCCTTAAAGCGAGCTTTTATATGCATGAAGAAGTAGTTGCAGCGCAAGGTATGAGCCCATCATAGGCATCATTTTCCTCCGGAGGAGGGAAAGGGTGTGATCGCATGTTTGCCCATTGTTTCCCATCAGTTCAGGCGCGGCAGTCAGATGGGAAAGCCGCGTTTGGTTCATTCTGCCGTAGAGCAGGCCGCGTTGAAAGAACAGCAGTGGGAACAGGCGTTCGACTGAAGGGCAGGTGGCCTTTAATGAACACAGCCGGGAACTCGCCCGAGAAAGGGTTCGTCATCAATATGCCGACCTCACCATGAGGAAGCACAAAGCCGAGGTGTTACGACAATGAAGACCCACGGATTTCGAGCTTCGCTGGCACGCCTCTTCACAGTAGTGGAAGGGCAGTCAACTTTCTGTCTTTGGCTCATATATTGTTTATATAATTGAGTCCAACTAATAGTGTCATGGCTTATATTTTACTCTTTTCACATCGCAACTGTTCATTACATTACTACAAATAATTTGTAAAGGAGGTTCCATTACTGTTACTGCTAATGACCAACCGGGCCTCACTGTGTCAAGAATGGTGATTTCAAGTACAGTGAAACCTAGTTACACCGTAGTTTGCCGGAGCTTGGAAAAAGTATCTACTAAATGGTAGTACTGCTTAACCGAAATAGCATGAGATCGCCCACTTACCTGTCAAAAATGGAACTTGGAGAGACTGCGATGAAAGGGCAAAAACATGTAGTATTTATTCTGTGCGACAAAAACGTCTTATTTTCGTTTGATGCCGCGGCAGCATAGCAGCAATGACAGTAGCCTCAAACTTACTGAAGCGGTGTGAGCCAGCTTTTCAGCCAGCCCCCTCTTCTCAGCAAACACTCGCATGGCAGATTCCTTGTTGGCATTGCATATTCTTCGTGCGCAGGCGCGGTAGCACTGCAGAAGTCGCGGGGTGCTTTTTTCATTGCGAGGTGCTGTCCTCATCGTGACAAGTGCATTTATGAGGCTGACATAACGCGCAGCTTCTGCCACTGTCGGGCCTGAATCACACCCGTGCTCTCGCTTTCCGTGTCGTCCTCATCACTGTCGTTAGGCAACGCTTCAGCAACAGAGGCAACAATGGCAAAAAGTCGAGCCTAGTAGCTAATATCTTTTTGTGGTCGCAGCAGTGCTGCCAAGCAACTATGCATTCCAAATGCCACACAGCGTAGTCAACGGCAAATCCCTGTCGCTTGCCAGTGCCGAGTTCTTCGTGCCATGTTCAATAGCACAAACGTTTTTCAATTTTTCTTCTATGCTGAGTACCCGGTATTTTTTTATCCGAGCTTCGGCATGACACGAGTCCTTGCTTGCACGACGCCGAAATGATGTTGATGTTGATGTGGCTTCACACGCAAACACACAGGGCGCTTGGAGGCTGTTGTTCCAATCTGAGGCTTGCTCCTGCGGGCCACCCGATGGGGACGACGCGCCGCCATAATTGTGCAATGAAAAGTGGAAACACTGTGTTAACCAATACATACGCAGTAAGCTAGTACACTTTACGCGGATGCAAAACGCATTATGTTCAATGGCCACCGAGTCAGAGATTTGACTTTACTACTTTTAAAACAAACTACTGTTTAAGCGGGTATGGTTTAACAGGGTTTTACTGTGCTGTCTGTGGAACCTCCTCCAGTATATTATTATACAGGGCATTTGAGCAGACACTTTCAAAAATTTTAAAACATTGCCTGTGGCAGATAGCACAATTCTAGTGCATGAGCTGGTCCACTGGAAGAGGCGGACATTACTTGCACTAAAAATTGAAATGCATAATCAACTAATTAACAAAAAACCACTAAGTTCGTAACTAATTATCCTATGGCACATATTGCAAGGCCTAGCCACTTGAAAAGAATTGTGTGGATGACGCCATTTACTGGATATGCGCACTTCAACTTGTGGTAAAAATGCACTATTGTTCCACTTACTTTTTTAACAAAACGTCGTTTTATGCATTGACGCACAAAGTAACTGGAACGCCAATGTATTTCTCCATAAAGTTCTTGAATTGATATCTTGAAACTGGCATCATCCTGAGAATTCGTTCCACGTGTATCCACCTTAACACTATGGCTAAATTTTGTAAATTGCATGTGCCATAAAGTAATTAGTTAAAACGTTAGTTAAAAGTTCGAGTAGACCAGCTCATGGACTAGAGTTGTGATATCTGCTGCTGGTAATTGAAAAAAATGTTTGATAGGGTTCATTGAAACATTAGGTATATTGTAAAATACAAGTTGCATTAAACACTGAATTCTGATAACTTCAGGCCTGGAAAGTATTTTAAAAATTCACTGACGGTTAACATACCTAATGTGAAATTTGAGGGTAGTTGTATACATGTTTTCATTTCACAATATTTTAGCTTGCGCAGACAATCTGCCTTGTGCGGCACGTTACAAATGGAGTGAAGTGTAGCATGACTGCCTCGCTAATCGAGAGATCACGAGAGGCACCGCGTTGTTGATAGGTGGGGGCTGCGATTCACACCAGCCGGTGCAGATATACCTCCGCTCATGCAGTGCTTTGTTTCCTTAAATGGTATTGGTGGCGTCATTGGTGAACAGACAATGCGCGCTACTCTAATGCCATCTCGTAGCCATCATTGCCGCAAAGCCCGTCTTGCACAGCACTACGCTTCTTATGCTTCCGCTTTGTTCCTCATGGTTCCGCTGCATCCTCCTTCTCCACTTTGCTCCTTGTGCGCTCTTCGCTGTCGCCGTCTTTCATCCACGCTATGCGTTCACTCTTTCATCCTTTGCTGTGCTCGTTCGCTTGGTTACGAGGACACCGAGGGACGTCACCAACGCTTGCCGCAAGAATCGGCACCTAAGAGCTGCACTCTAATAAATAAACCAAGCTTTTGAAGTGTGATAAATCCCAGCCAGCCAAATTGTTTCAGAACCTTCCGCTATGGAATCTATGGGGAAATGAAAACCCGTCAATTAATCTTGACTTCTGCCCACCCAGCTGCCTGGCAAGCTGAATGAACTCGATGACACCGGCCAGCTGCCCCTGGACCTGGCCTTGTCTTCTCGTCAGGAGAGCATTGCCACTACATTGCTCAACCATCGAGCTGATGTGAATGCCACAGATTTCAAGGGTCACACTCTGCTGCACAAGGCCATCGAAAGGGGTGTGTGTACTGCGGCGTGTGCTTGGAATGCGGTGTTGCCTGAAGGGAAATAGTAGCTGAACATCCCCTTCACCTGCCATTTAATTCTGTCCATTGAAGTTTTATTGTGAGCATAGCTTTTTTTTTTTCATCACCATATTTAAAAGTGGGCAGCAGTGAAAATTTTTCATTTTATTTAGCCCCTAAATGTTGACAGCATGCCTGAAACTTCTACAATACTGTATTTATTCGAATATAAGGTGAGGTTTTTATCCCAGAATCCTTTGCCTTGAAGTCTTATATCGTTTTATATACAGATTTATAAGCAAGAAACAGCAAAAGTGGAATGTGGGCTATATTCGAATTCTGCCTTTAAGTGTGGCTTTATGGCACTACGAGCTGTAATGCCATAAAGCCACACTGTATCTCGTGCCGCAACGATTTGCACTGAAATAATGTGTCAAAACTTACTGCCAAAATGCCCCACACAAAGACGCTGGTGAACTAGACCAAAATTGAGGAGAGCAAACGAAAGCTTGCTGAAGCCGCGAAAACAACGTGCATCTCGGGTCGCTCAAGCCTTACCAGCTCGGCATGTCGGCATCTCATGCCGCAATGATTCGCGAAATGCTCCGCATTACGTAGTTGTCAACCAGTTAGTTGAGCCTGCCAATTTTTTTAGTGACTATAGATTGCACATTCTCCCTTAGTATGTTCTTTGATGCACTTTTTTTCTAACTTGTGAACGAGGTTCTACTGTAATCGAATAAATATGGTATTTCTTGTGCAGGATCTAAGGCATTTGTTTACAATACAAGTGTGAGCATTACACTTGGCTATTTTAGCAACTTCACCTATGAATTTTCACTCTTTATATTAAGTTCAATTCATTTCTGCACTTTATACATCAGAAATGCAGGGAACAGGGACAAAAAGTTTTGTCAATTGACAAGCTTGATAGAATCCCTGTACTGTTACAGACAGTTAATGGCAGCGCAGCAGTGGTTGTTATCAGTATTAGAGCATTATATATTATTACAAAAACTTCAATTCTAGTGAGAATGCAAAATCACCGTTTGTCAAATTCAAAGAAATGTGAACAGGTAAAGAACATACGTATAGTGAAGTACGAAAGAAAAAAAAAGACAACCACATTTAACAAATTCAGAACAAATCAGTAGGGTTACATGATAATGTATTAACAAAACTACTAAAAACTGCTTAGAAAGAAAAATTTAACATCACTATGCCTCATATTGAGAACATTTATATAGGAATAAATTAATTCACTCAAAGGTCTGCTTAATTGATATTCTAGTCTGTTAAAGCCATAATTAACACTACAGAAATGTTCTAGCCAGGGTGTCCTGCTCTGGAAACTGTACACTTTTTCTGGAGCGCTCCTTAGCTTGCACACGGGCATGAATGAGGTGTTATTATACGTTACTCATTTTGTAACGGAGCAATTATCAGTTCTTGTAGAGCTGCTCAAAAGGTGAGATGCTGTACCTAATGAATAGATTATGTGATGGTGAACCCGAAGGAACATCTGCAATTTGATGGAGAGCTCTTTTCTGTACTCTATGAATCTTATCCATATTTATGTCCAGCGTCGTACCGCATACTAATGAACAGTAATATACTTGGGCGGAAAAAAGTGAGTTGTACACTAAGTGCTTCAGTTTCTCAGGTAATACATACCGGCAGTTGCATAGCATCCCAACTATTTTAGCGAGATTGGGAAGAATACTTTAGTTTGATAATTCCAGAGTAAGTTTTCGTTGAATATTACGCCAAGGACTTTAGTTCCTGACACTAAGTTAATTTTATTAGAACAGTTTTTAAGATTAAAATTAAAGTGTATATGTTTTTCTTATGGTGTAAACAAAATTGTTTTTGTCTTTATAGTATTGATTTGCAGTGTATTTGCTATACTCCAGTTATTTAATTTATTGAGAACAATGTTTGAATAAAGAGAAATATTACAATATTATCAGAATTAAAAAATATGCTTGTGTCGTCTGCATAGATTGTGAATGAAGCCTTTTCTGTTATGTTTACAATATCGTTAATATACAGATAAAATAATAAGAGTCCTAACACACTGCCCTGAGGAACACCTGCTTTCACAGTTTGGTTGTTAAGAATTCTTCATTTATTGCCACAGTTTGCTTTCTATTCGTTAGGTATGACGTCATAAAATTCAAGGCCAAGCCACGAAATCCGCAACGCTCCAATTTTGCTAATGATGGCAGGTTATTTAATTAATCAAAAGCTTTTGAAATGTCAACAGAAATTCCTATAATTAGTTGTTTGCCTTCGAAAGCCCTAATGATCATTTCTTTTTGCTTTAGCAGTGCGAATTGTGTGGACAGCCCCTTCCTGAAACCATACTGAGAAGGTGATATCAACAAGTGTTTCTCACAAAAAGAACTCATAGCCGTAAAAATAATTTTTCAAACCCTCTTGAAATTGCAGGTAGCACTGAAATTGGTCGGTAATCGCACAGGTCGGTTTTATCCCCAGATTTAAAGACTACTACTTTAGCCCGCTGCATATTGTCCAAAAATGTTCCAAAGACCAATGACACATTAAAGATATGTGTAAGGACAGATATAATTTTCCACAATTGGTTGAATTCTAAGCCTGTCAATGTCTCTCGCTTTACTATTATTCAGTACTATCAACACTGAATGAACCTCGTATTCACTTGTTGGATACAACAATGTGCTGTCTTTGTTTGATGCTGATATCATCATCATCATCTATTTTATGTCCACTGCAGGACAAAGGCCTCTTCATGCAATCTCGAATTACCCCTGTCCTGCGCCAACTGATTCCAACTAGCACCCGCTAACCTCCTAATTTTATCACACCACCTAGTCTTCTGCCTAGTCCAACGGTTATCTAACCTGCGCATTACATGACTGGCCCAGGGCCATTTTTTCTCTCAATGTCAATTAGAATATCGGCTATACCCATTTGCTCTCTGATCCAAACCACTCTCTTTCTGTCTCTCAAGGTTATGCCTAGCATTCTTCGTTCCATCGCTCTTTGTGCAGTCCTTAACTTGTTCTCAAGCTTCTTTGTCAGTCTTCAAGTCTCTGCCCCACATGTCATCTCCGGTAAAATCCACTGGTTATACATCTTTCTTTTCAATCATAATGGTAAGCTTCCAATCAGGAGCTGACAATGTCTGCCGTATGTGATCTAACCCATTTTTATTGTTCTTTGAATTTCTTTCTCATGATCAAGGTTCCCTGTGATTAATTGGCCTAGGTAAACATACTCCTTCAAACTATACAGGCTGACTGGCGATCCTGAACTCTTGTTCCCTTGCCCACTTCTTTATCATTATCTTTGTCTTCTGCATATTAATCCTCAACCCCACTCTTACACTCTCTCTGTTAAGGTCCTTAATCATTTGTTGTAACTCATCTGCAGTGTTGCTGAATAGAACAATGTCATCAGCAAATCAAAGGTTGCCGAGATATTTGCCGTGGATCCTTACTCCTAAGCCTTCTCAGTTTAATAGCTTGAATACTTCTTCCAAGCAGGCAGTGGATAGCATTAGAGCGACTGTCTCCCAGTATTACCTCTTTCTTTATAGGTATCTTCCTGCTTTTCTTGTGTAAAATTTCTTGTGTAGATTCTTGTGTACACCTTGATTACGTAATGCCTCTGACTGCTGGTACCTTTACTGAATAAAATACTTTTTCGTAATCTATGAAAGCCATATAGAGAGGCTTATTGTACTCTGCAGATTCCTCGATAACCGGATTAATGACATGGATGTAGAGTATCCCATCCTTAAGCCAGCCTCTTCCCTTGGTTGACTAAAGCCCAGTGTTGCCCTTATTATATTGGATATTGTCTTGGTGAATATTTTATATAATACTGGGAGTAGGCTAATGGGCCTATAATTTTTCAATTCTATAATGCCTTCCTTTTTGTGGATTAGTATAATGTTTGCATTCTTCCAGTTTTCTGGGACCCTTGCAGTTGATAGACACTTCGTATAGAGAGTCTCCAGTTTTCTAAGCATTATGTATCCTCCATCTTTGGTTAAATCAACTGTTATTTCATCTTCTCCTGCCACTCTTCCCCATTTCATGTCTTGCAAGGCCCTTCTGACCTCATCACTAGTTATAGGAGGAGCTTCTGTATCCTGTTCATTACTGTTTTGAATGGAGTTATCCTGAGTCCTCTGGGTACTCTACAGGTCAGTATAGAATTCTTCCACTGCTTTTACTATACCTTTGAGATTGCTGATGATATCACCCTGCTTATCTTTCAGTGCACACATCTTGGTTTGTCCTATGCTGAGTTTCCGTCTCACTGACTTCATGCTGTGTTTATTTCTTACGGTTTCTTCAGTCTTTCTCATATTATAATTTCAAATATCACTTGTTTTTGCCTTGTTGATCTCTTTTGACATTTCCGCGAATTCTATCTTATCTCTTGAGTTGGACACTTCCATTCTTTGTTGTTTCTTTATAAGGTCCTTTTTTATTTGGGAGTATGATACTTGGGAGTGGGATATGATAAGTATCATACAAACAAGTGATTATGTGGGCTTGTGACAAGGTTGATGAAATGTTAGTTAAAAGCGTCTGCTAATTGTTTGCCTGTGATAACTGTGTGACCCTGTAATATTTCGAGACATGACTGGCACGATTTCTTTCGGTTTAAAAGTATATTTAACGTATGCCATAGTTTGTCTGCATCTGAAACATTGATACCAGAAAATAGATTATTGAAATAGCCGTGTTTCGCATTGCGGATAAAACCTTGCAAAAGTGTTTCTAAATTTTTAAAATTCAGCGAGGTCCTCTAGTTTTCTTGTTTGTGCAAATTTTACATACATGTGCGTTTTCTTAGAGATCATTTTAACACACTCCTCCATAATCCATGGTTTGCATGCCTTTCTTGACTTCCTAACTCTCTTAAGTTTAAAGCATTCTTTATAAACATTACTAAACATGGACATGAATGTATCATAAGCATTGTTTGCAGAATTGCAGTCAGACCAGTTTCCAATCAATCAAAGAAAGCTTTTCTTTAACTTTTCAAGTGTACTTTTGTTTATATCTTCTATCAGGTAAGTTTCAGAAGTAGAAGCGTGTTTTCCTAATGAGGGAGCCTGCCAAAACATATTTATCAGGAGGTGGTCACTGAATGACGTATCAATAACACTGCTTTCAACATCTATAGATAACTGTGTTATAAACATGTCCATTAGGCTCTCAGATTGTGCCATTGTGTGTTGGCTCTACGATTACATTAGAAAAATTATTTGATACGAGCAATAAGGAACGTTCTATAGCTGGGCCATCCTGAAGCAACATATTTACGTTGTCTCCCCCCACAACACGCTTAAGTTGTTTGTCATTGGCATAGCCAATTAGTTTTTCTAGAAACAAAAGAAATCTGTTTAAGTTACCATTTGGTGAGCATTACATAACAGTGAACTTATACTGCGCACCATTAAAGCTTCGTAGTTTGCATTTGAAGTGCTAAATTTTGCAAACATGTTTGTGCGAAGGCTTTTTCTATAAAGAGCAACACACCCCTCCACGTTTATGAGGTCTATTCAGGAAAAAACTTGAACAACCAGATACGTTCACAACACTCACACATTCACGACTGCTCTACAACCATTACATGCTCAACGAAATTACTCTGGGGCCAGCCTTACTTGTGTATAAACGTTTGCAAAGAGAAGCACTTTATGAAGTCTGCTTCCACAGGTGTGCCTAACTAAGGAATGCACTTGTCATTGATGGATTTGCATAGATTTGGCTGTTTTCCTTCATACTGAGATATTTCAAGCAAAATATAGGTTTCGTTATTTAGCTGAAGATACAAATTACGCTTACTGCAGGTGATTAAATTTTAGTCAATTATTTGTCTGGCAATCTGGGCAGTGCAGGGATGTGCATAGTCTTAGAGGGGACAGGTATTCTAAGGCTACCCTTTTATTTTCGAATAAAATTTGATAACAGTTGACAAGTCTATTTAGTTCCTTGCAATTCTGAAAATACAATTATTTTTTCTATAGGTTCATTATCTCACAAAATAATTTTCAAGTACATCTCTTTTGTTTTGATAATAATTGACAAATAACTGCTGCACAAAAATATACAGATGGAACATAGATAAATACTAGGAAGCATAAGGCATACAATGTGGCACAGGTGAAAAATTACCTACTCTACATGTTCTAAAATTCATTTTACGGCTGAAATATTGACATGCAAGACAAAAAAACTTGATAAGAGTCATTATTCTTTATTTGAAATAACCCTGAAATCCACTGTTCTGAAAAGGGATCTCCAGTGGTCAAACAAGAGACAAATTTTGGAAACTTAAAGACAGAATTGTTTAAAATGAGTTCCTGACATTGTGGGCTCCATACCTTTAGCTTCATGCTGCAAAAATGATTGTTTTATATGCAGAAGGTGCTTTGGTATCGCTGTCGCAAATATGCTAAGTGAGCAAAATTAAGAGTAGTTCGGAATATGTACACATACACACAAAGTTTTAGTAGGTTCCAGGAGTATAGATCAAATAGTAGAACACGAGGCACTGGCATGCAAGTGCTGTTATTGCGTCGACACAGGTGAAAAATTACCTGCTCTACACGTTTTAAAATTATTACAGCCGGTACATTGACATGCATGATGAGCAACTTGATAAATTACGAGAATAATAGATGTAGATTCAACTATTTTTCAACCTAAAGACCTGTCTCCCCTTAATCATAGTGATGGTGCATATTCTTCGTCTCGTGCAACTTGTATGGTGTACAGTATTTTCAAGTGCAGTTGCTTGGCTTTTGTGCTTCTGATACCCTCTAACTTTTATATTATTACTGTTAACTGCGGATAAAACAGATTTACAGTATTTTAGCATAATATTCATTGTGCCAACAACTCTTTATTCTACATATAGTAAAAGCTTATCAATTCGAATTCCGTAGGAATGCCATGAAAATTCAAATTATACAATATTCAAACTAATTAAAGTCGGAGAAAAAAATCGCTTGGTTAAGGCGTGTATATAGGCCTGAGCACGCCTGCACACACGGTCACATTGGCGTGAACAACATCTACACTTCGAATAACTGGCGAAGCCAACACTGTCGGACGTGCCCGACGTCGAGATGGCTCTTATTCCACCCGCACGTTCGTCGCGCTGACTGGCGTGGAGAAAAAAAAATCCGGCGAAAAGTGAAGCATTGATTGCGATAGCAAATTACCTAGTAGATGGCTATACCAAGTAAGGATAGCAGTTTTATCGGCCATATAAACTTGTAAACATTCACTTACTAACTAAATTAACAAGTATGGTGTCACACGCACTGGTAAACATGAACACATCTCACTTAATAACCACGGAAACTCTCTGAAAAACGCTGGAGTGAGGAATCGCGGCAGTGGCAGCAAGCGAATTGACCTTCGTGCAGCTCTCGCTTCAACACGAACAAAACTTAGAAAGCACATTGCATACGAAGCTACCAGCACTACACGCACTCTGCAAACATCGCACATCGCTTTGAAGGTGAGGCCCACGCGGGTGCCCACTTTGGCCATGTCACAGATCGCTTTCAAGATAAGGCGCCTGCATGACCATGCAGTAAGCAGCAGCCGCTGGAGAAGAACGTCAGGAGAGGGCACAGAGGGCAATGACAGGAAAGGGCACGCATCCGCTTGCCTTCCTCGCTCGCGCATGGAAAGTTGAGCTGGGTTTGCCGGCTCACCCTCGCATGCTTTTGCTCGCACGTACAGCACACAGAGCACAGCAATGATCTTATCACCCTTGAGCTTTATACAGAACCTCACAGGAGAAAAATGACCTGCGACACAGGCAGCCATGCCATGTCCAGGCGCAAGCGCGTCTCTCTGCAGTCAGGCCTAAACAAAGAGCCGCAGATGAGAAAAGCAAAGCTGTGCTGCTCACGCAGTGATGCCAGCATCGCGAATGTGCTCCCACGCACTAGCACTCTCTCCATCCACGTTGGCTTGGAGTTCGAATTATCGGTGGCGGTGCGGATTTCAGGGTGAATTAGCGGGATGTGTTACATACGGCTTTCAATACATTACTGGATGGACCGCGGCGGCTTCTTTGAATTATCCGAAATTTCAAATGAACGAGTTGTGAATTAACGAGCTTTTACTGTATATAGATTTAGTTTTGTAGTAAATTTGTAAGGTTGTTCCAGTGTAGAGTGTAATAGGGAAAGATTTGATGCCATGTGCAGGGGACGAGTTCTCGGCTCTGTTCTTGGTGGAGCACAAGGCCTCGGTGGACCTGGCTGTGCCTTTGAAGAAAGAGACAGCCCTGCACATGGTTGCTGGACTTAGAGGCAGCCGCGAGTTGGTGGAAGGCATGGTTCGTGTGGCTGCCTGCCTTCTGAAGCATGGTGCAGACGTAAATGCCCAAGACAGCAATGGAAAGTGAGGAGAACCTCTGTTTGGAATTTTGGAGTGTTAAATCTCATGATCACAGTGGATGCTGGGAACCCACACATGTAGTTAAAGAAAGGCACTTTTAAAGAATCTAGCCACGCTTGTATTGTCTTCCGTCATCTAGAAAGCACTGAAAAAATTTTATTTTATTACTGATGCAGATGTTCTTTCACCATTTTAAGCAGTCATTATAAACATTACTGCCACTGCATTTTGGACCATGGAGATGGTAATACTACAGCTGCTTTGTGTCTTAGTGAACTGTGTATAATACCTGTAAAGAAAACAGAGCATAGGATTGGGAACATTTTGACTCCTAGGTCAAGTTCCTTAGTTTTGATTTTGACAACGTGACTACAAGCAAGTTGTAGTTAGGTTATAATAAATTCAAACACTGCACTGAAGCAGAATTAAGTATTAAAAAAGATTTCTAAGCTTAAAGACGCCTTTCAAGAAAATTGTTATTGCCTTTAAGAATTCGAAAGGTTCCTTTTTCTGGGCATTGTTAACAGTAAAATGCTGTCTCTACATTGGAATGGCATGTTGCTGAGAAGAATTTATTTTCAGCATAGACTCCTAATTGACATTGTGCTAATGTTGTTCATACAGTACCCCTGTTCACCGAAGCATAGAGGCCAAGAATATGGGTGTTTTCTGCCTGCTCCTTGAAAGTGAAGCTGTAAACCTGGAACTGCGAAACAACGAACAACACACACCGCTTGGCTTTGCACTTCACTTTTGGGATGGCCTATATGACAAGGAGAGCTTTGCTAGCCGGTTAGCAGACCGTGGAGCTAGCCTTGATGCTGTGGGCCGAATAACAGGTGACTTGGAGTTGTTTGCTCTTTGCATTTCTTGCTTGTATATTCTATTTTAGTCCTCGTTTCATGTCTCCCAAATCAAACCCTGCAGATCATATCTTGCATGCTATGATGATAATGTTAGCGAACATGTACTTGTCAGCAGAAGCTTTTCTTTGTTCTAAGGGCACTGAACATGTGCACACATTTGTCTCAGAGGTATTTCCTGCTGTCCTCGGAGGAGGACATGTACCATGCAGGAAGGCTGACAAAATTTCTTGGCCCAGTAATCCTGCTAGTGTGTAACAACTATATTATTATGCAATGCAAGCACCAATTATGTCATTACAATTGGAGGAAAAAAACATGAAATATTGATCTGTTAGTTTGCCTGTCGCGTAGTGGCCTGGGATCCCACCGTGCTGCTAAAGGCTGAATGCTATGAGCCGTCTCCTGTATTGCCAAATCAGTCCATCCCTTCCCACTTGGCATGGCGTAATTCTCGGCGTGAAGGTTATCTCATGTATCTCAGTAATTTGGAGCGTGTCTATGAACTTCTTTCCCTGCTCAGTGGCTCTTCTTCTTCGATGGGGTGAACATTAAAAAACCCCAGGCAGTCAAAATTAATAAAGTCATCCATTGCAGCACCTCCCATAGCCCGTGTTGCATTGGGTAATTAAAATCCATAAATACAATCATTTCTTATTCCACTTCATGTGAGGAAGTGTAGAGAGCAATAAAAAAAAAAGAATAATACTGTGAATTGATTTGGTAGCACTGAAGCACCGAAAGGCAATGTTGCATGAGTTGACTACACCGAGCTGGCACTTAATTTGTTTGTGACATTCAAACAACTGCAGTCACTGTGATGTTTCTTTAACTTACAATTTAACTCGGTATAAATATTTTTCTAGAATCACTGCTTATTTTGAGCTGGTTGCATTAAGAGATGGCAGTTATTTATGATGTAGCAGCCTTGGCTTTGCTCAGTAACTGGGTCAGCATCTATCCACGGAAAAAAGAAAAAAAAATGTGTGCGAGAGAAAATGTTCTGTCCTCCTGTAAAGACAGTTACACAACCTGTGATATATTTTGTGATCAGTCACTGATGCTGTTGCATTGGTTACTTGCATCTATTACAGGGGACTCCCAACTGCATCTTGTAGCTCGTGCTGGCAATGAAGATGCTGGAATCTTTCTTGCTGAACGGGGAGCACAGTGCAATATAAGCAATAATAAGGTGAGTAGAAATAAAATACGCTCATTGAGCTTTGAGCAACTCCTTGCACGTGAGAATGCTGGCTAAAATAGTACTTGCATAGGTGTAACGCAATTTTGTTGCTTGGAAACTGCCGATTAAAAAGTACTCTATTTGTAACTGTGGCATGGATCCATTTTTCTGTTTACTGCACTGGGCTTTACTGCCAAGTGCATGAGTAATGGAAAGAAGTCAACCCTAATGATCTCGATGCATTGCAAGCGAACTTCAGTGTAGACACTAGATGCAGAATACTGCTGTGCAGTGAAACGGACCAAGGACCCAATTTTTCCTTAGGTTGCATCAGTCATAGTTGGCGAGAAGCTAATTAAAACAGGTGCATAGGTCTGACAACTTACAGATGCTCATTTACAAGCTATTTCTTACAGCATCTTGTTTATCTAACTTCTCAGCTGACCTTGCTGTACACACACTGACCTTGCTGTACACACAGAATCATGTCGTTTTATAATCATCATAAACCTTTTTGTTATTTTTGTAGTTGTTCAAACCACTAAAGCATTGTCCCTGCGCTATACGTGCAGTTACACTATATTTGTGCAAAGCAGGCAGTGGTGAGCAGACAAATATTCTGGTTGGCTAATTACATCAGGAATTCTTTGGTTCCTTTCTTCTGGCTGCACCACTAATAAAGGTGGCATGTTGTGCCACGCAGGGAGAGACTCCACTGCACGCTGCATGCCAGGCTGGTTTGGCACGTCTAGTGCAAACTCTCTTGGAGCATGGCGCTGACCCAAACAAGCAGACACTGGGCTCTGCAGCAGATGATGACGATGCCCGCTACCTGGAAACACCACTACATCGTGCAGTGATCAACAAGCACGTTGAGGCTGTCCGCAGCATCCTTCGTCATAAAGGTACTAAATAGTTGGGCATGTTGGAAGAAACTCCCTTTTACAAGCAGGTTCTGCATGCTGTCCTTTCTTGTGCTTCTGCCTTTAAGCACTTGTGTCTGTTCGTACCTCCATAAGAACTGAAATTCTGCTGTTTTCCTTCACATCATGAAATTGATGTGATGTATATAGACAGCACTTATTTGCTAAGTCTAGGTGGCAGGGAAGGTCTTTTCATCATTGTTGTATCACATAGTTTTGTTAGTGACTGAACATTGTTATATAGCGCAGGTGCTTGTATATGTGTGCCCAACAAGCTACAAGTCCATTAACCTTCCAAATCTGAAAGTCATTTCCAACCAACATGCCATGCTCAATTGACACTTTTATGGCTTTCCAAAATACCTAAGAGTCCTTTCTGTGGGCAGTGTTCCTCCAGTGAACACTTGTCAGGTTTCTTGACAGTCTTTAAATTCCAGGTATTTAGTTTATTGCTGTCACCAGATGATCTCTAAACTGCACGGTCAGATTCTGATTTAACATGGTAGTGTGTATTCAGGCAAGGTTGTTTATATTGCACAATTGTAAAGCTTCTCAATGTTTGCACACAGACTTGGCAGTGAAGACACCTGGCGCAGGGCTGCTGATAGCCAATTTGAACCTGAAGAACTCCAAAGATGAAACAGCACTGAGCCTGTCCCTTGAGCTGGGCCTTCATGACATGGCGCGCGAGTTGCTTGCTACAGGAGCTAGCTTGGATGTGGTGGATGCCGAAGGCCTCTCTCTGCTGCATCGCGCCATTTTGCATCAGGACACTGCAGGCGCTATATTTCTCTTGGACCAGGTGTGTTGTGCATTTGAAACAAAGTGATCCCCGGGTAGCCATATAATCCGGAGTCTCTCACTACCGCCTGCCTAATAATCATATCATATTGTTTTGGCATGTAAAAACTCCAGAATATTTAAAGCTTTTGAAGGATGGTAGTGCAACACTAGGTGTGGAGGCAGTCACTGGGCCCTGCACTGCTGGTCAGTAGTACTAAGAGTTGGGCTAGTTGATGTGGGTTATTTCTTGTGTAGTGGAGGTACATGAAGTAAAAAGTAATATGGACAAGAACAGTAGCACTTGTTTACCTTATCTGCTTCTTGTTTTTTATCCTTGCATTATGTGGTGCCACTACACCAGAAATGTGTCGCATACAACCGTTCTTTTGGCTGTGGTAGCCAGCTAAAAGATTGTAAGAAATTTAAACACACAGTAGGTATGCTAGCAGTGCGCAAATTTAGCCTTTAATGTGACTTTATGGCAAAGTGTGAAGCCTTGCTGTGAAGCTGCATCTTGAGCCTAAATTTTCGCATTGCCAGCACACTATTTGTGGGTATTCTGGCCACAAGGCAAAAGTCACACTGTGCAGCAGCAGTGCAGTAGCAAAGTCAACATTGACTCAGCATACAGAATAAGGCAGTGTCTGGACCTTTACATTGTGGCTGAATCGCATTGTGAGGGTTTAATCATGGTTGTGTGCTGTTCTTTGCACTGGCTGCATGTGCAAATTTTTTTTCCCAGGTTGTTTTTGTGAGTTGCAAAAGCTGGTTATACTATGCTCAAAGATCAAAGATGAGGTTTATAGCACAACCAATTTGGAAAGTTTCTACACTCTTTGCCAGTCTCACAGAAACATCCTTTAGCAGAAGCAATGTGATTATTCTTTTGCTGCATTAAAATGAGTGTTCTGCCTGCTGGTGTAGATTTCATCCTTAAAAGCAGGAAAGGTGTTTGAATGTAAAAATGCTTTGCAAGCATTGAAGAGAGCTCAGCGAGCAGCAGAACTTCTATATACCTGGAAAGTTAGCCCTGTCCACTGTTACCAGTGCAAATAACAGCTGCATATCATTATGTTCTCCACCATTTCACTTTGTATCCTTCAATTGTTTACTGAACTCACTGAGAGGACCTCTGTCAAATCTTTAGATGACAAGAAGTCTTGCTAAAAATTTAAGGAAGGCGAACATGGTTTTCAGGGTATGTGAATAGTAATTTTTGAGACCGAATTGAATACGAATGGAATTGTGCCAAAAGCAAATATTGAATACTTTTTGAATACTGTATTTACAAAATTCTAACGTGCCCCCGCATGTGACGCGAACACAATTTTCATGGCAAAAAAATTATACAAACAAAAAAGCAACGAAATCTTAAAACAGAATGTGTTTACGACATTCACTTACGGCAAAGAAAACTAAGGTTAAAGCTAGTTTTTCAAATATTCTACAATAAAGTTGGAATTAATAAATAATCTTATCTAAAGAAACTGTTTTATATTTCCAAGCGCAGCAATCATATCCTAAAAATATGGGGATATTGTGCCAGGACGTGCCTGCTCACTAGTTCGTTTTCCAATGTGCATAGCAGAATGGAACAAGCTGCCTGAAGAACAAGTACGTTGCCAAAATGAATTGTTTATATCCATGCTGTAGCACACACACCCCTCCCCCTACTTGGGCAACGCAGGGTCACTCTTGAATAAATAAAAAGAAAATAAAAGTGCACCTGAATGTAATATGTGCCCAATTTATAAAAGGAAAATGTAGCTTGTCCCCACGTTCGCTACCAGAAACAAGACATGCAGAAGTCATCTTCACAGATGGGAATTTGTTTAAATTAGCTTTCATAATGATAGCGGTGCGTCTCCATCACCATTTGCACTACATTAGCCGCAGATATAAAGCACACTTGGTGCTACTCTCGAGCAATCACTTTAGAGATACAACTATGTTTTTCGCAAGATTTTATGTGACTGCATTGAACTTCTTGACACGTGTGGCCAAGAGCCTTCCTGGCACTCTGCACATATAGCGAGCTTGGCATAGCGCCAGAAACGCTGGTGGCCGTATATGCTGATACCTCCTGTGCCAAGTCACGTGAAATCTCGCGAAAGTGGGGGTATCTCTGTGAAAGTTATCATAGCCAAGCAGAAATTGAACCCACAGGAACCTTGAAGAAAGACGGTCCCTGCCACCATCATGTGATGGCAATGATGCTATGTTTGACGTCTCTGATGGTAGGCTGTTGCCAATGCGGCTTTGGTTTTGCATCTGATTGTAATGCTCAGGCAATGTGCTGACCCTTTTCTTTTTTTGTTAAGAGGTGCTTTATATTTGTGTAAATATGATAGTTTTTAATAATGAACAGCCTTTAAATTAAATTCTGGGGTTTTATGTGCCAAAACAGCAGTATGATTATGAGGCATGCCATAGTGGGGGACTCTGGGTTAATTTTGACCACCTAAAGTACTTTAACATGTACCCAATGCATTGGACACATGTCAAAATGCAACCGCTGTGGCTGGCATTCGATCTCGCGCCCTCGGGCTTACCTGCACTATGTCAAAGCCACTACGCCACCATGGTGGGCAGTGAGCAGCCTTTCTCACCATTAATACAAAACAATGTTGACGTCTCAGTATTCACTGCATTAGGAAGTTTCAAACGTGCACATGATAAAGTATGCATTATCAACTGGTTTCCTTGGAGTATGCTTGGTCATGCATTATTAGAATGAAGCTTTAAACGGTAGTCATGTGAGCACGTTAGCACTTATTCTATAGCTACAAAGGTCTTTGCAGATGGTGCCACTATTACATATCAAATAATGCTGCAATACACTGTATTCGGAGAAATCCAAGAGAACATGCAGTTGCAGCATTGATAAATATTACCAAACAACACCCATTACTAAATGTTGTAACTTAGCACAATTTGAGTATAAATCCTTGTGGTTTAGCTGCAAACATCTGGCTCCCAGAGCAGTGACACAGTGTGCTCACTCCCTTCCCATTCTTTATGTCCACTGTGGCAGGGGTGAAAGTAGCTTCACTTTTGCTTCAGTTTCATGATTGATTTTGCACCGCTGGCAATGTGACATATTCATAAACTGTTCAAAAAATATTTGCTTGTGCAAATAGTGTCTTCGATTCAAGCACTGAATTGTATAGGACAATATTCAATAAATTATTCGAAAGTTACTAACACTTGCACACCCCTGCATAGGGTAGGTATATACAGTCAAACCTTGATATACCGAACACGGATATATCGAATTATTGCGTATATTGGACACTTTCTATACCTACAGGAAAATCGCTTCATTTTTAGTTTTTTATTTCAACCGGGGCGGTTGTAAATGGATATATCAAACTCCGCCACCCCAGACCACATGCAGCTCTGTTGACAGGTGGCGAGCTTTCCTGCAACACCCTTGAAGATAGTGGTGCTGCGATGGGCATTCCCGACTGATCGCGCCGAGGGCGCCATTTGAACGTAGCAGTGTTCGCACACAGCGGCTTGGCTAGTTCGACAGCCTCAACGATGAATTGCATTTGTCACACTGGCTCCTTCTCGGTGCCGCACTCTGCGCCTGCTACGCCTTGCAGGGACTGGCAGTTTGCATCAATAAAGACGAGCGGCAGGCGCCACTTAATAGTTTGTTATTGACAGTGTTTCAAAATGCTTTGATAGACGGTCGTGGAGATCGCCACAGAAATAGCGGCCAAACGAAGACGTTGCCGAGATTGATCCCGCATGCCCCGCTCCCGACTTAACTGAGGCTGTAGCTGCTTTGGCCCTTCTACGCCACTACTGCGGCGCCATAGAAAGCACCAGCCTATCGCTTGTGGATCGTTTAGGCTATGTTGAGGATTCCGTGTTTAAGCACGTGGCTGCCAATAAGAAGCAGGCTGCACTGCTGCAGTACTTTCAGCCAAATAAATAAATACATTGTGTGAAGCTCCAAGTGAGTATTTACTGCGCCACGAGTGGGGCGCGATCAGGGAATGTTGTTTGGAGTGCGCGTTCGGTTACACCGCACGCGATTGGCCTAGGCCGCACAGGCTTTGCACAGCTGACGAAGTCAGCATGGCCTATGCTAATTGCATGCGGCACAATCGACTTCGAACACTTCGAACAACGATCACCGATTGTGCCCTTGGTTCGTTGACTGATTTGCAGAAGTTTTTTTAGGCGTTTTTTTAATGTGATTTTATATATTGAATTCTGGCTATATCGAACTATTTCGCAATCACTGAGCTGTTCGATATATCGAGGTTCGACTGTATTACAGGGAGCACCTGAAGTATTGTCATTGTAGGAAGAAATCCTGAGCTGAGAAAATAGATCTTGCATAAATGTAGTTCTTAGCAAATGTGCACATTTATGGTGTGCTATGAGCATCAGGGGAGGTCATAACAAACTTTCCATTTCAGCCAATTCAAGTTTAGATAAAGCAGCCTTACAATGCATTTTTATTTGGGTAGGGGCACGTAGCTGCAGCAGGCAGGTACATGCGTTTCCCTCACAGCAGTACACAAAAATGCAGGTCCTATCGGCTCTGATAAGGAATCTAAAGTGCAGGGGAACTGTAAGGAAGATTAAGACCCAGCTCAAAAGGGTAAGGCACATATAAAAGCAGAGTACAGAGCTGCATTGGTTGCTTTGTTGTCTGTCACGTGAAAATAAGCACAGAGGAATCTCATTGGGCTGATTTAAAGCTTTTAAAGAAGGTACGACAAAAAACTAGAAGGGATAGACACTTTGTGAAGCAAATGTTTCTGGTCTCTTGCTTGTTGTCTCATAAGGAAGTGTGTGTTATTCAAACGTTTTGTCATCTGCTCATTTTGTAGTTGTTTCAATGTGCTATTGTTGCATGATATGTGCTGATCGGCTGAACTATTAGTCCAGTATGCAAAACCATTTTTGTACAGATAATTTGGTGCACAGTGATAAAGAGCCTTCCGTTACAGGCTCTCTCACAACCCCATCATTCAAACATCTCTCAGCCTGAGCTGCAGTATTAGCAATACCACGGTGTTAATACACATTTGTGGTGCTACATTTCCGTCAGTGCTTTACAGTGGTGGAACAGCCATTTGACCTCTCGGCACAGTGTTGCACGTAGATCTAGACGCAATATGGTCTCAGTTACAACTAAAATGGTCAACAAATATAGCACAGCCAGCTTTGTGTATCATTGTGGCATTTGTGATAAAAATTACTAGTCTAGTTTCACAACAATGTGTAATATAATTTGTCTCGCAGTGTGCATTTTGCAGTATAAAGCCGCTTCTACAATTTAGATTTGTAGCAGGCGTTTGCATGTTCGCTGCACTTCAAATGAAAAAGAAAATTAGATTGCAGCACAAGGACGTGTAAGGCAGGCCCTGCACACTATAGGATGTGCACGACTAAACGAAAATTACAGTGAAAATATCCAGAGGATTGACTGAGTATCTCCTGCATAACTGTGCATTGGGTCATACATAAGTTCTTTAAATTAAAACCACATGCAGTGCTGCAAGGAATGTCCGCACTAACGGAAAATTATTAGCCAGCAGTTACTAACTGCCCTGTCTATCCTCTTTTTGCTCCTCCTCTTCCTATTCAGCGGTTGAGTATACGCAACTACAAGGCATGTTTATGGTGGCTTCATCAACAACCATGCTATACAATGTGTAACTGAACATTATCTGTAACTGCTCTTTCATCCGACAGCCTCTTTGAGTGTACTCAGCATTACAGTAACTCGATGAATGCTAGAATGCGAAATTGCACCACGAAGAGCACAAACAAGACTGCGCAGTGGCATAACATTAGAACCTCCACCAGAGAGCTATGCAATAAAAGAAAAAAAAAGCAAATGGAGGACCGGTGGCACTGGCTATAACTGCAACTATGGCCACTTTGTACACTTTCACAATGATGATAATGATGGCACTCTTTAGGTTTTGGTTTCAGTTTTACTAGCAAGGCAGCTTTTGTTTTTTTGGTGCACGCTTCGCACAATTATCTGCTAAATAGTCGTTTTGGAGCAGGATGGCGCGAAGGCCTGTCCTCAGCGCAATTGGCACAATTAGTACAGCTGTTCCACCACTGTAGCTTAGAAAACTTGTTGTCCGGTTTGTGTCATGTTGACGTGTACCAGCTGTGTTCGTGGTTACTCTTCATGTTGTCTTAGCAGCATTACCTGGTATCTATAAAATATCCATAAATAATATCTGTACAGGGGGCAGACCTCAACCTGCGTACTCAGGATGGGGAGAGTCCACTTCAGCTTGCCATCAAACGCCACCTGCCGGCAGTAGTCAAGGCTTTGTGTGAGCGAGGTGCTGATATGACTATAACGGACGAAGCCAGTAGCTGCAAGAGTGCTCTCTGGCTTGCCTTAGAAGGTGGCCAGGAAGATGTTGCCTCCGTCCTTGTGAGTACTGCTTAGTTCACAACTGGCATGCATTTTCAGGGTGTCTATCAACCGGGAAAACCGGGAAAACCGGGAATTATCAGGGATTTCGCGTAGTCTGGAAAAAGTCAGGGAAAACTCAGGGAATTTGGGCCTCTATCAGGGAAAATTAGCGGCAATTTTATTGAAAGGGTCGAAAGTCGCGGTAATGCTGGCTCGAGTAGCAGACAGGAATCGTAATGAATCGTCTTTGACGCCCTGTCGTTGGCAGGAGGAGTTGCCAGTGTACAGTCAACGAGCGACTTTCCGGATTCCCAATAATTTGGACGGCTTCGCGGCGCCACCTCGTACCCCATAGTGTCAACGTATCAGAACGTGTGAAATTTCCGACGCAAGAACTCTTTGCAGTCCGATTTTCCTGACGTTTTGCCGCGACCGCAGGTCTGAAACGGCATTAATCAAAGGCATTACCGCTGCCGTCTTGATTACTTGGCCGCCTCGAACCGGCACTCTCGCACGCAGATCCACTGGCACCCGTTGCCACCACTGCGGCAACGCTAGGCCTAGCTGCTTCGACATTCGCTATGAAGCTTCTTGCCAGTGGGTGCCGAACTTTTTATTGAAAGAATTCGCTGCTGTCAGCAATGGCACGGACTCCACCTTTGTGGTCCTCGCAATTGGCTTAGAAACCTGGAAAACACGGTGCGTTGCATAATGCCGGTTCGTGAAAGTCAGCTTCGCCTCTGCACAGAAATGTTACTCGGTAAAGCTTACGGAAAAGTATTGCAGTGAAGCATAACAAGCGTGGGAAGGGGCTATTGCCATGGAATACAGTATGTATATCTTAATTATGCACGCGGGCACCCGGCATTTCCTGTCACAGTACGAGCACAGGTATGCCTAATACGTGTACCGACAGGCCTTCAGAGCGTTTTCGAACGTGCCTGTGGCGGTTTGAGCCCCTAAGGGCAGTAAATGACACGCATTTATTTTTTTCCAACTGGCCGATTTTTTCTGACATTTTTGCGGCCCCTAGGGAGCTCGAAAAATCGGTCGTGGACTGTGCAACTGATCAAGATGCTTCAAATGGTCCTTGGGGCGAACGAGTGGCGGAAGGCGGACAAGAACAGAAGTGACCTACGCATTGAGGAATAAACGAGAAAGGAAGCTTGTTGCCGCCGTTTTGAAAGAGCTTGAGCTCAAAAAATAAAGTTTTGGCTGATGCTGAGATGCAGGTGTCCCTCATCCAAACCAAAATACACTCTTTGAAGCAGTGCAACACAACACTCGGGCGTCGTGCGCGGGCTGAGAGTATGTCAGGACTGTTGAGGTTGACTTACGAGCTGTTGAGAGAGGATCTCAATTGTGACAGAGTTCAGGCCTCATCCCACTGAGGTTGCTATCAGTTGATAGAAATAGCTTATATTAGAAAATATTTGCCTTTGTATGCATCTCCTTTTTATTCGTATTTGATAATGTCTGACCCTATTTGCAATTGTTTTCGAAGACACTTTATTTGATGTGCATTTTACTAACCCCTTCCTTCTATTCTCTTTTTGAATAACATCAACACTGCTCCTTAGTATTCAAATTGGATTAAGTTTCTTTTTTTTTTCATGTGCTTACTAGAGAGTGACAGCATCAGGCGATATGGTTTCAGCCCGTGTTGATATAAAACATAGTTCTGCATCACTCAGGGAAATTTGCAATGGCACTCAGGGAAAACCTGGAAAACTCAGGGAATTTGGGAATGTCAACTTGGTAGACACCCTGATTTTTCTATTACAGCAAGCGCACTGAAGTGCCTGTGCTGAATAAGCTATTAAAGTAAGACCAAATTTGCTTTGTGTGCATTACATGCTGACAGAAAACTTTAGTTCCTATCCAGGGCATGAGTTTAAAATGTGTGCCACATCCAAGACTGCATTCCAATTCTTATCCAAATGAAGACAATTGTTGAAGAGTGCTGTTTGATTGATTTATGCAGAGAATCAGCACAGCTTGTTCACATGTGACAATAAGTGCAGAAAACGAGCTTTATGAACAGCTATTCCTTTATGCAGTCAAAACAATTTCATCATTATTTTCACTCTTGTAGCTCCTGCACAAACCATAACAAGTCTGCTTTCTGATGCCAGTGCAGCACTTGATGCAGATCAGTTTTGCAAGCCTGCTTAACATTGGCCATACTTATAGGTCACAAGTTGCATAACTTCTATTGGTGGTGAATGCATTGACACATTCATGTTGCAATTGAGCTTACTCTTCTGCTTTTGCTGGTTAATGCAGTCACTGTGCTCCAAAGGTTCCCAAAGTGTTCAGATTAATATTGTGTACACAATAGCAGAGATAACTAGTGCAGCGTAATGCAAAGGGAGAAATTTTTCCTCATCTTGACTTTATACAGGTTAATCACTGTGCAATTTTAGTAAGTTCTTTTTTATTCAGCAGCATTATGTGATCCCTTGTAACTGTTTCAGGTCCAGTATGGCTGTGATACTGACTGCTGGTCAGAGGGACCTGGGTGTTGCTACCAAACATTACTGCACAGGGCCATTGACGAAAACAATGACTCTGTGGCCTGCTTCCTGGTTAGGAGGTGCGTCTTGTGGCCATGCAGCCATCCTCTGCCTGCTTTTTCATTTAGAGCGTACCTTTGCTGGCTTCTCTTTCTTGTACCCCAGTCACACTGATATTGCGATTGAGCCCAGTCTGGATTGAATTTCTTGACCGCGATTGGCTCTCTCCTGAAACTTGCACAAAGGAAACGCTGCGATTGGGAAATTTGATCCTGATTGGGTTCTATGCAATCAAAAGTGCCCCATGGGACCAGCTTATAAGACCCAATAGGCAGGCAAGGCCGTTCACATCTTGGTATTTTATTTTGTACCCAAGATTGCTTTTGTCTGCGATTGTTAATGCCTCGTGTATAGGCTTAGTTTGCTGTTCATTTGCCCCTTTCTTTTGCACGTTTTGGCTTTAACAGTGCATAAGCATTGGTTAAATTTGCTTATAATTCTATATGTTAAGGTTACATGGAGTAGCAGTACAGTCGAACCTTGATAATTATAACTTGAAGGGGCCTGAAAATTCATTTGAATTTAGCAGAAGGTCACTTAATGGTGGACTTGTATGCAGCGCTGCATTAGACGGCACATTGTGTACTGAGCTAACACATGAGGGACGTGTCCCAGAACGGAAGCTTTACGGTAGCATGGCCACACAGCAGCATAGCGTCACGGCAACGTAGCTATACGGCGGCGTAGCTACACGGCAGCGTAGCTACACGGCAGCGTAGCTACACGGCAGCGTAGCGACACGGCAGCGTAGCGACACGGCAGCGTAGCTTTATGGCAGTGGAGCTTTACGGCAGCGGAGCTTTACGGCAGCGGAGCTTTACGGCAGCGGAGCTTTACGGCAGCGGAGCTTTACGGCAGCGGAGCTTCATGGCAGCGTAACTTTACGGCAGCGGAGCTTTACAGCAGCGGAGCTTCATGGCAACATGGCACATGCCGCCAAGCCACATTTCTTGGCAAAATTTTTGCTGCTGTGAAGCAGCACCTCAAGGCAAAATTCACATATAATCTGCACCCCGACTTTACTGTTACATTAAAAAAAAATTGTGCGGGTTATATGCGGCAAACATGGTGCTTGCAATGGAATATGGGAGTAGCAGCCACCGTGTGGCGGCATCATTGGGTTGAAAGCGCAGCTGCGTAAGTTAGCATACTGCTGAGAGCACAGTCGGCGGCATGGTATGTTCAAATTAGCTGTTGCAAACGCTTACATGTTCGAATTACCGACAATTTCCACACATTGAAATGCACATAATTTTGACAGGACTACAGCATGAGTTCAAATAAACAGGAAGTTCAAATTAAGTGAGTCAAATTAATGAGATTCCACTGTGTCTTTATTTCTTCATGCAGACATGCACACGTAAATGGACAGGAGCAAAACGTGCTTATACACCTACAAAGGCTTCTGCACCTGTAGTTTTCAACAAATACACATTTTTCACACAAAATACACATGACGCATTGTAGAACAACATGAAGGATAACAAAGTCACACTTCTGCGCTTATAAAAAACAGTTAAGAATGGACACTTTTTATACAGTAGCAAGCAAAAATAAACACAATGCATTCACACTTATAGGTGATAAAAACAGTATGTCTTCAATGTAAATTCTGAGCAGTAGTGCCTTGTGTTTATAAATATTCACAGAATTAGAGGCCTGCAAAGCCATTTTTAGTGCAGTGGTGACTGTTGCTGCAACATTAAGGCACTGCATGCAGACTTGCTTCTGTCTGGTTTTGCTTCCTTCACAAATTGGAAGTATTCCTTATTCTTGCACACATTTTGGCAAAAAATGTGAGCTTTCGTCATTACTTTTTCAGTGGGTGTGACCTTAATAGTCCTAGAAGGCCTGGTCCTCATGGTGAAGGAGACGAAGAAGCATTTGATGGGCAAACACCACTTCATCTCTCTTGTGCATGGAGCCTAGAGCAAGTGGTTCAAACACTGATTGAGCACAATGCAGACGTAAATGCCCAGGTCAGTGAAACTGGTTGAAAAAAGCATGAAACCACGTAATGTTCCTGAAGGTGACAACAAATTGGAGCTCTGCTTGTATGCTCTGTTGTATTGGTTAGCTAATTAGGCTACACATGATATTGGTGACAGTTGTCCTAAGAGGAAACACTTCTCCACTTAGGCACGCCTGTGCAGCTCATGTTGGTGTCTGTTCTTAAGTTCATTTTGTGTGCAATCTCTGTTCAGTTGATAAAAGCTTCATTTCTAATATTTTCCATTTTATGGAATTGTTTTGCATTGGTGTAGCCAGTGACATATTTTTATGAAACTGCCATAACAATTTGTTCTTGAGAAAAAATTTAAGCTCAAATCAACAATGATAGACGAAAATTGATAAAGGAACATTTACAAATGACCTTAGGCTGTGCCATGTGTGTTCAGTAAAAGCGTTTTTATCCTGGGGCCGTATCCTGAAATGATCCACCTTGGCAATACTATCGACTTGGCGATAGTCACGTTCAATAAATCAACTGGCTGCTTACCCATGACGACAGCATGTACTCGAATGCTTCACAGTGCACTGTGAGAATGCAAAGCTGCTTGAGTGTGTTGTTTTCGAGTGTAATGGCTACAGTACAGGTTCTGCGCACTGACTACAGTTGGCTATAGCTGCTATAGTAAAAGAAATTGAAAAAGGAAGTGCAAAGTGTTTTATTTTAATGAATAAATTGTGCTACAACTCGTGCAGCTGCAAAACACATTTTCATGATATTACAGTGAAAGCTCGTTAATTCGAACATCAATAGTTCGAATTTATGGATAATTCGAACTGTACGATTTGGTCTGGCCAAGCTCCACAGAAGTCTATGTATAAAAAAGTCCGTTAATTCGAACGCGAGAAGGTTCCCTCACGGATAATTCGAACTACGCTCGCCTGGCACACGGCCAGAGAAACACGCCTACTACCTACACACAAGGCTGTATTGCCTCCGAAACGGAGAGAACGGTGAGAGAAGGCAAAATCGGAAAAAAATCTAACCTGCGCGGGGTCAGCCAGAAGCCAGCCACGGCTGCCACCTCTCCGTTCTACGTAACCTCCGAGACTTCTTGCCCGTTGCGAATCTCGGAGGCTTTACAAATCTTGTACAGCTGCTAATGCTGTGCGGAGATGGCACGGCAAGCGCCAAAACACAGCGAATCAAGTACGTCGCAGCTGCGCTTGCAATCAAGAACCAACGAATCAGGGCCTTCGCCACCTTCACATGTTCAGCGTCTTTGTCTCGGCAGTCTTCATCGGTTGTGCACCTTTGTTTTCAGATTAGGAGGTATCGGCCATCGCAATTCATTGTGATGGTGTTAAGCCTCGGCTAACGTTCGCTTCGGTGGACATCGGTGGTGGGGCACAGTCGGACCCAGAGCTTCGACTTGAAGATGGCGTGTGCCCGCAGCAAACGCCATCACTTTCTGACATGCCCTACTGCTTCCAAATCGCAGTGTACTGTTGCTTTCCTTCACTTTCGTTAGTTCGAACTTTCGGTAACTTGAACTCAAGCGGCTTCCCCTTGCGGTTCGAATTAACGAGCTTTTACTGTATAATGTGTCGCAGCCATTGTGCACCACCAGAGCAGCATCATTTGACTTCTCTACTACATTTCACCACCAACCACGTGAGCAATGCGTTGTTAATGGTGCTGCTGCCAGCTGTTCCAAGACACCTTCATCAAAAATTGTCACTTACAATAGGCAACACAATGCAATAGCCGATCAATGGTCAGCAAATATCACTGTACAATACTACCTGCAAACTGCCACCAAAAGATACTATAAACTACCAATGCACTTGTCTCTACTACACTACACCACCAACCGACCGCAAAAGACATGGTCATTTACTCAATATGTGTCTGGAGCACCCAACACCATGTGACGTCAAATTGATGTAGGCCGGAACCACAAGAAGATGCTATTTATTTTCCAGTTTTACCAAAACAGCCAATTGGCACACAGCATTGGTGGAGGCGTGGCTAATGCAATAGTATCGCCGAAGTGAATTGTTTCAAAATGCAGCCCCTGGCTGTGCATCTGCTCATGTGTTCGAATTTGTCTCCAGGACTCGGAAGGTAGAACGCCACTGCATGTTGCCATCAGCAACCAAAACTCTGTTATCATTTCGTTGCTTCTGGCTCACCCAGCCATTAATCTAAGTTTACGGGACAAGCAAGGTTTGACACCATTTGCTATGGCCATGACCACCCGTAACAACAAAGCTGCGGAGACCATTATTGCCCGAGAACCGACTGCACCTGAACAGGCAAGTGACAACCTCTTGATTAGCGGTGCTGTTTTGCAGAGCACTTTTGTGGTTTCATGTAACTGCAAAGCGTTTTCGTATGCTTTGTAACCTTTAAGGTGTCATGTTAGCCTAAGATATGTAGGAGCAATTCAGAAGTAAGCTTGAAGGCACACTTAAAGGGAAAAATTATTTATTCTGTATTAGTAATATACCCTTCTACAATACCAAAAACACCACTCTTATTGTGAGAAGATCCTTATTGTAAAAATTGGTTACATTGTGTTCTAAAGGTGCCAAGAACTGAATATGGCAAGTTTTGGGAACTTTTACAGAGCCGGCGCAATTAGTAATGAGAATATACTTACTTCTAAATTTGTGGCATCACACTGACAAACTCTGGCGTTGGAGTTTAAACACAGATTTCTAAAAAAGACTTTCTCCTTCATTGTCTCTTCTAGTAATCAACCTACTATCGTGAAATTAACCCTTTCAAGGTCGATTTTTTTCACCATATGCGAGAGCCCAGGGTCGATGTTTTTTTTCCCAGCTTCCATTTCTTCTGAGGGACCTATCTCGAAAAAAATTTACGATAATTTTTCTGAATGACCGTAAAGTGAGAAAAAGATATTTTGTGTTGGTATATAGGGACACTTTATATCTTATAGGGACGCATATCTTTATCTTACCGCCAACCACAGGCAATTAGATATCGCGAGTTCCCTCCTCCCCCAAAAAAAAGAAAGAAAAGAAAAGGAAATGCATGCACAGCGGCATCCTTCCTATGCTCACCTCTGTGAGCACTAAACGAGCAAGAAACAGGCAGCTGCCCTTTGAGGGATTATTAACGAGATAGCCATCAGTTTTACGAGCGCAAGAAGCCGAAACCTCCCATGGAACAAAACCCATACCGCTGCCTGCCCGTTCGTGCGCCAATGCGCGAGCAGTAGTATATAGATGTGCCAGAGCAAACTAGCTCTAAAACAAACCATGCAACAAAAACAGAGAGAGGGAGGCGCGAGAAAGAAGTTCCCTGTATTCCCACATAGTGGCAGCATATGCCAAGAAAGAAAAAATTTGGAAATTGGCACGCTTTTTAAACGTACAGATGGCGCCGTAAATGTACGGCATCGACCACTTTGGATTTGTTCGCGGCACCGTATATTTTTGTCATTGACCCTTAAAGTGTTAAAGACAACATAGTTTTCAAGGAATACCATATCGGTCTAAACTAATTCAGTAGTTCTCTTTAGTGTCCCTTTAGGGCATGCTGGCATTTTCAGCAACTGCACAGAATCTGAGCCTTTGCTGTAATTGTACCATTCACCCTGCCAAACAAAAAGGCTGCTGCATGCATGGCTCCAACAGTTTCAGAAGCTGTGCAGTAGTGATTTTGTAATTCTGTCAAAGCTGGGAAGGTATAAGCACCAAAAAGGTGTTTTTGTTGTTGTCTTCAGAGTTATTGCAATGCCACAAGTACTCGGCACTCCTCGAAAATTCCCAGACAGCTCTGGTTATGTGTTTTGTGGCTTTCGAACGTTTGATACAGACAGCACCTGTAGATTTTGTTGCATTGTCATTCCACTTGTTCATGTTCGTGTATAGTCGACTGCTCGTAGTGTAATACCGTACTGCAGAGGCTTGTTGTGAACCACAGGGCAATGCCTAACGCTTTATATATTGGGTGTTTAATGTTTGGCACATTAAAACATTACTTCAGCATAAGCAATTGCTTCAAAACTTAATTACCTTTTATCAGAGTTATGGAGTGCAAGCTGCAGAATTCAATCGATCGTGGAATCGTTCCACATTTTTATACACCTGGAATGGAATGGGAATGGAATGATGTGGCACCAGGCAGACAGATGGAGTGGAAATGAAATGGGAGCCCGATATTCTGGAATGGAGTTTAAATAGAATGGGCACATAGTCATGGAATGCAAAATGTTGACTTTAAGCGAGACACTCAAACTGGTAAATTTGCCATTTGGAGTGAACTAGACTTGGCCAATATATTGTATTTTTCCTATCGGTTCTTTTAGTATCTGGCTATAAGTGACTAGTGCTGCTGCGGTAATTATAAACAACAGTGTATTCTGAACACTCTACATTTCTGAAGACACAGTGACCTTTCTGCATTTACAAGAATGAAGTGCATTTAAAGACAGCAACTTCTAGTCGTCAAAAAATATTATTCAGTTTAGCAAGAGCACATTTGACCTACGGCACAAGGGTGGCAGCCAAGAATGGCATCGCAAGTTGTTGAACCCTGCACGTGTCTATTTTTATCTGGAGCAGTCACAAGTCGGCAACTGTAGACTATAGTAAATATTTGAAAAGTTGGTGCACCATGTAAGAAAGGAGTGTTATGTTTGACTTAATGCTATATTGAAAAACCACAAACATGAAGAGGCATAATTTCACTATAAAGACCTTGAATATTATAGACCACTTGAAATTAGTTTTGAAGAAGCCTAGAGGGTAAGCATTTGCTCTATTTCTTTGCGTTTTTTGGTGTAAGGAGGAAGGGGCTTTAGAAGAGGGGACTACAATTCAGGCTGTGTGGAAACGCTCGACTCTCATGCGTCTCCTGTAATCCGGATTCTCCACATAGCTAGGTGCCAGCGGGGTCGGTGTGGTAAACTGAAGTGCAAATATGAAGATGCATGGATGTTTTCTTCTTGTTTTGTTTACTAAACGTAAAAAAAAGTGGCACATCATAGTGCAGAACTTGATGTGCTCCAGCAACACTGGCACACCGGCATCATGCAACGCCTACCATCGCCACCGATTCCACTACTGTCGAACACGCGGCTGAAACAAACATGCCTGGCAAAACGTACCGTGCTTGCGCTTCTCCGCAGGCCGGCGACAGCGTGCATGCGCAAGCAAGAGTCACGTGGCTAAGCAGTGATGTGAAGCACTCGTTCAGGGCGAGGAGCGGTGTAAGGACGCATGGAAGTAGCTTCGGAGCTACCTTACACTGAGGAAGCACCAAGGAAACCTTTACTGAGGGCCCCTCAGTAAGGAAGCTTTCAGAGTGACATAAGGTGGCCTCACCGCAATGAAGGCTTCCTTACTGAGGTAAGGAAGATTTCATTGTTTGTCCTTTAGTGTATGAAAGGTGCAATAAATGCCCGTTTGATTGTTTGCAATACTGCATTGTCATTCGTTTGTCCCAAGAGCATGTTTCAGACCCCACAACTGTCACCACAAATTGGCATGCTTTGGAGATATTTTGATCGCAAGAACTGAATATAATTTACAAGCGCATCACATATTCGTGACTTCTAACACATGCAGCTAACATATGTATGCTGGCGCTATTTGACAATCAAGATAATAAAATTTGTGTAATAATGTTTTATGTACTTCTTTGTCTAGTCCTATCACACGTGTAATTGCTTTATGTGCACATCTTGTAATTGCTGCGCAAGTAGCAACAGTTGTAGAGAAAGCATTGCAGTTACTGGAATTGGATGAATCCCAGGAATGGGAATGTTCCAACTCTCACCATTTCAGAAGTCTAAAGGAGTGGAATTGATGGAAATTTTCACTGTTTGGAAGCAAATTGGAATGGAATGAAGTACCCCACTCGGCAACTCTGCTTTTTACTGGGTCATAAAATGTGTTATGTCTATTGTGTGTATTATAATATAGTATATATCACACTATATGCTACACATTTTGTTATTCTAAACATTCGATAAGAGGTGGCAGCTGCAATTACAATGGGGGCGAAATGCAAAAATGCCAGTGTCTAGTACAGTGGAGGCACGTTAAAGATTCGCTGGTGGTCAGAATTAATCCAGAGTCCCTTACTATGGCATGCCTCATAACCAAATTGTGGTTTTGACACGTGAAACCCCAGAATCCAACATTCTATAAGAGGAACAAGTTTGTGAAGTTCTTTTGCATGTCTTAAAGGGAGACTGCACTGGTATGGTGCTTCTTTCTGCCATAGGAAGTGCTAGAATTTTTGTGATCTCTAGTACTTTTGGTAACAAAGAATACAGCACACAGTAGTGCGAATACACAAGAGGGCATTTATTGCTTATCCTATGTGAGAATGTCAACTAGCCAAATTATATGCTAGGAATAGTTTCTTGATAAGACATGCTGAGGGATTAAGGAATATTCACTCGCCAAGCAAGGATATCGAGTGAATAATTAGGCATTAACGAGTGCAGTCCTGAGAATAGGAGAGCATGTTCACCCATGCCAGTGTTACGCTTCTAAGCCAAAAGGGAAGCCTTCCATAGATTAGTTCCATGGACTGAATCAACAAGTGTGCTTTCATTCTGCATGTGCTGACATCCCACAACCAAAGAGAATGAAGAAATTTTACTTGGGCCTGAGTTATCAATACCATTAGATGGTACTAGCATCAGAACGCTTACACCATCTCCTGCTGCAGCTGCATAGCTACATTACACTCCCATTATTGTATGTTAGTCATGCGGCACGGAGCAAGAAACATTTAGGAGTGGAAACTCCGCTGTTTGCGGCGACCAGAAAAGGTCACAAGCCCGCGGAGCCACTATCATGCTGGCAACCTTCGGTTGCCAGGGCAACCGGTCGAGCATGTTGCTCCCGTTCGGCCGCACGCGCCTGACTTCTATTGAGGGCACGGAGGAAGTGGCCGGAGAGCGCACCAAAGCCGCCTGTCCGAGCGCTGTTTTTTTTTTTTTTTTTTTTTAACGCTACAGCTTCTACAACGCGCCGCATAGCACCACCACTGCATACGGCCCCGTCGGCGCATACAATTGTGACCTTATCTGGTCGCCCGCACTCGCTCGCACTGACGGGAGTTTCACCTCCTAAATGTCTTCCTCCGTGTCATGCGGTAAAGCTGAACATCAGGGAATGCGAGAAGCTGTGCTGGAAAGACAAACATCAGGGGAGGCGAGCAAGTTGTACGTTCCCACAAATTCAATCAATACTATTATTGTACTGAACAAGTTCTGTTTAGGTTTGTTGGTTAATGAAAAATGAGCAGTTATATCAATTTTATAAGTGGCTGTGCTTTCCTGTTCATATTTTTCTTTGTCTTGCTTTTTTTTTCTATATTCATCACTGGTGCTCATACTAGTGTTCGTCTGGAGATGGTGGTTTAGTTTTTTCTTCTTTGTCCTCTTTCTTTCTTTTCACGTCGTTTCAGTATGACAATCGAGGCCGTAACTTTCTCCATATTGCCATCCAAAAGAGTGACATTGAAAGTGTGCTCTTCCTTCTGAGCATACATGTCAACATCCACTCGAGGACGCAAGATGCTTCACAGCTCACTCCACTTCACTTGGCTGTTGAAGCAGGTTCCGAAATGATTGTGCGCAACCTGGTAATGTACTGCTACACTTTATTGCAAATGTCATTGGAGTTGCGATAATGGGTGGCTGCCAAGGACAATAACGTTTTTGGGTGGCCTTATGTGCACATGCTTTACGGTGATGGAGTTGAAGTTTTTAGAATTGACTTTTCAGATATTGCTTACAGTATCATTTAGCATAGCAATAGCATTTATCACGGACATTAGGACAGTTCTACATAGAATTCCATGAACAATATTAGAGTGATTAGTATTTCTAAACTATTACTAGTCTCAGGATTCCCAATAAACAAGTTTGGAGCACTGACTGACTTAGTACGTTAAGACTTGAAGTGTGTTATTTGACCAAGTGCCCTGAAATAGTTTTAATGGTATTAGTTCATTTAAATAATTATTGTACCACTAGTTAGTATGTATTATTTTGGTGGACATGGTTGTAAGGAAGCTTTGTCAAAAAATAACATCCTCTTTATTTCTACTTTACTGTCATTTGCTTCTCTCGGTTGAAGCATATGATGTATGTACACAGGGAAACAAAAATCGGAGAAAGGAAGGTAATTCCTAAAAAAACATGCTCATTTATGTTTATTGAACAGTCGCAACCATCAGCATCAAGTGCACTGTCAAGCTATCCAATGCCATACCTTCCTTTCCCGATTCTATTGTGTGGCAAAATTTTTATCATGTGAAAGCAAATTAGCCTTCTAATAAACATAAACTACCATTTTTCTGCTCTGTAGTCAATGGAAACAAGTTTATTGTGTAGCCCGGAAGTTGTCATATGACAACTGTACTATCTTCTGTGGAACTGCCACAAGAGTTCAGTAGCTGTGGGGCCGTGCTGGTGAGCGCAAGGTCATGGGTTAAATTCCTAGTTGTGGATGCTAAAATTCCAGTTTCTTGGATCCCAGTTTACATTGAACAAGCCTAAGTGGTCAGAATTCTTATGGAGTCCTCTGCTACAGTGCCTCTTGTAGCCCACACGTTCTTCTGTAATATTATTATTATACTGTTAATAACTATGTTGGAGCTTGAGTGAAATGCAGGCTAATAATATAGATTAGAATGTACTATCCTGATATTCCACATTCAGGTGTTTTAATCGCATGTGCCATGTGTTCGTGTTTCTTTATATCCCAGTAATACATCCTGAGCATGTTTTATATATATATATATATATATTGGAATGAACACTGACCAGGAAGGTGGGGTAGCACTCGGCACATTCACAATGACAGCCATCCCGAAACAATTTATGCCACCCACCAGAGCCATTTGCAGCAGCGTGTAATGAAAAAGAAAAGTGGCACTTGGGCGCAGGTGCTCACATGGCAGGGGCGAGAGACAATCACAGGGACAGCCTCTTGTCTGCTTCTCTCCTTTACAACACACACACACACACACACACACACACACACACAGAGAGAGAGAGTTTGTGTTTAACTTTGGCTCCTTTTTTGTAGATTCTGGCTGGGGCCAATGTCAATGACTTGACCTTACAGAAGCAGACTGCATTGCATCTGGCTGCAGCGAAAGACCACAGTGCAATATGCAGTGTACTGATTGAAAATAATATTAATTATGATTTGGCTGACAGCGGCATCAATAATGGTGATTATCTTCTCATTTTGTTGTCTGTACTTTCTGTGATTTTAACTTTTCATGTAGTCATCGTAGAACTAACTGGTATTATGGTGGCAGTTTATAGGTAAGATGAATAAGCACAACAGGAAAGGTGACTTCGAGGAATTGTGACATTTAAAACTTATTTAGATCATATTTAGACCAACAGTAAAATTGGGGGTATGTTCTGGCTACCCAGGGAGCAAGAAAAGGATTGTTATTCAAATAGTTGAACTAAAGGTACTATTTTATGCTCTTAGAACCCTTAAGCGCAACATGGTGTGTGTCCTGTTGAAGAAACGTGTGCTCTTGAGGGAGAGAACTTATGATTAAGTTCCAAAAAGCATAGTAACAGGTTGCCCATTGTGCTATAGTATTCTAACAGGTCTGCTTTTCCTTCCCCTGAAAGGCCAGATAAGCATTTGCCAAGGCAGCTCCATTTACAGAGGTGAAACTGTGTAAGTGCACATCGCGATGATGAACCAGACTGTTGGACCCCCTTGCACTATTGCCCCCTCTTTGTTCTTCCAAAATTAAGGAAAGTTCTAGAATGCGGCAAGCTTGACCGCATTGAGTTCTCCGCACCCTTAAGCACAAAAATTGATAGATTGCCTCAGGGTTCTGTTTTGTAGGGTGCACATTAACGTTTTGTGCTGAAGATATGTTGCTGCTTTAGTATGTTGAACCAACTGGCCCACCAACTTATGGTCAATGAAGATATTGGGCCATACACCTTGTGCATTGACAGTATGATATTGCAATTGTTCTGTATTGCTGCATGAATCATTACTAAAAGCTTGCAATATTTCAACCTTTCAGCTCTTCATGTCGCATGCCTGAAAGGGCACTTAGCAACATGCAGGGTACTACTCACAGAGAGCCGAATAAATGCTGAAGCAGTGAACATGAGGCAAGTGTTTCCATGGAACCTTGTATTCTTGTACCTTGTTCGGAGTTCAACAGTGAAAACTTGCATTGGGCTCTTCCCTGACTCCAAAGCTCAGAGATACGTCAGAGTTGCCATCAGATTTCTTGCAGATAAAAAGAAAAGTTTTTGACTAACTCTAATGAACGTAATGAAGTTTTCATAGAATGCGAGATTGATAGAAGTTACTAGATATTAGTTAGATAGATATTAAGAAGTTACTCAGCAAAGATTCTTGACCAAAGTGATGAGCAGTGAACATCTAAGTGTGAACTTTATTGTGTGCTCTTTCTGCCTGTACTAAGATTCTTTCTTTGCAAGTATGCAGTTTGTCTGTACAGATTTGGACGCAACCAATGTCAGCCACAGGCTATAAAAAAAAGAAAAATCTATAATCTATGCAGAGAAAGCAAGCAAAGACAGCTAAGCCAAAAAATCAAGACGAACAATTAAAGCGTTCACCCTTCCAGCGTCACTGACCTTCAATATAGTGAAGTTCAGTATAACTAAATTCACTATATACTGAAGTATTTTACTTTTCATAACCTCTTGTCCATAAAACACCATGTATTTAGAACCTCAATATTACGAAGTGTGTTTGTATGCTATTCCATATAACGAAATTTCACTGCAGCCGCAAAAGAATGCCGTGACAATAAATGGAAATTTCCGCCGACACACATGGTCAAATAATTGAATTACAAGCGACTGCTTGCAACCATTCCCCTCAAATTGCGCCCATGGGACAAGAGCGACCACAGAAGTGGAGCTGCGTCATGTTCCATACGAAGCCCAAGTGCAATAAGATCCTATCGCGCCCGCGCACTGTGTGCGTTAGGTGCAAGTGAAAGTGTGCAAGAGTGAGACAAAGATGGTGACTTCACGAGTGCCATGCACCTTTCCCGCGAACAAAGGGAAGGAGGGGGAGGGGAGCAAGCTCACAGTAACACAATCAAGCACACATGAGGGGGCAGGGACAGATAAGTTTGCACGTTTCTTGATTTCTGGCACACGGCTAGGCGCATACGCAGCCATGCACCCTGCTTTAGAGGTAATCTGCCGCATGTGCAAAGAGTGGGCGTGCCGTGACAGCGTGGCATCATGTAAGCTGTTTTCCCGCACATTTAGTACTGTAGATTACGTGATCACGAGTGTCTGTGACTGTTAGAGCGAGAGGCAAACGAAGAATTCGCTCCCCTCTGCCGGCACTTTTCATCATAGCATCATTCCAGTGTGGGCGGCTCTATCAGCTGCAGGGGCGGAGTGCGCGCAAAAGTGTGGCCCCGGCGATGTGAAGATATCATCGACATGGCATGAAACCTTATCATTCGTCGCCGACTCCCAAATTAATCAAAATGAATTGTTTTCTCATTCAAGTTTGCTTCTTTCGATTGCCCAATAATGTGGAACATTCTGCAGCCCATTTGCTTGTCAGAAAAATTGATTAATGACTGTATTTATTTGTGTAAAAGGTCGAATTTCAATACAAAATTTCGATATAATGAAGCAAATTGCCAATTTCACCGATTTCATCATATCTAAGTTTAACTGTAGTATGTCTTTGCATTCTGTCCCGCCATGTTCCTTTTCAATTTCCTTTTGTGAGATATGAATGTGAGGACCACACCAAGTGAGCATTTGCCCTTATCTGGGTCATTGTTTTTTTTTTTCGTTTTTGCACAACAGAAAATAAACCGTTCTGTGCATTCTATAATATCCAAGAAAAAAAGCTCAACGTTAGGGGTGTGTCACCTCCAAAAAAACCTGACACTGAAAGGGTAAAGGCTTGTATCTCTCACTTAATGTACTGTGAATTGCACGAGACTGCGTCTCTTTTTTTTTTGTATTGTGAAAGTTTGTTTATGATGTGTGACATTCCTTCTCATATTCTCCTTGTAGAGGCCAAAACCCACTGCATGTGCTCTGTCAGCACGGCAAAGAGAATGCAGCAGCCATTTTCGAACTTTTCCTGGAATGCATGCCACAGTACCCCATCAACAAACCTGACATTGAAGGGAACTCCCGTAAGTCGCATTTATCATTTGCACTTGTGTGTTACTCAATTCACATGGGTCTCTAAAGACGTATCAATAACTTCTACAAAGATGCATTCTTTATGTGGTGTATACTTGGCCACAGAGTTCAATGCTTCACAGATGTACACCATCAGTATCTTTCTTACGTGTTATCGCACACACATTTTTTTGTAACAGTGTTTGCCATGTGAACATGTAGTATGTCAGGCAGTATACTAATGTCCAATTTTATTGGTATACTACTACTGATGCAGTATTACAAGTTTTTTTCTTTGCCTGTGAAACTGCTAAGCATGCACAGACAAAAATTGCAAGTGAAATTTAGCTAAATTTGCATAATTAGGTTCTGAAATTTTTGCAATGGCTCAACATTTGACACTGATTATAGTGCATTAATGCTAAGCCACCTTTTTTCGTTGTCTTTCACCCATCGTGGTTGCTCAATGGCTATGGTGTTGGGCTGTTGAGCACGAGGTCGTGGGATAGAATCCCAGCCATGGCGGCCGCATTTCGATGAGGGCAAAATGCGAAAACACTCATGTACTTAGATTTAGGTACACGTTAAAGAACCCTAGGTGCTCTAAATTGCCGGAGCCCTCCACTATGGCGTGCCTCTTAATCAGAAAGGTGTTTTGGCACGTAAAACCCTATTATTTAATTTTTTTCGTTGTCTTTCTTTTTTTCTTTTTTTTTTTTTTTACTTTACATTAGTCAGAAACTGAATATTATTGTGAAGTTTGTAGCCGTTTGGCCACCATTATTTTCTAGTGGCTTCCTTTCTGGTAGCTAGATAAACATGTTTTTTGTTACAGCCGTTTAAATGCTCATAAATATAAGAACTGACAAGCATCTGCTGCCCTCGTATCTTAACATAGGTCTCTCTACTTGTGCATAAGTCATGAATGTGCATCAATATGCGCAGCTATGTCTGCTTAGCTTTCATTCTCACCAACCTTGCCTTCAAGCTTTGCTTACAAAGAAAACCTCTGAAAATTCACCCTGAGTCTTGAAAAGCCATAGGCTGTTTTGCATGTGCCGCATGCATAAACACAGTCTGTGGCAAGTGAGGATTAAAATATCAGTTAAAATTTGGAGGACGCTTTAGCTTCGCCTTTAAGAGTGGAATGTGATAGCATTCCATGATTCCCGACTGCTTCTCACGCTTCCCGGCAACTGCAGCTTATGTAACTGCAATACCTACCGGGAAGCACTGGCGGCGAAGGCTATGCACGAAGACAAGCCTTCTGGTAGAAGCATGGCCTCTTGCATGGGCCGCGATGCGGTGGAGGCAAGCACCATCTGGAGGTGTTGCAAGGAACCGGGTGCGCCGCTTCATGGCCTTTGAGGTTTGCACGCGCAAATCTGGGAGGCCATTGCCGCTCTATGAATGGTAGAAATGCTGGAAGAGGGGTTTGTGCCTTTTTGAGTTTTCGTGTTACAGAATTATGTTTTCTCATATATTCAAATTGCAATCCAATGCTATCATGTCCATAGGTTGTGTGTAAGTCCCTACTTTATGATATTTTTGCATATTTTAGCTTGAAAAATTCAATTAGGTAAACTTCTTTGCGCCACATGGAGGGCCTGCGTAGTTGGGTTTGCGTCGTTCGCAATTCTTTTTGCAGAAACGACCTCAGACGCTGGATGCCTATGCCAGACTTTCTGCAACACAAGGCCCTTAACGCTATCGCCTTAAAATAACAGCATCTTGTCTTCTGGTATACAGTGAAAGCTTGTTAACTGTAGTTGGCCGGAGCTCAGAAAAAGTACGTACTAAACTGCAGTACTGCTTAACCGAAATAGCATGAGATCGCTCAGTTACCTGTCAAAAACTAAACTACGAGTGTGCGATAAAAGGGCAGAAAACATGGAGTATTTATTCACTTGTGCGACAAAAGTCTGTTATTTTTGTTTGATGCCGCGGTGAGTTAGCAGCGACGACAGCGGCCTCAAACTCACTCTACGAGCCAGCTTTTCCACCAGCCCCCTCTTCTAGGCAAACACTAGCATGAGGCTGATGTAATGTGCAGCATCTGCCACTGTCAGGCTTGAATCGGCCGTGCTTTTGCTTTACATGTCGTCCTCATCACTGTCGTTAGGCAACAATGGTGAAAAGTCGAACCTCATAGCAGATGTATTTTCACGGTTGCTGCAGCATTGCTGAGCAACTTCTCCTTCTCATTCCAAATGCCACACACCGTAGTCAACGGTAGATCCCTCTCACTTGCCAGCACGGACTTCTTCATGGCACATTGGACAGCACGAATGATTTCCAATTTTTCTTCTATGCTGAGCACCCCGTTTTTGTCCTAGCTTGTACGATGCTGACAATGCTACAACATGGGCCACAACGCTCTCCAACTCAGGCACGGTGCCGAAATGATGTTGATGTGGCTTCACTCTCCTAAGCACCCTCTGCATTTGCGCTTGGAGGCCATTCCATTCTCTGAGGCTTGTTGTTCTGCCAGGCCAACATACCGTCGTGATATTGCGATGAAAAGTGGAAACACTTCATGTTAACCAACACATACGCAATAAGCTGGTAAGGTTTATGCGGATGCAAAACGCTTCATGTTCAATGGCCACTGAGTCGGGGATTTGTCTTTACTACTTTTAAAATGAACCCACTGTTTAAGCAAGTACGGTTTAACGAGGTTTTACTGTACCTACCAGCCTGCACACACATGAAAGTGCTGTTACTTCAGCCTTGTCTGTGCCTGGCTTTATATTGCAACCCCCAAAAAAAAACAGATGAATCACGCAAGAGTTTGTTAGTTTGTCGAAAACAGTTGATATGGGTGGCGCTCCTTAAAGAAAGCTGACTCTGTGGTCTTTTTGACATTGATTGACTGTCGACAAAATGTGCAACACATTGCATGCTAATCTACTACCTTCGACAATGCCACAGTCATGGGAGCTGCAGTCTTTATGAGACTGTGTTGCTGTTGTTTGCCTTACTAGTTACTGTTTCTTACTTTATGTCACTCTGCTCATTAGCCGTGCCATATGAATGTGACAGTAGTGCATTGCATCACATTTCTAACACACCACATCAATGTAATCAGCAGTAATGTGCTAGGAAGGCAAAGCGCATGAATACACCAGGCAAGGGCAGAATGAGGAGGATAAATTGGCATGTGCAATGCATGTAAACACTCGTGCATGACATCAAAGAAAAGTGATCACAGCCGCTGGCATGTGCTCTCCTCTACTCACCAGCAAGATGGTACTAATCAGAAGCAGGTTCAAGCTTGTTTTGGATGGCACCACATTACAGGTGGCGTGTCCCCATGTTGCGTGCTATTACTTTAATGGACCAAGAAATGTGATAATCTGCTGTTGCAGTCATGTAAACACTGATATTGTAGCTTCTGTTAAATGTAGGTTGGTGCTGATTGTTCACAATGTCCCAATGGATTCAGTGTGCAACCATCGGTATACAGGAGAACCTCGTTGATACGTTCCCATTACGTACGTTTTCCCAGCGCCAACATTCGCAGTCGAGAACACAAAAATGCCCCAAGAGAGTTAGCTCATTTTTTTTTGCGGTTGATACGTTCCCAGAAAACAAAATTTTTCAGCACCAACATTCAGTACATTGCCAAACTGCGATCGTATTGACACGTGTACTTGTTTGTCTTTATCGGGCGACACGTTTTACCGCCTAACAAATGTTATCGCACAGCGCAGGATGCGCCTGCATGTATTCGAAGTTTCTGGAATGTTATCGATGCTTCAATGCGCTGTCTGTGACCGAACCTTCTGTTATCTGATCGCGTGTGTGCGCGAGGCGAATAATGTAGAACATTGTGGTAGGCACGCGGGCCCCAGCGATTACTTTGGAACAATCGATGTCTGATGTATAAAAGCCGACGCGCTTTTACGACGGTAGGCACGCAGGCCCCAGCGATTACTTTGGAACAATCGACGTCTGATGCATAAAAGCCGAAGCGCTTGAACCGCTGATCAGATTTTCAACGATCGCCGACTGTGTTCGCCGCAATCGTTGCACTTTAAGTGTAGCCGGTCTTTGTGGGCACAGGTTCGCCGAATAAAAGCTAGTTTTGTCTTTCACAGTATTGCCACTGTGTTCTTTACCGTCACTACCACGTGACATCTGGTGGAAGTGCTTTTCGTCCATGTACCGGGCGCCGGAAATAAGTGGATCGTCGTGGCGACGAACTATCTCACCCACTTCACTGAAACTAAAGCTCTACCGAAAGGAAGCGCAGCCGAAGTGGCGAAATTTTTCGTCGAAAACATCCTGATGCGACATGGTGCCCCAGAAGTCATCACCGACAGAGGAACGGCCTTCACAGCAGAGCTCACCCAAGTCATTGTGCAATACAGCCAGACAAGCCACAGGAGGACAACTGCTTACCACCCGCAGGCGAACGGTCTCACAGAGTGCCTGAAGAAAACCCTCGCCGACATGCTAGCAATGTACGTCGATGTCGAGCACAAGACGTGGGACGCGGTCCTGCCCTACGTAACCTTTGCTTACAACACAGCGGTGCAAGAAAAAACACAGGTCACGCAGTTCAAGCTGGTTTACGGCAGGAATCCGCCGACTACTCTCAACGCCATGCTGCCGCACGTCTGCGACAAAGAGAATCCTGACGTCACCACCTTTCTCTAGCGCACAGAAGAAGCCCGACAGCTTGCCCGCCTGGACTATGAGGTCGTGCATGACGACATTTCGCATTCACAGTGGCGCCGCCGAGCACGATCTGAAGTGATCCACGTGGTGCATCTTAAGCTATTTTATGGACGCTGACGAACTTCCTTATTTTGTTGTTCGCTTTGCTACGGGTGTTCTTTATTACTTTCGTTCGCAGCATCGGGTCGATGCTTTTTAAGAGGGGGGTATTGACACGTGTACTTGTTTGTCTTTATCGGGCGACACGTTTTACCGCCTAACAAATGTTATCGCACAGCGCAGGATGCGCCTGCATGTATTCAAAGTTTCTGGAATGTTATCGATGCTTCAATGCGCTGTCTGTTACCGAACCTTCTGTTATCTGATCGCGTGTGTGCGCGAGGCGAATAATGTAGAACATTGTGGTAGGCACGCAGGCCCCAGCGATTACTTTGGAACAATCGATGTCTGGTGTATAAAAGCCGACGCGCTTGAACCGCTGATCAGATTTTCGACGATCGCCGACTGTGTTCGCCGCAATCGTTGCGCTTTAAGTGTAGCCGGTCTTTGTGGGCACAGGTTCACCGAATAAAAGCTAGTTTTGTCTTTCACAGTATTGCCACTGTGTTCTTTACCGTCACTACCACGTGACAGTATGGTACGTTTTCCGGCCGCTAGATCCCGCGTAAACAATATGTGAAAGTCGCACGTGATCAATAACAGTATATAGCTGCCCGCCACGGCAGCTGCGCTGTAGTACCTCGAGAATACTTTAGGCATTCCAATTGGCGCTGTAAAATGTTTTATGCTTTTAATTCAAAGTTGTAGTGAACTGATGGGTTTCGCAAAGAACGCGTGCCTCGCCATACCGACTGTCGGTTCCTACCGTGAAGGGTGTGCCATATTGTAAGGCTACTGAGGGCCACCATGAAACATTTCATCGCTTGCAATTGATTGCTACTATGGTATTTGTGAATCAACTATGTAAATACTCTAAATGACACGCCGTAGTGTTAGCAGCCATGAGCAATTCGTTTTTTGGAGGCCTGTTTCAGAGAGGGGTGAAAATAGCAGCAAACTTTTTCATAAGAAATGTGCGCCTAACTCTTTCTTTTACGCAATAATAAATGGCCATATTTGACTAGAACTCACCAGAGTAATAAGAATCATGATGATAGTTTCGTTGGGCAGTGTCTTTCTAACACGGATAGCATACTGATGCCAATTACCAAGATTTTTCTTCCATGTAAAATGCAATGTCTCTCATAGCTAAATACTCATGAAATTTAAGTGCTTAGCGAAGCATCATACACAACTTCGCATGTCGAATTTGCAGAAATTTTTACGCAAAATCTATGGATAGACACGGCCCCATATGCATTGTAAAACCAGTAGACCCCTTTACCGCTACATAGCTTGCGATATCCAAGCCGCAAATTTTATCGACTCTCGTGCTTTAGGAGAAAGACTGGTTCAGGCATGGCAGCAGAAAGAAGTTGACATATCCTTCAACAAGTACGGCTCCAGCCACCCATACCCCAAGCATACACGAAGGGAATGAGCGCGCGCGACAGCCGAGCGAGAGGTATCCTGGCCATGACGTCACTCGCGAGAGGGCGCCACTCCAGATTCTCGCCGTTAATAGGTGATAATCCAAACGCGCCGCCGTTCTCTGCTGTAGGCAGCGCGATGTGGGCATCACGCTTCACCTCAATGGCATTCGACATTACCCACCAGCTCGATTTCATTTCGGTTTCCCGGCGCCCTCTTAAAACACCATGCAATAGTAAAACAACAAAAAATGCGTCTCGTGCTGCAACGATCCGCGCGGCGCTTCGCATTATATAGATGTCAACAGTAGTTGAGTCTGTCAAATTTGTTTATTTAGTTCGGATCATACATTTTTCCGATTAGTATGCTTTTTCTCACAGTTTTTTTCCAAAACTTATGAACGAGGTTCTGCTGTGCTTGTTCCCATTGAAGATGCACAGACAACTGGGATCTTGGAAAGGCACAGGAAAGATTAACAACATTTTGAAGGAACATCTTGAAGGAAACGAGTGATGTGTCATATTGTTACACGAACGAGGGATTAAACACAATGTTTATTTGCAAAACCAGCTGCAGTGCCGGCCAGTTCAGCGACAGCTCAAGACCCCGGACCAGTTCGTCTTCTGTGTCAAGGCACCCCCGTGCATTGTCCAAAAGAAACAAGCAATCTGCATGTGGCATTATCCCCAGCGGTGGTCGGGAGGTCAGGAGGCGAGCACAGGCAATTTTCCGTGCTTGGGCTGCCCTGGTGATGGCGTCAAGTTCATATTTGCTGGCCGCTGTTGTGGCGGATGGAAGGAATGTTTCCAGTGGCAATAGAATGGACAACTGAGCTAATTGGTTTACTTGCATCTTGAAACTGTAAAAGTGCACTAAGACGAGAATGCCTCGTCCTGTCCACTCTTTTCATTCTCATCTTTGTGCACATTTAGTCTCAAGATCCAGTGGCAATATTGGTTCTCGGTCGAACAACAGAAAGAACGGGGAATTACCAGCAGTGTCATGGCATGAGGAACTATATGAAAATGTGACAAAAGGCAGAGCAAGGTCCCAATCAGTATGGTTGGACGAGACATAGTTTGCAAGCATGTCTGTCAGGGTTTGATTCAAATGCTCTGTGAGACTATTAGTTTGTGGATGGTAAGCCTTAGTCAGCTTGTGCCTGGTTGAGCACTGCAGGATGTCGGTGATTCCTTTTGAAAGGAATATGCGGCCACAGTCAGTGAGCAGTTGGTGTGGAGCTCCATGTTATAAAATTACATGGTGTAAAAGAAAATCGGCGACACCTGTAGCACAGCCTGTTAGGAGCTCTCTGGTGATTCCGTAACGTGTCGCGTAATCTGTCGCCACAGCGACCCATTTGTTGCCTGATGTTGATAGAGGGAAAGGGCGAAGTCCAAGCCAATGCGAAAGAATGGTTGCGAAGGGGTGTCAAGTGGTTGAAGGCACCTGGCAGGGAGCGTCGATAGTGTTTTTCGACACATACACCACAACGTATTTCTGGACAGAGGGCAAGGCCTTGCCAGAGGAAGTGCCGGCGAATCTGGTCGTAAGTACGGGAGATGCCAAGGTGACCAGCATTTGGCAAGTCGTGAAGTTCATGAACAGCTGACCAGAAGTACTTGGGAATGACAAGGAGTAGGGCAGGACCATCAGGGTGAACTTTGTGGCGTTATAATACATCGATCCCAGAGGACAAACAAGTGAAGGGACGAATTGGAAGGCAAAGATTCCAAACGAAGTTCATATGTTCACAACATTGTCTAGCTTCTGTGTGGGCTTATTCACTGCGTTCAAAGAATGCCATGTGACCTTTTTAAGTTTCACACCCGCCATGGTTGCTTGCTTAGTGGCTTTAGTATTGCATTGCTAAGCACAAGGTCACGTGATCAAAACTTTACGGCGGCCACATTTTGATGCGGGTGAAATGCAAGAATGCCCATGTGCTGTACTTGGATTTAGGTGTACATTAAAGAACCCCAGGTATTCAAAATTAATCCGGAGTCCCCCAGTATGGCGTGTCTCATAAATCAGATTGTGGTTTTGGTACGTGAAACCCCATAATTTAATTTTTTAATATTGTAAGTTGGGACAGCCTGCACAAATCTGCAAGTAGTGGTGCTTTACTGCTGTTCTTATAGGTAACCTACCACATAAACAGTATTAAGTTTTTCAGCAGAAAGTTTCTAGACTTGGATTATAGATGCACTTGTCATGGGCATGTGAAATGTTAACCCTGAGCTAATGTAAAAGAAAGTCTTTTTTTGACAGCCTAGTTCCTTCTCAGTAAAGCCCCCTCTAAGTGCAAATCAAGATGAGCACTGTGACTGATAGCCCTATTGTGAAAACGGGGAGTCGGTGTTTACTATCATACATGAAACAAATTTGAGTATTTCACTTGATGCGCTGTCTGTGCTGTTCTCCACCCTGTGTTTCAACTTTGCAGCACTGCCTTATAAGTACAAGTTTGGGTATTATCATCATAGCCTGTAATGTGACTTGGTTCTTTATTAAAATAGCTCATTCATGTTGCAAAAGTTTAAGTGCCATGTTCCAATTACTTTCTGCAGCTCTGCTGCTGGCATACATGCAAGGCAATGGCAATCTGTGCCGCTCGCTCGTGCGAGCAGGTTCCTGTTTGGGTGCTTGCAACCAGGCGGGTGTCAACATCTTCAACTACCAGGTGGCCACCAAGCAGCTTCTTGTGCGGCTTCTAGGCAAGTTCAATCTGTATTCTCAATTCATGGGAGTGACAGCTGTAACTGATATATTTTTTTATATATATATTTGATTAGCTGCATGGCGCTTTACATGGGAAGAGAAGTGACAGGAAAGAACACTGACTTGCAAGAATTTTTATGGTGCATATAAACCAGGCTTAAATACCACTCTATGGTACCCCGCCCTGGTTGCTCAGTGGCTATGGTGTTGAGCTGCTGAGCACGAGGTCGCGGGATCGAATCCTGGCCACGGCGGTTGCATTTCGATGGGGGCGAAATGTGAAAACATCCGTGTACTTAGATTTAGGTGCACATTAAAGAGCCCCAGGTGGTCAAAATTTTCGGGGTCCTCCACTACGGCGTCCCTCATAATCAGAAAGTGGTATTGGCACGTAAAACCCCGTAATTTAATTAAATCACTTCATAACTACCTTTAAACCAGCGAATGCTTCCCTCTTGTTTCATCAGTGTCATCTTCCAAATGACAATATAAGCATTCCACATGCCTGCTTCATGACACTGGTTTTTCTTCTGATAAAGAGTCATTCTCTGCAACCAGTTGCACTATGCGCCAGCTTGTCTTTCAGTTGCACGACATGTCTGAGCAGTTGCTTTTGCATGTTCCTATAGATTTCCTGCCAAAGGAACCTCCGTGGTCTGATGGGGACGTGTGCCTGGAGTGTGGCAACAAGTTTGGCATTAAAACAAGAAAGCACCACTGGTGAGCACCTTGACCTGAGATTTCTATATGCCATCTGTGATGGCTTAATGACATGTTGCTAAGCATGAAGTCACAAGTTCAGTTCCCAGCTGTCGTGGTCTCACTTTGATGGGGCAAAATGCAAGAGCACTTGTGTACCATGCATTGAGTGCACATTAAAGAACTCCAGGTGGTCAAAATTAATCTGTAGTCTCCCACTAGGCATCTTTCATAATCCCTTCTTTTACCGCATTTCTTGCACGTTCAGAATCTTGAAAAGCGTACAGCTGCAGAAGGGATTAGAAATTTTTAATTCCTCAACGAGTTTTGTCAAGTTTGCAAACTCCATATATGGTAACTCTCTACAGGAGCTTCAGATATGAGAATGTTATTCACATTTACACACTTGGATAGCACATATCCAGCCACATGAAAAATTTATGCCTCATGTGAAACATTTTGAAAAACAGTGAAAGTGAACCCGCAGCATGACGACATACATGAAAGCATCCAACCATCTATCTTCCAGTTCATTTTGCTAACATAACTTACAGATATTACTAAAGCTTATGACATATGTCCAATTATTTTTTATTAATAAGTCATAAAAAGCCAACAAAATATTCAGACAATGTTCACATGCCTGAACCAAGACATGAAGACAGCAAGGACAACACAGTGAAAATTACTTGCACTTACTGCAGTAAAACCTCGTTAAACCACACCCACTTAAACAGTAGTTTCGTTTTAAAAGTAATGAAGTCAAATCCTTGACTCGGCAGCTATTGAACATAATGCATTTTGTATCCGCATAAACCATACCAGCTTACTGCATACATATCGGTGAACATGTAGCGTTTCCACTTTTCGTCGCGCAATCACGGCGGTACGTCATCCCCATTGGGCAGCCAGTCGGAACAACAGCCTCCAAGCACCCTGTGTGTTTGCGCGTGAAGCCACATCAACATCAACCGCAACATAATTTCGGTGTCGTGCAAGCAAGGACCATGAGGTCTTGGCAAGGACTCTCATGCCAAAGCTCAGATAAAAAACACGTGGTTTGCAACGTTAAAAAAAAAAAAGATGCACATTGTTCATGCCATTGAACGTGGCACGAAGAAGTCTGCGCTGGCATGCGACAGGGATCTACCGTTGACAACAATGTGTGGCATTTGGAATGCGAAAAGATGTCGGCTACGAGGTTCGACTTTTCGCCATCGTTACCTCTGTTGCCGAAGTGTCACCTAACGACAGTAACAGAAAACTACGCATTGCATTAGCCTCATGAACGCAATCATTACGACGAAAACAGCACCCCGCAATGAGAAAGGCGCCCCGCGACTTCTGCAGTGCTAACACACCTGTGCAGGGAGAATATGCAACGCCAACAAGGAATCTACCACGCGAGTGTTTGCCCAGAAAAGGGGGCTGGCTGAAAAGCTGGCTCGCAGCTTCAGTAAGTTTGAGGCCGCTGTCGTCGTTGCTAGGCCACCGCAGCAACAAAAATAAGACTTTTGTCGCGCGAAGAGTAAATACTGCATGTTGTTGCCCTTTCATCGCACTCTCTCCGAGTTCCGTTTTTGACAGGTAAGCAGGCGATCTCATGCTATTTCGGTTAAGCAGTACGTACTACCATTTAGTACATACTTTTTCCAAGCTCCGGCCAAATACGGTTTAACAAGGTTTCACTGTAATTGAATTAAATAAATAATGAAAATAAAAGTGGATGAAAAACAACGGACTGTAGGTGGGATATGAACCCACGTCTTTGCATTGCATATGCAATGCTCTTACTAGTTGGGCTCTGTTTTCCCATCTACTTTCTGGGGTACTTATGTTTATCTGCTAGAAGTAACCCTGGGAGTGTTTTTCTGAACATAAACAGCACGAGAATATCTGAACATGTTGAAGTCATTAACATATGTACAGGTGGGGACAAAATTTTGCTGGATTTGCGAGTGTAGGCCAAACTGCATTCTAGGGTTCTCTGACAAAACGTGCGCCCTTTTATGCTCATGTGCCTGTCAGTACACAATACTGCGTGCCTACTTCATCAAAGGGAGCAGGAGTGTAGCTTGGCACAAACTAGCATATCCCGCAAAATATTTTTCCCACGTGTGCCAACGTGTCAGCGCTGCATTTCAGGTGAATAATTCTAAAAAAATAACTTTGCTTTTCACTTTTGATGCTAATAACCACCAACCTTTTCTGCCAAATTAAATGCTTCACCTGTATAAATGTGATGTTGCCCTTTAGTGTCACTGGACAATCCCTTCGACTTGATCCACCCACCAACCTGTTTGATTGTAGTGCACTGTTGTTCATACAACGAAAGAACACAGAGCCAACATACTCAACCAATTTCTCATGGATAATTATTGCAGCCTGGTGAGCTGTAAACGACCCAAATGGGCAGCACACCGTGGAGACCAAGTAAAGACAGGGACATACACAAATCCTTTGGTTTGACTTGATGCATAACGTATTTTGAAACTGAGTAACCAGCCTCTGAACTCGTATGCGTGCTGCTGCATCTTTTCACTGAGCTGAACACTTTTGCTATTCCAGTCGTCACTGCGGGCGAATTCTGTGTGCCAAGTGTTCGGAGAAAGACATTCCAATTCTCAAGTTCAACCTCAACAAACCGGTGCGTGTATGCGGAGTGTGCTTCGACGTGCTGACGTTGGGTGCATCAGCCACCTGACAGCCAGCGAGAGAGACAGTTCGTCAGGCTGTCGCAACATTCAAGCCGAAATGGTGGTTCCGGTAGAGGAAAAACAGTTGTCCCATCGTTGCTCAGTCCAACAGAAGTCACATTCTATATTTTTGTTTTGTAATAGAGCGTGTTAAATACTATGCTAAACCATTTGTACAAAGATGTATGAATATAATATGCCCATTTCTTCTCTGGAGGGACTCTGCAACTCACACTTGTCTGTAACGCACTATTTATACAACTGTGGTTTAGCCCCTTCTAGATAGCTCTATAGGAAGGGAAAGATACGCCTCCCAGTTGTACATGGGACAAAAGAAATAAAAGCTAGTGTTTTTGTATTTAGAAAGGCTTGTGCACATATCATTGTCTTTTTTTGAAAATGAAGAACTATTTAGTCAGCACGAGTCACATGATGCTTCTGCTGATTGCAAACAGCTCGCAATCATAAACAGAAAAGCTGTTTTAAGAATACAGTCCAGACTCGTAATGAAACTATATCTGCCAAAAAATACCTTTGTCGTGTTCATTACATGCTGATATTGGCAAGAAAGAGTTAAGGTTCACTCCACCACATCGAATAATTTGTAACAACGAGGTTCAATTCAAATGGGACGTACACACATGGCGAGTTCAAAAATATTTTATTTACACAACTGTGCATTATGCACACATCTCCTTTCAACTTACATTGTATATACATGCAGGATGTACTTTTAAGGAGATGTGCCTCAGAAATCTATGTTCATTAATAATGAAGCTAAATGGATGGAATTTTTGCATAGAGCTTAATATGTTGTTGGTTTATCAATTTTTTCTGTGTCCCCTGAAAGCAGGAAAGTATGGTCTCTTGAACAAGTTCCAAGCTTCACATCAGGACTGACTCATAAAACAGTCTACATTGTTCCACATAAGAGACAGATTGCAGGGAAACTAAAAAAAAAATTGTTTTGCTTGATTATTTAAAGAAAAAAACGTTAATCTCAACTGCATTTTTAGAACAGTCAAGTGGCTTCCCAAATTTTGTACTCATTTGATACACAAAAACATTTGAACATAGCAGATTAACTTCCCAATGCATTATTTTTTTATGCCTAAAAACTTATTTAAGTGCTTGAAAACCAATGTAGAGCACATATTAGCACTGTTGATATGCTGGCAGGAGTTTTCAGCTGTGGATAGTTATGTGAATGAACTAGTGAATTAGTTCTATTTCATTAAGTTAGCTTTATATTAATGAAAGCAAATTTCTGAGGACATCTTGCCTTCATTATGTTAAAAATGCTTCACTTCTGCAAGGCAATTAATAAATATAGTACATCATGGCAGCTAATCTGTAGCAAAAAGAAAACTATACAGTGTGACACCTTAGAACCATCTGCACAACACTGCAATTAAACTACTGAATTAGCAATAGTTGAAGAAGTCTCTTGCAATTTGCATTGTAAACTGAAGCACAGCCACATAGCACAAAACTTTGACTAACATAATGTACACTTTTGAAACTTTAGACTCTGCAACAACTTTCATGCAGCCAAACAGGAGGCAAGAAAAAATTAAAAGGCTTTCTAGCAGAATTTAGTGCCATGTCATCTTTTCTTTAGGTTTCTAGGGTCTGTTACCAGGGGCATACGAGGCGCTCAGGAAATTTCCACGGGAGGTTTGTTGGGCTCTTTTTAGAGACAAAAGTATGTGTTGGATATCCTGGTATGTTAAAGCCCAGGCTACCAGCTAATGCTGAATTGTTTTTTATAAAATGTAGCAATCTTATCATGCATCTAAAACACCTTGAAACACACTGCATGTTAAGCAGCTTCTTACCACATTTTTGAAAGTCTGGGTGCAAACATGTTTTTCAGGTACAGTGCTGTAATTGGTGGGTGCAGAGCAGCCACATCCATTATCCCCTACTCAAAAGGTTGTCAATAAACAATTTTCAGTGGAGGTAATTAGCTTTGGACATTTGGCTTCAAGACCGAACAGAAACATCAACACAATCACCGTCCTCGATGCCCAGCTCCTCTGGCGTGCTTCTCAAATCTACTTTTTCGCCATCAAACTTGTACACAAGCTTGGAGACAGGAAGACCCAGTTTCTCAGCAAACACTCTGGCTCCTACTTGCAAGGGCTCATCCTGCAGAAGATAAAATCATCATGGATGATAAAAGTGCCTGCACATAAGAGGATTCTGACGGTGGACATGCCAAAATACTTGCAACAGAACAAAGAAAATATCATGAGACATAACAGAAGCAATGTTTGACGGCAAGTGGTTCCATTCACGGATTGTCCTAGAAAAGAAAGACAATTGAACTAAATCAGTCTTGCATGCGATTTCCTATACCTTGAACATTGATAAACTCGGTCTAAGACATAGTGAGGTGCAAGCAAATATTTTGTATTTTCAATCCCAGCACGACCATGGTAAACAGCATGAAAGAATTTCAATCGCAACTTACGTCAATGATTATCTAAGTGCTCCCAATTCAGTGTTTCTTTTATACTTTCCGCCCCAACAGTCCTGCAGTACAGTGACCACATACTGCGCATGCTCATGTGAAAATTGAGGAGCACTTGCCATGTCCCGTAACATTGGGCGGTGCCCCCACCCCCACCTTTTGTATGCTTCACCGCTAACTTTAAAAGATAATACTGCAAAGTGAATCCATGGCATTTTCCTATCTTTTTTTTTTCTGCCTTTTGTTTAATTCGACCCACCCGATAATTCGACGCCTTTCGTTGGCCCCGTCAGGTTTGAATTAACAGAAGTCGGCTGCATACTTGTAGCAGGCAACTCTATGAAAAATAGCGTATGTGAAAAAAATGTGTAATGTAATTAGAATTAACATTAAATTGTATGCTCTTATGTTGCAAAATATTAAGTAATTATTACTTGGCAGGCATCGCATACTAAAACCAATTTACCATCGAATGAATGCAACGCCATGTTTCTGCAACTAACAGCAACAGCATAAGCTATATGTTGTAGATTGGAAACAGAAAGATGCATTAACAATATTGTTACGCCGAATATTTACTCAACAGTAAACGGCTAGCACTTGGCAAGTCAAGACTGCACAGAGCACACAGGTCTTAGCAGGTCTTTCAGTCCGGTAGGAGAGACTCTGACCCAACCCCACTACAACGTCTGTCTTCACCACTGTTCATGACATTATCTCCAGCCAGTGAAGCACCGTCCCGGTGCTGGTTGCGGTCAAAATGTGTTATCACAGCTGTAAGGCTTGGGGCAGGAAATATGTACAATGTCACTTCATGGTGTGGCCATCAATGAAGTAGATGCCATGGGAGTTATCTCACAGGTAACAGGAGTCACCTGGCGCAGCACGTGGTAGAGGCCGACACGGCGAGATGGGAGCCAAAGAAAGACGAGAGAGCCCAGTGGAGAAGCAGTATCCCGGTGTCAACAATCGTAAATGGACTTTTGTGCGGTCTACGATGACAAGAGCCGAACGCGGGCTACTGCACGCGCAATGAGCACATGTGTGATGGCATCTCCCGCATAGGAAGTCGTTGACGTAGATGCCGTATCAGAAGGGAGCAAGGTGTCAAACGGTAATAAGGGATGGCGGCCAAAGAGAAGATAGAAGGGTGAGTAGCCAGCAGTGGCATGACGCGACGAGTTGTATGCAAATGTGACGAACGGAAGGGCAACGTCCCAATCGTGGTGATCATCAGAAACCTACATGGAAAGCATTTCGGTCAGTTTACGGTTGAGGCGTTCGGTGAGTCCATTGGTTTGAAAGTGATCTGAGGTGGTGAAGCTGTGAGTAGCACAGCTATTTCTTCAATTTCACCTTTACTTTTCTGTACTCCTTGCCCCAGCTCATACTGGGTCTTTGTGGCGCAAAGTTCAACTAAAAAATATGTCTGATTATAGGGGTCGTTTACCATCTGCCTGGTTCTAATATTGAGCATTCACACAATCTATGTGAATTTTCGCATAGTCATAATATTTCTTCATCCACCGTCATCTGCATGGGCGATTTTGATGCTCCTGGTGTTGATTGGTCTTCTATGAAAGTAAGCGGACACGAAGTAGCTATCAGGCGTGAGTTGATCCACATTTCATTGTCCTGTGGCCTGCACCAGATTGTTCAGGATTTCACTCAGCAAACTTCCGTCCTTGATCTTGTCTTTCTTACTACATGTATTTTTAATGCCGGTTACGAATGCGATGTTATTGATGGAATATCTGACCACAATGCTGTGTTAATTTCAGTTCCTGGCATAGTCCCTAAATCCCGCTATAACCGCGCTGATGATTTGGCAATAACAGACGCCCTATGCAATTATTTTCATGAGTTTGAACTAATAAGTACTACTATAGTAGGGTACAACTTTAGAAAAAAGGGGCGTTTATTCCTCCAAGGCAGATGCACACGAGCCTCCACCAATGGGCGCACACTCTGGACTCACGTCCCGAGCCGGACGGCCGGTGACCCCGCCGATGAAGGAGATGGCCGCCCGCGCTTCGAACTGGACCTAGTGAGTCAGTCATGTGCATCCGCCCCTTGTCAGAGTGAATTCCCAAACTGTTTGTGGTGGTCTATAACGCCGGAAATATTATTGCGAGCTTACAATGCACCATTTGTGCCGCATGTGTTTATTCTGAGCCGTGATCCAGCGACGAAGCATTGCAGTGAGCATCGCTGACGCTACGCGAACTTATGAAACTGCAGGCTAGAAAAAAAAAGCTTGAAATGGAACAAAAAAAGAAAACCTACCACATTCTGGAAAATAAGTTTGTGAAAAAACAAAAACAAGAAAATATAAAGCCTATGCTATTTAAAACCATGAGTATTTATTTAATATGATGAATAAAGTAGTTTTTGTCCCTTTCCTGCCTCCATCATCTTCTCGCCCCAGGTTTGTTACGGTTTCAATAAATGCACTGTTCTTTTAAAGTACTAGTTAAACAGCGATTGATTAATTTTAAGCTTGGAAAACTAGTAGTAAATGTGTTATGTACATGTAAACCAGCGCAAAAGCCATGCCGAGCTGCTATTTTCTTTTCTCCCTTGCAATGAAGCTAAATAGCAGACGACGCGCAGCATTGTAGAAGGCACAGGGTTATTTGTCTCTTGCGATCCGGCATGTGCTGTAGCAATCCAATCACGAGAGCTCTCCCAAAGCAGTCGTCAAAATACACAAGTCTTTATTTATACGGAGAATTCTGCCTTTTCGAAGCACGGTTTTTGAGTGGGGCTATTTTGATCGTGGAGGCAATCGGCTGTTGCGCTTCAGTCGACTGGGCGGGGCCTCCCTTTTCTAAAGTTGTACCCGACTATAGTGATACTAATACCTTGACAAGTTTCTTCGAAAATCTTGTCAGTAAGTATATCAACCTTTTTATTCTTTCAAAAACAAAACAAACTGAAATTCCTTGGATGACTAGGGACCTTTTGCATTTATCACATCGTGTAGCCAGATTACATTGATCGAAACGCTCTGGTGACTCAACGAAACCCATGCAATTCCATAGTGCTAAAAAGGAACTCTGTTCTAAAATGGTTGCTGCAGAAGAATTTTATTACACAGTAACCTTGCCGAAATTAATGCTGGCTAATCCCCAAAAATTTTGGAAAGCTATCCTACCACCTGGGTCATCCTTGGGCACGTTATTAATTAACAATGTTGCAGTTTCTGATTCACAGGTAATAGCTTCTTCATTTAACACCTATATCCACTCTGTCTTTACGACTGATAACTCTAACCCGTTTTCGACTCCGAACCATACCCTCCAATCAACGATATATCGCTGTCTACTGAGGTGTACTGAATCCTTAACTTAGACACCAAGAAGTCGTGTGGTGGACAGTCGGTATCCCAACTGTTTTTCTCGTTTGATACTCTCTTTGGTCCAGCAGATATATAACAATTATCTTTAGAAAATCTCTCTCAACTGCCACCATTCCTCCCTCGTGGAAACTTGCTTCAATTCTGCCCTTATTTAAGTCGGGTAACGTTCAATTGTAATCTAACTATAGGCTAATCTCCTTAACATCACACTGATGTAAATTACTCGAACACATTACCTTTAAACATATTATGGCATTTTTTGAAACAAAAAATTTTACGCACTTTTCAGCATGGTTTTCAATGTGGCCTTAGCACTATAACACAACTGACAGAATTTGTTCATGACATCAGCAGCTCTTTAGATATAGGTGACCAGATTGATGCTGTTTTTATAGACTTTGCAAAGGCCTTCGATGCTGTCTCACACCCTAAACTTATGCACAAGCTGTTCACTATATTAAAAAATGCATCTTTGGTTGGCTGGATATCGAATTTTCTTTCCCGGCGATTGCAATATGTATGTTTCAACTCTACTAACTCTCCCTTGATGCTTATTTCATCAGGGGTTCCCAAAGGCTCAGTACTAGGTCCTCTTTTATTACTCCTTTATATCAATGATCTCCCTCTACACACCTCAGTTAAAATAAGCCTTTTTGCAGATGATTGCATTTTATATCATACAATTAAATCTCCTACTATCAACTTTTCCAAAACTGTCACAATGTACTTTACACGACGCTCATGCCCTTCCTTCTTTGCCTTTGACAATATTACTTTAAAGAGGGTCTTACGTTTTGTCATGGTCGAAACACATTGATGTCACCTGTAACAAGGACCTTAAAAGACTAGGTTACTTACATTGTACGCTGTGTCTTGCTCCTCAAGAAACTAAGCTTCTTACATATAAAACCCTCACTCACCTCACCCTCGAATATGGCTGCGTTGTATACAAACACTGACGTCAAAAAACTAGAATCAGTGCAAAAAAAGGCATTGCATTTTGTTTGTAGGAGATATGACAAGGAATTTTTGCTGTCTAACTCTCTTCCCCTACTTGGTCTCGCTCCTCCTGCAGAGCGTCGCAAACTTGAATGCCTCAAATTCCAGCACACGTTAATCGATTCTCCTCGCCTCTCCCCTCTAGAAAACTACTTGACTCTGGATTTCCAAACGCTCATGTACGAGAAATCGCCACTCTCTAAATATCTCAACTTTTTTTTGCCTGCACTGATTCCTTTGAACAGTTTTTTTTTCCATCAACAATTGAAGTCTGGAATTCATTACAGGGCAACATCCGTTCACTACCACTGAAACAATTCACGCAAGCTTGTTTATAAATGTTGTATGTTTGTTGTTCATCCCACTCCTGCAATAGCCTCATTGAGGCTGCAGTATGTATAAATAAATAAAATAAATGAATATGATCGAAGTAGGTCGTCAACCACACGAGACATAAAGTAGCGACCGCGATCTGCAAGTAGGTGACGTGAAGCACCATGTAGGAGGATGACATCGTACAGCAGGAAGTCGGCTACGTCTGTGGCACAGCTAGTTGACAATACTCGAAGTGCATATTGCATGGTATAATCTGCAGTGATTTGTTGCCTTTCATAGAAATTGGAAAGGGGCCGAGCAAGTGCGGGCCCACTCGATAAAACGGCTCGGTTGGAACGTCAATTGGCTGAAGGAGACCAGCAGGTTGAGTCGCAGGTTTCTTGCAGCGCTGACACAGGTCACAAGATGTTACGTAGTGGCGAACGGAACGATAAAGGTCCTTTCAGAAGAAACATTGTCGTATACGATCATAAGTTCTGGAGATGCCTAAGAGCCCAGAAGTTGGGGCGTCATGAAACTGGACAAGGACATCTCTGTGTAGATAACACAGGACAACTAGCAGGAGTTCAGTGCCGTCAGGGTGCATGTAGCAGCGGTAAAGAACGTTATCCTGAAGCAAGAACACGAGTGAGGAGTCGATGATGCCAGGCAGACGGTCAATAAGAGAGAGCAATGATGGAGCTCTACGTTGTTCGTCGGCCACATGGTTGAAGTCTGATTGCTAGGACATAGGTGTCGGGGTCTGTTTCAGTGGAGTTTGATGGTTCAATTGGGTGACGGGATGATAGGCAGTCGGCATCACTGTGTAGCTTGCCAGATTTGTACACAACCAAGAACGTGTACTCCTGTGATTGTAATGCCTAACGGCTGAGCCTCAATGTGGGGTCTTTAATTGTTGAGAGCCAGCAGAGCACATGATGGTATGTTAGGACAACGAATGGCCGTCCATATAAGTACGGACAGAATTTTGCAAGAGCCCAGACAAGAGCTAGGCACTCCCACTAAATAATGGCGTAATTCTTTTCCAACTGTGACAGGAGGCAAGTAGCATAGGCTATCACACAGTTAGCTCCGTTGTGTGTTTGGGTGAGGAGGTCCATGAGGGGTCGAGCAATGTCCGTGAAGTTGAGAACAAAGCAGCGAAAGTAGGAGCAGAGCCCAAGAAAGCCACGTACTTTACGTGCGGACTGCGGAACCGAGAACTCGCGGATGGCAAAGACTTTGTCAGGGTCTGATTGGACACCAGTAGCATCAACTAGGTGTCCAAGTAATTTGACCTAGCGGCACCTAAAAGTGCACTTAGGGGAATTGAGCTGGAGGCCAGCCCAGCGAAATGTGTCGAGAATGGCAGACAGACGAGGGAGGTGGCTTTCAAAGCTGGGCGAGAAAACGATGACGTCGTCCAGATAACAAAGACAGGTCGACCACTTAAGACCGCTTAGAAGAGTGTCCATCATGTGTTCAAAAGTTGCAGGTGCATTACACAACCCAAAAGGCATGACCTTAAATTGGTAGAGGCTGTCGGGTGTAATGAAAGCGGTCTTCTCGCGGTCGCGATCATTGACAGCAATTTGCCAGTATCCCGAGCGGAGATGTAGTGACGAGAAATATCCGGTGCCATGTAGGCAGCCGAACACATCATCGATTTCAGGGAGAGGATACAATTCTTTCTTCGTTACCCGATTGTGATGGCAATAATCCACGTAAAACCGCCAGCTGTTGCCCTTTTTCACAAGCACCACAGGAGATGCCCAAGGGCTAGAGTAAGGCTCTATCACATCTTTCTCACGCATTTTCTCTACCTCCTTTTGGATGACTTGGCACTCAGAGTGAGATACTCGGTAAGGGTGCTAGTGAAGGAGGCTGGCGTCTCCAGTGCTGATGCGGTGGGCCACAACATGTGAAAGGCCTAGTGGACTGTTCTCAACATCAAAAACGTCAATGTAAGAAAATGGCACAGCACGGAGTGCTTCACTTTGGGAAGGTGAGAGGTTGGGGAATATTATTTTGTTCAAAAGTGCCTTGGTTGGTGCCAGTATGACAGGTTGGGGCATGGTCTCAGCGTCAGCAGCGAATGCAGAAACTGTACATTCTTCCAGCGGTGACAGTTCAGCTAGTGAAATTCCTTAAGGCAATATATGGGTCAAAGTAGAAAAGTTGAGGGCTGGAAGCATCATTCTGTCGTTGGCAACAGCCACTATGGTGCGAGGAAGTGTGATGTTGCGCGAGAGGATCAGATCTGTGAGGGGAGCGACCACATAGTCACCATCAGGGACTGGGGGAAACGGTGACAGGACATAGGTAGCAGCCTGAGCAGGTAGTCGTAGTAACTCCACAGAACGTAGGCGAGTTTTGTGTAATGCACCGTCATCAGGACACAGTGGCAGTTCAAGCCGTAAAATACCAGTAGAACAATTGATGAGGGCAGAGTGGGCGGTCAACAAGTCAATACCAAGAATGACATCATGTGGGCAAGCATCAAGAACAGCGAAGAGAACTGAAGTGTGGTGGCCAGCAACAGTAACGCAGGCAGTGCACATACCAAGAACCAATGTTCGGGTACCGTCAGCTGCTCGCACAGTAGGAGAGATGGCAGGTGTTAGCACTTTCTGTAGGCAACGTCGGAGCGTAGAACTCTAGATATGTGGGCACCAGTATCTATGCGAGCAGTAACGGTCACACCATTGACGAGAACACTGAGTAAATTGCATCTTGAAGTAGGGGTCAATAGAGGTTTTTCGGTCCTTGTCAATGCAGCCTCACCTCCCGGAGCTGCACTGGCTAGTTTCTCAGGTGTTGGCCAGAGTAAGCGAGGGAGGGAGAGCGACAGCGTTGAGGGGAGCGCAACTGGCAACTCTGAGATGACGGTGATCGGCTAGACTAGTGTCCTGGAGCAGCAATATCTGCATACGTCGGTGCGGAGTGCGAAGATAGACGGTGAGGTTACAGGCCAGACGGTGGTCGTCGAGAAGAGCTGTGCTAGAAGACGGGCCATGATCTTGGCTGTAGTCACCGGGGAAGCTTGCAGCAATGACGTTAAATGTGGCCGACGTGAGAGCAAGAAAAACAGATTGGTCAATCATCTGGCGTCCTCCACTCAGATGGGTTTCTATAGCAGGGTGTGAACCGGGGAGCAGAAGCAGTGCAGTGTTCAGTGTGAGGACCGGAATCGCACATAGGCTGAGGTGCATGACAGGTGGCTTGTGGGATGCCCATATTCGCAACCTCTTGATGGACAGTGGCTTGAATGAGGGATACTGTTGCCAAATGGTCATGAGCAGGTACCTTATAAGTGGCTGGAACCATGTCTTCGAGCTCCTGGCGAACAATCCTGGTTAAGTTATTAGGCGTAGGGAGCGTCACAGGATCTTCGCATGAGGATGTCACAGCCGTGTTTGGGAGTCTGGTAAAGTGGTGAGTAATGCGCCTGCTTTTTGCTTGTTCAAACCGACGGCATTCTGTTATGATGGAGTCAACCATGCTGCCGTGTTTACATGAGGATGTTGAAGGCATCGTCAGCTATGCCTTTCAACGCATGGCCAACCTTATCCGCCTCCGGCAATGTCTTTGTCAATGGTGCAGTACAAGGCTAGCACGTCCTGGATATATGCAATGTACAATTCCATCAACGTCTGAGCTCTGGCCGCAAGTTTCTGCCAGGCTGTCATCTGTTGTACGGCTGATCGGCCAAACAATCCATGCATCTTCTTGCATGCGTCCCAACTTTTCAGTTCTTTTTCGTGCATGTCAAACTACATGCGAGCTGTGCCCCACAGGTAGAAAATGATGTTGGCAAGCATTAGCGTCTCATCCCACTTGTGGTGCTTGCTGATGCGCTCATACAATAGGAGCCAATCATCTACGTCATTGTTGTCCGTACCGCAAAATGTGTCGGGGTCCAGGGGATGCGAAAGGACCGCGGCTGCCAGAGCCGTGGGAGTGGACTACGATGACGGTGTACTGTCTTCGGCCATCGAGGTGGGAGAAATGTGACGTCCGCTCCAAAGATCCAGGGCCGGGAGGAATAGACCCGCGACCGCTACCAAAAAGATGTTACATGGAGTATTTACTCAACAGTAAACGGTTAGCACTTGGCTAGTCAAGACTGCACAGGGCACACAGGTTTAAGCAGGTCTTTCTGTCCGACAGGAGAGTCTGACCCAGCCCCACTTAACGTCTTTGTCTTTGCCACTGTTCATGACAATATGTGATTTGATACAACCGTATGTCCACAAGTTGTAGTTGTAATGTATGTGACGTAGTTATTCTACAGAAAGTGTCGCAGATCAAGATCAACTGCATGTGAAACGCTGAGACGTCTTTAACTGTACTAAATGTGTAGCTTCCACAGGATTACCTGCCAAGTACAAGATGGAGCATATTGCAGGCAATATCAGATCATAAGTCCATCTAGCTACCACCATAGAACAGTGTATAGCACACAATAACAAAACTGCAGTAATATTATGGGCAACCTACTTTGTTGTTGGTTAAATCACCTAGTTCAGACCTGCACAAGTATAGTCACAAATTATGATGAACTGTCAATAATTATGTCAAGGTTACATAAGTTTATTCAAGGCGCTATAGATTCTACTGAGAGGAGGTGAAGGTGGTAGAATTATTCTTGCTCATTTTCTAGTGAGTTCTTGTAATTACGAAGCTATTAAATTTTGTCATTGTGTACAACCAACCACATTGAGTTGTTTCATAAGGAGATCTTTAATCACTGTTAAACCATAAGCACAAGTCAGTTAATAACTGCAGGCATCACCAGAAGGGAAAAGACTTATTCGTTCACCATTGTTGGCAGAACACGAAGCCAGAAACATCCCGTCAAGCATGGTTGTGCCTTTTGTAAAGTGGTCATGTGTGGCACTACTCTGCAGTCGCAAGTGAACTGGAGTCGCATTGGGTAAGCAGAGGTTCAAATAATTCATAGCTCACTGTTTTATTTCTTGCCGCTACTAGACCGAAATGGCGAAAATAAGTTGTTTACAGAAATGTGTACACCATTACTGAATGCGACAAAAGCTAAATGATAAAATTGCCACAAAGGTTTATGTGGCTAAAACAATGCAACAGACAGAAAGACAACACAGGATAAGCAATGAGTACAAGACTGCACTTGTCTCGGGCAATCTTTTGGACTTTACCTATCTGATACACTGCGTAACCTCTAATGGAAACCGGCTGCACAAATCAGCGACATGACCTGTGTCGAGAGAAAATTTTGTACCAGAAGCTTGCAGAAGAAATGCACATTGCACTGTCTTTTAATTATGAGATCTTTGCAGGTGTTCAACATGCATAACTTCAGGGAACCCACGAGTCTGATGAGAAGTCTATGTTCGGCACAATTCTAACACAAATAATTATTTTTCACAAACTGGAGGATAAGAATTGTAGTATGACTACCGTATTTGCTCATATAAAGAGCACACTATAAAAAGCTAGGAAACGATGGGGGTGCATTTAATATGCAGGGTAAAATTCATGGGAACTTCTTCAAAAGAGCAACAGTTGAAAAGCAAGACAGTAATGATTAAATAATACAGTAAGTGCTGGTATACACATCTGCTAGTACTATTTGAAGATAGTCACAGCTTTCCAGTGTTTGGCATTTGGAAGGCATAACACATCAAATTTGTAGTAAACAGCTTGTCATGCTGCTTCCACCAGTAGCGCACTCGGACTTCATCAACACCAAAACACCCAACAGCGATTCTCATGCTCCACCGCATACTCCACGGTCTTTGACTGGCTGTATTACTGGAATTTCAGTCTATCACCCACAGCAAAATGCAAGACGGGCAGAAAAGTTAGCAACAGACAATGCTGCCAGAAAAAAATTGCCTTTCGAAGTAAAAAAAAAAAGAAAACATGCACATGCCACACACTGTAGGAATAGGTGCAAGTTAAGCTTTGATGAGCCGGCAAGGGAAAATGGCACATCACAAGAGGAAATGCGCAGCAGGGAAGTATGAAACTGTCCCATAACAACCATCCGCCACAGTGGCATACCCTGCAGAGCAAAGGCAAGTTCTATTAAGGGGCAATATTCTCAAGTGATCACTTTCAGCGATACTACCACCTTCACAAGAGTTCATATCACTTGGAACCGAATACATTGAAGTAGACAGCCGAAAGTGTTCCCGACAATGTGCAAAGATAGTGAGCTACGCATAGTGGTAGAAACGCTGTCACACATGCATGGAGACACATCTAGTGCTGAATCAAGCAGAACCATGCAAAAGTGATTGTGTCTGTCCCTCATAGTGACATCATTTAATTGTTAATTGGTGAGACAGCCAACCACCGCAAAACACCAAACTGCAGAGAGGTAGACAAAGAAAGCCTCACCTTAAAATAAGGCTAACATGTGGCTTATGGTCACCCACTTCTAGCTACACAACTGTCTATGCATCGTTTCGATGGGCTGTTGCACTGGCACTGTGAGATAACTCCCGGTGGCATGCATTATCGTCATCAGCCAGAGTAAGTGAACCAGGAAACTACAGCACAGTAGTCTGCGAGACTGCATGTGAGCAAAGTTGGAGACGCTATTATTATACGGGTAAAAAATCCTAATTTCGAAAGGCTAAGTTGGGGGTGCACTTATTACACAAGTAAATACAGTATAACACAATTGAACCATGTAAAATGCACCCTTAGCCATGATATTAGAGTTGTGCGTCTTAGCATAACTTCATTCACAATCAAGCACAGATATCCACAGATATCTACCGAATGATATTTTCTCACATGTGACGAAATGTGCATATGCACAACACTGTTCAAAATAGTTCTAATAGGGCCTCAGTACTCTGCCTCTGTGGCACCGATAGCAGAGCACTGAGCAGCTGCATATGTGCAGATTGATGCTGCGCCTTAACCCCCTTACTCCTGTATGGCACCTTGCACTTTGACTGACCAGGGCGCCTCAATAGACTTGTATAAAAGGTTAGCCTTCCTGCACAGCGTAGACACCTAGTAGTTAAGTTTCACTGTCTAATGTTACATTCGAAACCATGCTTTAAATGTAACATAAAATGCATTCTTAGGATGACAATTTTACAAATAAACTGTGTTACATTCACGCAACTATTGAATTGAGTATCTGGTGTGTTATCATGAAAACCGTTGAGCAACCACGCATTCTAATAATAAATAATGTCAGATTAAATGATTTATCAAATTTGCAAGGAAACTTGGATGAGTAAGTGACGTCTAAATGAAGATACGTTACGGTCCTGTACGTTTCCTTACATAGGCACAACACTTGCAGAGTATAATACATGTGAATAATAGTTTCGTGCGCATAATACCAGTCACAAGCACTTACCAGGGCTGTTTCAATGCTCTCTGTGCTGCGTTTGTTGGCACACTGGAACTTCAATGTGATCATGTTCTTTGCTGCTTTGCTTGAAGGCTCCCCATATTTCCTGATGATGCAATCTGCAGAAATCCAGGATGACAGTACTTCAACATATTGCTTTTTTGGGGGGCAGCTCTTCAAACAAATACAGCCACAACTTGTGAGCTGTAATGTGCTACAAGCAACTCCACTCACACGCATAAGACCTGTCTCAGAAAATCACAGAAGCAAGAACAGCTACAACTTTGGAACTAACCGAGGATATCTGCTGCTGACAAAGCGAGGCTCTGTGGTGTGTCCTCAGGCTGCACAGGCTGCTCCTTCGCAATGAGCATCACTTGAGATGTTGCCACGCTGCACTCTTGAGCCAGCTTCTCCAGGATCTCAGCAAAGGGTGCATGCTGGTTGAAACAATGGACACCAAATGCTACTTTACACTGGTCAGCACAACCTAATATGGTGCACCCCCCTTCCCCCTAAATTCTTGTTTTTTACATGGTCCAGTCTTAATGAAATGCATAAGTAAGCTGCAATGAATACAGTAAAGTCATTTCTTTCCTACTGTTTTCCATTATCTAGTGCCTACCCTCTATATTTATTCCAACAGTAGATATACTTTCGCTGGTAATTGTTTATACTTATACTTTCGTTACTGTCTTTCTTACTATAATTTCTATAATATTTCAGTAATTAGCTGATGTTTTATATGTCTTTATGCCCCCCACCTTATGTAGTGTTTTCAGGCCCTTAAGGTGAAAATAACATTGCGCAAATTAAAAATTTTGTAATCTCTCTAAGAAGAACACACTTTTTTTCTTAACATGCCAAAACCGCAATCTGCTTATGAGGCATGCTACAGTGAGGGACTCCAGATTAATTGTGACTGCCTGGGGTTCTTTAATGCACACCCAATGCACAGTACACGGGCCGGGCAATTTTGGATCTCACCTCATCATAATGTGGCCGCCACAGCCGGGATTCAATCCCGCAACTTCATACTTAGCAGTGCAACACCAAAGCGACTAAGCAACCACAGTGGGCGACGTACTTTACGAAGATACATTTTAAGTAAAATAATGGGTAAAAGAAGAGCAGAGCCTGTAAATTTACACTTGCTGCCAATTGTAAGCAATTTCAACACTACTTGCGATTAACTCCTGCAGCTCTAGTTGGGAACTTAACTATGACCACACACTTTAGGTAGTAAAGGCAAAAAGCAAGGGCATAAAATGAAGTAGTATAGTTCCCAAGTTGAGCATATCACAGGAATAGTGTGGGAAATCCCACTCACACATGTCAAAAAACACAGATAAGCCCTACAAGCGACTGCATTGATGAATATCAACTACAGCCAATGAAGATACCCATTTACCAGTGCACTGCAATGTTTGCAAGCATAATCACAACTGCATGTGAGCTGCTTAAAGCATACCATGTCCTATGAAGCCTTAGTTATACTGCTGTTTTGCTGGCACTATCAAAATAACCGAGGGATACTTTTTTTTTTTTTTCAACGGTGGAATAGGTAGGATTACAGTTGATTAAGGCTGTTAAAGCATCACTATGAGAACTATTGAGTTTAGCTGGATTTGTAGGCCAAATTTGGTAATCTTCAAATGGGTTGTCTTGACCCAAGCAGAAATTTGGCATTCCAGAAAGGATGTGAAACAAAAACAAAAAAAAGCAATAGAAAAGGTAGTAACATCAAATTGAAATTGTGACATTAGTCCATCATTACATCACAGGATTGGGCAGGATCTGGTATAAGCTGACAGGTAAAACAGGATGCCAAATCATTCAAGAGGCTCCACACGTACAACTGAGTTTAGCATCAAACAGAAGTCTCAAACATTTAGGTGTATGAAGCATTCTTAACATAGATTTCGACACTTCATAACCTCATGGAAGCCATCTATTTCTTCTTAAATGTGTTTAAATGGTGTCTAGAAAGCATCTTTTGGGATATCAGCACATATACCAGTCCTTTGTAGATTTCACAGTTGCACAGCACTCACAAATGGTGTATTTAAGGACTGTTCTAGGGCTATGCTGTCCACAAAACTAGAACTAAAACGGCAAGAATGCTTTAGCACAAGATTATCAGCTGAATTGTCACGGAGAAGTCACAGATCACCTAAACAAGGTCCCACAGTATTGCCAGTTTGCCGAGTTGCAATGAGATTGAGTACATAAATTGCCAAATAAAAGCAGCGTACAGGTGCTATGGAGTACTTGAGCATCCTGGACTGGCACTGCACCATGAGGATCAGGTCGTCATTTTCCTCTCCTGCTGGCAGGGAAGGGCATTCGTCTAAGCACACCAGGCTGTCGGATGAGTCATCGGATAGCAAGAGATCCTCACAAACGATGCTCTCCAGCATCTCTAGTTTCCTGCAATCAACAAATGTGCACAGCTCTGTGAAGTGTACTGCACAGACACGAGGTGCCTTCATGTTGCGCATGGCAGCAGAAATACTAGGGCTTTTTCTTTTTTTTTTATTTACACTGGCTAGATGAGTGTAGGTAGTGTAGCAAGTATAGCTCCACTCACCTACATGAAACCATTTTGTATAGTAGTAGTGTGGCATGAAAACTACACTTTCTACACCGCAGTTTCAATGAGTGTCGGTAGCAGACAACTAACAAAAAGGCTCGTGTTGCAAATGCATGGCGTCATTTTGTCTGCGACTGTCGGCGCTCATATGGTAACGATAGTGAACCTTCCCGCAGGGACGGGCAGCAAAGTGCCAGTGTGACCATGTCGCAGACAGTCACAGATGAAGGTGAGCTAATCCTCCATGAAGACATAATTATCTTACTCACAGATAGTGAAGGCTGTTTCAGGCTCCACACTGTCTTATATGCACAGAGAAGTTGTCTTTGTACGCTGCGTATTCGTGAGGTACTTAGATGCAATTTGTCTAGATTTGTTGCTTGAAGGAAACTCGTACATTGGCTTTTAGTTTCAGGCAAGGGCCAGTAAGTGCGAAGTCAGGCGCTTTTCGGCTGCTTATGCAGTGGATGATGTGCAGACTGCTCTGATTAGCTATAGACCAGTGCAAGTCAAGTGCAGCACACGACGTCATGTATCCCACTCCCTTCTGTAATGCCTTAGCGCTTGAGGGTATGTGAAATAAATAAATAAATTAATTAATTAATACCCTCTGTCTGAGACTACACTCATCTGCACAAGCCTGCACGAAGTGTAGCCAAAAAAATAGCCCCATTAGGTGCACTATATCCTCCAGAGACCCCTTGCATGTTACATGGCACAATGCCTTCAACCCTTCTCAAAATAAATTGTGAAGTCATGTAACATATTCGCCTCAGAGGTGATGCCAGATGCACACACAGCTGTGTGGAAATGGTTTAAGCATATTCCTGCTGCCAATTCTTGAGAAAATTGACACTAATTTGATCTGTATTGTGTCACCACAGGCGACGGAAAGCACCTGTGAAGTGTGCTTTGAAAACCTGCCAACTTGTGAAACAAGAAGACGGCAGAGCAGCAGAATGTTGCGAAATGCAATAAAAGAGCTTAAATAGCAAATGGAGGAGCCATGGCACTGACTATATCCGTGGTTGTAGCCGCTCGGTTCAACTCCATAATGATAAGGATGACAGCGCAGTTTTGGTTTTGTTTCAGTTTTACTAGCGAGGCAGCTCTTAAGGTTTTTTGGAGCAAAGGCCTCCTATCAGCACAATTGGTACAGCTGCTACGCCACTGTTACTTTGTTCATGTGCATGGAGGTGCTGCTTTTGCCATCTGATAGTGGTATTTAACCTCTTAATTAAGGTCTTTACTATTCTGACCAAAAGTGAGCTTATTTTGCTTCTTTTTGTTACGGTATATTTTCACAGTTCCCTTTTTCCTCGGATTCTCTAAAGCATCATCAACCAATTTAATTTATACTTCACATTCCTCAACACAATTTACCACTCCATTAAGCAATAGTGTAGCACGAAAAACATATATTTACAAATATTTACAAGTAAGGCAAGCAGCACAGGAGTCACAGCAGCCAAAATGGCGAGGAGCAACCTCTATGTCTTCTTCATCGATGCCGGCCTAATGCGACAGACTTCTCCAGTCTCGCGGCATTACCCCCCAGGCAAAAACACTCGCACCACCCGGGTAGGCTAGAGTGCAGCAAAATGGATGGGTTATACAGCCTGAGCCGAGTAACATGAACTACATCAGTCTGGACCGGCGTAGAAGGTAACATTGGCTTTGCTGGTGCAATCTCATATGCCATGTCGGTAACTAGGCGCAGAATGTGATAGAATGTTGTAGCATGGTAGAGGCTTCGCTGATAGTCCAACTTGTCGAGTTGGCGACCAGAGGAGCACCAAGGATCCTGGGGCGTAAGATACATCCTCATGACGACAATCGTAACGCAACTTCTGGGATGCCTCCAACATCTTAAGGCAGTCATGCACGATATGACGTACAGCGTTCACCCTTGCAATGACATCTTGCGCATGCTCCGATGGTTGTTGTGGAGCAGATGGGAGTAATGTATCCACAGAGAGTGTCAGTTCACGGCCTCTTCGGCAAGTACTGGGATCAATACCCAGCACCTCCACCAGAAATGTTGCACAAAAAACATATATTTACAAATATTTACAAGTAAGGCGAGCAGTACAGGAGTTACAGCAGCCCAAGATGGCGAGGAGCAACCTCTACATTTTTTTCATCGATGCCGGCCCAATGCGACATACCTCGTCTGCCTCGTGGCAATATATATGCATATGTCATTGCCACAAACAATGAGGCTGAAAACGAGAAAAATGCTTTTTTACGGTGCTTCAAAATCAACTATTCTGCGAAGCAAAGTTTGACACCAAAGAGCTTTCCACCCATTCTTCCACAGCTAAGGTAGATCACGAAGTGCGTGAAACTTCAAGAACTATAGAATGGCACACACAATTTTGGCACAGGGTGTCCCACTAGGCCCTGGTTACCATTCTATGTTCAAGTGAATGGCAGCCCCTCATCATTACAGACCCATCAATAGGTTTTACAACGAGCTGCCATGACTGATGCTAACCATCCTCCTTGCAGACTTGAGGCTGGCCAGAATGCTAAGCTAATTAGTATACACACTGAGGGAACAAAATATCAGCTTCAACTATACATGATGCATAGGATAAGGATACATAGCAGCCAGTTCTTCAAAATGTAATCAAAGTGAACTACATACAAGAAATTTTAAATATCTCATGCAATGGTCAGTTGGAGAGGTCAAGCATATAAAAAGATTCTAGGAAATATAAGTTATATTAAATTAACAATGGTAAATTTTGAAATTAGGTTTGTAATTTAGCCTTAGTGCTGTGCGGGCTCACCATTTTTTAAGCAAAGACACTGTAACCACTAGAATCTAGTGGCGACAAGCAGTTTGAATAATCAGGTCCACTTCAAACCACCAGCCATGAAACAAAGCTCAGCGCTCGACACCATTTCCCGACAGAAATGCATGTCTATGAAAAATTTCCCTATAGTGATGTACTACAGACACCATGCAATAATTTTAAGTAAAAACGTGAAAGCTAGCTATCTGATGGTTTAAAACAGTAGCCTGAGAAAGTGGGTGATGGATCACATACTATATTATACACAACAAGTAATGCCACAAAACACACAGCTTCTGCAACACTTCACATGGTATATGAAACATAGTTACTGCAGGGAACAGACAGTACAGAGAGCAGCAAAAGGCTAAAAGGAGAAAACAAGGTTATCTGCAGAGTTTCTCTAAGTCATGTTAAAATTGATAGATGCAAGTAAGCAATTGTGGTGTCTGCAGCTTTTATCGGTGCATTTTCTACGCTGTTAGGTCACAATAGGTCACAATGTAAATATTCAATTTTCAATATAAGAATTGAATACCTCTGTTTCAAATCAAAGTATTCAATTTAAGAATTGTATATTTATTTATGACAAAATATACAGGGTTACAACTATTGTTGCAGTGTGCCTGACATAAAAAAAAAAACAATTCATGCAGCTGGTCCGCATATTGATATATGGCAAAAATGTTGCTTTCAACATATTTTGTGCTAGGCACAATACTACCACAGAAAATCATAGATGGAATCTTACCATATCAATGTCTTACCCATTGATCTTACCGCAAGGAACTACATAAAGGTCTTTGAAATGCAATTTTTTTCTTTGTAAAATATGCAGTTGAACTGAACAAAACCATATGTAGAAGAAAAATTCTTACTTTAAAATTTGCTGTGTCTCCTCCGAGGGGGAAACAATCTTGTCATCAGCAATGGCAGACTTTGCTGTTCGCCTCGATCGCTTTCTCGGGCTGCATCTTGATGTTGTGCTGCCTTGGGATCTGCAATGAAGACCAGTTAAGGAGTTTAGCATGATGCAGGTTGCTGCAATATATGCATGAGCACGTTCTAATTAGACTTTGCATATAAAAAAAGATGGGTGTAAGAACCTATGACATCACAACTGCTTCTGATATTTAAAGGGTGATTATGACAAATTTTGTTCACTAATAAACGATGTTCTGGTTTACGAAAAGGCTCTTGAAAACAGGGGCATGCATTGCACGAAAGTACTTATTTGACTGACAGAGGGTTCATTATGTGCTGTTACACACGAGCAATAACTGGGCTGAACTGGTCCACAAAGTGCAGGGTGAATTGAATGTTACGCACAGCAACCCCCTCACTTACAAATGTGTAGGGGTGTGCAAATATACTCTTAACTTCTGAATAACAAATCAAATATTTTACTGCTCGATTTGTTCCATATATTCATAAATATGCGGACCTTTCGCCAACTGTGCACAATCAAGCATAAAATTGGAGCAAAATTTCATCCCCGCAGCTATAGGAAGCATAATATGCAAAAAGTTATGAATTGGAGCTGTTACATCGCTGAAGGAGCTAGACTTTTCTGGCTGAACCACTACATTTCACTCTCACCAATGATTCCTGAGCATGTGAATAAACTGTCGATTTGCTTGTTTTAACTGCTTATTAACTTAACTGCTTATCCATTTACGCTTTTTATAAACAATAGTTCATAATGTGCAGTGTAACGACAGAAGCTTGCTAATGTTATGAATATGCTAGAGTATGAAGATTGTTTTATATTAATAGTGAGAATGGAACTTCATTATTCAAGAAATATTCTATTGGATTAGCTTGCTATCCAGCACCTCTTGGTGTTCTGCAAAGCATTAGCAGATGCACCAAAGTGTTTGTGCAAGGCGAGCAATTGTGTATGTGAGACGTGAGTGTGTATGTAAAGACAGCAGGAAAATGATGACAACGGTAACAGCACGACGACGACTGCATGACAACTGATTTTTTGCATTCCAGCAAAGGAACATTACCTTGGTTTGAGGTTTGACTGCAGCATTAGGAACATTTTGTACTGAAGAAGCTTGAGATAATGCGAGACAGGAACCTACCTACCTATTGCAGTGTGCCTGGGATTATGTAAAGAAAGCTCAGCATTAAAAGTGTTATGACAACAGAGGCTCTCTAGCTGCCTTCTTGCCTCGCTGTTCTGCACTGCTAGAAGGCGTGCCAACAATAAGCAAACTATCCCAAATTTCCCCACCACATAAAATTAGTGTCCCAAATTAGAGGTAAATAAGAAAAGCTGCACTTACAGAACCACACAGTCATCATCATCTGGACACTGCTCGGACACATTTGCCTTTGATGTACTGATGGGTGCGCCGGTGCGGTTGCCTTGAAACAGATAAATAGGGTTTGTGTGAAAGAAGGCCTTACTGAATATGCATAGTTAAATATCACATGCAGTTTCCGTTTTAATATCAAAAGCAGCAAGATAACACGCTAAATAATCGTTAGGCAGGGTAGGAAATCACAACGATAGCAGGAAACAGAGACATATTGAAACTAGCGGAAAAATAACCGACCTTATCCGTGTATGTACCCGTGAGCAAAAGTGTACGGACCGGGGATTGCACGATAAAACTCATTTTCTCCTCTGTCTAAGAATGCAACTTGAAATTAACGACTGCAGTCCAAACTTGGCATTGCAAATTTCCTAGTGCCTATGCCAGTTTCCATTTATGCGAGTAAATTACGAAGAAATTTTGTTTTTTCGGCGACCCTGTGATCCGTGTACTTTTGCTGACGGGTGTACGTACAGTACATACATAAAGTCAAAATATTCAGACATTTCCACCCGCAATCCTTACGTCTCAGCTGCTAGGTGCATACTTACATGCAGACTGCTGCAACTCGTTCTCCATCGCCAATAGCACATCTCTAGAGAAGATATTTGACCCAAAAAGTTCTTTTTTGTCCATGACAAGGTTTTTTATGTCACGAAGGTGGGCCTTGGGCTTGTCCAGCTGTTCTTCTTTCAAGTCGATTAGGGCGTGTTCCTTCGGGAGGCCGGTTTGCTTTGGCATTTTCCTCTTGCGAGCTAAAACGAAAATCAGAGTTGCAATTAACAGGCAATGTGAGGTGTCTGCCACAAGCGCGCGAACGGTCTGGACCGTGGACTGGACCGACCGCAAAAAGAGCGCGCGCAACTGCTTGATTCAAAACTGCGATGCTCATAACTTACGCATGGTGTCAGTTACGTTGTCTTGGTATCGCGCTGATAACGAGTCAATAATGACTTTCCGGTTACACCAGTTATTCGCCGAGAGACGCTTACGGGACGCCAATACGAAATTCAAAGCACACTAGAGTGTACTAGAATACGGTTGAGTGGAACGAGCGGCTGGGGCGGCGCATGCTTTTGCAGTGAGGCGCGCGACGACGAAAAATACTGTGGCGGCGCTGCGATCGATGTGGATTGGGCCAACCTAGTCTAGAATGGGCCTGGGCGCGCCGTTGGAAACTGCTGGCGATTCTGCTCAGCGGGATCGTTCGTACTGCTTCGCGCGCTACTGTTCGCGATCAGACCGCCCAAATGGTGTTTATAATTGGCTATGGCATGTATTTATGCCTTAGGAATAGATGCTTTTCTTTCTCTTCTTTATTTCATTTTGTTGATTTTTAATGCGGCTATGTGACTGCGCGTGCATTGCGGCCGCAGTGTCGGCTTTCATGTTATTGCACGGTTCCCTTTGGAGAACAAATATTTTTCTTGTTCTTCAAGCAGCATGCATCTCTCGTGTGTATTTTAGCGCATGTGGTTTTCCATCAGTAAGTCTTGCGAAACGCAGATGGAAAAACATATGTAAACTTCCTGCTTGCTGCTTCAAACAATAACATGCAAGTCCCATCCGGCGCCCTGTACACAGATGTACGGGAAGTATTTTTATAGAAAAAAAACTGTAGTGCAACATTTCACTCATTCCTCGCGTAACAAAATGGGGAGTAATTGGTACGGGTTCCTTTACTGCGGTCGGGCCTCGGGAGCCGGCTTTAGGGAGCCATTGTACATGTCAATCCTTGCCATGTGAAATTTTTGTCCAGTCCAAGCTTAACAACAACATCAAAAAAAAAGGAAGAAAGAAAAGCGGCGTGGTAGCCTGATTAGTGGCTACATAGTGGATATGGCGCTGCGCTGCTCAACTCGAGCTCACGGGTTCAAACCAGGTCGCGGTCTGAATCGATGGGAACTAAACTGAATTAACACTCGTATACTTCTGTTTAGGTGCACGTTAAAGAACCCCGGGTGGTGAGAACTTAAAAGGGTGCCTCATAATCATATCGCCAGACGTAAAACGCGCCAGAATTTGATTAATTAAAGAGAAAGAAAACTGCAAAAAAAAAGGGAGAGAGGGTTACTAAGCTGTGCCCTTCAGCTTTTTTTCTATGGGTGTAAAGGAAAAAAAATATTTTCGAGTCTGATTTGAGAAAAAAATATGTTACGCTTATCTTATATTTCACACCTGAATGTAATTCCGTTCCTAACTGTGTATGTACGTCCGCTCAACTAAGCAGCATGTACTTTAAACGGCTGTTTTCAGTTATCCGGTGCACTATCATAAGAGCAATAATAAAGTAATTAAAGGAGCGGCATGTCTCACATAACGTAGATATATATTTGTCGATCTGCTGTGTTCGTTGAAGAAGATACGTATATATGGTACCACATTGGGCACCCAGTTTTAATGGGTTGCAGACGTGGTAAGGCTGTAAAAAAAAAAAAAAATGTTTTCCTTGCCTGAATCAAGTTAGAAGATTTACAGGCTGTCCCAAAACGGGGCATTTATGTTGAATGACAGCTAGGAACTTGTTCAGCAGAACCGATTAGCACCCGTGCGTTAATTCTCTGAGGAAGCGGTGCACCTCTGCGCAACAGCCACGACTCTCCACCAGGACAATCACTCGGAATAACAGTGCTCACTTGCATCGGCCCCTCACCTTCGAGACTTCTAATAGCTAGTGCTGTTATACGTTGCATTCGAACGGAAATGGCTATTCGATAATTCTTAATATAGTGAATTCTGAAGTCGAATTACGATCTGAATAGCAAATATACGTCTTTCGATTATAGACTATATGTTTCTATTTCATTTCGCCTACTGGTGCGTTGAAGGAGATCGCCACACAAGCCACGGAGATTACATATTGGCAAAGACTTCCCGGTCCCCCCAATTCACTCTGAGTACACAGACAATATCTTTTCCCCAACACTGTTGTTCACACGTGTACATATATATATGCATACCACGTTTCACCGCCCAACAAATGTTATCGCACAGCGCACCTGCATTCCAGGACGCGCTTGCATTCCAGTTTTGCTGCTTTTTTCATCGTCACTACTACGCGACAGTATTGACGTCCAACATATTGCCTACATTCCTTTTGTCGAAAAGTCGATGGGGTCACCTGGGGCTGGTGCAGCTTTTAAAAGAAATTTACACGCTTGTTCCAGTCTGGAGTTTAAAAAAAAAAAAAACGTTTTCAATCAGTGCATTTAGAATATTTGATAATTTTTCTCTTGCATACATGTCGTGGGTATATATATGTCTATGTAACTTAGAATTAACTGCATTGGTCATCTGCATCTCTTCGCGCCACGCAGTTAATATACCTGCTTTATTTCACTATAATATATTTTTCTTTGATCATTGTCCCTGATCAATATTCCACTAACAAGAAGCGCTTGTAAAATGACATGATACCAATAAAATTTTCTTACGTAGATTTCGTGTTGCAGATAGGCGGCTTTTGTGGCAAAAATTACGTGTTACTTTTAGAAAACAATGCTAAATATAGCAGTTTACCTGGCTAAAACTACAATTGGTACCAGCCGACAAGAGTCACTGGCGCACCAAAGCAAGTAAAACTATAAAAATTTTACTGAAAACATTTTCTGCGAGAAAAACTGGGCGCCCGCCAGCGTCCACGCAACGAGCGCGCGCTCGCTAGCAGACGACGCACTTTACAACGACAACGACAGCAAAATTGAAGACGTCATGCTATATACCCGATGCCTCGAATATGTATACGTAGCAAAAAAGGTGTCGATATAAATTTGCAGTTTAAATAAAGCACCATTATAAGAGCGTACATGCGCAGTCGGACTCGGCGCCCGCAGCGAAATTACGTTGAATATGCCGAGAAGCGGGTCTCCGCCCCAATCCAGTTCGCTCGCAGCGCCCTCACACAATTTTTCCACCCGCGGCGCCTCGGTGGGAAAGCGTCGTTCGGTCCACTAGACCATTGTTTAGTACACTCTACTCGCGACGCTCGGCTATGGCTAGAGGAGCCACCATAGTCTGACGGCGCAGCTGGCGCGTTAGCACTTAGTTAGCACCACTACGACCTATACCGGCGCTACCATCGAATTCGATGTAATTTAATAAAGTAGTGTGGTGAAAATTAACAATAAACAAATTCAGTATTTGTGCTCATAACTTTAATAAAACAGTTATAACAACATTTTAAATTTATTCATATACAAAAACTTTTGGATCACGGGAGCATCTTTGCACGGAGTAGAATACTTTCGCTTGCTTTCGGTTGAGTTGTGCCATTATGCTCTCAAGGAACGGGAGGTGAGGGAAAAGGCAAACGCACGACCACCGCACCAGAAACACGGCTAACGTTTCGCAGAGCCAGGAAAGCAATGGCCACGCCACTATGGCGCGTAGTGCTAGCTCGAGCTCCAGCCATAGAGAAACCTCCAGCTGCGATGTGAGAAATGTGTGTCGTGGAGGTGTTTCGGTAGCAGATCATCGCTACGAGTGAATCATGACTGCCAGCAGCATGCAATTGAACCGGGAAACTCTGCCCCTCGAAGAGGATGAACTCGCAGGATTGTCCCGGAAGACTCCGACGGAGATAATCCACAGCGGACACTTTATGGTATCCGACATCGACGATACAGACAACACGGACGAAGTGGCTCGCGCTAGTGAGTCGGACTGCGCAACCGAAGTACCAAACTCGTTAGCTACCCCTCTAAATGAAGTCGACGAAGAGATTACTTTCGACGCTGACGAGGTAATGGAAGTGGACAAACATTTCAAGCCCCCGTGCCATATAGCCATCGACGGTTCGCTTACCAAGCTCTTCGAGTGCATGACTCTGGCATACAGGTAAACACGTGAGTCGCGCGTCGCTCTGTTTTGAGCACTGGCTCGTGCTTCGAGATCATCGACACGCCACGACCCGCCGTCGTTTCTGTCGGAAGAGCAGTGTGCTCGAGTTTGCGGAATGCTTCCTCATGCACAGATTTCGGCGCACATTTTCTGCAGACTGCATACCGCATTCTCTCGCTAGCTTGAGCCTGTTTCTGACCCACCTAATCGGTGAAGATTGATGACAGCACTTGGTTTCAGTTTCACACCAAACCGTGACCCTGTAAAACGAGCTGGGAACGACGCATGACGTTATTCATCCGCTGAAAGAAAGGAAAGGTGTTGCAGCGACCCCGCTGTTCCTGTTGTCAGGGCGTGCTTTTTCAACAGCGCGTCGCGTGTTGACATCAGCGAAATGGCGCGTATCGGCTCGTATGTTGCCCTTGATTACAAAGAAAGTTGGCTCGACGCGATAACAGCGAATGATAGGCATAGACTTGGCATTACAGCAGCGTGACATGACGACTGGCCCTTGAATCACATGGAATCTGTGTTCTATTAAGGCTCCACGTTTGCGATTCCACATTCACTAATGAAAGTGCGCCGAAGAAACAATGATATTGTCACTGTTGCCTTCCCGGTCGCATTGCTTTTGATGCGCTCCTGTGCCGAGCATGAGCGAGTGAGGTGTAATCGTTTGATCTGAAAGCTATTCACATTCCTGAGCTCAACGAAAACTGGATTCCTTGAGCACCTAAGGCTACTTCTTGTGCTGAAGCATTGCCGTTAGATTGCCTCATAAAGCTGACGTCGTAACGAGTATTTATGAAGTGTAGAGATGGCAGTGGAACGGTCGATGCAATACATACTTTGTGCATAGGAGAACCATCATGTTGGCCTTAATGTTACTTGAAATAAATTATCAAATGTTACTGTATTGCACATAAAATAGCCTCATGCACACATTAGCTACTTAAAATAATCTGTGCATTTGCATTAATGTTGATCCTTTGGCAAATTCACCTAATGGACTATGGCCAATCTCTGTCACAGTATAAATGAATTTACTGCAGGATTTTCAAAAGCCCTGAAACTCCTTGTAACATGTTCAACCTTAACAGGCAGAAGCAAGAAAGCACGTAAACTTTATTTTTAAGCAGCACTGGACCATGTCAGGATTGTCAGTTCTGGAGAGTGGAAGGCAGTGAAAATGTGATGGCATGATTGGTCACACGGAACAAGTCATGTGAGGCTAGGTTCTGCATATATATTTGTCATATTATCAAACTTGTATTAGTTGAGACCAGCGCATATAAACAGATCCAAGTTCTCTCTGAAGTAGACAACTGAGAGGGAAGGAAATGCAGTAAGGCTAAACTGCATCTGGGGCTTTGTGTATTGAATCTTGCACTTGTAAACCTCAGTGCTAAATGCACAATTTAAGGCAAGGACATCTTAAGTTGTTTTAAGCATGTGTAAATGAAACGGGCCTAAAAGCTGTATAGATTTAGGAAACAGGTTTTTCTCTTAAGCATTGTGGTCTTTCTTGCCTCTTTTTTCCGCTTGCTGATGGTATTTAGTTCTACATCAAGCTATGATCAGTGCACATTTCACAATATGAATGCGATGATAACACAAAGTACTTGCTTCCTGCAGGGACTTTATTACAATACAATGCACATATATATATACAAAATAGTGCACCTTAGAGCACACATGCAGCAAGTCCTCTGCTCCAAGGCAAAACATTACTGGAAAATCTCTATTGGAAATGAGTGTTTCACCTTTCTACCGAAAGTATGAATGACCAATATGGCTAACAAAGTTATATGTAGAGAGAGAAATAGGGAATTTCCCTGTTCTGACAACCAAAGAGTTCTTTCGTCTAAACAAAAGATTTCTGAATAAAATAACATCTTTATTTTTTAGATCATTTACAATGTTCCTGGGGTTTGGTTTGAATTGCTTTTGTCTTTAACTAGTGAATTTAACGGCTACCCTGCTAGACATGTTTGTTTAAATTGATATTATCTAGGAACATTTTGCGTTTGGCACATTAATTGTGACCTAAGTTGCCACTAAACCACAGTAACTACCGATACTGAGAAGAGAAGCTAAAATGATTTTGCATTGGTACATTGCCAGTTCAAAACCATGTCTATACTCCTTGGATGGAAAGGCTTTTTACTAGTTCCCTACTGAATTTCCCAGCAGTACCATGCCACCACCCTGTGACATCGCTAACTTCTCAGCATTTTTATGCATTTTGGTAGCTTATATGCAGGAAAAGATCACAGAAGTTGCAAATTTATGTTTTTGTGTCTTTTCAAGTGCAGCATATCATTGCTCGTTTAAATTCTTAGTGAGCAATTTTACTAGCAGACATTGCTTGATGTCACGGACAGCTGATGCAGAATTATCATATTAATATCACCACTGTACCTTTATATATATATATATATATATATATATGTATATATATACGGATATATCTTGTGTCCTATATTGTGTACCAGGCATCCAGTCACAATCATACTGACATATAAGCAATTCCATGCCAATCTACCTTAAATTAATACATATCTTTAGGTAAACCCCTTTAACACTTAATTTGTTTGTAAACGTTCGTTTACACATTTGCTTTTACAACATTAGCACAACACAAATTGTAGGAAAGGGCATTATGTTACTCAAAGCAGTGGCATTGGTTTCTTACAGGCATACATTAACTTTTCCAGTTAAACTTAGGACATGCGTTATGAATAGCTACATTCATGTGTCAAATATAGTTCTATTCTTGGATTGCACCAATAACTGTTGCGCACAGTGATCACAAAAGGGAGTGCATATTCCAAGTTATTTATTTTATAAAATCTACTTGCTCTTTTGGCATGAAGGTTCCCCCTCAAAGTTTCTGGTTTATGCAAGGCATGCCAAAGGCTCACAATCAATCCACAGCTTGGGCTTGTCGCATTATCTCATTATTTTTTGTACAACGACATTCAGTGGTTATTTTAGCAATACACGGGGACATGAAAGCCGAGAACTCCTATTTCGCAAAAGTTGCTTGTTTGTTTAACTCTATCTTCTTGTATGCTCCGAGATCGATGTAGAGGTGGCAGCCAGTGGCGTAGCTAGGTCGTCTGGTACCCGGGGCCCATAGGTCTTCTGTAACCCCCCCCCCCCCACCCCGGGTGTAGCCGGTGGAAAGAGGGGTGTCTTCAGACGTATATAACACCCCCCCCCCCCCCCACCCCGCTGGCCCCTTGCACCCGGGGCCCACGGCCCCCCGGCCCCCCCTGTTGCTACGCCACTGGTGGCAGCACCAGTGCTGCATTGGATAGGGTGGCTGACTGCACGCATGACAATGTACAAGGTGGTGCCACGCTAATATTGATTAGGGCTGTTGTGATGGTCAGCTATTCTAATGCTAAAGTCATGCCATATAATCTCGCATCCTTGAACGTTGAAGTTCTTTTTACAACAAAATTACTTTTGACACTGGTTGCCACCTGATGTAGACAATATTGTGGTTGTTTCTTTGGAGGGGTGCTTGTGATATATTAAGGGAGTGGCTCACCATAATATTTGGTGAGCTGTTTTAAAATGGATATTCAGATGTTAGGCAGCAGCTGCAACTCGTGATTTATGAAGGAAGCTGTCTACATTGTAGCATGTTTCCTGACAAATTTCTGATAAATGACTGGTTTTAAAAGGCTGAACAGCAATAACATGACATGTTGCTCTCTTGCTCTTGAGATCTTTCTTCATTCTGGTAAATGTCCAAATGGAGTGGTTCTTTACTGTAAATACACCTCTGGTGAAATTGAAAAACTTTTCTTCATTTTGAAGGCTCAGGCTCTGTAAAGTCGGACCCCATCCGGTTTGATCGGATTCAGGAGTGGTAAAGGACTCAGTATGCAGGAACGGAGATCAGAGCAGCAGGCAATCCCCTGCTGTTCATTCTCCAACAAAGATGCCATGTGCTCTTCTGAACTCTCTCTCTCTCTCTCTCTCTCTCTCTCTCTCTCTCTCTCTCTCTCTCTCTCTCTCTCTCTCTCTCTCTCTCTCTCTCTCTCTCTCTCTCTCTCTCTCTCTCATTACTGGGAAAGGGAAAGAGAATGAATCAAGAGGGTAGCAAAGGAGAACTGAAATACTTGTTGAGGTACATCCCGTATCCACAGATCTCATTCTTTGTTGCTATTTATACTGCCTGAAGGAATAAAACTAAGCAAAACGGCATGACTGGGCTATCTCATGTGCTCTTGCATATCTTATAACCTGATATATGTTACACATCGTATCATTCTTTTGAAATGCATCTCAATGTTCATAGTACATGTCATACGTCATCACCATAATCTTACTATACAGATTTTACGCACCTTAGAGCGACTATTTTGAAGGCCCCTTTACAGCCACGACACACCAACTTCATAGAACTAACAATTACACTGCGAACTCATTACTACAGACATGGCACTCTTTGGTCATACTTGGCCCTTGTGCCATTCAACATCAAACATTCATTCATTCATTCATTCATTCATTCATTCATTCATTCATTTGGCTATCTGTGTGGTTATGCAGCACACTGTCAATGCACTGAGGATGTATAAAACATTCCAAGGTTTGGATATGTGGCACAATGCCAGGAGTTTGTTTAAGATGCAGTAGGCAATATGCAGAGGTTTCATTCAGAAAGGCAGAGGAGATATGGACATGGTTTGACAAGCTGCAGAAATTAGTCTGATCTCACTGGTGGGTGGGCACTGGCATTGAAAACTAGTAAGCATAATACTGATTGACTGCAACAGACAATGATTTTGAGTTAAGTAGAATTCACAAGCGTGCCTGGTGGTGTGCCGCATTAAAAAAAAAAAACTGCAAAGGAGAGAGAGAGAAAAAATTTCTTGGCTTCCAACTGTTAATTCACTCAGAGGTTCCTAAAAAAATTTGGCAGTTGCAAGTCCATATTTTGTCCCACTGTCTTCTTTGTCTCTCGTATATTTTAAAGCCTTCAAAGCTTAATTTTAATATATTGAGACATTGTTGTAGAAAATAGCTTGCTTGAGAAACATGGGCACTCAAGTAGTAGGATGTCAGCATCTCAAATGGTGATAAACTGCAAAAATGGCATGCCTAGTCATCCTCTCATATCTGTATAACTGCAAAAGGAAAGCTTCTGTTTGGAAAGGGAGGCCGAATAAGAATGTGGACTGAGGGTATCTGCAATAATGATTGATTTAGAATTGTGTGAAAAGTTGAATGGTGCAGCAGTGAATCTTCATCCCTGACTCGCCATTGCATGCAGCTGTGTTGACACAGTGACCTTTTTACATCTCTTTTAGACTAATGCTGCTATCATTCTGCAGCATAGCACCATCAGAATTTTTGCATGCTATGAAGTTGCATCATGTAACAAACTCTGGTGACCTGCCACTGTTTTGTAGCATTCGGTTAGTGTCATGGACACAGTGACTATAACCTTAATCACAATATTTGTGCTGAAAGGGCAGGGACTTACAGAATGGTGCTGGAAACTATAACATATTTTTACAGCCATTTGGAAAGCCCATGCATTTGTTATACAGAAGTAATCTCATTGTATTGCGAAAATTTTGTTCCTGCGTGTGTCTTGGTGATACAAAATAAAATGTTATCATTTTGCATTAATGATTCAATTGAATTTTGTAGCACTGACGTTCAAATAAGCATTAACTATAATATAGCCCTCATTAAAAGTGGAGAGCATTTAATGTCACGTCCATTTCTTTTATCCATTGCATATTACACCTTTTACTGTTATCTACACATGTTCATTACAGCATGTGCAATCTTTCACAAAAAAGAAAGTGCAAATTCAAACTCTTATTGGGGTGCTTTTTTTTTTTTTTTTTTTAGTGGCAAGCTGACATCGCCCAAATGGAAAACATTCAAGGGTCTGAAGTTGCGTCTGAAGGACAAGATTCGCCTGAACAACATCATCTGGCGAGCTTGGCACATGCAGTGTGAGTTGACCTGTTTGCTAAGGCTAAAGATGCATCGTTTGCATGATCCTTTTTCTGTATTTTTTTTTTCTACCACGTAAAGACGAAATGAACGAATAAATTGCTGGTAACATGCACCAGATGACTGCAGTATCGATGTTTGAAGTCTCTGCTGTGCCAACGCGTTCAAGGAGGCAGAATAAAAAAACACCCTGCTCTCTGGCTACATTACTTGGCAGCACAAATGCACTGCTCCAACATTTCAACAAAAAAAAAAGAAGAAAGAAAAGACAATCTCCAAACACTTGCGTGCACATGCCAGGTGTAATACCAACCACTCCACACGCCTGCCGTGGTTGCTCAGTGGCTGATGTGCTGCTAAGCACGAAGGCCCAGGATTGAATCCTGACTGCAGCGGTTGCATTTCGATAGGCGCGAAATGCAAAAACGCCTGTGTACGTTGCATTGAGTGCACATTAAAGAACCCAAAGTGGTGAAAATTAATCCGGAGTCTCCCACTACAGCATGTCATAATCATATCATGGTTTTGGCTCATAGAACCCCAGAATTAAATTTAATTTGATTTGATTGATTGATATGAATTCATTTAATTTGAACCACACAAAGCCAGAAACAAATACAAAACTTACAATTTCGTGTGATTTCACAGCATACACAGCTTAAAAAAAAAACACAGTAGTGCAGCAGAACTTTGACTATTCAATAAATAGTTGTAGTGTGCAAGGCAAAAAATTCAGTCTGCTGAATAAAGAGTGCATTATAGCACAAAGGTAGGAAAGAAAAAGGTGTTTGTCAAAGGCCAATCGTCACTGCAAAATTGGTGTTAAAGAGACCTCTGTAACATACTGAAGTCTTTCCAGTTGAAAGTAAATTAGCAGTATACCAAGGCTGTAGTGCAAGTGAAATACTGCTATTAGGCTCTTGCTGTACTGCCTGAGCTGCTCAGATGAACTAGTAAGGAGACATAGAAGAGGGCACACAGACACTGTGTGCAAGCAACACACAGACACTGCTACACACCAGCTACACAGCTACACACTCAGCTTAGGAAACAAAGAGAAAACTGCAGTATACATGGTTTTCCAGCTTATGTTAGCCAAGCTGTAACAAGAAAACGGGTGCAATATATGATGAGCCCTACAGTGTTCAGTCATCAGTCCTCTTCCCCCGCTACAATAATTTTGTTGTAATAATTAGCTGGCTAACTGTAAAAGTCAACTGCAAACTCAGTGCCTTCCCACTCTGTGAAGAAGGATGACCAGCGAAGCTGTGTATTTGGGCCCCTTAATGGCAAACTGGACCTTCGCTGCAGGCCGGCCCGGCATTGCACTATCTTTGGGATCGGCGCATGTACGGGGCGAGCTTAATGCCTGCTTCAACTGTGCTGCGGGTCAGCCTGGTATTGCACTATCTTCGGGATCGGTCCATGTATGGGAAGTGTTAACGCCTGCTTCACCTCCGCTGTGGGTTGGCCCTGCATTGAACTTTCTTCGGGTTCGGCTCACGTATGGGTAGTGCTTAATGCCTGTTTTAACTCTGCTGAAGGTTGGCCCGGCATTGCATTATCTTCGGGATCAGCCCGCATGGTGACATTTTATTCTAGTAGGGCCATGCCAATCATGGCACGTACTCGACGGCACGAACACAGTTGACATCTGACGCTGGAGGAGAAGGCTCGAGTTTGGCGTCAACACATGGACACGATCCTGGGGGAACTAGCCCTTAACAGCTTCGCTGTAAAATTAAATTAAATTCTTGGGTTTTACATGCCAATACCACCATCTGCTTATGAAGCTCACTGTAGTGAAGGGCTCTGGATCAAAGGGACTGACAACCAATTTTCATGACACCCATTTTTTTAGTGCGACAGAAAGTTTATTCGCAAAGCTTATGGTGCAGTAGTAACCCTCTGAGTGTCCATTCATACTGTGGTGACGCAGAAAACACCGTGAAACATTTATCAGAATTTTTCTATCAGCATTGAGGACATAGTCATGCTCAAGAAACATGGTGGAAACAGTGACAGGTGAGCACGATAGCAATTATACACTGGCATTGGTGACCAGCTGACAAGTGTGGCTCTAGCTGTAAGAAAGTAATATTTTGGTTAACAAGTCGGTATTCCTGCGGTTCATGTTTTGTGAAGTGGTGCATTATTTTTACAATAATAGGTGGTATCCGAATCTACGCCCAGTGACAGCTCCCTTCAAGTAAAACAAACTGATCTCAAAGGCCATGCATGCGCCAGACTTTTTCTTTCTTTTAGCCAGGCCAAGCTGAATGGTAGGATATGCCAGTAGTGTGTTGTTATTGCACTGACCATTCACAACACAATTTGTTGATGGCATTTTGGATCTCACAGAGTCCACAGAACTACCCTAATGTCCGCCACAATGCATTGAATAGCTCCACTCGTTACTGTAAAGGCAGTGTCGCTTGTATGTGTGCACTTTCTTTACTACGTAGTATGCATAAAATAAAATGCAGAAACCTAATTATGTACGAACTGTAATTTTATGCAATAAGTATGTGGTACTTGATAACAACTGGCTTGTGTACAGTAATCTCATATACAACATCCGAAGTGCCAAGACTTCACCGCCAGGGTGCGCCACTTACTGGTTTTTGAGACTTTCTTTGCCAATTTAAAATTATAATTCCTACTTAAATCGCTAACAGCATGCTAGATTCTGTCACTTTGAACCATGGTCATTTTGTTTCCGTCAACGTATTATAACACATTCTGGCCAGTTGTCAGTATCTTTAATTACCTGGGTTTCCTTAATGTTAACCTAAATCTTAAGTACAGAAGCGTTTTTTGCATTTCACCCCCAACGAAATGTGGCGACTGCGGCAGAGATTAAGCCCGCAACCTTGTGCTCAGCAGTGCATACCTGCTAACTCAACTCTTGAAGTTTGCATAGTTTATGAATTTTGGGCTTATTCTAGAATTTTATGTATTTTGCATAAAGCTAACCCAAAAGTAGATTCGCTTCACATAAACAGTTTTAATAGTGATGGGTTGGCTTTGTGCTGCCCTATCACTATTAAAAAAAAATCAACATGTAAAAAAATCTTACAAGAAATAGATTGAGATATGGTACCTGTGCCACCCTTTTATGGCAGCGCAAGACACCATATACCAAGTAGGTACATGCTTCGAACAGGTTTATTCAGATATCTGTAGCTAATGAAATCAGTAACAGCAGAGTTGTTGGAAAAAGTTACTTTGCTCTATAAGTAATGCATTTCTTTTCAATCTCTGCTGTGCTGAATTAGTTTTTTCTAGTGTGGTATACCTAAGTGTAAATAATTGGTAATTAAATGCTTACTTATGCCACAAAAGATTTATGCACAGGGCATACCTTTAGCAAAAATGACTGCGAAACCCGGTTTGTCATGTCCGCGAAATTCTTACTAATTTTAATGTTCACAAATTGGCAGAATTGGCAGTGCAAATGCCATAGTCACTAAACTGGCACGGCGGGTTCAAAATTAATTAAAAAGCTTTTTAATTCTTTAATGAAGGGAATGACTTCTATTGCATGCTAAAATATCCGATTTAGTTGTTTTCAGTGCAATATGTCCTCATAATTTTTCTTCCTCAGCTTTACTCATGGCAGGTGAAATTCGAAAAGTGCCACATGATTATGTGCCCATATGCAGCGACCCCAGTGGCCCCAGAAGGGATTCAAAAGAACTCCACTCATTGCCTGACTTGTCAACTGCCTGGAAATGGCAAGCTGTTGGCGTTAGCATCCACTGATTGCGAGCTGCATGTTTCGTTCCATGATCGCAGCCTAGGCGATGACTAGGCATATGTGAAGTAAGGCAATGAGCCAATTTAAGTTCTTCAAACCACATTTGGGGCCACCCCTGTCATTGTGCACTATGAGTAAAGTGCAGAAAAAGTAATTATGCAGGACAGAGTAAACTCTGAAAATGAATGAATGGGGTGTTTACTCTTCAATACCAGCATTTCTATTGAACGTAACCTGCTTAATTCAAAAATTCAAAAGCCAAATAATCAGTGTACTATAGTTAGCCAGCTATAGTACACAAAAATTACCCTGGTGTCAGAAGACTGGTGATCGACCACCATGAGTACTATAATCGTACCAGATGGTTTTGTAGTTAAACATATTGGCTAGCATTAGCTGGGACACCCTGTATATGCCTTTATTTTGTGTAACGTGTTTGTATGCCCTGTCATTAGCTGCTCATGAATCACCAGCTCCCTAGAGCATACTCATTAGCAACCAGGAAGCTTTGCAAATGGTAGTATGAAGTTAACCGAGTTGTGCTGTGGTAGTCATCCAATTTAGATGTTTGTTTCATGAAGGGGAATGCATGACTCAACGAGCATGACTCTATACATTGATGCCTTCTTTTTAAATCTTTTATTACATAATCATCCTATACCACAGTAACTTTCTTTATCATCAGAATGACTTTGTTAACCAATCATGGCATTCTTTGGCCATACTTGGCCCTTGCGCCTCAAAAACCTACATGTCATCAAGGTTTACTCGAAGTATAGAAGTTTGCTTGTTGGCTCTGCTCTGCTTTTAGTTAAAGTAGTTTTTCATTATGTAATCTTAAAGAGGTTAAGTGATTTTGCACTGTGGTCTCATCTGAGCTTGAGCATACCTTCACAAGCTTTAATTACATACAGCTTAAGAACCATTAAGAATTGGCGTATCCAGAGCCATTGGCATGTTAAAGACCACTCCTCCCTTCTGAAGCTAAGCGCAAAATCTACTATGCACTTGTGCACTCACGTCTGATGTTCTGCTTCCTGGTATGGGCAACAACAACCAAGACAAGCCTTAATATTCTTTTATCATTGCAAAAGTGAGCTATATGAGTAATTGGAAACGTCACCTACACTGAAAGCTCTGCATCATACTTTACGAGATATAGCATACTTCAGATAAAATAATTGTTAAAAGAAAAACTATCTCTGGAAACCCTGTGCCATTACTGTGCAAACAGAATAAATTTTAAGGAAACCGATCAAGTTAAGCAGACCTCTTATGAACTATGACAGAGCTTAATAGACAAGACCAAATCATGCACAAATTATGGTTTACAGAGGTTATCCTCACAAATACCAGAACTCATTGAGTACCCTTACATATTACACTTAATAAACTCGAGTCTCTCCGCCACAATTCAAGAAGCAAGTTAAAGCCCTTTTTCTATTTGAGCAGTTGTGAGATTTTAACCCCTGAGCCAATTCTCAGAATTAGTCTTGTGTATTTTGTTGTATTTCATTGTGTATTATGTGGATTTATTTCATTACGTGTGTGCATTGTGTATTAGGTTTAATTTTCATTGATTTCGTTCCGTAAAAGGAACTGTATATTTCACTGTATTTGCATTGATGTATTGTACCTGGGTCGGCATATGAGGTGTAATCATCTGTAAATAAGATTTGCTGTATGCGCTGTCTGGGTGGCATAGTCTAGTCAAGCTCTGTCCGGGCCTTTTGCTGTGCTTCCTGAGCCAATTTGTATGAAGTTGTCTCAAATAAAAGAGGAGGAAACCTAAGTTATGAATTCCCATCAGTGATGAGCTGGAGCAACATATTTATATGGCACATCCTGTGTATCATAGCAGCTTGTGTTTGGAATCACGTAAGCTGTATGCACTGTCATTCTCTCTTGAAGGTAAAATTGTTATATGCAGTAGTCTCAAGATATTATTGTTTTCGTAGATTGATACATACAACACACTGAGCAGTGCTGATATCGTGTCACTTTCATGCTTATTAATTCTACTATTAAAAGCAAACTGTTAGTGGAAAATGTCGATGTTCCTGAAGCTGCCAGTACTTGTGTTAAGGTCTAGTTTTGGGTGCAGCTGTACATTCTTTAAGCATTAATAAATGCAGATTTACTTGTGGAATGATGCATGCTTCTTCACAGCTCCATTGTCATGGCAATTGCTCAACCCAAGATTTGCTAGAGTTGGCAGCATTAAATTTTTTCTACCAAATGTCTGTTATAGAAGCCATTAAATTGCTCTACCAATTTATATGGCACATGCTTATACACAACACATATCCTATTCAGTGTTGATAAATAAAAAGAAAGGAAGTGTAGTTGAAATCAATGAGATAATCATTAGTTTGAAAAGTTGTGACTTTCACTTATGCATGAAGCCAGGAAAGGCATTGCAACTCTGTTTGCTAATTTTCTTCCTCCTTCCTTTATGTCCCTCGGGTACCAAAAGCGGTATAGTCAAGGAAGTACGTCTTGTACGCTGTCAGTGACACTTTGGACACTGTGGACTCCCATCCCTTGTTGAGGCTGCACAAGTCCTGTCATTGTGATGCTGTTTTGTCATGTGGAGATGTAATGAAAGAATTGACAGTCACTTCAGCATCCTTAGGTGATTTGAATGTGAAAGCATGATGACTTCTCTAGTTAATTGGTTTTGTCCATAATATGTGACATCATACATCAATCATCACGTGTCCTTCAGAACTCTACCTTAATCCACCTTGCTCTTATTTGAACCTATATCAGTCCACCTTAATCCATCTTAACCCACCTTAATAAATCTTGTTCTAATTTGTGCCATCTTTAATCCACTTTAATTCACCTTCATTCACTTCACTTTAATTCACTTTACTCCACCTTAAGTCACCTTACTCTAACTTGTTCTCACTTTAATTCAGTATTACTACTGAGTGCATACAAGACGCTGATGATGCCACTGATTATGATTGTTTTTGTTACCATTCATTGCAGACAACTCTGGCTTTTCTGCCTCATGGGAGATATAATGATTTAGCTGCAACGGGGGTGGTGTTCGCCTAGCAGCACTAGCTCTAGGTGGCAGCGGTAGGCTTAAAACAGGTCGGTCCTATCTCGAAACGGGGAAGCAAGCACACCTCGTCGTCTTCTTCTCATCCACTAGCACCATGCCCACTGCCAAGTGCCTTCAGTACAATCACTCCCCACCGAAAGAGTAGCCATCCTGGCGACCTAAGGGCAGGAAAACACAGGGGGGTCATGGCACTGCTTGAGCCGGGAGACGTGCACAATTTCCTGGCCGCGACGACGCTGGTCGGAAGGCGCTTCCGTTGGCTCGATGAGGTAGTTGACCGCGGATGTTTTTTTCAGTACCCTATAAGGACCGTGGTACTTGGAGAGCAGCTTAGAGGAAAGGCCTGGAGGAGTAGAGGGCACCCACAACCAGACCAGCGAGCCAGGAGCAAAGCACGTAGCCGCAGTAGATGAATCATGGCGATGCTTTTGGCGCCACTGGTCCTGGGATGTCAACGAACGAGCGAGCTGGCGACATTCTTCGGCGTAAGCAGCCGCTCTAGAAACAGTCGTGCACTCCGAAGCATCTGGTCGGTAAGGCAGAATCGTGTCCATAGTGCATGAAGGTTCGTGTCCGTAAAGGAGAAAGAAAGGGGAGAACCCAGTGGGGCTTTGCTTGGCAGTATTGTAAGCGTAGGTGATGAAAGGCAGAATGCGATCCCAATTCGAGTGGTCAGATGAAGCATACATGGCCAACATGTCGCCAAGGGTGCGGTTGAAACGCTCTGTCATCCCATTAGTTTGAGGATGATATGCCGTGGTGGTGCGGTGAATGATGCGACACTCCTTTAGCAATGCTGCAATGACGTCGGAGAGAAAAACGCGACCGCGGTCGCTCAGTAATTCTCTAGGTGCTCCATGGCGTAAAATCAGGTTTCGAAGGAGAAAACTGGCGACGTCTTTTGCTGTGGCAGATGCTAGGGCTGAAGTTTCGGCGTACCGCGTGAGGTGGTCGATAGCGACAATAACCCAGCGGTTGCCGCTTGGAGTGTTGGGAAGCGGACCGTATAGGTCAATGCCGACGCGGTCGAACGCGCGCGCGGGGCATGGTAAAGGTTGCAAGGGGCCGGTGGCATGTTGAGGTGGCGTCTTGCGTCGTTGGCATATGAGGCAGGACCGGACGTACTGGCGAACGAAGCGGTACATACCGCGCCAGTAGTACCGAAGCTGGATGCGAGAGTATGTCTTTAAGACACCAGCGTGGCCGCATTGGGGATCGTCGTGGAACGTGGCGCAGATGTCAGGGCGCAGGTGTCGGGGTATAACAAGCAACCACTTGCGACCGCTCGAATTGTAGTTGCGGCGGTACAGCAGGTTATCTCGAATGATGAAGCGCGCTGCTTGACGACGGAGCGTCCGAGAAATTGGCGCTGGCGACTGGCTAGACAGGAAGTCAAGAAGCGAAGAGATCCATGGGTCCTTGCGCTGCTCTGATGGCATGTCGGTAATGTTGAGGGCGAAGGCTCCATGTGTGGAAATGGACGAGTGGACAGGACCGGAGGGCAGGGGTGACCGGGATAGAGCGTCTGCGTCTGAATGTTTTCGGCCGGAGCGATAAACAACGCGGATGTCGTACTCTTGTAGGCGCAATGCCCAGCGGGCGAGCCGACCAGTTGGATCTTTTAAGGAAGATAACCAGCATAGGGCATGATGGTCGGTCACGATGTCAAATGGACGCCCGTACACATAAGGACGAAATTTTCCGATTGCCCAAACGATGGCCAGACATTCCTTTTCAGTAACCGAGTAGTTCGCCTCGGCTTTGGTAAGGGTGCGGCTAGCATACACGACGACGTACTCTTCGAAGCCATCCTTGCGTTGTGCAAGAACAGCGCCGAGCCCGACACCGCTAGCGTCCGTATGGATCTCAGTTGGTGCAGATGGATCGAAGTGTCGCAGTACTGGAGGAGAGGTGAGAACGCGTCGCAAGTCTTGGAATGCGTCGTCGCATGCCGGGGACCAGGCTGATAGGTCAGAACTGCCGGTGAGAAGCTGCGTCAAGGGGGCGATGATAGAGGCAAAGTTACGGATGAAGCGCCGGAAATATGAGCACAAGCCGATGAAACTGCGAAGCTCTTTCATGGTGGTTGGTTTGGGGAACTCGGTTACGGCGCTAAGTTTCGTGGGGTCCGGGAGGATACCGTCTTTGGAAACTACATGACCGAGAATAGTAAGCGTGCGAGCGCCGAAGTGGCATTTCTTCAAATTTAGTTGCAGTCCTGCAGTGGAGAGGCACGCAAGGACTTGCTCGAGGCGGCTGGGGTGTGTCGCAAAGTCGGTGGAAAAAACCACAATGCCATCCAAATAACAGAGGCACGTTTTCCACTTCAGCCCTCGAAGAATGCTATCCATCATTCGCTCGAAAGTGGCAGGCGCGTTGCAGAGGCCGAACGGCATGACGGTGAATTCATATAGCCCGTCAGGAGTTACAAAGGCTGTCTTTTGGCGATCGGCCTCTGCCATGGGCACTTGCCAATACCCGGAGCGTAGATCCAGCGAGGAAAAGAATTCCGCTCCCTGCAGACTGTCCAAGGCATCGTCGATGCGTGGCAGAGGATATACATCTTTGCGCGTTATTCGGTTAAGGCGGCGATAGTCAACGCAGAACCGAATGGAGCCGTCTTTCTTTTTAACAAGGACAACCGGAGATGCCCAGGGACTGTTAGAGGGCTGGATGATGCCACGCTCCAGCATGTCGTCAACGTGCTCGTCGATGACACGGCGTTCAGCGGCCGACACACGATACGGACGCTGGCGCAGTGGTGTTTGTTGGCCGGTGTCGATACGGTGAACGACTGCGGACGCCCGGCCCAAGGATGGTTGGCCAATGTCAAATGAGTCACGAAAACGCTGGAGGAGCTTGATGATTTCGGTGTGCTGCGCAGGTGTGAGTTCTGCTTCGACGGAACGAGCGAAGACGTCTACAGGGGCATCGGTCGCGGCGGCAGGAGTTACGGCACAAATCGGAAGTGATGCCGTATCACCAAACATGGTGGCCGGGAGAATGCTATCGAAAGCTTCAGCTGTACCCAGGCACTCGCCGCGGAGTAGGGATGATGGGCAGGCGGATGGATTGCACACGTAAAGGGCAGCAGAACCTTCGCAAAAAGTGATGACAGCAAACGGAAGCAGAAAGTTCCGGCGGCGCGCGCAAGTGGTCGACGGCGTAAACAGGACAGATGAGTTCGCAGCAGAGCTACATAACAGAGGAACCAGAGCGGCGGAGAAAGGTGCAATATCGATGTCAGAGGCGGCAACAACTTTAGGAGAAGAATAGTCGTCAGGGTCAAAACACGGCACTGATAACGTAAGTTCGCAACGAGCGCAGTCGGTAAGAGCTTGATTCACAGATAGGAAATTCCAACCAAGAATAACGTCGTGCGAGGAACGAGGCAGGACGACAAATTCGATAACATGCAGAACACTTTGAATGACAACCCGGGCTGTGCACGACGCTGAAGGCTGAATGCGATGCGAGGTTGCCGTACGCAGAGAAAGAGAGGTAAGGGGAATGGTCACTTTGTTCAAATTGCGGCAGAGCTTCTCACTAATAATAGAAACGGCGGCTCCGGTGTCGATAAGTGCGTGTACGATGACGCCGTCTATGGACAGTTCAATTTCGTTCGCCAGCGCAGAATGAGGCCTTGAAATGTTCGACGGAAACGCAGTTCTTGCCTCTGGAACTGCGACTGCTAGTTTTCCTCTCGGGCTGGGCTGGGTCGGCGAACCATCGGGGAAATGGATCGGCGACGTGGGGAAGGCGACCGGCGTGAATCGAAGGGGATGCGACTGTAAGAGGTGTCCGGAGGAAGGTTGGAGTGGTCCTGACGCGGAAGTCGAGCAGGCCTGTAGCTTGAGGCACCCCCACTGTCAGGTAAACGGGGGCTGCGACGGCGGCAGAATCGTGCTACGTGGCCCGGAAAATGGCATGAATAATAGATTGGCCGGTTATCAGGTGTTCGCCACGGGTTGACGACAGGGGCTCCAGCAGCCGAGTAAGGAACGACTAGCGGACGCGAAGGAGGCGGCGGTACATGGTAGGTGCCGGTGGCCCGGTATGAATCAGGAGCCGGAGGAGCGTAAGGCCGGGCGACAACGTCAGCGTACGTTGGCGGTCCAGCTGCAGGCTGCGGAGGAGGGGCAGATGGCAGCGCCGCAGCAACTTGCGTCTGAATGACGTGACGAAGCGCAGGAGCCAGGGTTGTCGACGGCTCGGGTGCGCTATTCGCCAGAGAGAGTTGGCGTGCGACTTCCTGGCGGATGAACTGCTTTATCTCCGGCATTAAGGCAGAGATGTCGGCAGCGTCGCGACCGAAGGCCATCGGGGAGAGATCCGCAGTGTCCTGCTGAGCAGCGCGTGTGGATGCACGTTGCTTGCGCAGCTCGTCGTACTGCTGGCAAAGCTGTATGACCTCGGCAATAGTGCGGGGACTCTTCGCGACGAGCATCTGAAAGGCATGCTCATCGATGCCTTTCATGACGTGCTTGATCTTGTCTGCTTCATCCATGGATGAGTTGACGTGCTTGCAGAGCGAGAGCACGTCTTCAATATAACTGGTGAAGGTCTCTTCCTGGCGTTGAGCTCGACCACGCAAGCGCTGCTCAGCACGAAGCCGACGAACTGCGGGACGGCCGAAGACCTCAGCCAAAGTCGCCGCGAAAGCCGACCAGGTGGTAAAATCGGCTTCATGATTGCGGAACCATAGGTTGGCCACGTCAGTCAAGTAAAATATGACATTGGTGAGCTTGGCGCGGTCGTCCCACTTATTATAGGCGCTGACACGGTCATATTCGGCGAGCCAGTCTTCCACGTCGTGGTCGTCTGTGCCGCTAAATATAGCCGGATCGCGCTGACGGATAACACCAGAGCAGACGATCGCCGGGGGCACGGGAGCAGCAGCCTGGGACGGTCCCGGTTCATCCATTGTAACAGCTGGTAGTAGCGTCCGACTGCGGAGTTCCAGGATGTTGAAGAGAAACCCAGCAGCTCCACCAAATGCAACGGGGGTGGTGTTCGCCTAGCAGCACTAGCTCTAGGTGGCAGCGGTAGGCTTAAAACAGGTCGGTCCTATCTCGAAACGGGGAAGCAAGCACACCTCGTCGTCTTCTTCTCATCCACTAGCACCATGCCCACTGCCAAGTGCCTTCAGTACATAGCATTAATAATTTGAATGGCATGTTTACAGTACTGCAGCAAGGTTAAGCATACAAATAGGATACCTTGTTCCATCTATAATCTAAGCTCAAGAGGAGGCTGCGTGATCATTGGAGTTTGAAAAGCATTGAGGTTCAAAGCTAGCTTTCTTATTTCTCTCGGTGGCTATGTCATTGTATTGCTGAGCATAAGGTTGCGCCGCAGGTCCAGTCCGAACCATGGAGGATGCATTTTGATTCGAGCAAAATCCAAAAACGCTTGTAGACTTAGATTGAGAGATTGAGGTGTACATTAAAGAACTCCAGGTGGTCAAAATTCATCCAGAGTCCCGCAAGGGCCCTTTCATTATCATATTGGGGTTCTGGCATGTAAAACCCCAGAATTGCAGCTTAGTTTTCAGTGAAATGTGTGTGACAGCAGGCCTGAAATATGCACAGTTTGAACATTAACATGGCGAGTGTTAAAGTTGGGGACAGTTGTCCTGAATTAATGCAATTTACTTTTTAAGGGCCACTCCACGTTGCTTGGAAGACCCTAAAGCATAATGTTAAAGGAGTACTGACATGACATTTTCATCTTTTATCTTTTGCATTAGTTGAAGCTTTAAGCTCTCTAAATACTAGATATACTTGCAAGCATCAGAGTGTCCTAAATATTTTACTATAGTACTTGGTCCTACGAACCATTTTCAGTTTAGGTACCCGGGTGGTAGATCATCATGACTGCCACATGCATGTGCAGCCAGAAGAAATGTGCATAGTGCTTATTTATTTATTTATTTATTTATTTATTTATTTATTTATTTATTTATTTATTTATTTACTTATTTATTAGGACATTGCACTTGGCCTTATTGCTGCATAATATCACCGAATCTTGCTCTGAGTCATAATGTCTTGATAACGTATGATGCCAGGTCTGGCATTTCAAGAAAAACTTTAGTATCAAATTAACATATCTTATAATTGCTTCCCAATTTTTACACTTGCTAAGTGTAACTCTTTTATATATGTGGTGCATGTGGCAGAGTTTCTACAACTTCAAAAATATGTGTCGTGTACTCCTTTAAGGTGCGTAGCTGACAACAACATAATTAAGGGCAGAGATTTATTCTGTTTCTTTCATTGTGATCTGTAAGGTCAGGCTTAGAGTGACAATTGTATTAGCCAGATATATGCAGGCACTTTTTCATTCGTTGCTCAAAAATGCTTTGAAATGACCTCTTTAAAAATATGTATTATTGTGAGGTAACTGACTCGTTATTTTGCATACAGACACTTGTTTTCACAGTATGTTAAGCCTCTGGTTTATTCCTTCTTCATCCAGTTGTGGCCAGAAGAAGTCCTTATGTGTGCCAGTTTGCATCACCACTTGAAGGAGACACTCACAACAAACCTGAGGCAAGTGTCTTATTTACATTTACATTTTGTGGCAGCACACACTTGTGCAGTGCTACTATGGCTGCTGCTTGTGCAAAATGATAGGCAGTCATAAACTAAGCAGCAAATCGATGTCTCATAAGGAATGACGTCAATGCAGATGATATTTTAGTTTGTTTTAATAGGTGTACTTGCCTTTTACTTGTGAGAGTCATACACAAAAATAATTCATCATTTTTAAATATCTGTAGATAGGTATCTGTATTCGACAAAACATTTGAAACTTGACACCTGTGATCTTATTCGTGACAAAGGCAATTAAGTGCGTGATTAGGTTTATAGTCATTGTTATACATTACTTGTTACACAATCTTTAGAAATTATTGTTGTGATTGAGTGTATTTTCACATGCATTATGACAGATATGACCTTCTCTACGCAATGCCTTTGCTTCAGAGTTGGCCGTATAGTTTGGTTGGTAATAAGCGCTGCACATATTTGTATTTGAGTTAATTTTTTTCTTTATAGTGAAGTGTCACCTTGTCTATTCATCCGCAACAAGATAAGTACTTGCCATAGCAGTTGCGAGCGTATGTCGTCTAAGCGTGAACCTTGTATTCACATTTGTCTTTTCTGTTGTCACTTGCTTTATGGCATTTGTTTTGTTTATTCTGGCTACACTTCTTGTTCCAAGTTTATGGCCCTCGTGATGGTTGTCGTCGCCACTCGCGTTGCCTATTCTGATAGCAGGGGACACTTGTGTCGTTCAATCGTGTACCCAGACTTATCTTGCTTTTGTAGTCCTTTTTATTCATTTTTCCTGATAACTCTTTGCCGCTGTGTTCTTCTGGGCTTTGCATGAACGTGATGTTTCCAGTCTGCTCCTGCATATGGTAAATGCTTCCGCAAACGCCTTAACTTGGCACCAATTTCTGTCTGGGACTGGCATATCTTGGCTTGGGTCATTGTGACACCCTTCCTGATCCTGGAACGTTGCTGCACATGGGATGCGTGAGCTTGCAAATGTGGAGATGTACACAACCTGTGTTCCAGTACATTTTTGACTACAACCCATGGTTCTTGCATAACATTTGTTTTCATAAGCAAACAAATAAAGGGGCTGGCAGTGTGAGTCAGTATGGGACAGCATTTTATAGCTGTCTCCTGGAATGATCTACTGGGATGTGCCACGCCTTAGTTTTGCGTATATCTTTGGGCTGAGTTTTTCTGCAAGACAGTGTGTTGCAGATCCGTTAATGAATGGGAAAAAAGATCGTATTGCTACCTCCACCCCTTGGAGGCACACATCTTCATGACAATTTTGTACTTCTTTTTCTAATGTTGTAAAGCAGCGTGCACTTCCTTTAAAGCACTTTTACTTCTTTCTGTGGCATTATGGCATGCCTCAGCTTGTGAATTTACATGTATGTTCCGGTAATGTGAGAGATTGCATGTATAAAGGGTTTTCGCAGTTGATTTTTGAAGCTCGAGATGTTTGAAAGTGCGAAAATACAACAGCGACATATGTGGTTTCTTAAGGTGTCTTATTAATCATTTTATGAGGACCCTCCTGATACTAATTCTGGCACATTTCTTGTGGAATCTTGCTTCACCTAGTTATGGCACCAAATTTCCTAAAGCATCGATTAGAATTAACGTTGATGGATTGCTAGTGACAGGCAGATTCCCCAGATTACTTTTTGCAAAAGGTTTATTACATTGCGCACAATGAAGATTTGTATAATGCAGAGCCTGTCACGGCTATAATGCACCCAAGCATGAGCCGAAGGAAGGCATGAAGAGTGCAACACAGACCTGCTTTCTTATTCGAACTGCTCTTGCTGCAGGCCATTGTCATGGAGGGCAAGTACTGGAAGCGCAACTTCAGCAACATCACCGCCGAGTACAAGAAGTGGAGAATGTTCTTCTGCAAAAAGAACTCGCGGTTTAGGACTGCAGATGACTCCAGCACTGTGAGTAATGTTATATTGAGTAATTCGTATTCAGTAAATGTTAAGTCAGAAGCTTGCACAGCTGTGCTTCCATTTTCTGATATCTACAAGACTAAAGGCTTGCTGTTAAAGATTTTATTGCATCAGAAGCTACATCTTTTCCTCTGATCATTTCACTTGGGTGCTATTCTAAACCACAGCATAAATAATATTGTTTGTTTACATCATGCCTTCTCATACACTGGGAATGTTTCATGTAACAAAAAATAAAGAGAGTATTGTATATGTAGAATTCTTTCTTGAAAATTGTGACAATGTGAGCACTGCTGTACTACTATAGCTGGTGCTTCTGCGCATAGTTGCTACCTGTCATCAGTCTTGCAGTTTTCTTGCAGATAAGTTCATCTATAGGGAAATATTGCAGCCATACAACAATGCAGTTCATTGTCATAGTTCTGCCATGTGAGAATTTTGCTCCTGTGCATATTTTGTACAGTAATATGGCCGAGTGGGTCGTTGCAGAATCCTGTAGACTTGGACCTTCGTTGGCTGTCTCATGGCGGTTCAATAGACGAAGACTTCTTTATGGACCTCTCGGAGAGTCTCTTCAGCAGCCTAAATCAGCCATTTGACTTCCCAAACCCTAGGGAAATAGGTAAGCTTGTGTTGCTTTTGTGGAATTGGTCTTGTTCACACAGTCAGTTGCATGTTGCTTACACCACTATCTTTAGCATTCAGCATTGGCACACATCAAACTGTTTCGTGTGGCTGTCTGTGATGTGCATGGTGTGCATAGCAGCTAAGTGCTGCAGGTGCTTGCATGCCCATTGTTACAAAACACAAGCATATGATAGTGGTTTCACAGCACTTAGAAATATTTAACAAGATTATTTGGGGATTTTGAATGCCCTATGACCTCACATACTTCAAATGGTGAGAATGATGTCTTTCATGAAATATTTGGTATTCTAGATATTCCACCCCATTTTTAAATTTAACCATTTACAAAACTTTAGACTTCTTTGTAAGGCTTGGCAGACTAGCTGTCTTTAAAGGCTAAACGCCATGAGCGTGATTTTGAGCTCGACAGCGATGAGCAACGGCTTCGAGCGATGGATCGGGCCGTCGCTTGAACAGATCGTTCAGTACTACAAATCTAGAATTTGTCGCTCGTTGCCCGGAAGTGCTATGAGCGACTAGCCAATAGCGCGAAGCCGGAACTGGATGTACATAACTGAAGTACTTCCAATTGTCACACGGAACGAACAAACGATTGAATTTTTATACGTGCAAAGAACCTACTGGAAGACCTTCAGAAATATTTTATGCTGCTTTTTACAGTAAAACATGTCAACTTAAGTTAATAAAGCACGTGTCACGCTAGTTTCGGCGCCTATATTGCTGCCCTCATACCGGCAACAATGGGGAGACTTCGCCCGAAGTCATTGCTCGCTCGCATGGTGTATGACTTGCTGGGGACGAAGCGAACGCGACAGCCAACTTCATCGCGTCGCTTGTTGCTGTCGCACGCAAGATTGCTTGCATGGGGTTTATACTCAAGACAAATTCATTTCAGTAATTAATCTACTTATTCACTCCCTCTGCACTGACTCTGAACAGTTGCATGTCCTGCACATTCTCCAACCAGGTTCATGTAGTTTCAGTGCACTCGCATGCCGCCTGGTCACTTTGTTAGTGGCAATAAGTCTGTGGAAATATGTCTTGAAGTGGAATCAAATGTTAATTTATTAACGACATATAACTAAAGCATGTTCAATATACAGTCGAACACGGATATATCGAACTCGAAGGGGATCGCGAATTAATTCGATATATCAAAAATTCGATATAAAAAATACAGTCCCAGAGACTTTACCTGTGGCGGACGATGACCTACCGATCGGCGCATTGAAGAATGACAACTATTTCCGCATACATGACGCAACGTAATGCTTTATTTGCGTGAAAAAAAATCGCTTATGTTGGTCTGCTTCTTCGCCTTGCAAATGAAATTAAAGACGCCAACCTCAATCTTATCGAGGCTGTTCAGGTGCGAAAGCCCGGTTCCTTCCATGTCGCCGCAACAACGGCGAATCAAGCTGAACGCTGCCGCACTTCAGCGGCGGAGTACGAGCGTGTAGCCGCGCCCTCGTCCGGACGATCTTCGTCGCCACTCGAGCTGTCAGCCTGGGTCCCTCCGACTGCAGCTACAATATCCTCGTCGGTGAGGCTCGCAACAGCCTGAACATTGCTGTCAACGTTCACATAATCGTCAGCAGACACTTCGGCTGGAACGGCAGCCGGGAAAAGGGACGACAACTCGCGAAACGCGTCGTCCATGCACTCATTGTCGCCGTCGCCGTCTTCGCAGGTTTCAGGAAGTTTGGCTGTCACGAGGCCTGCCTTCCGGAAGCAGTTGGCCACAGTATCCTGCTTCACGTCTCTCCAGGCGCCCGTCATCATTTGAATGGCCCCCAGCAGGTCAACCTTAAGCTCGGTGCCCATGCGGAGGCTCACCAAAAGCCTATCAATGAGTCGCCTCCTGTAGCCGACTTTGAACGACTTAATGATGCCCTGGTCGAGTGGCTGCAACTTTGCTGTCGTGTTCGCCGGCAGAAACTTGAGCGCGATGTTTTCAAGCTTGCAGGTGGTGTGATGGGCCGAGCAGTTATCAACGAGGAGGCAAGCGTGACGCCCCGATTTGCCCAGTTCGGCGTCCCACGCTTGCAGCCATTCTGTGAACAGCTGACACGTCATCCACGCCTTCTTATTGAAGGCGTAGCGAACGGGGAGCTGCTTACAGTTTTTGAAGCAGCGTGGTGCCCTTGCTTTGCCAATCACAAAGGGCTGGAGCTTTTGAGAGCCATCCATGTTAGCAGCGAGCAGAACGCTCACGCGGACTTTGCTCATCTTGCCCCCGTGACACGTGCTGCCCCGGACGTCGAGTGTCTTGCTGGGCAGCATCTGCCAAAACAACCCGGTCTCGTCGGCGTTGAAGATTTCCGCGGATGAAAACTTCGCGCAAATTTCCGGCCATTCCTTCGAAATCCACTGCTGGATATCCTGGCTGATGACGGCTCCGCTTTCCCCAGAAATGGTTTTGCCAACTATCTTATGGCGGTTCTTAAACCTCTGCAGCCACCCTGTGTTGTCGGCGAAGTTGTCACTACCGAGTGCAGCGGCAAACCATTTGGCTTTAGCCATTAGCATTGGGCCATCCACCGGAATGTTCTTAGCCCGCACCTCTAAAAACCACGCATAGAGGGCCTTTTCAACTTTCTCGTGGGCAGGAGCACGCACACGACAAGCTCCCAACGTTCGTAACTCCGCCGCTTTCGACTTTATGTCCGCCTTGTTTTTTAACAAGGTGCTTAGAGTGCTCCGAGGAATCCCGAAGTCGTCTGCCACCGTCGCACTTTTCTCGCCCGCCTCAACACGCTGAATGGCTTTCAGCTTTGTCGCAAAGTCCAGGTTCTTGCGCTTCTTGACGCTGCTTGTGCTTGCTGCGGCCATTGCTTCCGTGTCAGCTCACCACGATCCAGTCACACGTGTCGTGAGACGCACGCAAAACAATAATGAACACGAAACACAAGAACGCGCACCAAACACAAGAATTCACATGTGCACCGCGCAGCCACCGCCAACAAAGCGCTCGCGATGGCCACCTCCGAGGGCGACAGCGACGTACGAAAGGCACGAGCTGTGGTTGGCTGAGCAAAACTCGTCAAAAAGCAACAAGAAAAAAAAGGCAAAAGGAGGAGACCACCGCCGCCTTCGTTCCTGGCTACCTTTTCCGAGCCGATCACTATGGTTACGCGGGGGAAGGATGAGGGACATTGGGAGAGAGAAAAATAAAAGCAGTTCCGCAAGCAGGGTGTTGCCGCAAGTCGGAGAGCGTGCGCAGCGGGAGTACCGTCTGAGCGTCCCTCCCTCTCTCTCTCACATTTTCCGAGCCTTTCGGGGGAGGCGCGGAGCACGCGGGTGCAGCGAGTGCCAAGATCGCGCGGCGTTCTATATATCCAATGGCGGGTAAAAATATCGTGCGATATAAACGTACGAATTTCTATACTTTTACACAGAATTTTCAAGGGGATAATTTACGAGTTCGATACAGACAATAATTCGATATATGTGGGTTCGATATATCCGCGTTCGACTGTAGTTTCCAAACACTATCCGGGGCTTTCAATAACTTTCTGAGCATCAAGGATGGATTGATGTTATATTGATTAGATCTTAACATACACAAGAATGCTCTAAGTCGTCTAAGCGAAGGAGCAGCCAAATACTGCTGCATCATGCCTTCATCTTCTTCTTCTCCCACTGCACTGGCTAGCCACTGGCTCATTAAGTACTGTGTTTACGTAATGTACGAACCATTTCGGGACCCGCCATACCATGCTTCGACAAAATCAGAGTCCTGGGTATGATCATAGAGATAAAGACGTCAATGCCTCTACGGTTCAGAAGCTCATCACCAGAACCAACAACGCTATCGAGCTCATCAGAAGAATTGCCAATAGACACAGGGGCCTCAAGGAACATAATCTCATCGAACTCATACACGCGTTAGTCACTTGTCATTTCGCATACGTTGTGGCAATGCTCCATTGGTCACCATCCGAATGAGACAGACTTAATGCCCAAATCAGAAAGGTCACCAAGCAAGCCCTCGACATTCCGACCAGCACCAGCAACGAGAAGCTGGGGCACCTGGGCATGCACAACACCCTGGAAGAAATTGCCGAAGCCCAGCAGCGCGCCCAGCTTGCTAGGCTTTCGATGCCGCCTCCGGGGCGCGCGGTCCTAGGGAAGCTAGGCTTTGCTCAAGGAGACATAGAAAAAGACTTTGCGGACCTCCCACGGGACATCCGCACCAAGATCACGGTCAGACCTATACCCAGAAACGTACACCCCGAAACCAACAGGGGCAGACGATAAGTGAAAGGATGATTCATCCTTAACCGAGCCTTGGCGAACCGCAAACACTCAGCTTTTGTGGACGCGGCGGCATATGTGGAAAACAAAGCTTTCGCAGTGGCAGTTGTGAACGGCCGTGGATCCACAAGATATGCAGCCACGGTAATTGCAAGGAAGCCTGAACAGGTCGAACAGGTTGTAATTGCTGTTGCGCTCACCGACGACAATCTTTCCCATATCTGCAGCGACCTGATAGCCGCTATCAGAGCTTTCCAAAAGGGCACGGTCTGCGCACAGGCTCTCAGAATTGTTGCAAAGAAAGAGATTAAGAACCACATCATGTACTGCTTCCTGGGACACTTAGGACCAAAGATCGGCGACGTCCCCAACCTTAATAAGGTGGCACACGAGGCTGCGCGCGCGCTTACAGACTGTGCGGCTTCACTTGACCACTGGGAGAACATAGACGCCCCTACTACATACAACGAAATCACTAAACACTACTACCTACAAGGTAGAGAGTATAGCACGCTACACCGCATGCTCACTCGAGCTCAATCGGTTACACTCAGAATGCTACAAACAGACACATACTCCACGCGAAACAGACTACACCATTACATGCCGGAGCTCTATGACAAGTCTTATTGCACCAATTGCAATACATCCCTTAACGTATATTATTTACTCTGGCCATGCTCGCAAGCTCACATAAACTCCCAACTGGACAAGCGCAAGTTTGAAAAAGCAATCCGGAGCGAAGAACTCGCTCCCCAACTCTGGGTCGTTCAGCAGGTCCATGACGCCGCCAGGAAACCCAGCCTCCCGGTTCCATCGTGGGAGACCCCCACTCCATGAGAGCCCAAAGCTCTCGTGGCCTGCAGGACCTTGAATAAAGTTGATTTCCTTCCTTCCTGCTGTATGTCAGAACTTAAACACAATTAATGCACTCAAATGAGACTAAAACACTCGTGATAAAACAGATCTTGGAATGAACTGGACACTAGGTCAAATGGTATTTTGGCTCTATTTAATTATTTTCCAGATCTTTTTTTTTTTTCGATGTTCTTGTGGTGTTATGGCAGTAATTGTGGTTTCGGCTGGTAATTGTGCACTTATGCTTGTCTGTCTGGCAGCTACAAGGGCTGGCATAGCTGATTTCATCCAGCCAGGCCTCATCCAGCTGCAGCCAGCATTTGATGACTTTATGGACACGCTGGAACCTCTGTCAGGTGAGTGACCAACTTAAATGCATCTTCTAGAGGGGATTTGCTTAGTTCCGCTCCCCTTGCTCTTTCCTTTCCGACATTTAGCTCCCCACTGCCCCCCCCCCTCTTTGATTTTATTTAAAGCCGCTTCTTTATATGAAATGAAAGGCTGTTTTTCTTTACCCTGTAGAAATTGATGACTCAATATTACAGCTGCTTGTGTCTTGTGTTGGAAGTTGTATGGTCTCATATGGTCTCATGGTACAAAGGAATGACAACACAGCAGTGGAAACAAAAGGGCATTTATTGCACTTTCTAAAAATGAGCAAGCTAACTAGCACATATGAGCAAACAGGAAAGCGCCTGCGGGTCGGTCCTGCAGAGCACCCCGCTAAGCGTGCACGTGGTCCGTTTGTGTGCGCCAAGTTCCTGCAGCCAAATACAGTGAAACCTCGTTATCCCGTAGTTGGCCGGAGCTCAGAAAAAGTACGCACTAAATGGTTGTACTGCTTAACCGAAATAGCATGAGATCGCGCACTTACCTGTCAAAAACGGAACTTGGAGAGAGTGCGATGAAAGGGGAAAAAACATGCAGTCTTTATTTACTTCACGCAACAAACGTGTTATTTTTGTTTGATGCCGCGGCGGCCTAGCAGTGACGACAGCGGCCTCAAACTTGCTGAAGCTGTGAGCCAGCTTTTCAGCCAGCCCCCTATTCTCGGCAAACACTCGCATGGCAGATTCCTCGCTGGCGTTACATATTCTCTGTGCACAGGCGCGGTAGTGTTGCAGAAGTCACTGGGCACCTTTTCATTGCGGGGTGGTGTTCTCGTCGCGACGATTGCATTTATGAGGCTGACGTAATGTGCAGCTTCTGCCACTGTCAGGCCTGAATCATCCCCTGTCGCTTTCCCTGTCGTCCTTATCACTATCGCTAGGCGACATTTCGGCAACAACAGGGGCAACAATGGCGAAACGTAGAACCTCATAGCCGACATCTCTTTACGGTTGCAGCAGCGCTGCCGAACAACTTCTTCGCATTCCAAATGCCACACACCGTAGTCAACAGTAGACCCATGTTGTGTGCCAGAACCAACTTTTCGCGTCACATTCAATAGCACAAACGATGTCTAATTTTTCTTCTAAGCTAAGCACCCGGTGTCTTTTATATCCGAGTTTCGGCATGACGCGAGTTCTCGCTTGCATGACGCCACAATGCTGTATGGCACGGCACCAAAATGATATTGATGGGGCTTCACGCACAAACGCACAGGGCGCTTGGAGGTCATTGTGCTGATTTCTGAGGCTTGTTGTTCTGCCAGGCCGCCCGATGGAGATGACGCACCGTCGTGTTTGCGCGACGAAAAGTGGAAACACTACGTGTTAAGCAATACGTGCGCAATAAGCTGGTATGGTTTATGCAGATACAAAACACATTACGTTCAGTGGCCGCTGAGCCGGGGATTTGACTTTACTACTTTTAAAACGAAACTACTGTTTAAGTACGGTTTAACGAAGTTTTACTGTAGGAGGATTTCCTTTTGCGTCCAAGTATTCCAGCCGTCGGGTGGCATTAGCAGTGGAACACTCATGCCACCTCTCGTGCTACTGTGCAACTACTGACCATCAGCGCTGCACCTGCTATGTGGGGATGCTGGATTCCCAGAGTGAGAGCCATGCGGGGAAAACAATGTCGAGTCAAGCATCCCCACATAGTCAAGTGTCACAAGTCTAGCATCTTTCAGAAAAAGGCACCTAAGTTGGCAGAAAAATTTTATATTGTCACATAAGAATAATTACTATTAAGTTTTTAATTCACATGTTTTTTATACTTTGCTCATTCTTAAGGTCTGAAATATATAAATCTAGGATAATAACTCTGGAAGTTTGCTTTTGCTTAACATTTAAATTGGCTGACTTTTATGACACAGGGGAGAATGGTGAGAATGGTTCACTGGTTAAATTTTCAGAGGCTGTAGGCAAAACAAGAATCACGCAAATGAGGTTTGTGTGAAAGCCACATTGCTTATGTTGTGAAGCTGCGTTTGATATGTCATTCGATTTTTGTCAGTTTGCATGCATATTATAAATACATCTTCTTCTTGTAGATTACTTCAACTCAAAGCTTCCAACACTGCCGGAAGAAAGCTCTCTCAGCACTGAAGGTGCTCCTGTTCAGGTTAGCACTTCTTTACTTATACGGTTGAACCCACCTGCAACAATATCAGTTTTACATATCAGATATAGCAATGAGCAGCTGATGCACAGTCAGCTTTTGTATGTGTTCTATGGTACAATAAACCATTTGCTATAATGCTCCCATGTCGCATTTTTTTTAATAACAATTAAATGTGGCTGAAGGCTGTGGGCTTCAAAAGGGGAAAAAAAAATCTGAAAAAAAAAAGAAAAATATGAGCCACATTGCCACATCCTCTGTGCTGTGCACCTGCACGGCACGCCTTAATTGCTCCTCTCCTGTCTCCTTTCCATCCTCGGGAGGGGGAGACTGGAGAGGGGCAATATGTCAAGCAGACAAGTTAAGTGCACTTACTCAGAGTGCACTTTGGGATCTTGAGTGGCACTTTAGGCTACTGCTAAATGTGAAAGCAGAGTGCAGTAGCAGTTAAAAAAAATGGTGACAGACTAAGAGCGCGTTTTTTTGAAGAGGTAGATATTAAAAAAATTCTAAAAAGTGATTGTGTTACACTGTATTATAAATAAAAAGAAACTTAATCCATTTTTCTCAACAAGAAATGAAAAGATTTTTTATTGTAAGAGTGTTGCAAATCAATGCCGGCCTAGACGAATGCCTAGCCAATCCAGAAAAACATGGTGGCTTGCAAAGATGTGGCATTTGATCCTGCTAGAAAAGAATGTGAGCGAGTTCTGTGCTGATTACTTTGTTAAAAGCTGTTCAACAACCAAAATGAACTTCTGTGTCCTTTATTTATCTATTACATTTTATGCCATTGAAACTGCTGGCGGCAAGGCTACGCACTTGGCCAGCGAAGTGCGTTCCGTGAATTCACTATGACTGGAGTGCACTCTTCTGCAAGTACTCTCTACTTGCAACCTTTAGATTTGGGAATGTGCACTTAAAGTAAAGGACACTCTCTGCAAATGCACTTAAATTGCCTGCTTGACAGGGGTCTAAGGTGTGCCATGCAGGGTGCTTGGCACAAAAGTCAGGTTGTGCAGCACAAAGCTGGGGAAGTGGCAAAGGGGCTCGCATTAGTTTTATTTTTCTAGAATTTGCTTTGATTTATAATGTGGCATGGGAACATTGTGGTAAGCAGTTTATTTTACCATAGAACACACATAGAAGTTCAGGGTGGGGTAGCTGCTCATTGTTACACAAGTAGTGTTAAAACCTGTAATGCTTTAAGTGGGTTCAACTGTGCTTTCTGTCTAAATAAGATGATAGAATGTTAGTCGCCTCTGCCTTTTTCCTTTAACCCAGTTTGAACAATTATTGGCTATAACAATGGGATTTTCTTAGCACTTGAATATTCTGATAAGTCGGTTTGACTGCAAATATTTTGCTTTGTTCAAATCGGAGTGCTGTGAACTTGCATGGGTTCAGCACTGCTTAATTGAGCTGTTCTATCAGTTCTTTGTGGGCATGAAATTGCTAATTCGATCTTGACATGTGAATAGGTCAGTTGATTCGAATAAGAAGGAATCAGTTGCAGTTATTCCCACAAACGCATTGGCCACACCTGATGTGCAAGCATTAGTTTTGCAACATTTGAAGTGCAGTGCAGCAGCCATGCACGGCACACATATGCATGGCATGGCAATGTGCTCTCTCATCTCATTTCTCTTGCCATTATCTCGTGGATTTTACCACGAAAATGTTGTGCATTTGTTTGGACTACAGTTGTAGCATTCACTATCAGGAGGGCATTGCCCTGTGCTCATGAACTTGAATGTATTTCCAAGTTTTAAGGCAGTTGCAGGAACATGCCTAAAGGAATGACTCTTTGCTTTGCCTTGCTTTTTTTCCACCAGTGTGCATATTTAGTTCTTCATGTAAATACAATCACCTGGAAGCCAGTGCCCCTTCACTTTCTACCTGTTCATTATTTCCTAAATCTGTGTGTGCTGTGAACACTATTCAAGTCAATGTTTTATATGCATGAAGTTATATGGAATTTTGAAGGGCAATTACAATTCGTTATAACCATTAATTCATTATAGCCCATTTTGTTATAATGAGGTTAGTCTATATTTGCAGTGCAGTCCACCATTCAAGGGAAGGCACAGGTGTGTTTCTCAATTATAGGGCACTTTAGTATTGGGCACCCACAAAAGCACCTCAAATCCAAAGTCCTGAGGAAAACCAATGCCAACTACTCCTCACCATTTGCTGCAGATCCACGCATTTGTCGAAAAGCTTTGACAGCAGAGGAAACGACATGCACCAGAGTGAAAGTTCACGATGGTGCCATTTATTGTTCGTTGTACACAATGCCAGCTAGTTGAAATACAAGAAATAGTTTCTCAATGAAACACTCTGGAATCGGAGGTTGTTCGACTCATCACACAGGAATACCTAGTGAACGCTTTCCCATGCCGTACTTCGACGCCTAAGTCGTCCAGAGATTACATCCTGTAAATGTAAGCATGCTCACAGGATCATGTTCACCTCTGCAGCTGCTGTGCTCCAAAGCCAAGCACAAAGCATAGGAGCACTCGTGCCATCGCTTGTAATAGCTGCTTGATGGCAACACTGGTCCACCGCCAGTGCGTATGTGTCGTGCGGGGAAGCGTAACCAAGAGACACGAGAGTCATGTAGGGTAGACCAATGTCGAGGAAACACAAGAGATTCGAGCATCTCTGCAAGATTTACCATAAAAGGAGACTTCATTCACACCACATGTTTGTGTGTTCACCTTAGCAGTGAGCCCCACCATGTTCCTGCCCAGAATGCAGTTGACCTCAAATAAGTTACCAAATTTTCTTTCTGTGTAAGCGTGCACCTGGAAGTTGAGGCTCAAGAGTATGTACGACATCTGCAGCACCTACCTTAATTTTAGGCTGTATACTTAGGTCACGATATTTTTGCAATGGTACGTATTCGTTACAGGTTATTTCTTCTCTTAGTGTGCCCACAAGACATGTGGCCATAGGTCATGCTGCAATACTTCCATGGGAAATACGTCTACAGCTGCTCAACCTGCACAACTCCTCTCCGACTACCCTCCAACCATTTGAACTTAACGTTCGCAGCATTTAAGCTGTGCTATAAAGAATGTTGATAAAAGTCAGTCCGCTAGCCCTACTAAAATTTAACCACGGATATTAAAATAGTGTGCTCTTTCCATTTGATTTTATCTTTATCTAATATTTAAAAGATAGTTTTCTACTGGCGAGTTGCCACAGGACTAGAAAGTAGCTAATGCAAAACCAATTCATAAAGGAGGTTTGAAAAAACAAAAACAAAATGATGTGACAAACTATGGCCCTATTTCACTTTCATCAATTTCATGTAAGGTCATAGAGCATATAATATGCAAGGCTATATTGAAGCAATTAATGGACAATGTGTTGCTAACAAACAGACAACACAGTTTTTGCATGGGACTTTCATGTACGACAAAACTATATGATACTGAAGTACTATAACGCCAAACAGACGACACAAGAAGAGACACTGACGAGCGCTTTCCGTGTCTCTTCTTGTGTCGTCTGTTTGGTGCTATAGTACTTCAGTAACATGCACCAACTAGCCCAACAAAAAGTTCTTCTGGAATCTCTTTATGACATAGTGTCAGCAATCGATTTGGGTGGGCAAACAGACTGCATTTTTCTAGACTGCCGTAAAGCATTTGACAGTTTTCTATTCCTTGTTTCTTGAAAAACTTGGCATGTTAAGTATAGATTCTAGCGTTGTTAGATGTATTGAGCTGGCAGCGTGTTGTGCTGAATGGTACTGCTTCAGATTACCTTCCGAGTCCTTTTTCATTTCTTGTTGATATGAATGACATTAGCATAGGCATTAGCTCCAACAAGCGTCTGTTTGCAGATGACTGCATTTTATGTAGAAAAATAAGTAAGCAGCATGATGTCATCCAACTTAGCTAAGCTGATCTAGAACGTATTTCGGAGTGCAGACTTTTGGGCTAGTAGTTTTGATACAGTTATCGGGGTCATAGTGCTTAACTGATGCAAACAAGGAAGAATGACAAGCATGTGTTTCAACTTTTGGCTGATTTTTATTTTCAGAGGTAAGGTACAGTAAAACCCTGTTAACTCAAAGTTGTAAAAAGCAGAAACATTTTGAAAAACACAGAGTTTCTAGATAAGTGAATTCTTGAAAATGTAAGCCCCTGGCCACAATAGGTCACACAGAGCCTTTTGAAATAGGCGCAAGTGGTGGGTAAATTTCTCACAAAAGTTCAATATACAAGGAGCGGTGTTTTTAGTGAGATAAATGTTCATGTCAGGCATTTACGGGCAAAGCACAGAGCAAAGACCACTGTGTCAGCCCAGTAACGGTATACTGTGCTGGCAAGGTCGCTTTCGCCAAAGAAGGCCAGCTACAACAACTCCAGAGGCAGTGGTTTGCTGCACGAAGCCTGCAGTGGGGTGCACAGAAGGTGCGTGTTGCGGGCCAACTTTACTGTGAATCTAGGCATGGCTTGCCCTCGATGCCAGGCCAGGGAAGAGACCATCAAGCATGTTGTCCTTGGATGTCCTGGCTTGCATCTCGCTGTACCCCGTACCCGGGGACCCACAACAGATAATTGCAGTGATACGCCCACCGTAACACTCGACTTCCGTGGCACCGGGGAACCTCCCCGCTGGGATGCAGAACTACAAAGTGGCGGCTAGAACACTGGTGGAGTGATCAAGTGCTGTAGCAGCCACGGTTTGTGAAAAGTGTGAAGGCAGCAGCAGATGTGCCGGCAGAGTCGCATTAGCAGAATTTTTAGTTTTTTCTTTTTTGCCATTTACTTTATAGCCCGATCCAGCATTGCCTGTTCATCTCCCAATTCAAAGAGATCTGGCTGCAGGCATCATCATCATCACCAACCAGATGCTGTTGGCCATAGCCGCTGACACATTCAAAAAGTTTAGTCATGTGAAATATTTCAAAAGTGCTTGTAAATAAAAAAAAAGTGATCGGCCAAAAATACTGCCGCAGGGCCATGATATTGTAGCTATGCCTTCCACTGAATTATATGACACTCTTTCATCTACCATTCTCCACTGGCTTATCCTATTCATAACGTGGGTGGAGCATCGCTATGACCACTGATGAAGTGGTGTAAAAAATGGAACTGGAAAAAGGCATCGCTAGAAAATAGCGGCCCTGAACTTGTTACTTAAGAAAAGGCTAAAAACATACCAAAAATTCGGCACAGCTGTATCATGAAAGGAGTCAACTTCATTAGTTTTCTAGCGCACATGTATGTATGCATGCATGTGCGCAGAATGTCGACAGTTTGCTTATTATCTATGCTATGCATGAAATTCCAGCCAGCAGGGAACGGTGTATGATAAGAGTGGCATAAAATCAACCGGTATTCGCTACAAACTTGCAGTCCTGTCACTTTTTGGCACTATAACAGCTGTGCACGAGGTATGGAAACCTTTTGGTAGTGACTTTTTGCAAACATTTTTGCAGTCATAATTTCGTGGCATGGGGAGTATGGGGCAAAAGCATTTTGCAATAAAAGGTGAGATACATGGAGTTGATACCAAGCCAGGAAAGAATTTCGGCTTAACAGATATTTCGAGATACCAGAGTTCAAGTAAACAAGTGTTTACTGTATTGATATCCAACATAACTACACCAGATAGCAACAAACGAAAACAGGCAGTGCAAATCACCACACACAGATCTACAGAGTCAAGAAAGGCCATTTTCCTTCTACTCAGAGCTACTGACAGGGCACTAACACAGCTAGCACCTACTCTTACAATCAAGCTTGTTTCCACAATTTCTCGCATACCTTTATCCGCACTTCTGTATGACGCGCAACATTCCATAAGCAATGGTTCACAACCACAATCATTACAGTGCACTTATAAATGCTCATCCCGATACCAGTTCTACATTTGCTTATGCTCCCTTAATCTGTCATTTAGGCATCTCGCACTTTGCATGTTCAGTATGAATGACCATTTTATGGCGAAAAGCTCGAACAAAGTAGTGGACTTCCTTGAGAACAAATCTGGACAAAAGTTGTCTGCCTGCCCCACTAATATCAAGGACTTGTGTTATCCTATGCCTCAAGATGTATTATTCTATGCCTAATGTGATGCATTGAAGAATGCATAGATAGATATACCAACATTGCATTTCAATCTCAAACAGATATGTCGACCAGCAAGTTCTTAGAGCTTCTGGCATTTTATCTAAGATGAACCTTTGTAGATTGTGATGGGCTCATTTACATTTAAAAAAAAGGAGCTTGTATTGGGTTGTGCTTGTTGCCTTTCTTGAGTGATCTGCTTGTCACCCACCATGACAGATGTCTAAAACAAACCATGAGGGCATCAGAATTTTTTTTTTTAGTTTTGGGTAAATAGGTGATTACCTAGTGTTGTATGAATTTAACCCAGATAGCACTTGGACAGTGAATGATGTGGTCGCCTTTTTCCACGAGTGTCTTGACAATCTGGTCTTTACACATGCGCTAACTGTCAATAACACTTGTGGGGTGATGTGGGATTCTCACACCGTACTCTTGGGACAAAGGAACGACAACACAGTAGTGCAAACAATCACAAGGGCATTTATTGCACCTTTCATACATCAATGCCTGCTAGCCGAGTTGCTATCCACAAAACATGCCGATGGGCGCGCGACAAATCTAGAAGTCTGACTCACCGCGACCGCATAGCGGGCGAATATGTTCGCCCCATGCTGGATCCCAACGCCTGGTCGTTCGCGTGTACGGCCACGCCAACGGTGGCGCGTTTGAAGGCGGCCACGCGAGACGGTCTCGCAGAAGCGTGGGTCAGCGCACGCGTGGCACGGCACGTCCGTCCTCCTTGCTGTCCCAAATCCCAGAGACGGCGCCTTGTCTTTCCCGCACCCAAGTAACCGCGCAGCGGCGCGACACTCGCGCCATCTCTCGCACCACGCTTGTACCACTCCAACGCCGCAACCCACGCGGCGACGCCGCACGGAGACGGCGCTATGCGGGAAAACAAGCTATCAGGGGAGGCGCGAGGGTCGCGCATCCCCACATCCCCCCAACCATAAATCACTTCTTATTCCGGCGAAACATGTCACACGGTCTAACATTAACCCGTGCTTCGCGAACAAGATGGTACATGCAACAGTGGCCACGCTGAGGAAATGTCCACACGCTGTCCATAGCATGCGAGCCGACTGTCCTTGGGTACACTGCTGGCGTCCGCCGGTCACAACAGCAGCTTTGCAGACTCGACGGCACGATCCCAGGCCAGGACTCCGGAGACGACGACGCAGTAGTCGGTACGAGCAAGCGTCGCTCGCGCCGACGCGCCCTGCTGGCTAGAGCCGCCGTAGCTGTCGGTGACCGCCGGCTCTTTTGTCCGCCGCCGAGGGTTGTGAGCTGGATACAGGAGGCCGCCGAAGTCGCCGCGCCGAACTGGCCACAGCATCACCATCGCCCGGGGTGGCTCGATCGTAGTCCGGGGCAGCAGCGCAGACGATGTGCAGGAGACGGCAAACCAGGGGTGACTCCAATCACGCTGCGTAAACTCAACACACTCGGCAAACACTAAAGTAGTGCAAGGGAGAGGAATTCTGCATGCGCATCGCCCACGTGGTACGATGTTCAACTCGGCTAGCAAAAGATCGGGCAGCTACTCAGATGCTAAGTTCACGTGAACGAAGCTCGCTTCCTTGAGTCGAACGAGTAATTTCAATTCGTGCGAGGCTAACTAGAATGAGGTAAGCAAAGTGCAACACCTCAACGCCACGATCCACCAGGTTGTGTCCCTCCACGTGCGACAGGCAGCTTCGTAAAGCCTTAGGCCTAGAGCGTCGCTACTCTGACAACAACCGGCATCCAACAAACGACACCTAAAATGGGCGCAAAACAGGCAGCCGCGAGGAGACGTCAGCTCTGTGAGGTGGTCCTACTCCGCTTGGTGCACGCAGCATCCGAGTTGACGGCGCCCACCATCCCAGACGGTGTCGGAGCGCCCGGTGCCAGGCCGCAATACCAGTCAGCCCGTAGTGGCACCCGTGGCCCGCGGCCACCCGGCTCCCAGAGCCGCGACTTCATCCGAGTCAAAGAGATAGAAGAAGCTATTTACATACGAAATTCGGACCACCCACGAGGCTTCCGTACTCACTCACTTCAGGCTTGCCACTGCTCCGCGGGCGCTGAGCCTCGCTCTCCCAGGATGCAGACCACGTGGCTCTCGTACCAACGAATGCCATTAAAAAAAAACACTTGCGAAAAGGCCTAGCATGTTGACATGGTCAAACACACTACAGCCACCGTCACCTCGCTCAAGAAAGCACGCTGCCGACGCCAGCGATTAAAATTCACGCTAGGCCTACGCTTCGGTTCAAACAAAGGTCTCGAACGAAGCAAAACTGTTAAAACTATCGTCCGATGCCCCAAGAGTCCCACGTTGGGCAGCCAGATGTGGGGTGATGTGGGATTCTCACACCGTACTCTTGGGACAAAGGAACGACAACACAGTAGTGCAAACAATCACAAGTGCATTTATTGCACCTTTCATACATCAATGCCTGCTAGCCGAGTTGCTATCCACAAAACGTGCCTATGGGCGCGCGACAAATCTAGAAGTCCGACTCACCGCGTCCTCGCGAGCGAATATGTTCGCTCCATGCTGGATCCCAACGCCTGGTCGTTCGCGTGTATGGTCACGCGAATCGTGGCGCGTTCGAAGGCAGCCACGCGAGGCGGTCTCGCAGAAGCATGGGTCCCCGCGCGCGCGCGCGGGATGTCCACGCTGCGCGCCGACCCGCCGGGAAAGAGGGTCGCTCCACGTGCGGGACGGCACGTCCGTCCCGCTTGCTGTCTCGAACCCCAAGAGAGAGCGCCTTGTCTCTCCCGCACCCAAGTAACAGCGCAACGGCGCGACGCTCGCGCCATCTCTCGCACCACGCTTGTACCACTCCAACGCCGCGGCCCACACGGCGACGCCGCACGGAGACGGCGCTATGCGGGAAAACAAGCTATCAGGGGAGGCGCGAGGGTCGCGCATCCCCACACACTATCCAATTATAGATATCAGACTTTTAAGATGCTCCTATCGCATGCTTCGTCACATTTAAAGATGGTGAAGCGAACAATCCCAAATCCAATCATGCAGTTCCAGGAATGCCAATTCACTCTGGAAATTGTGCCCTCCTGTGATGTCCAGGAGCTTTGCAAGGCGAAAAGAGCATCTGATAGACACAGAGTACCCTAACCACCTGCTTATCTCAGTGGCAGAAAGTGCTCTTAGAAAGCCAAATAAACCGAGTGGCACATGCGAGCACAATGACGGAAATAGGGAGAGAAAGAAGGAAAGAAAAAAATATAGAAAGTGGGCTATAAGGTACAAACGGGTGTGGCATTTTCTGCTCCTCGAAAACTCAAGGATTTGTAAGGCCACGTATCTATTCGTAAAGGTACACCAAGGTTTTGTGAAGAAGCACCATTCTCCTTTTGTGCCCTATGTACAAGGTGTGGTTTATCACATTCTATTCTCATATGGTAGAGTATACATAAGGCAAACCACAAGCTGCCTAAATGACAGATTAGCCGAGCATAAGCAAAAGTTATCAATATCAGGATGGACACATATCAGTGCACTGTGGTAATTGTGGTTTTGAACTATTGTTTGAAGTATATTGTGTGTTGTACAAAAGTGCGGATAAAGATATGCTAGAAATTGTGGAAGCTAGCTTGATCACAGCTACCGTGACTCTGCTGCTCTGTACATGCAGTGATTTGCACTGTCTGTTTCCATTTGTTGCTGTCTGGTGTTGTTATGTCAGATATAAATGTGTCACTTATGAAAATAAAAATCAGTTGAAAGTTAAAACATAAGCTTGTTCTTTCTTGTCTGCATCACTTAATTGCTATGGTCTGAATAACTAGAACATATTCACACATGGTGTTCCAAGTGGAAAATGGAATTGAATATGGAGAAGTGTGTACATGTGTGTTTTAGTAAAAAGAAGAAAATTATACATGTTACTTTATAGGGACTAACATTTTAAGTAAGAAATTCATGCATAAATATTTAGGGGTGCTGTTGTCGGATGATTGTTCTTAGAATGCATATGTAGACCATATGGTTGCTAAAGCAGGTGCAGTGCTGAATTATGTTCAGAGGAATTTAAAATATGCACACTGAAACCTTGGAAGCATGGCACATCTAACATGTAATAGGCCTATCTTGGAATATTCTTGTACTCATTGGGATCCATCTCACGTATCCCTTATCGATAAACTTGAAAATTTTAGGAACATAGTAGCCAGGTTCGTCTGGTATGTACGAAAGGAACTGTAGTTGCACTGGGGTGTAAAAAGTTGAATTGGGAATCATTTTCGTCTCATTGAAAAAAATTGCAGTTAAAATTATAATACCAAGCATTTATAAAAAGCCAACAGGAATTGATCGGATGATTGTTCTTAGAATGCATACGTAGACCATATGGTTGCTAAAGCATGTGCAGTGTTGAATTATGTTCAGAGGAATTTAAAATCTGCACACTGAAACACTGGAAGCATGGCACATCTAACACGTAATAGACCTATCTTGGAGTATGCTTGTATTCATTGGGATCCATCTCGTGTATGCCTATCGATAAACTTGAAAAATTGAGAACATAGCAGCCACGTTTGTCTTTGGTATGTATGAAAGGAACTGCTGTTGTACTGGGGTCTAAAAAGTTGAAATGGGAACCATTTTCACCTCATTGAAAAAAATTGCAGTTAAAATTATAGTACCAACTATCAATAAAAAGATAACAGGAATTGATAGTGACGGTTACTTAAAATCGCCAAATTACACATCAGAGCGTGCTGATTACACATGCAAAGTTTGGGAATACCAGGCCAGGACAAACGTGTATGCCTATTCTCCCATTTTTTCCTCTCTCTCTTCCTTTTTTCCTTCTTTTTCTTTTATAAAAAACTATCACTCAGTGAAATCGACTGTCAATTGAGCAAGTGTGCAGTGTAAATGAAAAGGCTCTTCTTTTTTTTTTTCCAAGCTTGTAAGCGCTCTGCTGTAACACCTTCAGGCAAAGCTGTATCCTAAGAATTTAAGAATAAATTTTCAATCCAGCAAGATAGATTAGGTTATAACACGAGACGAAGGCATGCTTTATCAATAACCTCGATGAACGCACGGAATAACTTTCAAATATTCTTCTTTTTCCTAGGACAAAAACATACTGGAATAATCTTAATTCTGATATTGTTACCCGGAATTCCTTATCAATGTTTGAAAAATGCTTGCAAATGTTTTGAATTCGTGTGCGTTATTTGCTTGTACGTCTTTTTCTTGTATGTTATGTATTCTTCACCAGTGTCTGAAAATGCCTGCATATGTGATGAATTTTGTGTTTACATGCTTGCATATTTCTATGTATACCCACCCTGCTATGATCTGATTTCAGATCGCAGTATCTATAAATAAAAAAAAATAGATTGTATGAACATATGAATAAATGACAAGTGCCATAAATTGAAACATTTTCTTTTCAGCATGACCTGCATAAAATTGCTGCTTTGCACAATTTCTTTCTCTTAAAGGCAGTGTGATCATTTGGTTGACTGTTACATATGTACTTCAACATTAGCTTTTTATGCAGTTAGCATATCTATTATACATTCAGCTCTTATTGAAGCCAAGTACTATTACTTCCTCGGAAATTGAAAGTGAAAGAATGGAAAATTGGCTTTCTCTCTTTGCGATTTTTCTCGTGTGCGACAAGGTGTTTTCTTTTTTTCCTCCCTTTTAAAGCGACCCTGAAATTATTGTGACAGTTTTTTATAAACATACTGTGTCGTTAGGGTAGGCCTTCATGATCATTAATTGACAAATTTAAGCCCTCTGCATAAAGCATGTAATTTATTATAAATTTTTTTTAATGTGCATTGCTACCAATTGCAGCAGCACCGCACTCCTAAGTTTTTGGCCACCCCCTGCCAAATGACGTAGTCGGCCCAATTGACATCAGTTGGACAAGCCATCCGATTGGCTACCCTGGGTCACGTCATCGATAATTTTTCCAGCTTTATGGTGAACAACTGTTCATAATAGTTAGAATGTTGGTTAATTCGTTTCCATAAAAAAAAGTAACAGAAAGAGAATACACAACAATTCATCACTTCACTCAAGCACTTCCAGCACACAGCAAGTGTCATCTGCTTGTGTTACAGCGCCCTCCGTGTTGACACGAGCTGTGCAGTCAGTGTAGATCTCTAGCTTTCTTTTTGCGAGCACCATGGATCGCTCTTGTTATGTTGCGGGCTGCAAATCTAGTGATCAGCGACATGTTTAGCTGCGACATCGTGTCCCTCTGCAAGGCAACATGCGAGCGAAGTGGCTGTAGCGCATCAGGCTATCGGTATCCAGTCAGCACCAGCACCTATGCATTTGTAGCCGTCACTTCATGCCAGAGGATTACTACCACAATAGAGTTTTAGCATGTCCCCTATTTGGGTAAAGGCAAGCTCAAGCGGACTTGGCATTTTACTGGATGAGTGGAGGCACAAACACAAATGGCCTGCATGGTGCAGCCACCTGGTGGCACAGAGCTCAACATAAAGAATGCAGAGCTAATATGGCAGTAACTAAGCGCATTCTACTTTGCAGCTGGTGTAAATTTTCAGCAGGAGCATAATTGTTAACAGGTCTTTTTAAATGTTTAAATTGTTTTACACTTGGTTACAGCAACAGTAGCTCTGTATTTGGATGGTTAAGCTCTGTACCACTAGGTGGCTGAACCGTGCAGGCCACTTGCATTTATGCTAAAGCCCCTTGATCACAGCAGTAGTAGTATAGAGGGGCTTTAGTTTATGCCTCCACCCATTCGTGAAAACACTCAGCTCACCTGCGCTTACCGGAATATCGGAAAAACCAAAATGCTTGGTGCTGCGACAGAGCGCTTGCAACCCACGCTGCAGGGTTGGTAATATTGATGAATAATAAATTAACCGATTAAATGTATCCCTCAAAACGATTAATCTTCATTGATGTTCAATTTTCATTTAATTGACTTAATCGATGAGACCTGTTCAATGAATCGTTTTTGAGGGTTTGACAGGAGTGGTACAAAAATTTTGAAATCCTACTGGCATGGCGGCATACAAGCAGTGACTGCGGCTGTAGTAGAGAGACTGTCCACTGTTTTCCAGAGTGCCAATCGAGTGATGCCGAGCTGAGCACTTGCCCTCTCTTCCCCTCAACCACACATGCTGCCCGAAGCTGGAGGCTTTAAATGCCCTCGCATTCAAGGCTTACTATAGCAACCCAGTCATTGATTGTAGAGTCACTCCCAGTCTACTGGAGCCGGGGCACAGCCTGTACGCCGGTAAAGTCGGCACAGCACACACTCATGTATGTTGACATAGCGTTGGAGTTTATGTCAATTTCAGTAAATCTATAGTGTCCAAGCATCTATTCTCGCATAGTGGTTCTGTGGCCATTCAAAGGTGTTGGTTTCGCCCAAACATTCCAGCCTATTGACATTCCTTCGCTCTGTAGAAAATAGCATGTGGTCTAAAATCCTAAACCAGTAATTTTCTCTGCCCATGTACATCTTCCAATTTCTTGCATATTTCAGCTGGACTTCACATTCACTTCTGCCATTTTTCTTATTTCTTGTTTAACTGTACTGTTCAGGGATTCAATAGTGTCATGTATTTTATTTAACTCTGCACTAAGTGTCATTTTATACCAGATATTGTTTACCTTTTAAAGTCGGTAGTGCCAACTATACTTAATCTTTAACAAGTTGAAGACTACCCTTTGTCAAATGTTTGTACACTTGTGTTTAACTTGGTTCCACCTCTTGAACATTAAAATAGGGTCCTACAAAATAGATAATCGTGTTTCAATCGTTTATAAAGTACCTGGCGAAAATTTCGATTAATCGATTATTTGACGAAAAACCTTGCATCAGGAGCAAGGAATCGATTAAAGGCTAAAATGATGAATGATTACTCGTTAATTGAAAAAAAATTAATTGACCATTCCTAGCATGCAGCTTGGATCGCTCTCGCAGGAGATCGATGGCCAGGCAGCTAGTGGAGAAGTTGGAGAGGCTTCATGCGCTGGCTCCAAGAAACCGGAAGTAGACACGACATCACATCATGATGCAGAGCCAGTGAAGGCGGAGCTTAAACCCAATCACTTGGTGAACAAGTTTAGAATAAAAAGCAAAAGGGAGGAGGGTAATTTGTAATCGTCTGTAGCTTTCTTAATGTGAGACATTTCACTTTAATTCTGGTGCTGTTATTTCACTACGCCTCGACAAAATTTGTCGAAACCATTTCAGGGACCCTTTAAGTGTGGCGTGCAGAAAGAACTGTTTAGCCCATGAACGCATTCTTAAGCAGTAAAAATATTTTAGATATATAATTTTATTTGCAGCCATTTGGAATGCAGCAACAGCAGCGGCCTACCTCTGTGTATGGTGCGACCTCCCGGCAGCAGCCTGTTGTATCTAATCATGAGCTGCAACAACCGCCCCCACCTACAAGTGTACAGCCGCAGGCACCACAGCGGTCGCAGCAGATGCAGCCACTGCAGGGCCAGGCTGCTCCCTTTGCCCCTGCACTGTCACCTCAGCAGCCAACAGCAGTGAGCAGCATTGAAGGACTCATGGCATCAGCTGCACAACAGCAGCAGCAGCAACAACAGCAGCAGAAGCAGCAACAGCAGCAACCTTCGCCGCCAGCTGCTGCGCTGGGCGAATATGAATTCCTGAGGCAAGCACCGGCAGAACCTATGATTCTAACTGTGGAACAGGCAGCAGCAGCGCCACCACAGCAGGCACAAGCAATCCTACCAGGATTTGCAGCCCAACAGACTGCACAGGCAAGAACTGGGTCTTGTTTGTGGTGGTTTGTGATGCAATCCACATTGAGGCAGCAGATTGTGACTGGGAGTTCTCGCTGATCATAGGGTAAAAGTCTAGATTCACAGCTCAGCAGATGACACAGGCGAGAGCTTGGTCATGTTTGGGAAGGCATACCATTCATTCACCTGTCTTAAAAGGGACTCAGATCACATTGGGGAAACCTGTCTTACCAATACTGGCAAGGGAAGGATTTGCACATTTGCACATGGCAAAAAATAGACGAATTGAGTCTGAAAAAAAGAACAATACGCACTGCTGCTGGTCATTGTAGTATCTAAAAATGCATGTCATGCATGAAAGAAACTGGTAAAGCGCTTCTCAGAAGCTAGTTGCTAATTACTTTTTGTTAGGAAGTACACACTCTGATAAGCTTTGAACGTGAGCCCAGCTGCAATGTTCAGGAGCACAGTTACATGCTTGAGCTGTGGGGTGGTTTATAAAATAACTAGTTGCTCAGACTTTGTGTTAGTGGCCAGACCTGAAATGCAGCTAGTAAGTGTAAGTTCCACACAATGTGCCAAAGCTGACAGCCATGTCACCTTAAAAAATAATGACGTATGACAGCCTCTCCGTACTTAAATATGTAGTAACAGTTTGTAAAAAACAGTGCAACAAGACAATTGAAGCTGCTGTCATAAAGAAGGGTTGTACAGCATTTCAGCCCTTTGTCTGCTTTGAGCATGTTGCATTTTAACATGCATTCTTGGGCCTAAGATAAGTAGTGCACATTGTTGGAAAGACATTCTGTACTGCTCTGGTCAAGAACCTGTCGCCTATAATCTTCACAAATATTTTACGAGAATGTACAGAATTCTACTGTTGTCTGGAGAGTGAGACATATTATGATAGAAAAGCTGAAATGTCGGCCTGAATCAAGGTTCTCACCTGCTACCCAGTATTGGGGAAGGGGCACTGTTGTAAAAAGAGAGCGTGGCAGAAAGGTGCTAATGATAAGGGTGAAGATTATGGTGAATCTTGTCCGGAATTTACCTTGGAAGCTTCCCAACAGTGCTTTGGGAGCTGTTGTGGCACTTAATTACAATAACACACAACTATAAACTTTTTTTTCTTCTGACAAATTCTGCTTTTTAATGCAATACAGTTCAGCATCGATATAATGAAGTATGTCAAATTGGCAGTTTGCTTCACTATATTGAAATTTTGTTTTATTGAAATTTGATCTTTTATGCCTATAAGTTATTTTTCCCTATACAGAACGGGCAGCAAGATTTTCTGAAATATCAGGCAATCGAAAAAAGCGGATTTGAATTAGAAAAATAAATCATTTTGTTGAAATTGAGAGTTGGCGGCAAAAGATATGGTTTCATGTCGTGTCAGTGATCTCTTCACATTGGTGGTACAAAGTGGAGCCAGTCACCCTATCGCGTTCCCCCTTCCAGCTAGTAGTGTCGCCTGCAGTGGGATGACACGATAGGTCTATTCGATTCAGCCAAGTTTCTCTGCACCTTCTGCACCTATTCACGGTGCACTGCACCTAGACCCTCGATTCCCCGAGGTGCAGCAGTGCACCCTGTACCCCCGTGCTTGATTGAACGGGGTGCAATGCAAGGTGCCGCCGCGGTGCACTGCACCCTTGAACCTTGCAGCGAGTGGGTGCAGCCCAGCACCCCCTGCACCTTTTCAGTTGTGGCGCCATACACCTTTTTGTGAATCGAACACACCTTATCATAGAAAGTGCTGGCAGCGGGAATGAGTGTCTCTCGCTTCGATGCATCTGACAGCCATGTGCAGCCGCAGCCATGCTAGGAAAAGAAATGCGCATGCTGCCTCGCCCTCTCTACCCCTCTCCGCTCTCAGGCACACTTGATCACCTTGCCACACGTTCCCCTCTTTCCCCTTGCTTGTGCTGGAAGATGGTGCTCATCAAGCCACCATTCTTCTCAGCTCACCCTCTCATGCTCTCACTTGCACCTAAAGCATACAGCATGCAGCTCGCAATAGCAGCTTGTTGCACTTGAACTCTATGTGGAACATGGTGCTGCTACGCTTCGGGGGTCGCTTTCGACCACACAGTACACGATTTGAGAGGTGCGCTTGGAAAGCAATTGCATGTAATTTAACCATTTGACCATCTGCATCCATAGAAGCTTCCATTTATTGTCTACATATTCCTTCCGGGACGACAGTGAAATTTCGTTGTATTGAAATCACATATAAACACACTTTGTTATATCGAGGTTCAAAATACATGATGTTCTATGGACAAGAAGTTATAAAAAGTTACGTACTTTGTTATATAGAGAACTTGGTTATAATAAAGTTTGTAATTACAGGTATAACAGTACTAAGCTACGCTAACTGCTGAGTGATAGCGTATTTGGAATATCAAATTTATATAATTTGATAATTGATAATTTGAATTGATGATAATTGAAAAGTGATAGGGGGTGGCATGGTTTTAGTTCAAGCATCAATGCATAAGCTCAACACTAATTTAGACGTAATATATAAAAAATCTTATCGTCGAGATTGTACTTGTGGGCATGCTAAGAACCATTTATCATGCACAACTTGTTAACCTGCAATCCATAACCTAATTTTGATCTGTGAGGCATCTGGTTCTCGAATGACACTCTGCTTTGTTTCTTTCTTGTGAAATAATTCCCAACATTTATACAGTGATAAGTCTTACTAAAGGCATGCTCCAGCTGCATCAGTTCTTTTTTGAAAATTTACCAATATTCAACATTTTTTTTTAAGAGATCCCAGGCCCCAGACCAAAATCTTGCTTCTTACAGTCATTAGATTTTAGTTTTTTTTCTCGGATATAACAATTTTTGTTAAAACCAGTTCAGCAGTTGTCTTGTAGGGGCATTTCAGTGTTTCTAGTGGTATTTGATGATTATTATTATAAGTAATTAAATTGGAGTTTGTCTTAAGTTAAAGCTTTTGCGATAGTACTACCAGCCACATGCAAGTGCCGCACAATATTATCTTTAAAAAGGGCGTTCGAAACAAAGTATAAGCGGCAATGGGCACAATTCTCCAGAGGCACATATTAAGCCTGACTTTGGACATATAATGATGCTCAGATTATTTGCACATTTTCAAACATGTGCGACTGGCTGCAATAAACTTTGAATTTTACTTGTCTTGCTGTGCATAATATTGCACCAACTATCCTTGTCACTTCTTCATGTTTTGAGTGAAATTATAACTTCCCCTCCCCTCCTTTCAGCTTCCCCTGGCGATTGCTCCTAGGCCACCATTAGCCACCATGGCTTTTGGAGCAGAAGTACCACAGTATGTGCCCAAACAGCCGTTGCGGCCTCCTCCAAAGCTGATGCCGCGTCCCTCCAACAGTCCATTTCAACCAACACCTACCGAACTGCAAGTGTTCCCACGAGCACCTGCATCCACTGTGCCGCCTGCTAGCATGAATGGCCTGCGGCAAGGTGCCAGACTGGTTGTGGAGCACCATGCAGGCGACAAGGCTGTGCAGGGGGGTGCCACAGCCAAGCGGCTGTTGTACCCTGCATCACAAGAAACAATGGAGAGCATGGAAAGCCAGTACAGTAGCAGGAGCAGCAGCAGCCTCATGGGCCAAGTAACTGGTGGTTTCATGCCTGCTGAGAACACGGCCCCTGCTGCTGGCAAGAACATTAGCTTCGCCATGCCAAAGGTTGCTACGGTTGGTATTGTGCTGTTCCTCTGGTCTGAGTGTGTCATAGAAACGCTCTAAAGAGATTTAGTTTATTTCAACTGGCTTCATGGTGGAATGATGTAGCTACACCTTTATTGCTGTGCAGTGTAATTGAGAAATGCTGAAAGGGTTGACATTTTACACAGCTCTGCTGGAATGCACGTTACTCAGTGAAATAAATACATGAGCATGTGGTCTTTGGCCTTTCTGACAAGGCACCCTGTTTTCTTAGCTTGGCAGTGTCCGTTCCGCAGCTAGATTAAGTTGACAGTTTTAAGTATCATTGGGGCAGCTTGTATGCTTCCCACCGTCTTTTGACGCCTGTACACTTGATCATGCCACAACATATTCTGAAGGTCAAGGAGGTTATCTGTAGGAAGTCTATAAATTGTCTGTAGGAAAAATGAACAATCTATAAGGATGCCAAGTGGTTTATAAGACATGCCACAGTATAGTGTGCCTGAGCCTTGCTCTCTTGCAGGCACACATTTTGAAAATCCTGACAAGCAAAAATGTCAATTTGCACCGTTGATCATGCACATAGATAACAGTAATTTGCAGAAGTAAACGGTTTGTAGAGAAGGATTGGAATGGTACAGTGGGTTGTCCTCTCCAGCATTTTCTAGTGCGTCGTCCTCTTCCGAACTTTTGCTTGGGAATGCCGCTCGTGCTTGGAGTCTGTGCCCCGCTTAGACTGTCGCTGCTGTGCTGTTTCTAATCCGATCAGATAAACACCTTAACATTTGGTGGAGAGTGTTGTGCCCTCAAAACTCCCACCCTGGAACTTCGATCCCGTAAGCTGCCATCTACCATGCCTCGGGACACCACCCAGCAACCACCTCCTCCTGCACTGACCGCATGTCCTGGTGCGCCTCGTCACTGCGACCCTGCCCTCTTTACTGGCACGGCTGACATTGATGTGGAAGACTGGCTCACCATGTACGAGTGGGTCAGCACACATAACAGGTGGGACGAACCAGTCAAACTGAACAATGAGCTGTTCTACCTCGCGGGTGATGCCAGCCTATAGTATAACAACCAGAGTCCACAAAGCTGATTTGCCGACCTGGTCCATCTTCAAGACCATCTTTGTTTATGTATTTGGTCGCCCCACTGTTGGTAAGCTGCGTGCCAAGCAGCATTTGCAGGCATGCTTTCAGCAGCCGAGTGAATCATTCACCAATTATATTGAAGACATTCTGGGCCTACGCAAGAAAGCTAACTCATCCATGGCGGAGCCTGATATCAGTAATGTGCTGAAAGCTATAGAAGACGACGCCTTCCACATGTTGCTTGCCAAGAATCCTCGCTCCATGACCAAAATCATCAGACTGTGCCAAAGCTATGAAGAGTTATGGAGGCAACTGTTGTTGACCCATTGCTCTTCTTCCTGCGACGAAAAACTCCTTGCTGGTTTGGCTACTATCTCAGACCAGTCTGCGTTGCTCGAGGAAATGAAGGTGTTCTTCCACGAGATTGCCCGCCAGCTATCATTGCTGACCTTTGCGAAGCTGCAGCATGTGCAGGATCCCTCCTCATGTTTTGTGACTCCACTCCGCTGCACCATTAAGCACAAGATCAATGTGGCGTTGCCTGAGCCCCGCTAAAATGTTCCTGCGGCTGCACCTCTCAGTTCCGTAGATGTCGTCGCCTGGCCCCCACAGATCCATGTGCCTGCACCACTCAGCTACGCCAGTATCGTCACCTGGCCCCAACCACTTCTGCAATGTGCTCCTCTCAGCTGCGCCAACATTGTATCTAGACCCTGACTGCAGCCCACTAGGCAACCATTCCACCAGCTTGTACAATGCCTCCTGTGCCATAGATGCGACCTAGATGGCCACAGCGAATAGGTGGCATATGTTGTGGGGATGCGCGACTCTCACACATCCCCTGATATGTTGTTTTCCCCCATAGCTCCCATCTCCTGTAATCCGGCTTCGCCATGTGGCCTCGTGACCACGGCAGTTGGTGTGGTTTAAGCGCATTGCGAGAGATGGCCTGAGTGTGGCTGTGCTAATGCCACCCAACGGCGGGGTTACTTGGGCGCAGAAAGGAGAAAGTGGCTTGGAGTCAGCAAGTGGCACAGACGTGCTGCGTATGCGCCGATCCATGCTTCTGCGAGACCGTCTTGCAAGGCCTCTTTCGAACGCGCCACCGTTCGCATGACCGTACGCGCAAACGATTAGGCGTTGGTGTCCAGCATGGGGCGAACATATTCGCTCGTTATCCAGTCGTGGTGAGTTGGAGTTTCATGATTTGTTGTGCACCCATTGGCATGTGTTGTGGATAGCAACTCGGCTAGCAGGCATTGATCTATGAAAAATGCAATAAATGCCCTTGTGATTGTTTGCACTACTGTGTTGTCGTTGCTTTGTCCCAAGAGCACGGGTGAGACCCCAACAACGTCAGACAGTTGACCAATATACTTTGCATGCGACTACGCCGGCCACATGGTATGCTATTGCAGTTGCGTGCAGCCTTCTAGCACCCACATCATGCCCAACAAGTCGTCTTTTCGGTTCTCCTCACCCATATGATGACCCGCCTTCTGATTCATTGCCGTCTGTACGCCGGAGGCCTATTACTCGCCGTTCGCCTTCTCCACATTGTCGCTCACTATTGCCGATGCGGCCTCGTCCCAACCTTCAAGAAGAGAAAAACTAGTTGTCGCAGTCCACGAGGCACGGGCTGCGACGCTATTGAAATCTGAAAGCCCCCAACGAAGCCCATCGAATGTGATAGACGTGTTTGTGGATGGTGTTTACACATCTGCACTTGTGGACAATCGAGCCGCCATATCCGTCATGACCATGAAACTTAGCCATTTACTTCAAAAAGTGATGGCGCCTTTTTCTGGACTAACCCTCCATGCAGTCTGTGCCCAGCGTGTTCACCCCATAGCAGCATGCACCGCCTGTGTTGTTGTTGCAGACATTCTGTACGCTGTCGAATTCATCATAATTTTCTCATGCTCGCATGGCCTCATTTTATGCTGGCGTTTTCTCTCTCGCCACAATGCCGTGATTTATTGCGCACGTGCCGAAACAGAACTCTCACTGTTGTCAGACTTGACGCTGGCTGACAGTCCTACAGCTTCGAACAAGCTACTCGTCAAAGACGACACCACACTCCCCCGAACTCGTCAACGGTTGTGTCCGTCTATTGCAGCCGCATCTTCGATGCTGCTGCACTATCTCCATCTGACCGCTTTTGCACCCGAAAAGGTCTGCTGCTACTTTTTGCGACCGTAGAAATCACTGAGGGGTTCAGCGCTATCTTTATTTGCAATCCATCCCCATACACTGTGATGCTGCTGCGAGGGGATGTCTTGACAGCGTGGAAGCCATCGAAGCCACGCAAGTTATGGACATGCCTGACGACACGCGCTGCGCAACTTACGGTAAGCTCAGTGCTATTTCTACGTCTGCTCCATCACCCTGTGATGTATTTGGTTTCTCTCTTGCTGATAACCTTATGCCGTCCCAATGTTCCCAGCTTCTGTGGCTGTTAGAAGAATTTCATTCTTCTTTTGACATAGGGGAACATTCCTTGGGCCGGGCGCCCACTGTTGTGCATCACATCGACACTGGCTCCCAACTGCCACAGCAGCAATGCCCATATTGCGTGTCTCCCGCAGAGTGTCGTGAATTAACAAGCAAGTCGATGACCTACTTTGACACGAAGTGATTCAACCTTCAAACAGTGCATGGGCATCACCTGTCGTCCTTGTTGCGAAAAAAGACTGTTCTGTGTGGACTTTTGGCTCCTCGACAAGATTACTTGCAAGTACATTTACCTGCTACTGCAAATTGATGACACCATTGACAGCCTACAAGAACCAGAATTCTTTTCATCTCTCGATCTATGCTCGAGGTATTGGCAGGTACCCATGGCAGACGACAATTGACCGAAGACAGCTTTTGTAACATGCCTGACTGTTTGTATGAATTTAAAGTCATGCCATTTGGAGTTTGTAATGCGCCCGCAGCGTTTGAGTGCATGATGGATACTGTTTTGCGCAACTTCAAATGACATACGTACATGCTTGTGATACCTTGACAGCGTCGTCATTTTTGCTCTGGTCTTTCTCATGCACCTTCAATGCCTCCAGCGTGTTTTGACGTGCTTGAGAAGTGCCGGCCTCCAACTAAATTTAAAGTGCCGATTTGCAGCACGGCAGCTGACCATACTAGTTTATGTTGTGTCCAAGGAAGGAATTCTCCCTGATCCAGCCAAACTTCAGGCCATTGCCTAAACCTACATCCGTCAAAGACCTGTGGAGTTTTGTAGCTCTGTGTTCCTACTTTAAATGCTTCATTCGAAACTTTGCCACCATCATATCGCCCCTGACGAAGCTCCTTGGAAGCAGCAGGCCACTAGCTTCGTGGTCGTCAAAGTTCGATGAGGCATTTGCAGTCCTGTGCTGTTTGCTGACGTCACCTACAATTTTGCGTCACTATGACCTGATGGCCCCTACAGAGGTGTACACAGATGCCAGCGCTGTTGGCCTTGGGGCAGTTCTTGCGCATTGCAAACATGGCTTATCAAAATATGTTGTGGCTTACGCAAGTTGCACGCTTACGAAAGCCGAGAATAGCTACTGTGACAGAAAAAAAATGTTTGGTGATCATTTGGGCTCTTGCCAAGTTCCTGCCATATTTGTATCGCTGCCCATTTGCAACGACACAGACCATCACGCACTTTGTTGGTTGTCGTCACTGAAGGGCCCCTCAGGCCACATTGCTCGTTAGGCACTTTGCCTGCAGGACTACGATATGCGCGTGCTCTACCGTAGCGGCTGCCAGCACTCTAATGGCGATGCCCTCTTGCACTCTGTCTTGCCTGACAACAGTGCCTGCTGATCCGTGTCCCAACTTGCCATTTCTTCCATTGATCTTCGCACCATTGTTCTCAAACAGTCCAAGGACCACTGGATCGCCTTGCTGATAGAGTTGCTGTCTGATCCATCAGCACAACCAATCACTCATGTGTTGGATCGTCAAGCCCACCATTTTACCATTTGTGATGACCTGCTGCACCGATACAATTACACCAGCGATGGCCGCCAGTGGTTTCTAGTAGTACTCTGCAGTCTGCGTTCTGAATTATGCGTGCGATTCACTCTGATCCACAGTGTGCACACTCTGGGGTATTAAAAATTTACCAGCGCATTCCACGGCGGTACTACTAGCGTGGAATGTACAGCTACATCCAGAAGTTCATTCGCTCATGCTCCAACTGTTAGTGCCAGAAATCTTCACTGCACCTCTCGCCTGCTGATCTGCAACTGTTACCTTGCATAACCTGGCCGCTCGGGCACATCGGCATCTATATGTATGGGCCACATCTCCTGACATCTGCTGGTAACCGCTGGGCCATCATGGCTGTCGACCGCATCAAGTGATACGTCGAAACTGCCGCCCTACCAGTGACCACGGTGCACTATGTGGCCTCCTTCCTGCTTTGCAGTTTCATACTGCATCATGGTCCACCACAGGAGTTGCTCAGTGATCATGCACGTGTCTTCTTGTTGGAAGTCATTGAAGCCATCCTTAAAGAGTGCCACGTTGTGCACCGCACAACTACTGCTTACCATCCACAGACCATTGGCCTCACAGAATGATTTAACCGTGCACTCGGCGACATGCTCACAATGTACGCAGCCTCTGACCACACAAATTGGGATGCCATCCTACCCTTCACAACCTACGCCAAAATACCGCTACTCAGAGCACCACTTGCTTTTCACCCTTTTTCTTATTATACAGCCGGCACCCGTTACATGCAATCAACACAATCCTTGCATACAAGCCGGATGCATCAGAGTGTGCGCCTATTTCTTCCACAGCCAGACATGCCCAAGAGTGTCGTGATCTCGCGGGGGCCTTTACTTAAAATGGCTGAGAGCACCAGAAGAGCGTTCACGGTGACACCACATCTGCGGCCACGTTCCTCCCCAGAGTGCTTGTGTGGCTCTCGGTCCCTTCCACTGCAAGTATGGAGGCTGTGGAGTATCGGAGTATGGAGTACTGTGTCATGTAACGCACATCTCCGGTCAACTATATGATCGAACCCGTTGAACTGTCTTTGGTCATGCGCTGTTGTGGATGTACACAGGTCACTGTCAACGTCAATCGCCTCAAGACCTACTATGACCCACTCATAGTGACAAGCTGTTAGCTCGCCGGATGGCTCCCTTTCGTTCCCTAGGGTGATTGTAGAGAAGGATTAACATTATAGTGAGTCGTCCTCTCCATCACTTTTTAGTGAGCCGTCCTCTCCTGCGCTTTTTCTCGGGAATACCGCTCATGCTCAGAGTCTGCCCCGCTTAGACTGTCGCCACCGTGCTGCTCACAGACCAATCAAATAAACATTTTAATAGGTTAATTAACTGAAGCTTTTGCTAAGGTAGTGCACACAAAAGAAAAACAAAACAAAACATTTTGGTATGGATTTTGTTAGATTAAGGTAAAGTTTTGGTACAAGGTATAGTTACATAATCAAAATTCTCCCATAAAAGCTTTGTTGTATGTTGTACTAAGCTAAGCCACCACCTAAATATTTTTACCACCGTCAAGAGTAAATTCAGTTTCTCTTTATCCTGTGCACTATGATTTGATAGGCTACATTTTGCTCGTGTTGGTGGCATGAAAGCAACAGTCTTGATGCTTATTTGCTGCAGGTGCACATGACAACTGTTCGGTTGATTCTATGTGTATCAGACAAGTAACTAATATTGAATAGTTTTGTTGTGGGCTTTCTTTCAAGTAAACCAATAACACTTTGTGATACTGTACCATTGTGACAGCGCCTGTCTGCACATTGCTGTAGACGGTAGGACTTAGATTAAAATTAGCACTGTGGCATCATTGCCCACTCCAATATGTGAAATAACCATTAGCTAGAGATAATTGGCACCACGCTTTCACTGAATGTCTGCAACAGCATGTCTTTATTATTATTATTTTTTTTACTTTCTCCTATAACAACCTTTATTCAATAAGGCAGAGACAGAAGCATGATTGGTGAGGGCATGAATTTGCTCATACAGCCATTTGCTTGAGGATGTGAGGGGTCTAAATACATTAAGCTTCTGTTAGTTCGGCTCTTGTTCATTTGATTTTTCGGTTAATTCGATCCCTACCGAAGGTCCCTGTGGGTGCCCATGGGTTTCTGTTGGCCCAAACCTTCATTTTTTCAATCGTATAATTGGCCTTCGCCGAATAATTTGAACTTGGCCACTCAGCATGCATGCATGCACTTGACCCTTATGACCCCAATGGCAACCTCTTTAGTTGCAGCATCTGTTTCAGCAGAGCTTAGGGGACAGGCATAGTCAAAAACGCCTATTTTTGGCCTGCCATAGAAATATTTTCCCATAGTAACTGCAGCTCACAATGTCTGATTACAGTAGTTACCCGACTATAATGCGCACTTAAAAAAAAATTATAACATGAGAAATTTAGCCCAAAATTGCCTGTGCGGCGCAACGAATGCAAAACCCATAGAGTTTCTCACTATATTACCTAGAGGGAAATCTGCCGCTGCTGCGTTGTGGTATGCATGGGAATGCCAGTATATTTTGACTACAGATTGGCATCGTTTTCGGAGAGCCAGGCAAGCCCCGTGCCGTCTGTCACAGTAATCTATTTTCTACTAAAACAGCGCTTAAAAAGCTGTTTTAGCTTTATTATCACACAAAAACATGTTTTGTTTAACTATGAAAACGTGTTATTGCATGTACAATTATATGATGCGCAAAAAGTATCAGCGGGCCGCTAAAGTTGGAAGACAGACGACAAGATTCGGGCTCGCTTTGAAACAGTTTGTTGTCTGTTCTTGCTTTTCTTCGCATGGTCAGGCATTGTAGGGTGAGTAAATATGTAATATGCAGGAATGGAAAGATTTTATGAAGATTTTACTTTAAGAACGCGTTATCTGTGTAGCCATATCCACGTTCTAGACGAAGCCTCTTACAACACAATCCAACACGAGCCTCGCAGACACATATACCGTCATTCCCATGACGGCACGGGACGATGGCGCCAAATTTCCCTCTAGGTGTTATAGTAAGAAACTCTATGTCAAAACCAAAACTGCCTATGCGGCATTGATATGGGTTACCGCATAACACCAGTGTATTGCGACAAAGCTGACTTTAGGAAACCGGTGCCATTATGCAAGGCATGTTAGACCCTTGTCCATTTTTCTTGATAAAAATATCAGGTGCGCATTTGATTTCTACTTGTTTAGGAGCTTTAATAATGTTTCTATGTTAGCTTTCTACTTTTGACGCATAGAAAATGGGCACACGTTTGATATGGGAGCATGTTAGATTCGGGCAAATACTGCCAAATGAATAAGCTGTGTGTATTGGTGTTTTTTTTTCTGGGTCTTCTTTAATTAAACTTCTGGATACTTCAGTCACTTATGTTGGTCCCGTCAGGATCGAATTAACAGAAGTCAACTGTATAAACTTTGTTTCTACCCTGTAGCATCCAAAGAACCGGACCAGGTCTCGCAGCATGTCCACACCACAGAGCAACACCAAAATATCTGCTGCTGCAGCTGCCGCCCCAGTTGCCAAGCAGGCTTCGTCCTTAAATCAGCTGCCCCAGGTCAACTCACCACCACAGATGTTGACACCCAAGCTTTCAGTGTCGGTATCTTCCTTGCCTGGATCCATGCCATCCAACTCAATATCTCCACCTTTGCAGCAGAGTGCTGTCCTGACTCAGCTGTTAACATCAGGTAAGCCTCGTATATACCAGTTGCTGAGCAGGAGCACACAATGTTCACTAAATCTTTTTTTTTTCCTTAAACCCATGAGTATATTAATCATATCATGAGAAGCCAACAAACAAAGACACCAACGACAACATTTGGAAAATTACTTGTACTTACTAATTGAATTAAAGAAATGCTAAATTAATGGCGATGAAAGTGGATGAAAAAACAACTTGCCGCAGGTGGGGAACAATTCCACGTCTTTGCATTAAGCGTGCGATGCTTTGACCAGTTGAGCTACTGCGGTGCCGTTTCCCCATCCACTTTCTTGGGTATTTATGCATTACTACTACAGTCGAATCCGGCTATATCGAACTCGCAAGAAAATGCCTATTTGTTCGATATAAACCATAATTTGATATAAGCCTGCTAAATAATTGGATGTCATAAAAACACGTACCATTTAAAAACTCACTTTATTGATGAAACTAGCTTAGTTTCGTATGTAATAGTCCTGCGCTTTCTTCTGCTTGGGCAATTTCGCTGCTTGCGATGCATGCACTTCTCCACATTGCCTAAGGAATCAGAGCAGCCGAGGCCGCAACCTTCCGCATTCGCGCAGAAGCACCAAACTTGTGCAAGCGCACCAGTCACTTCAACGTTGCTTTCCTTGTTGTGCCCACTTTCACTTGTGCTCTGTACGATGTCGGCCATGTCTTCGTTTTCAGGCTCTTCCGTGGTTGCGACACCATCATTTGCACTCACAAACTCGTCCACTGTTGATTCGTCAACAGCTCTCAGAAATTTTGACAGCTCGCTCCAAACTTCGGCAACACCAGTAGCAACTTCGTCGCATTCATCAGAATTTACCGTCATCACCGAGCACACGGAAGCCGGCACAGCTGAAGCAATTTCGGATGACCCACACGTACATGGCCGTGCATACGCGTAGGGCGCCACGGGCATCGCGTCGCAGGTTTGGCCGCTTTAGCCCTAATCTCCCCCTTATTCTTCAAGATCGTGCTGAGAGTGCTCCTCGGAATCTTGCACGCTGCGGGGACACCCGACTTCTCACCGTGTTTGACCCGATTTATGATTTCGAGCTTCACGTCAAAAGGCAAATTCTGCCGCTTCATCACGGCAACACTGTGGGAGAAGGCCCACAAGGCGCATTCACAATGAACCAAAAGAGCAGTGAGACAACTCGCACTTCCGCCATCTTGCATGACGAGGGCACGGTAGGGAGGTAGGGAGGGCACGGCAGCCCCATTACGGTAGAGAGAGCGGTTGGATGAAGCCGTGCTGCCAGGTTTTCCCGACACTGCGAGGGAAAGCTAACTTCTAGGGGCACTTTTCCACTGCTTGACGTTCGATATATCGGGAGTCGCTGCCATTTTTGTTCAATGTAAGTGTAATTTTTGCTATATATATTCATTGTAACTAAACCATGTCCAGAAATTTCTCTATAAATAGAATAATTCAATGTAAATGTGTTCGATATAGTCAGGTTCGACTGTACAACTAACCTTGGGAGTCTTAGCCAGCGCCACCACTCATAAACCTTGCCGGTGGATGTGGAACATGCTTTCTGCCACAGGCGTCATGAGTATGTATGCGATCTTTCTGGGTGAAGGCGGCTGGTCAATGAACTTGCACATGCTACCTGAAGGCATCAATGTTGCCGGATTCAAGATCCTCATATATGTAAGAACGAGAAGAGTATATTAAAGCACACAATATCAGTTCTGAGGTCGAGTGCAGCAGTCAAAGAATTTTGAATATCTATGACATTTTCCCAATTGAAAGTAGCCATTGTGTCACTCCCAGCCTTTTCACTGCCATGAAAATAGGTGGCAGTCTGAAGTGGTGTGCTTGAACTAAGCAGAACTTTGTGACACTGCATGGGATGGTCTGCGCTTTACTTGTTTTTGTGTTCTTGTGGTAAAACTGCGTGCTCGTGTACTCCTTTTTCTGTACCTTCGTCTTATCTCCTATAGGCCTGGAATGGAACAACAGAATAAAGTGTAACAGCCAAGCCTGTACGGCATGTACCTGTCAACAGATGTCCAAGTGACAATTTTTATCTGGACCTAGACATTGGACAAAATTTGTATTAAAAAGAATTGATGCCCAGGAGTGAACTATCATGGAAATATTTTGTATGACTGGCATTGAACGCTACCAGGGTTGAGTCCCTAGGTAACAATAGCTTTTATTGTTATCTGATACCAGTGTTGGCTGCATTTAGTAGCATTGACAAAGTAGCAGCTCTTCCCATTCTTAAGGTTTATAGAATTTTTTTAGCTGACACACATGGCACACCAGTTAGAAAGCCACGACATCAGGCATGTTGGGCAAGCATAGTTGCTAGATTTAAGGTCTCACCACCGAATATCTCAGCATTCCTCAAAGAAAATGAAAACAGACAATGACGGCAAAAGTTATTCGAACTCGGGTTTCAATCCAACTTTTGTGGTTGTCTATCGTTCTTCATTACTTTGTTGGCATCATTACCGTGTTAAAGGAACCTTTGTTAACTGTACTGAAGAGGGGGCTCAAAAACCACTGTAGTACATAATCAAATTTTAAGCTTGGCATTTTTGCTGGATCAGTGATGAACTATCAAAACAGAAAGTGGAGCAAGCTACTGAGATTAGTCAGCTTGCATTGCTTACTGCTGTCTTTATGTGCTTGCATAGGCAATGGCTTTTCATGGGAAGCTCAAGCAGCTGGTGGGAGCCCTACTGCAAACAGCACAGGGGGATCCCCCAGTCCTTCCACAGTCACCATCATTAACTCTGTGGCACCATCGCTACCTGCAACAGTCGCACAGCCACAGACCTTTGTCATCTCTCCAGTCACACTCTCTCAGGCAAGTCTCATACATTGCTCTAGATCGGTGAAACTCACTACATCTTTGGTTATGTCCTGCAATTGTTCACCAAGTCACAGTGCTGGCACCGTTACTGCAGTCATTGTTTGAAGCTAAGCAAGTAGTTGCAGGTACTGTAGAAAACAGTAGACTTCCGTTAATTCGATCCCTACTGTAGGACCTGACATGCGCACGCACATTTCTACGGGCCCAAATTTCCATCATTTTGAACTCAATATTATCCTTCGCCAAATAATTCGGACTTAACTGGTCAGCTTCGCCGCAATACAGTTGTGTTATGCGGTGAAGCGTACCTAAAATGAAAAGGGATCACTGTCACGAGACAGTACGCGTCCCTTAATTATGCACGCATGCACGCGCAGTCTCCAGTCACAGTACAAGCATCTAGACACCTAGGCCCAGTGCGCGTTCCTTAATTATACGCGCGCGCACGCATCGTGCACCGAGAAGGGGGGGGGGGGGGAACTATCTGTGTTTTTGGAAAGTTAGCTCAAAGGAAAGTGGTAAGAGGAAAAAACTCCAAAAGTCAACGGAATGTTTAAGGCCAGCAAAAGGGCGTGTGTTTATCTAAAACTCTGAAGGCTTGCCATTAAACTGATTAGGTGTCTCGTTGCTAGTTCTGTGACTGGAGACACTGCATGTGCGTGTGTAAATTAAAGAGCATGTACTATGTCCTGCAAGTGGCACCGTTTTCCGCAGATATGCTTCACCGCATAACGCGGCTGTACTGTTGCGAAGCTCACTTAACGGCAAATACTGTCAAGTGAATCAATGGCGTGTTTCGGCGTTCTTTCTGTATTTTGTTTAATTTGACCCGTCAGATAAGTCGACCAGTTTTGTCGGTCCCATCAGGGTCGATTAATGGAAATTGACTGTAGTATGTTTTGAGCAGTAGACACGTAAAGGCAGGCTGTATGGACTGCTGCCGCGAGGCATGCTGGAGGACCATCGATTGTAGCCTAAGAAAGAGGCTCAAGAAGGGCACAGGACTGGCTGGAGCCAGCAAGCCAGGGTTCTCACCTGGGTCTATCCTACAAGGTTAAACAGCAGCATTGTTTTTTTGAGCTTGACAGCATGTCATGTATGTCATGAACACACGAATTTGTCAGTAGCTGTGAATGCTGACTCTAGAGGCTAAATTTGGGCACACCCAGTGGCTTATAGCCATTGCTCAATAAGCTGAGCAGGCTAATCTAGAAAATAATAATGTGTTTACAGGCTAATAACTGATTTGTGCCTTAAGTTACCACATTAACAAGCTTTGAAAAGCAACCCTATGCTTGGCTGCAGCAGGCTTTCAAGTTTTGTCAGATATCTGATGTAGTGAAAAAATATATAGATACAGATCTTTAAAAGACTGCAAGAGCTAAGGGTGCATGTAAGCTGAGTTTTCTGATGAAAACTCAGCTTACATGGAAAAGGCAAATGTAAAGAAAATTTTGGCCAGAAATTAAGCAGCATTTCACACCAGCTGCATTCAGTGTTTGAACGTAGTACAGCACTGTAACTGGGTGAGTCAGTGTGAGTGTATGTGAGTGCATTAGTGGCTGAGCAGCATTCTCTTTATGTAGTGCATGGAAATCATCTAAACAGTTCTGAAATTTTTTTAATACTACTGGATGCAGAAATTTTGAATGTCATAGAGCATGGGAGCTTGAAATTTGTTGAATATTTTGCTTAGAATTTGTGTGGGCATTTTGTAGGTAGTGAGCATTCGGCATATGCTAATTTTTGTTACTATTCTCGTTGAATTGTGTCTTGTGCTAAAGCAGCAGAGTATACTAAACAAAGCCACCTTTTCTTAATGCAGTCATTTTTTCTTACTGCACTTAACAACAGGGCTGGTGTTAGAAGGCCAGAGGTGGCTGAAAGTGCAGCAGTGCCTGTATTATCAAAAGGCACTGAGTATGCTATGTTTGTAGGAGACCACGCTGAAAAAGACATGTTCCTTTGATGCTGGCAGCACAAAGATCTATCTAGCCCTGGAGGGACCTATTATGAGCAGCCAAAGGCGTACAGTATTTATACTAATTGTTGTTACCTTATGTCAGGTGGCTTGGTTTTGCTTACAATACGCAGTTGAAGGCCTGTGAATCTGTGCTGAAACTGTAAGCTGCAACATTTCAATAGTCATGTCTTACCATCTCCCTCTTTTTTATTTTTCTCTCCAGATCTCAAGTACAAACAACCTGCAACGGAACCTGATTGTTGGCTCAGCATCCATTATGCCATCATCCATGCCCACGATTCCTCCAAAACAGCTCAATCCAAGTGAGTAAACAAGAATGCCCTGCAGATGTCATGGAAAGTACTGTGCTGAAGGTGTCACCTCGTAAACATTTCAATTCGGGATACTGGGGGCATCACATGAACTTGCCATGGGTTGAGAACCTATGACAAGCAGCAAACAATGCTGAAGCCGGGAGTGAAAAGGTGGCCTTTCTTTACTGTCAAAGCTGATCACATTCAGCCGGTGCTGCTCTGACGATTGCTCGGAGCACTGCCAAATTGCATACTGTGCGATTCTCGCTTTTGTCTGTCATGCAGATTGGCCTTAAGAAGCTGACGATAACCAAAAGAAACCACTGGCCATAAAGATTGGAAGACATTCTGTTTAGTGGAATAAAACTGTAAAACAATACTTTCTAAACAATAGAAGATTGTGATTATGCACAGTATGACTGTCTAGTACACTGAAAACTTTATTGGTATTCAGGAAAACGTAACTTCACTATTTCTTCAGTTTCAGAGGAGAAAAAAGCAGCTGATTCTATTCAACGGACAGTCTGTCAATAAAAAAATTATTTTCCAGGACGTTGTATATGAACTAGGTATCAGTGCTGGCATACTAATGTGGTGCTCTCTTAAATAAGAGTAGACCGTACTATATATCTCTATTCCTACGTACCTCAATTACTGATAACTAGCAACATTCCTGTTATATAACGTCCTTATGTACAGCACCATGTTTTCCTCACACAATCTTTTAAGCATAAAACTTTGTTAGATTTTCTGATGCAGACGACTCTCGTTACAACAGACCCTGATAATCCCACAAAAAATGTCAGTTTTATCCAAAGTCTGTAATATTCGAAAAGCCTCACTTCCAAAACTATGGTTGCGATGCGTTACAATGTTATTGCAATGAGTGAGTGAGTGACGAATGTCCAAAGCGTCCAAAGTAAAAAGAAAAAAAAAGTCCCAGTTTCACCCGAGAAGCAAAGCATCGATTGTGATAGCAAATTAAGCAAGATAAGCACGGTAGCGGAAGGGAGCGAATTGACCTTTATGCTGTCTCCCACTTCAATGTGAACTAAACGTCGAAAGCATAGCGCATGGAAGCTACCGGCACTGGGTGCACTCTGTCCACGTCGCAGATCGCTTTCAAGATTGGCACCCACGTGGGCATGCACTTTGTCCGCATCGCAGGTCGTTTTCAAGATATGGCGCCTGTGCAGGCACGCACTTCGTCCACATCACATATTGTTTTCAAGATACGGCGCCCACGCAGCTGCGCACTTTGTGCAGCCGCCGGAGTAGAACTCGCCCCTCTCCTTTGCCTCCCCGCAGTGCCTCGTGCGCAAGAGAAGGGGTTGCGGAATTCCTCTCTCGCACGCGCGATATTGAGCCGCGATTGTCGGCTGACCCTCACAAGTCAGTTGTCAGCCCATACAGCAAAAGTTCATTTTGTATGCACAATTTTGAAAAAAAGTGCTGTTAATTTGATCTGCTGTAGTTGATAGTCCGTTGTAGCGTGGTTCATTAAAAGCAAACTTTGTTGTAATAATAAAATAGGTAGCGCAAACTAAAGTTGAAATATGATCTGTTATATATGAAGGTCTATTGTACCCGGGTCCGCTGTAATGAGCGCAGACTGTATTTGATATTCGGTTTTCTTTTCTTGATTTGATTCAGCATTCTATTTGGTATTCACACACCTCTACTAGTAATGAGCTATGCACAACACAGGTCTGTTGTACCTTGTGGGAAACTGAAGTAAGAATAAAGACTTTTGCTTTCCTACATGTCACGCATCTCTTGTAGCACACTAGTAGTTTCATGTACCGAGAGTGAGTATACAAAAGCACGGGCTAATGTTACCTTGTAAATGTTACTTTCAGAAACATTACAGTTACATAAGCTACACTTGCCGGGATGCGTGAGAGGCAGTCGAAGATCTGTGAGTGGTATCACATTCCACTCTTAAAAAGCCTGTGGCATTCTCCCGTACTCTTGGGACAACGGAACGACAGTACACAGTTGTGCAAACAATCACAAGGGCATTTATTGCACCTTTCATAGATCAATGCCTGCTAGCCGAGTTGCTATCCACACAACATGCCGATGGGCGCGCGACAAATCTAGAAGTTCGACTCACCGGGACCGGAAGCGAGCGAATATGTTCGCCCCATGCTGGATCCCAACGCCTGGTCGTTCGCGTGTATGGTCTCGCGAATCGTGGCGCGTTCGAAGGCGGCCATGGAGGCGGTCTCGCAGAAGCATGGGTCGCCGCGCACGCGCGCAGGATGTCCACGCCGCGCGCCGACCCGCCGGGAAAGAGGGTCGCTGCACGTGCGGCACGGCACGTCCGTCCCGCTTGCTGTCTCGAACCCAAGAGAGAGCGCCTTGCCTCTCCCGCACCCAAGTAACTCCGCAGCAGCGCAACACTAGCGCCATCTCTCGGACTGTGCTTCAACCACATCGACCGCGCGGACGTCACGCAGGCCACGCGGTGAAGCGGGATTACAGGAGACGCGCTATGCGGGAAAAACATCAGGGGACGCGCGAGAGTCGCGCATCCCCACAAGCCGAAGCTTAGGCGTCCTCCAAATTTGTGTTAGATAAGATAGAAACAAATGCTAAGAACCATGTTTTCTCCTGCACAGCCAGCAATGTATTTGATTTGAATATTCGTATCCAACTGAATATTCTAACATTTTCGAATACCTATTTGTTAATGGCATATAAATAACAAATATATAATATTCAATCACATTTAAATTTTTCTTCAAATATTTGCACACCCCTATTTTTTATTGTGCCAATTCAAGCTTACACAAACTATGAAGCTCTGTTTAAGCATTTTCTTTAATAGGATAAAATGTGATCTAGTACAAAACTAGCATTTAATACGCAAACAGATGTGTGCATGAAGCTTACCTCGTTCTTTCACATTATGTAAAATAAAATCAGGTTACGAAAACCTAGCAATGGCTTGTAAAGAAAAAAGAAAAAAGTTTGTCACTTGGTAGGGATCAAATATCAGAATTTGATTATGTGCTTATAATAATAGCAGTTTGGCCGGTTGGGAAAGGAAACAGTAAGGAATAAGTGATTGGTCCATCCTGTTCTTCATTTTTGTATGAATGTTTATAATGTAATTACCTTCATTTTTTTTAACTTACTCGTGTCTAATGAAAATCATCTCTTGTCATTCCAGCTGTTTCAGCAGCAGTTGTGTCACAAGCCAAGACTGCAGATGTCCCTGTGAGTATTTACTAAAATGGGATCACTAAAAGGGTTTAGTGCCAATTCCAATGAAATCTTAGGCACTTAGATTGAACTCCAGGTGTACTTAGTTTAATTAAAAGTTCGTTGCAATTAAGTGCTGTTAATATAATGTCACGGTAGCACGTGCTGCTTCCACCGTCAGCTCTTGGCACAAAGGCTTCACGCTGTCCAGCTCACTTTGTTGTGACCATCGTAAAATTCTTAAAATAGCTTTGTAACGACATTCTGCATTGCCCAAGTGTGTGGGCTTATGCACAGCGTTGAGAACTCTTTGCAGAAAAGCCCAGTATTTCACAATGTCAGTACCCGCCAGCCTTAAGGGGGGAGGCTATCCTCAGATACCAACTTTTTTGTTTATTGAGATATCTTAATCAAATTTTCAAGATAGACTCATAGCAAAAGCATTAGTAGAACTACAAAATTTCATGCAGTTATGTTCACTGGTTCTCAAGTTACAGTATATGTCAGAATGATGCACATGGTTTTCTCATTCCATTCCAAACCTGGAGAATTTTCATAAGGTGCTGCAACTGTGAAATTCACTATGATGATTCTCAGATGGATACCTCAGGGCAAGACAGAGCCCTTTTTTTAAGATTTCCTTTCTGAAAAATTTTAGTAGACCACCGAATTTAGTGTTGGTGATCAAGATTCTATCAATCAAATTTTGATTTCATATTACAAATCACAGACACAATATTTTAAAAAATGGGCTTGTCTTGCCCTCAGAAATTTATTCAGATACACAATAAAAAAAACTTAGGAAATCTGATGAGCGGTTACAGAGATATGGCTGGAACAAGCTGCCTCACCAGCCAAAAAGTCATTTTGAGAAAATGAGCTTTGAAAGTTTTGAGCACATATATTAGTAAAATGACCCTGCAGCGTAACTGGAGATGTCCTTAGGCACTCTCTTCTTTTACCGCCTTTCCACCTTCTCTCGCAATCTTTTCTTGGCCTTTTTCAAGCGCAGAGAATCTTTCTCGGCTGCCCGTTGAATGGCCAGGTGGCCAGATGTTAGCCCCACTGATGAACATAGCTCTTGGGTGGCCCTGTGGCAGCCAGAATTATATCTTAAGACTGCCTCATGCAGTGTTGTCTCCACAGCAATCAGCAACGCATGCTGCTCTTTGGGCATCAGGGACCACAGCACGGAGTGAAATGAGTCTGATGCATTCTGTGTCTCATCTCCCAGGCAGCGTTGCAGAAGAGAATCCTGTGAGAGGCGCTCATAAACAGGTAGCAGTGCTTCTGCAACATAGCCTGGAAGATTGTACCGATGTTCCGGAGGTAGCACACCATCACTCTTGCTGGTGTTATGATGACACCACGCGTCTGCACCCTCGGGGCACAAGTCGTGGTGAGAATCCTTGTCCGTTGATGTCACATGGTGGTACGATGCCATCACTGCACGCTGCATTGCAGCCACATCGTTCGAATTGTTCCATAGGGCCCAGCCATAATAGTCGGTCAACTTGTCGATTAGTGCCTTTGTCTGCCTGCCCTTCCTTCCATAGCCTTGTCACTATTCTGGACAAGGTTGCACAGTGCTGTCACCATCCTCTTCTGAAAGTGATTCAGGCATTCCTTTTTCGAAATGGGGACCAGTCCATAAACATTTTCTTGCACAAGGGCAGACAAGGTGGCACTATCTTCGTCAGACACAAGCGTTGTGTAATGGAGGTTGTGCTTTGGCACCAAACGTGAGAAAAGGATGACAGCTGCCTCAACTTCCATCCTCCCTGGCTTAGAGTGATCCCTCTTGGAGTGATCCCACACATGATCCCTCTGCCAGCTTGCGTAGCCTGGGTCTCCAGGCTTTGGTCCTACTTGGCAACCAATGCACTGGTTCGATAAAACAATGGCATCCATGATGAGGCCCGTATGATGTTCAATTATTGCACCAACTCCAATATGGAACGTGTGGTCGCGCTTCTGCCATGTTCCATCAAAGTTTATTGTGATATCTTTGCTGAAATATGGATCCATTTCCTTGTAGGTGGTTGTCACAGCAGAAGCATATTTTGCATAGAACTTGTCTATGCACTGTGTCTGCGGTTCCCTGAATTTCTTCATGTGCTTCTGAAAATTCTTATGATTCAGGCCACGATGGGACACGTTCATCGCTGCCCAAAAGTCATTGAGGGCTGTTTGTCCCTTGCCTATCTGTTTTGTTGCCACAATGGCTATTATATTCACGTTAAAGGCCATTGAGTCATCCTGACGAGCAGAACTTCACGAGCTTGCAACTACTCCACAATGTAAACATAGCAGCTTAAGCTTTGTTGCAAGTCGGAGTTGGATGCCTCCTTGAACCTTCATCCCAGTCACAAAGCACTGCTGGCACGGGATCCCGGATAGCAGGTTGCCTAGGGCATTCATTTGCACAAGGAGAAATTTTTCGGCTTCACTTGTAGCGGTTGCAGCTTCAGGATCGCGCTTCATTGCTTGAAATTCTCGCTCTGTCGTTGACATAGTGTCAAGTCCTCATTGCACAGCAGCGCATTTTTTATCCACTGCCTCTTTCTCCTCACACGTCGGGAAACCTGTTTTCAAGTGCACAGTGGACAATGCGATAGCACTGACCTAGGCAGATGAAAGAGAGGATGTGGAAGCCGCTGTTGATGAGCACGAGACACCAGGCGCTCTCGTCACCACAAATTCTTGCGCTGGTGGAGCAAGATCACGTTGCTAGAAGTGTCAACGCAGCGATGCTCTTGCGTAGATGAAGCAGAAACTGCCCCACAGGAACTATCGGTGCAATCATCATCGGCGTGCGGGCGAGAGGCGAGCTTCGCCTTGCGGGCGAGCTTCATAGAACGCTTCCTAGCACTGAACGTGTGTAGCGTCTTGAGTTTCTTTGCATGTATTGTGGCTGACTGCACAACAATTAGCAGGCTAAACGCATCCACAGTCTCGTAAAGACGGTTGAAAATCGTCATGTAAGGACGGTAGAAACTTAGAGAACATGCGAACGGCTGCACAGATAGACGATGGCAAGCGGAACACACAAAGGGCGCTGGTGATGGAGGAGCTGAAGCAGATGATGGCTGGATGCATTATGCAGGAGACCACTACGTCATCGCACGCAGGGAGTCGCAGGCTCCCCCACGTCCTTGAGTAGCGCGCGCTTCACCCAATCTCAGCTTCGCGTCTCAGCTGCGGGAAACTTGAAAGCTGTTGCAAGCCCTCCAATCATGAGCAATTTATGCCTCTCTTGCACTGCCACCGCCGTGGGTGGCGGAGAAAAAAAAAGCAGAAGAATGCGCAAACAAAACAACACCAAAATGATGGTGCTCGGGGGAGCGCTGGAGAAATGGCGTTTGCGCCAAGTAGGGGTATTTTGAGCACTCGCTCGCCTCTCGAGGGCTGCCGCAGCTCGTTATGAACTTTATTCGAAATCATTTTGTGATGAATTAGACTTTGATATTTACAGAAATGGCAGTTTATAAGACATACTGCCCGAATATGTGGTTTTCGAAAAATCAACTTTTTCGTGATTTTTCGGTTTTCAAAGGCCACGTCCCCCTTTAGCAAAATTGGTCCTTAGAAAATGTTGGAAAAGTACAAGGATCATAGGGCATCATAAAACTCTTAATGCAGCAAGTTTGGTAGCATAAAAAGAAAATGCTTTTTAAACTTAATTTTACCTTTGCTCACAGGCAGCCTCAGTTTCTGCGAGTCCAGTGAAGCCATTTAGGCCCAAGTCAGATGAGGAGCGCTTTCAGTACAAAGAGCACCGGAGGGTGTGCCACATCAATGCAGAGCAAAAACGGCGGTTCAACATCAAGGTAAGACTTGCAAAATCTGGAATCCATCACCCTGAATTATGTGTGACTTGGCTTACTTGCACAGAGTAAAATGTCGATTTAGAACTGAGCTCTTGAGGTGAAATGCAACCTGTCTTCTTTCTTCTTCCCAATTTCACACAACAAAGTTTTGCAGGCACCACCACAGTGTGTGTTGAACGTGCACTTCTGATTTTTACAATTTTTTTCTTCCTGAAAGCCACATGGCCTCTGTGAAAAGTTATTTCGACACAATACCAAATCGTGACTTTAGTTGCCAACTCTGAAATCCTTTACGATCCCTTTCGCATAAAAAAAATTGGTTGATGACTGTACTTCTTTGCATTCAAGGTCAACCTTCAGTGTAGCGAAATTTCAATATACTGAAGTAACTTGTCGATTTTACTGACTTTATTATGAAGCGGTCTGCGCTGGATGCATGAAAGAAGATGAAGAAATGGGCTAAGGGAGAAGTGAGAACGAAGAAGTTCAAATAAAATGGCCGATGACACCCGTCTCACTGAGATTATGTCATTTCTGCTGCCGTTCTAGTTAGAAACGCTACATATTATATCAAGGTTCTAGTGTATTCTGCCTTGCTTGCGAAGGGAAAGAAGCAGATGCACGGAAGGAGCCTTGTAGCTGCTATTATCTGGGTAGTAGAAGCTGCAGGTGGCACATGAAATGTTGTGGGAGGAGGGAGAGTGGCAGTTTCAAAGCATAGATAAATTCTTTGTAAGCATACACTCAACCACTTGAGATAGTGATGTTATTTTGAGCAAACGCAGGAACACTTTTGGCATGCAAAAAAATGTTTTATCTGTTTTTGTGTCGTGCAAATGGGATAACTGGCAGCTCCCGTCATATTGGTTCATTTGTGGTTTGTCACATGAATGTTATGCAAACAATGCTCATTCCAGAATGGATTTGAATCTTTGCGGCATCTGCTGCCATCTCTGAGCCAGAACCCGGACTCAAAGGTCAGCAAAGCACAGATGCTGCAACAAGGTAACCACAGTTGGATTACTTTATCAGGTGTTTCAGTGGTGATGCTTTTGATTAATAAAAAATAGTATTTGAGATTAAATCCACCTTACTGGACAAATTCATACTATTGGCCAACATCAGGAATTGTGTAGTAATCACCAACAAGCTCTCTAGTTAACAAAACTTCTCTAAATAACTCTTGAATCTGTCAACTGCAGTGCAGATGTTACAGTTGCAAAATTGAATATAATCAGTGCTCAAGAAATGTCTAGTTGGTAGGATTCCTCCTAATTTCACCATTGTCAAGGTAACTGTTCCCAAACTCGCAGCAAGCTGCACTGGCATCTTATACGTAATTTTCCTACAGAGCCATAGAACATTGCAGGACAATGTGGTAGTACACTGGTGAAACACCAGTGTACTACCACATTGCTGATTTTGGGAATGAGTAGATTGAATCTTGCTTGCTAGTTTTGGGTTTTCCTAGCATAGCAATTGTGTTCGCTCAGTGGCTATATTCTGATGAGCTTGATGTCATAGGTTTTACTCATGGGTATCGGAATTGGGCTGGAGTGCAAATGTTGCTTGTGAATCGAGCCTTGAGTGCATGTTAAAGAACTCCATGCGGTCAAAAATTAATTCGGAACCAGTCACTAGGGTGTGTATAATCATATATGTTGCTTTGAGATGTTAAACTATATCAATAATCCATTCAATTAGAAAATCTGCTAGGAAACAGAGTGCCTGAGCAGTGACCTTAGCTAATGAAAGATTTGTTAGTTAGCACAATATCTTTATAAATCTTGGTCAAAGGAATTATCACATTGTCCTGATTCTTCTGTATACTAATTGGACACAGTTATTGCTGTAAATTTCTTTATATCGCTGTTCAAATTCTAAGTACACAAAGGAAATGTTGCTCTGTGCATTTTACGCAGCTGGGGAGTACATCCGAACGCTAAAAAATGAGCGTCAGCAGCAGCAGGAAGAAGCAGACAGGTTAAAGAAGCAGATAGAATCCTACAACCAGGCAATCAGGTAAGTGCTTGACGTCATTTATTTTCCTGCTCTATTGTATCATCGCTACTTTCTCACTTGCAGGAGGGATCAGGTGTGAATTGCCCATTTGCACAAAATAATGTGCAAATTTTATTTTCTCGAAATTTCGCCTTTTGCTTACAAGCTTTTTTCACTGATGTTTGTGTGCTATCATTCCTAGTGTGTTTGCAAGACAGGATCCTTTATTGCCAACAAAAGATACTAAATTTATAGCTGTGCACTTGTGTGTATAGCTTTGCTGTGCCTAGGTCTTGAGAGCTTTGCATTAATCACACCCTTAAAATTTGTGTCATCTCACTTTCTCATACATAAAGAGGCTAATTTTGTTATTGCTAAATTTTTCATCACATGGCAGCTTGTACCAGAACCAGCTTCCTGCAACGGGTGTTCCATTGCCATGTCAAAGGACGAATCATCTCAAGGAGAGCTTTGAAGAATATGTGCGGACCAGAACGCTTCAGAATTGGAAGTTTTGGATCGTATCCTTTGGGTAGAAATGCATGATAGGTCTTGCATGCTTTGAGTTTCTCTTCCATTGTACCAAAAAGAAATCACAATTAGTTGAAAAAAGATGGGGTGGAGTGAGTGGGGTACTACACAGTAAAAGCTTGTTATAACAAAACAGGATATAATGAACTAATGGATATAACAAAGCAATCATGATTCCCCTTGAAATTCCAATAGATGCCCGTGTATTGAAAACCTCACTTTATCAAAGCTAAAATTGCCTCGCAATGGGTATAATGATCCTTTTTTTAGAGCTCAGTTCTTTGGCACCCGTTCCTACATTTCGCGGCGCCATCGACCCTCGCCGTAACCAGCTCCGTAGCCAGGGCCAGTGCGCTGCTCAAGCTGCGCGCGTTCCGGGTGCCATCTCTCATGCACGGTGCTCTCTTTGCTCTCTTTGCTCCTCCTCCAATACCACTCCTGTGCGGCGGTAATCAAAGCGCCGGCTCGGTGGTAGCTGATCTCGATGATGTGCTGCTGCCCAAGCCGAAGCGCATAGCCGCCGCTGTTCGCCACTGCGTGTACCCCCCTCCCCCATGGCAGCGACCACGCGAGAGCGCACGGTGTTCTCAGGTTTTCAAAGTGCCGGATCAGCATCAGCAGTTCACGGTGCGCGGTTCCCAAGCCGAAACACAGAGCCATGTTCAGTTGTTTCGCTAGCAGCATCAGCAGCATCAGTCAGTTGCTGCCACCTCTTCGCTGTGCAACGTTTTTATGCGCCTATGCGCTGCCTCCCGCAACCTCCCTATAAGTGAGACAGTTGTGCCGAGCTACGCTCGGTTTGCGGTGGCTGGTGTGAAATGTTCCTCACGAGACGGATTGTCCAAGGCTCACACGGTTTATATTATATTATAATCCGTCTGCCTATAAAAATAGTTTATTCTCAGCCAGTGCTTTGAGCCATGAACGAGGCAACCGATGGAAGTCCTTCGTCTGCCGCTGCTGCTAAATGAGCTGCCCGAGCAGAGGCCCAACACCGTCGCCGCCAGAATCCAGAGGTGTGCTTCGCCGAATCAGGCATTGGTGCAGCAAGTCAAGCATATATCCATCTATTTCTCCTACCACAAAGCTTCCTTCATGCAGAACTGGGAATGGAGCGTTTCTTGAAGAAGGAATATGTGTGAAGAATAAAAAGTTGTCTGTAACTGTACATACATGTCTTGCATGAATTCTTTGCCTCAATATATCGAAAAGCCAGAACAGCTCAATTGCTGCGCTCAAATTTCGCATTAGGAGGTAACATAATCGTCAAGAATTTACTGACCATCTTAGTACCCGTCAGGTCAATGTCTTACAGCGTGCGACGAGCGCGCCTCCTGGCCTCCCCTTTTCCGTGGAACTGGTGGATTTGCCTGCTCTTCCACTGCATGCATGGGGCGGCACCGACTGCGGTTTTGTTGTTGCATGTCGTCTGCATGCACATTAAGGATATTGGTGTTTCTATCGGTTCGTTCGTGTAAGTTCCTGCCGCCAGAAAGGAGATGAACGACGGCTACGGCAAACGGAAGCGCAAAACTATATCAATCAAACAGTAGGTGGCTATGATGAAAGCCTTCGAGTCTGGCGTGAAGAAGAAATAAGTGACCGAAGATTTCGGCATAGCGTTGAGCACGCTGTCGACGATTTTGAGCAGCAAAGAAGCTGTCACCGGTGCTGTCGCACATGGCATAGAAGGCGACAGAAAGAAGCTGGGAGCCAGGGGCTCCCAGCTTCTTTCGAAGCTTCTTTCGAGCTGTTCTTTCGAAGCTTTAGAGAAGGCGGTCTTCAAGTGGTTTTTGCATGCAAGAGCAAGGGGCGCACTCCTGTGAGTGGGGCACTGTTGCAGCGCAAAGTGACGGACTTTGCGTGCATCATGGGGCACGATGATTTTTTGGCGAGTGTCAGCAGGCTGCAGCGTTTCAAGGAGCACCACGACATCGTCAGCAGAGCTGTCAGCGGGGAAGCACATTCTGTCGACCGTGAAGCTGCAGTGGCATGGGGTGCAGACAAACATTGAACAGCTGCCTGAAAAATACAGTGCCAAGGATTTGTTCATCACGAATGAGACCACCCTGTTCCACCAGATGCTGCCGCAAAAAACCTTGGCCCTCAAAGGTGAACGCGCCAGGGCGGTAAGTAGAGCAAGGTCCGCATGTCCATGTTGTTTTGTGCCAACATGGGTGGATCAGAAAAGGTGTCTGTCCTTGTGGTCAGCAAAAGTGCGTCACCATGATGCTTTAAAGGCAAACAAAAGCTGCAAGTAAGTTATGTGTCCAACTATAAGGCTTGGATGACGAGCGAAATTTTTGAACAATGGCTGCAGGAGTGGGATGAGCGGCTGGGCGAGCAGAATCAGAAGATATGCCTCATATTGGACAACTGTGCGGCCCACCACACTGTCACTGTGCTCAAGGACATTGAGCTATGCTTCTTGCCGCCAAACTGCATTGAATTTGTGCAACCCCTCGTCCAAGGAGTTATCATGAACTTTAAGTCGGGCTACTGGCAAGCGTGTGATCGACCGGATTCTGCTCAATGTGAGCATGAAGTGTGAGTCCCCGATCGACTTGTACATGGCGATCGAGATGCTACAGGCTGCTTGGATGGCAGTACCTGCAAGCACGATCGCCAATTGCTTCCAGCATGCCTCATTTGGCGTCAGCGGTGGTTACAGCGAAGATATCAATGCTGCTGCCAATGAGGGTGCCGCGGGCAACCATGCCCTAGCGTCGTGGGACACTCTCCTAGATACCAGCATTGTGCCCGACTGCGACATTTCCTGCACGTATGTCAGTGCCGATGCTGACGCGGTGACGACCGAACAGCTAACAGAGGTAGAAATTGCGCACCCGGTGACGGGGGTGCCTAATGACGACTGTGATGAGTGTGTCAACTACAGCCCACAGCCTCATATTGGCGAATCCAATGTACTGACGCCCACACAAGCGCTGAATGCAGCAGACCTGCTGCACCACTTCTTTGGTGCTCACGATGACGGCGAGGACGGACTCAACATGGTGGCTGCAGCTGAAAAAGCATTCGCCTGAAGAAGACACGGCAAAAATCTATCAAGGACTTTTTTTTCTACGAAGTGAGCGCCAGCTGGTGTGCTGTTCATCAATCAGTGATCAGCTGTTTGGCGTGAATAAAGTATCAATTCCTTGCTGTTCTTTCTTTTTCGCTAGTTTTCTTCTTTTTTTTCATGCGACGGCCGTTTTCTTTTTCGCTTGGCAGGCTGCTGCGAGATTTGGTAGTGAGTACATCCTCTCTTGCTTGCTAATTGTCAATAGAAATGGATAGTGGGTATAACGACCTAATGATTATAACAAAATAATTACGACCCCCGCTTCAACTTCGTTATAACGAGGTTTTACTGTACATGCTCTTATTGAGAAGGGTACAGGCTGAGGACATCAAATACACAGGGTTGTGGTGTTAGCTTATATAAGTGAATCTCTGGCTCTGATGCTCGTTTTAGGTAAAGCCTGACAGTGTTATATCAGGTTTTCGAGCCCTGTAGAAATAATGCAGCTCACCCGAGATCTATGAACCTTCTGTCAATGTTCTGTCAACTCTTCTAGGTACATCCATTTATTCACCAAGGCAGTGCTTCTGTCATGTGACATGAGAATTTGGTGTTCGGTGATGTTCACAATGATCTTGGCAACAAAAGGAACACGGATCTCAGCACTTCGACTTTCCTTGTTTTCTTCCCTGCAAGAGTGCCATTAATGATTTTGCTAACCATGAAGTTCAGTGGCAAATTTCAGAACCTGTTTTTAAGTTTTCTTTACATTTTATTGTATTTTTTCTGCCAGCTTTTATTTATTGAGCCCAATGCACATATTTAGGATCAGCATAAGGACATTTCTTAAGTCTGTCTGTCTTATCTGAAGTCATACTTATGTGATGCACTGGCATTGTTAGAAAAGTAATGGCACCCTCAATGGTGTGCTTCAGGGCACCCTGAGGCAATAATGATTGAATGAAACGGCGCATCACAGCACCCCTGTGCACACCGGTGCAATTTGCCAAGGATGCCACAAGCAAAGGTCACAAAACTGTTAACCTTGTCACAGAATTCAACAGAGTAAATTTTTTTTCAAAAGCATGCAAGTATGCCTTTTGCCGCTATGTGCAAATGCAGTGTTTGCACTTGCTCATCTCTTTGGTGTGTCACACTTCCATGACTCAATATTGGCACGCACAGTTCAGCCTTCTTCTGGAGCCCCTGTTGGAGTCCTACAACCAGACCGTCTCCAAGGCTGGGTTCGATGAAATGTGCAAGACAGTGCTTGTTTGGGTCGAACAAAACTGTTCGCTCAGGGCCCTCAGGCCAGGTAAGTTGTGCTTGTTGCACGCCTATGTTTCGTATCTCCCTAGTCATTCCTGTTGCAGGCTTGGAAAAAAGCCGTGATTGTACTGTTTCTGAAGCCTGCAAAACCATCAATCACCCCTAGCAGTTATAGGCCAATAGCTCTCACAAGTTGTCTTGCAAAGTCATTTAAAAGTATCCTGAACATTAGGATGACGTTCACTCGTGAGCTCTTAGACATCCACCAGTGTGGATTTAAAAAAGCGTGTTCAACAACTAATCATCTTGTCCACCTAGGAAATACAGTCCGAGAAGCATTCATACACAAGCAACACTGTTTAGCAGTCTTTTTCAATATCAATAAGGCTTATGATACCGCCTGGAGGTTTGGTATTCTCCACGACCTAGCAGAACTTGGTATTCGTGGTAGGATGCTGAACTGCCTGAAAGATTTTGTGTCCGACCGTTCATTGCATGTACGCCTGGGTGCTACCCTTTCGAAGAAATTTGTCCAGAAGAATGGAGTGCCGCAGGGTTGTATTTTAAGTACGACACTTTTCATAGTAAAAATGAACTCCATAGCAAAAATTATTCCTAGGTCCATTATGTATCCTGTATATGTCAATGACCTTCAAATAGCATGCACATCCTCGAGCTTACCAACATGCGAGAGACAGATACAACTCGCATTGTACACCCGCTGTGGTTGGTCAGTGGCTATGGTGTTAGGCTGCTGAGCACAAGGTCACGGGATCGAATCCCGGCCACGACGGCCGCATTTCGGTGGGGGTGAAATGCAAAAACACCCATGTACTTAGATTTAGGTGCACGTTAAAGAACCCCAGGTGGTCAAAATTTCCGGAGTCCTCCACTACGGCATGCCTCATAATCAGAAAGTGGTTTTGGCATGTAAAAACCAACCCATAATTTCAACTCACATTGCACAAACTCGTGATTTGGGCAGACAAAAATGGATTTAAGTTTTCATCACAAAAAACAATTTCTGTCCTCTTCTCACTCAAAAGAGGCCTACAGGTTGACACCACCCTACACCTAAATGAAACCGTACATCCAGTAAAGAATGAACAAGAATATTTAGGTATAACTTTTGACAAAAAGCTCACATTCCTACCACACATAAACGCCCTCAAAAAGAAAGCTTTCCAGTCACTGAATATACTTAAAGTACTGTCATATAAACATTGGGGGTCTGATAGAACATGCCTTCTACACATTTATCGCTGCTTAGTACGTTCCTCCTTAGATTATGGCTGCATAGTGTATGGTTCAGCAAGACCGACATACATAAAAAAATTAGACCCCATACATACTCAGGCTTGCGTATTTCGTGTAGTGCATACCGAACGTCTCCTATAGCCAGCCTTTATGTAGAAACAAATGAACCCCCACTATAAACTAGAAGAGCCGCTCTAACCTGTGCATATGTTCCTGAGGTACAATATCTAACAAAACACATTTGTTATCCCCTTGTAACAAAATGCCCTTCTCGAGTAATATTCAGCAACAAACCACAAACTATAAGACCACTGCTCCTGCGATTTGAAGAGATGTGTCGCAATCTTGGCATAGTGGACGCATTACCTGGCATTACCCACAGACAAAATCCACTACCCCCATGGTTCATCTTTCCGACAGCTTGCGATCTTACTTTAACACAGTTCGGTAACGCACAAATCCCACTAAAACACATTATTCAGGAAATCCTGGCACTAGAAGAAAAATACAGCTGTTTCACAGACTTTTATACTGACTGTTCGAAAATGAAAGACCTTGTTGGAAGTGCAGTTGTCAAAGGGAACTGGGAAGAAACAGTAAGACTTGCGCAGTGCACATACATTTTCACTGCTGAATGTTACACCATTTCTATAGCCATAGAGAAAATAGTAAAGGAGAACCTCACAAATAGTATCATATACTGAGACTCCCTAAGTGCACTCACATCTCTTCATGCCAGAAATGCAGTCACACCATTATTGGGAAACATACACAATTTAATAAAAGCCACCACACAAGGACAGAACATTAAATTATGCTGGGTTCCGAGCCACGTCGAAATTAGTGGCAATGAGAGAGCAGATGCATGCACGGCACAAGCCCGGCACAAACAAATCACAAAAATAAAGATATCTCCTAATGACTGCATGAAACTAATATATCATAAGCTAAGCAAAAAATGGCAGTCTTCTTGGAACAATGATGTAAACAACAAATTACACTTGTTAAAGCCCGCGTTAAGCTTGGAAATCTCGTACACACCAGGAACGTTTCAAAGAAGTGATTCTATGCCGTCTTCGCATAGGACACGCACACCTCACACACAACTTCATTTCTAACAAAGCAAGACAATCCCCAATGTGAATCATGTGGAGATGCACTAACAGTAAACCACATCTTATTTTCATGCAGAAAACTTGAACCACTGAGGAAGAAGTTTTTTTACCCTATTTTACAGTGAACACATTCCTTATCACCCAGCTTTGATTTTAGGCGAAGATGCGCTTGTTGATATATCATGTGTTTTTAGCTTTATAAAAAAAGCAGGTATTCTCGTAAAACTTTAAAACCTCGTAGAGTGCTTCACTACATATTACAGAAAACCTCATCCACCTTCTAATTTCTGAGAAGAATGCCGAGGTCTTTAGTTAAATTGTTGGGACCCTCCGAGCTCTTGCCCAGACAAGGACTCACTGAGGTCTCCCAACTTTTTAAAGAATCTGTACCTAGTGTTTGGCGCATGGTAGCCTTAGCTGCTTATGTGCCATTAAGCTCAACTCAACTCAACCATTTAATGCACACACTGCAGAGCCATTGGTTAAATATAATGTAATTAAATTAAACATGCTATATGAATGCACTTTATTACTTTCGTTTAGAATAGATATTGTAAAAATTGCGGTTATATGCGCAGTGTAGCTAAGTTTAACTAAATCGTTCTTCGTGCCTAAACTGACACTCAGAATAATGGTATGCGCCCCGGCCGTGCACAAACTATGGCCTTTATTTTAGGATCTCTGTAGTCATCCAAGGTTTGCGGGAACGCTTCGGGTTTTTTTTTTTGGTTGTTGTTGTTGTTGTTTTTAACCTGAGGTGGAAAATGTTTCATTATAAACTGAACCGATCATTCGAATAAGATGGTCGTAAGTTAAACCAACACAGGAGAAACAAAATAAGTCATCACATTGCATTTGCTCAATTTAATCATGAAAGCGCGAAAGAAAGTTTGAGTTTACAGCTCTATAATCTATACCAGAAGCAGCCTGTCTAGGCGTGTGGCGGCATTGGGATACAATGAAATATTTAGGTAGGTGATCACTGATAGCAGTACAAATAGCGCCAGAAAGTGTGGAATCGAAGGGAAAGTTTATTATGAACAAGTCTATTAATGTTGCACTCGAGTCAGTAATACAAGTAGGAGTGACGATGACATTCGATAAAAAGTGAAAATCAAGAAGTGGAGAAAGATGCTTTTGCTTATTCGTGCTTGGTAACATATCAATATTCAAGTCACCTCCCAACATTAGTCTGTATCCGTTGATATTAACAAAGGAGAACATGTTATCTAAAAACAGTATGACATTGTTAATGCTGCCATCGGGTGGTCTGTATACTGCAGCAGTCGCACAGTTTTCTACTTTAAGGGATACAATTTCAATATCATCCGTGCATTGCGACCATTCGTTAAACCATTCGTATCTCATGTTTCACATACATACATATGCCACCTCCTGTCCTTATTTTTTAATTAAATAAACTGGGTTATAACCTGCTATATTAATAACGTCCGAGTCATCATGTTACCACGTTTCTGTAAGCATAACTATGGAGAAATCAAATTTAAACTTATCACAAAGAACAAGGAGGTTGTCCTCTTTGCAGCGAGCAGACTGCATATTAATGTGAAGCACAGCTAAGGGGGATATGCGCTGGTCTGCAATTAGTGCATTTAGTTTAGATGGACTAGAACCCATCTTATTAATGCCCATTGGAAGATGGTGGTGATGAAGTGGTATGCAGAAATTAAGTATAGCAAGTATAACAAAGCAACAGCTTTGAATGGAGTGTATAACAAAAAAGGGTAAACATACTCATTAAGAACTGCCGCTGAATCTTTATGAAGCCATACTTCGTTGTGCAATGTTAGCATAGCATAGACACAGATAGCATAGACGACAGATAAGTGATATATGACACTAATCCAACACAGAGCAATATTGCACGCATTATACAAATGTTCACTTGCATAATACAGCTGAAGAGTAGTCCAGGACATTGGCTACACAAAGTGCTGTGTAGTATGAACTAGGTTTAGACACAGACACAAAAGAAAGAAGAAAAGTCGGCAGTGTGTTTTTCTTTTTAACAAAGCAAACAAAAAAATAAAGAAAAATGACATGCAGGATCACAGCTAAAGCAACCATTATTCCACCGCAGGATCACAACTAAAGAAACCATTATTCCACCGTGATGACCAGTTAATACAACTTGCACCAAGTCCTCCTCGCACATTATGCGCGAGACTGGTGTCTTGTTCAATTTCTGCATGAGTACTTTGCCTTGAGACACCCTGATAAACTTCAATTTTTCCCTTTCCTCACTTGTCTCACTTTTGCTAGCAAAATTTTGCTTTTATGACAGAGATGCTCATTTGGGTAGATCAAAGCATTGTGTCATACCCTAATTCCCTTGCATTCGTTTGCCCTTCCTTGCTTCCGAAAGCATTCCGTCCCGGGTGGCTCACGAATGAAACTTTATGATCACATATGGCCTACTCTTATCTCTAGATAGCACAAGATGCACAACGTCCATGTCATTCTCAGTGATGTTAGCCTTTAGACACCCCACAAGTTTTCCAATTTCTTTCTAAAGGTTCTCATCTAGCACAACTGGAAGCCCTTAAATTTCAACATTCATATTTATGGAGTACTGTTTCAACTCAGTTATCTCACTCCTAGCCTGCTTCAGTTCTTTTTTGAGGAGTTACCTTTTCAAAGCGGCACTGCTCACTGTCGGCCCTAACAACAGAAAGCTCACCTCGGAAGGCCTCAACGTCAAGTTTGAATTTTTCAAAACCATCACTCAAGAATTGTAGGGATCCTTGAAGACCAGCGATTTCCTGCCAAATTTAACTGTTTGAAGTACTGATCCGAGCAACATCAGTTTTAATGTCTGACATGAATGACTCTAGCTTATACCGCTGTCACACGGGCACCTGCAAACTCCATTTAACTCCTTCGTCTTTACGTCTAGGGTGTTGCGCTCCGTGTCACATGGTCTCTCTTGCACCAAGGAATGTAAATGGAGATTTTGGCGAAGGGAGTTCGGCAATGACCAATACGGTTGGATGGAGCACTCTCATTCCCAGATAGCTGCTGCTGCGAAGAAAACCATGCAAATAAAATCATCGTAACTGGCTCACTTACAAATTTTAGCATTATCATTTTTTTTTTGCCTTGGTTTATACACCATGTAATAGGAGTCTTTAATTTGTTTAAGGACATAGCGCCTGTGCCCTCTACACCAATGCTTCCCTTTGCCGCCTGGGAAAATGTCGTTCTGCCATTTCGTTTGTTTATTTGCCTCGTCACTCATCTGGAAGCAGTTCAGCTCACTGCGAATACATGCACACACACGATTACACAGCGCAGAATCACAACTCGAAGCACACCGGTCGAAAAATGTGACCAACGCTGCCCGTGCACGAAAGAAAGAGTGCGGTGTGGCCAGCATCACTTTCAACTTTGCTATGCGTAAAAAACAAGTCTTGTGGTAACATACAGCAAACTTTCTCGCTGTGATTTCATCAGATCACATACTGCATTAAGAAAAAAAAAAAGCTACCTTTAACGGCGACTTTATATGTGAGCCGTTGCATGCAAAAGTAAGCGCAGCAGTGCCATTTCGGTGCCATGCGGCGCCTGTCGAAAGCTCACATTGTGCTGTAAGCACGGCAGCAACTTGATTGCTGTAAATATCCATTAGGGAGTTTCATGTCAACGAAGTTTGCAGGTGCCCGTGTGACAAGGGTATTAGTCACCAACCCAGTCAATACCTTAACGATCTCTTTTATGCATTCCGTTGCTTCTCAGCCATAGCTTTCGCAAGGTCATTTAGGCCACCTGAATTCATTTCCCTGCTTGCCTCAATGTTGGCAATAGAAGACAACTCTGCAGGAAATAGAAGGCAATCACAAAAAATGCAACTCAGCGCAAGTGACCAGGTATGGCTCTGCATTAGCCTAAAGTACCCCACTATTCATGGTAGCACTCACGGCAGCAGCAGTGACGGGATAGCAGTGTACGCAAGAGCGTGATAGGAAGAATACACCAACCTGCACTGTTGTAGAAGAGTAGATTAGTTTGTGCCCGTGCACTATCGCCGTTACTGCCACTTGAAGAGCTTGAAGCATGTGCCCAACTCAGCAGCTGCTTAGCTGCAAGAAATTTGCAGCTAATAAGGATATTTCACTAATTTTCATCATTTTTGTATGAATAATACTTGTTTCCCCTTCCTTAAATTTCGGCCTTCAGCATCCTTGAAATCCTTGGATTATCTGTGAATTGCCCTTGAATTTTGAGCCAAATATTCTGTACGAACTTGCGAGGAGCATCACTTTGTTTTTCTGTCTGTGTACAGATTTGAGAGAGTTCCCTTTATGATCCAATTGGACAATATCACTGTTTGCAGAGCAATATGCCTTGTCAAGCTTTGGTTTGGGCTTGTTCATTCTGAGACAGAGCCACACTTGAAAACGGGAACCAACAGAAAGGAACAAATAGTATGCATTCTGCATCCGTAATTGTAGAAATCAGGCTCCTATACATTGGCATACATGTGTGATATCTTGCACAATTAGGCACCTAAGCAACTGAAGAGCTTGTAAATGATAAACAACTGCTTTCACTTACCTGGGGCATCCTGGAATTGACAGTAATGAAACAAGGGAACAGCATTTTACTAGATCCACATAGAGTGTTCTGTTCACTGGTGAAGAGAAGCGTGATATTACACCACCACACATAGTTCTAAAGGGATGGGAACATTGTGAGACTGGCCAAATAATAAATCTTAATGAAGTCATAAATAGGCTGCCTAAAAGCAAGCGATTCTTATTTAATATCTAAAAATCATCGAGCAGAAGTTATCTGCCTTGTGCATTCGCTCAAAAACTGGTGCTAATGCGCAACAACTGCCGCTATCCTGCAGCAGAATTATCTAGAACAGTCCTCAAATTTATTGTTCTGTCTTCCTCGGGACTCCAATGAATATTTCCACCTCTTATATATTCTAAAGAAACAAATATTTGACAACTTCCAGTAGTGAATTCTCTAATCAAACCTGAATCAAAATTTAGAATATTCATGCACCTCTATTTATGTTATTTTCCTTAGGTGTCCTGGACTCATTGAGGTACCTCAGCAAATCTACAAACATCCTTTCTGACCCAAGTCGGTTACCAGAGGAAGCCACACAGGCAGTCACCAAGAAAGAGTCAGCGCCACAGTGAGTTAAAATTTGATGTGATGTGAATGTGCTTAATACGCAGTGACCTGCAGAAGCTTCATCGAGGCTTAGATTTTTCTCAGTGAAAGGGTTGAGCATACTGGCGAGCTATTGAGAAAAGCTCTTTTCTTTAGGTGGCAACTGCTATTGCAAAGGTATGCTCCTCCCTCCACAACCACCGCTTAGTTCTTTTGCTACCTTTAGTCTGCAGAATAATTGCTCCTCGCAGATGACAAGAAGGTTGCGAGAACTCACTGGTAACTTTTGATCTGCATATCTAAAGCTCTTCAAGTATTTCTCGGCTTTCACAAGCTAAATACTGCTAATGACAGTGTTCATCTGATTGTTTTACATCTGGTCTGTACTCATATTCGTAGGTCTGTTCCACTTACTACTAATAATAAAATAATAATAATTTACTGTACAGTAAAACCTCGTTAAACCATACCTGCTTAAACAGTAGTTTCATTTTAAAAGTAGTAAAGTCAAATCCCCCGACTTGGCGGCCATTGAACATAATGTGTATCCGCATAAACCATACCAGCTTATTGCGTGCATATTGGTTAACACGTAGTGTTTCCACTTTTCGTTGCGCACACACGGCGGTGCGTCGTCTCCATCGGGTGGCTTGGCAGAACAACAAGTCTCAGAGATCTGAACAACAGCCTCCAAGTGCCCTGTGCATTTGCGTGTGAAACCACAACATCAACATCATTTCAGCGCCGTAGGACGAAATAGAATAACAATTACAAACGGAAAATTTTCAGGTTTATGGAGTCGCTGAAACCCATTTAAGAAATGAGGAAGAGCCACCATTCATTGCAGGATACACCTGGGTAGGGTGCAACAGAAAAGGGAAAGCCGCAGAGGAGGAGGCCTTGGGCCACTAGTGAAGGGACAGGACTGGGAAAGGATAAGGGAGAGCTGCAGTGAGCACATGGGCTCAAGGGCACCATAGGGAATGCAGAGACAATCCTGGGAGTTGTGTATCTGAAAACTAGGAATGAGTCGAAAGAGGAGAATGCAAAACATTTCAAACATATGGCCAAGGACATCAGGGAGTTAGCTATGAAATGGGAGATAATCATCCTAGGGGGCATGAATGCACATTCGGAATACTTCGATGGGGCGACAGATTCAACAGGGCAGACGTTAGTAGATTTTTCTGAGGCTCATGATTTTGTAATAGTTAATACTGAAATTAAATGCAACGAGAAGATAACATGGGAAAGAAATAACTCCCACTCAACATTCGACTACTGCCTAATGTCCCACAAACTGTGTCAACGGTTGAGAGGTATGGAAATTGATGAGGAAGGTACAAAAAGCCTGGGGAGTGATCACAAACGAATCAAAATCAGTTTTGGAAGGACAGTACCACTGACAGAAACTAAAGAAAGGAAAGGTAGGAGCAAACTGAATGACAGGCAGCTACAAGAAGCGGCAAAAAACATTGAAAACATGGTATCCAAGCAACCGCAAAGGGCATAGACATACGACGAGTTAATAGGTATTTTTAATCGAGAGCTAGAGAAGGGACAGATTAGGAAAGTAGGAAGTAAGCAGGGAAAACATAAACTGAAAAGCTGGTGGGACTGAGAAGTTAAGGAGGCCATAGAGCAACACAAAGATGCATGCAGAAAACACAGCAGCAAAGAAAAGGGGAGCCCCACCAGAAGAGGTGGAGACAAAATGGCAGAATTACCTTGCAATGAAAAGAAGCATCGGCATTAATTCAAGCCAAGATAGCAAAAGTTGGGGTACAGTGGTTGTTAGAGATACGAAAAAAAGACAGAAATGCCTCTAAGAAGTTTTGGGAACACATAAGGCAACAGAGTAAGAACACAGGTGGTTCAGCACTCACTGACCACACCAGAAGGAACAAAGGTAGAGGGAGAAGAAGCTCAGGAATATATTAGGTTAACAATAGAGGCAGCATTTGCAGAGCCAGAGGGTAGCAAAATGGAGAACAATGACAACAGCAGGACAAAATTAGAGGAGGAGAACAGAGGGATGACAAGTCAGGAATGGGACAGAATTGAACACAAGGTCCTCGTGGGAACAGTGACAGGACCTGATGACATATCTATGAAATTGATAAGCATATTGGGCCAGAAAAGTGAAGTAAAATTACGGCAACTTATTGAACAAATAGTTGTAGGGGGAGATGTTCCACAGGACTGGAAATCAAGCAGAATGATATTAGTTTACAAAGGTAAGGGAAGCAAGGACAACATTAAATCCTACAGGCCAATAACTGTCACATCAGTCATGTACAGAGTAGCAATGCAGATGGTGAAAATGAGAATGGAGGAATGGGCAGAACGTGAAGAGATCTTGGGAGAGTTGCAGAATGGATTTCGAAGGAACAGAAAGCTAGATGATAATTTATTTGTTATAACACAGTACATAGAGATAGCGGCAGCCAGGCAGAAACCGCTATGGATAGCTTTTTTAGACATTAGAGGAGCCTACAATAATGTAAACCAGGAAAAGTTTTGGAGCCAGTTGAAGGAATGTGGTTTAGATAGAAAGGTGGTTGGATTCCTACAACAAGTTTATACAGATGATGAGGTAGAGATAACATGGGAGGGGGAAACTACAAAGCCAGCTAAAATAAGAAGTGGTCTCAGGCAGAGCTGTCCATTGTAGCCCCTGCTTTTTATGATTTACATGATCCAAATGGAAAAGAGGCTAGAACAGAGCACAATAGGAACCGACATAAGCTATATGCTGGAAGGGCAGAAGGTAGCTCAAGTACTAGCCGGACTGATGTATGCAGATGATATTGTACTGCTTGCTGACGACACTCGAGTAGGGCTACAGGAACTAATGAGGATATGTGGAGAGGAGGGAGAAAAATTGGGACTGCAATTCAGTAGAGAGAAGTCTGGGATAATAGTGTACAATGAAGAAAGGGGGGGGAACCATTGGAAATGCAAGACACTAAGATTGATCATGTTGAAAAATACAAGTATTTGGGCATATGGCTAAATGAGGGCAAAAAGTACTTGGAAGAACATGAAAAAATTATGATTGAAAAAGTGAAAAGGAACTCAGCTGTAATGAAACACAAGGCACTATGGAACTACAATAAGTACGAGGTGGTCAGAGGGGCATGGAAAGTGGTTATGGTACCTGGCCTCGCATTCGGAAATTCAGTACTGTGCATGAAATCGGAAGTTCAGGCATGCATGGAAATAAGACAGAGAAGTGTAGGCAGGTTGGCCTTAGGAGCGCACGGGAACACCCCTAATGAGGGAGTGCAGGGGGACATGGGACGGACGTCATTCAAAAGAGGCAATAAGTAAGCTAAAATATGAACAGAGACTCGCAGCACTTGGGGAAAAGAGGTGGGTGGGAAAAGTGTACGAATATCTATAGTACATTAAAAGTTTGAACACAAAGTGGACACTCAGAACTAGGAAGCTGAGGATTAGGTACCGACAGCCGAGGGTGGGGGTCCAACGTGGTTCTAGTGTGGGAAAGGAGGTGAAGGAGATGGAAAGAAAATTGTGGGAAGAAAGAATGCTCAGAAAGCCAGCGCTAGCTATTTATAGGACACAAAAACAGGAGATGAAGAGAGAGCTCTTATTTGATAACTCGCAGGGCAGCTCACTATTATTCAAAGCTAGGACGGGGGTTTCGAGAACGAAAACATACAGGGCCAAATTTGGAGACGCGTACCTTTTATGCACAGCTTGCAGAGCCGAAATTAAGACCACAGAGCATATAATGCTGAGATGCACAGACCTTCGCCCGACTCTGGCTGAGGGAACAGTGACGGATAGGGAAGGGGCATTAGGTTTTCCCGAGGAACGAGGGCAAATAGAAAAGAGTGGCAGTAACGAAGGGGAGGCTAGAGGATTGGTGGAGGAAGTCAAGGGAGAGATAATACCATAAGTTGGGGAGCTAATGTTTTCTATACTATGTTAGATATTTATTTTGGGAGGAGGAGGGGAGTGAAAACTAGTTTAAGGAGAATGGGATATAAATAAAGAAAAAATAGGAGGGGGAGCAAAAGGCTAGGTGGTGCCAGCCGCCGCCCGTTATAAACAGTGTAGCTGCCATCCATCCATCCATCAATCCATCCATGCCAGAGCAATGCATTGGCCAGATAGTGTTGTTTATGGGTGTTCTGTGGTGTTGTGGCGTTACACAAACAAGGGCTCACATTATGCCGATGCTCGGATAAAAAAGACACTGGGTGTTCAGCATAGAAGAAAAATTAGACATCGTTCATGCTCTCGAACGTGACACGAAGGAGTCGGCACAGGCATGCGACAGGGATTTACTGTTGACTACGGTGTGTGGCATTTGGAATGTGAAGAAGTTGCTCGACAGCGCTGCTGTGACACCGAAGAGGTGTCGGCTATTAGGTTCGATTTTCCGCCATCGTTGTCTCTGTTGTTGCCAAAGTGTCGGCTAGCGACAGTGATGAGAACGACACGGAAAGCAACAGCACGAGTGATTCAGACCCGACAGTGGCAGAAGCTGCGCGTTACGTCAGACTCGTAAATGCACTCGTCGCGACAAGAACAACACCGCGCAATGAAAAGGCGCCCTGCGACTTCTGCAGCACTACCGCCCGCGAGCATAGAGAACATGCAACACCAGCGAAGAATCTGCCTTGCAGGTGTGTGCAGAGAAGAAGGGGCTGGCTGAAAAGCTGGCTCACAGCTTCAGTAAGTTTGAGGCCACTGTAGTCACTGCTAGGCCGGCGCGGCATCAAACGAAAATAACAATTTTGTCGCGCAAAGTGAATAAATACTGCATGTTTTTTTCCGCTTTCATTGCACTCTCTCTGAGTTCCATTTTTGACAGGTAGGTAGGCGATCTCATGCTATTTCGGTTAAGCAGTACTACCGTTTAGTTTACTTTAGTTTACTACGTTTAGTACATACTTTTTCAGAGATCCGGCCAGCTACGGTGTAATTAGGTTTCACTGTATTTGAAATCACCCTTCTCTGACACAGTGAGTCCCGGTTGGTCAATAGCAGTATTTTCACTCAAGCTGCCGTGCTGACAGATGTGGTTCATCTTGTCTTCCTTCTTTTTTTTCTTTACATCTTTGTGTGTCTGTACAAGGTTCAAGTTTTCAACACAGCGTCAAAAAGAAAGGTAGCAGTTGCTGTGAACTCACCGACTGGCAGTGCAAGTAACAGTCTACAGTGAACTCACCCACTCGTCTATGATTGGGGTCCTTGCTGTGGGTGTTGAAGCAGTGGCCTCCTCCTTCAGCTGAGATGTGCTACCCTGTCTGCAGTGGCAAAGATAAGTCACTTCAGCTACCTTCAGCCACTTGAGCCACTGTGTGGCCACATTGTATTGTGTGGATGCCAAGAGTGCCCATTCTTTTTGGAGGCAGCTTGCAATGTAAGATTATGTGACAGTGAGAGAGTATCTCTCAACATCCATGCCTGTTGTCTGTTGCCTTCTGTTGTACTTTGTTGAATTACCTCCTTCCTTTTGTTTGCCCACATGTGTGACACCTTTTTTCTTTTTTTCCCCCCTTTTGTACACCCTTTTGTACACAGTGTCATCCGAATCATCTGAATGTCTGGCTTTGTTAGATACCTTCTTTGCATGAGTGATGTATGTCTTGTTATTTCTTTATTTTCACCTTATTTCTCAACTTTGCTGTCAACAAAACTTTCAAATTTCTTTTTTGTTGTTGTTGTTTATTTCACACCTCCGACCTGTGTCTCATTTCAAAGCAAGTGCCCACATCATATAAGCTGTGCAAGAAAAGTAGTAGAACCTGTCATTATTTTACTCTGCACTATAAAACTTGCTCTCTGATTTAGCTGTGAACCATAAAATTTAGGTTTACATGTTCAGTCTAAACTGTGCCGCCAGGCATATCTAGCGACTGTAAAAGTGCATTACTTGGCATGTGACACCACGTCCTGTGTTTGTACAGATGCTGGACAAGCGTGATTATAATCCAAGAGAGTTGAGTCCTTTACCGGTAGTGTTTTGCTAGCAAGGGCTGCTTATACTGTTTAAAAACTATTTTTGTACTGTGCTGGCACCAGTTGCAGGAGTGCCCATTTATTTATCAGATTTGTTTAGCAGAGTTGCTAGAAGAGTGTGGTGTGTGTAACATTAAATTTCAGTGTTTCATTGTCTGCTTGGCACAAGAATTGAAGCGAGTAAGGCGTTACATCTAGCATGTATATTTGTGAAGCAAATTGTACATACCTTTTTACTTATGCCTATGAATATGCTATGTTTCATTTTCTGTAGCTTTGTGCTGCGATTATGTTTCTCCATTAGAATGGAGCTGTAGATGCTACTGTAGATATTACGTTGGCATAATACCTGTAAGATTTAGTTGACCGATGCTTCTTTGTACATTAGACTACCATTAATTTGACCACTACGAGATATACCGTATTTACTTGCATAATGAATGCACTCATTTAATGAGTGCGCTTCCCACTTTTCAAATAAAAAAAGTGAGTTTTTTTCTTTCCCTTAATAATGATCGCACCCCAAATTTGCTGCCGTGAAGGTCATCTCCTCGGCCTGCTTAACACCGAGCGGTACGTAAACTGTGCTGCACAGAGCATGGCCTTCAAGGTTTTACCTGCTGACAATCTCAGAGGCCACTTTTGAATGTTTATTAGTGCTACCTAGCGCCACCTGTGGAAAGCCAGTGTTCCTCCATGCATATGTTTCCTTTCTCAATGACTCCATGTTTTCTTTGTCAGTTCGATCGGCCCATTCGTGATATTCACACGTGTGTAAAGTGATGGGCTGCCTGCGTTTATCACGTGCCTCAAGGGGGGCTATGCAAGCAATACTATCTGCTTCAAGCTCGAAGCCGTTGAATATGCTTTGAAGAATGACAAACACAGATCAAGAAGGCACTTCGGCATAGATGAAGTATGCAACCTCTACTGGAGACGGCAACATGAAAAGCTTTTTTCACCCGATACAATCTGGCATCCAGTCCAACATGCGGCATACAACCACTCAGGGCACATGGGATATGTATTCAAACGAGTGAGCATTGCGTAACACCACTGTCACATGGCCACTTTCGACTGCGATTTGCTTCCTCTTGCAGTTTGCACAGAGGAGCTGATCACGACCAAAAAATTCAATCTCACTCAAAGTGCACCATATGACATCCCTATTAGTTCCCCCCAAATTCAGCATCCCAGCTTGTACACTCTGCAGGCTTCATATCCTCACCAAGAAGTATAAAACAAAATACTTTGTGTAATGCAGCTCCACTTTGCACGAGCATTGTCAATGAAATCATGCCTGTCCGAGCGACAAACACTTAACAACGGCACGTCATCCACTGATGGCTCCGCTGACAGCTACCGGTAGGGCCAGTAGGCCTAGTTTGGTGGACACCTTGGTCGCTGGTGCTTGCAATTCAGCCAATCCAGCCCAAGCTCTTCAAAGAGTGCTTTCTTCCAATGTCGTGCGTAATGAAATACAATTGGTTTACTAAATGCCGTTAATGCAAAGGACAAACATGCAAGCTAAGCAAGTGGCCTCGCTCAGACAGTCAGTGTGTTGTCCACTTGCGAAATGCCATTGCATTGTCGCTGCCAATCTCGTGTGGCTGAGCACTAGGTGCTAATTTGCAGAACAGGTACACTTTTGAGATAATGTTATTCAATTAGTCATTATATTTCGTGTCCGAAACAAATAATAGACAATTTTTGTTACCCCGTGAGCAACAATAGAGGCGAATGTCTCGACCGCAGTGATTAGAACAACACGAAACAGGCCTGCTAGCGTCACCTCTTCGAAGGGAACATAAGAGAATGTCACAAGCTAGCTGTGCTGCCATCGGCTGCAACCAAATGACAGTGAATGCTGGGCGTTCCATTCAGCACTATGGCATGGCAAAAAACCTCAGATCTGCTGCTGTTCTAATGCATGGAAAGCCAAATCATAACTGTGTGTCTCCTACTTTAGAGGTGGCCACAGAAAGAAAATCATTCAAAATTTCACTCTGCATAATGAAAGCACTCCCTACCTTGCGTAAATTTTTCAGGAAAGAAAAGTATGTTCAGTATGAGAGTAAATACGGTATATGAAATTGGTTTGCATTTTCCTTGGTTTAAAAAAAGGAAGCATTTGATGTGCATGGGTGGCTTCTGAACACAATTAAGAGACTGGTCGAATTAGCCTGTATCATATTATTGGGAGTCAGCTGTGTACCATTTCAAAACAGACCTCTCATGCACTTTGACTTGTACTACCTGTTGACAGGCCATTGGATCTTTCATGCTTTTGCGGCTCCTGGTCTTATTGATGTAATTGTCCTTGCTCCCTTCACGCACTTTCATACCGGGGAACTTCAAACCCACTTTTTCTCTCTTCATTCTTCATTGCTGTAATCCCACATTGCTCAAATTACTACATCATCGTGCATTTTAAACCAGTCTCATGAAGCAGTTTAACAGCTTGTCCAAAGCTTAAGTTAGGAGCAACATCGAGTACTTGGGGCTAACCTGTCAGTAACATTTATCGAATTCTCCTCATCTTCCTTGTCTGGCTCAAAAATAGTGCAGTAGGCAGTTGACCTCCCTATTCCATCCAGTCTTTGTGTAAAAAAAAAAAAGAAAAAAAAAGAAAGAAAGATGCAGACATTTTCTTTCAGCCCATTTTTGTTTGGTAGTGTGTTTTAATCTCAAGCTCTCTTGTTCTTCAGAAACATTTGTCACAGCATCTGTGCAGCAATGGAAGCACCTTCTGAATATCCTCTTTGATAATCATGTTGATACCGTCACTCTCATCACTACTCCAGACTGTCTTTTATAAATTCCTTCTTGTTTCATTTGTCCAGCCAAAAATTCGCAAAATTCGCAAAAATTCTAGCCACCATCTTCAAGAAAAGCTTCTTGCTTCACTGCAAACAGCAGTTGAAGAGCTGTGAAATTGGCTTAATGTGTACATTCCTTCTTCTCTTCACAACAGTCACTGTCTGTGCCACCTTGTCGGGGCTCATGACATTAGAGGCACACCGCTTAGAGCCATGCCATTCCTTTTGTTGCACAGAACAATGCAGAACAGCCGAAGGAAGGAAAGGGCTCTGGCAGGTCAGTTGTGAGATACTGAGGAACAGCCACGCACTGTATGCAGGCTCCTCAAAAATGCCGGGCAAAAGATGATGCCACTGCAAAAGCTCAAGAAGGAGTGATAGTCATGAGCGGCAAGTTAAGAGCTAGTTTCAGCATGACCATCTGGGGCACTAATTTAAAGATTGCAGGAGTTTCTTGTAGCTCGCAGGGCTGCGGCATTTTCAAGCATGAATGGGCAACTCTGCTATTAGAGTCGGCTTCCATTAATTCGACCTTGATAGATCCAATGGGTCAACTTGATCTAATTATTGAGTGGGTTGAATTGAAAGAAAGACAAAAAATATGTCCAAACATACTTTTGCTTTATTTATCCAGTTCTAACACACCTCCGACTAATGCATAGCTACCTGGCATTTCTGGATTAAAAGTTGAAAACAATGTGCACCGAAAACCAACATGCACCCGATTTTGTAACAAGATAAAAAGTAGCATGCCACTGATCCTGGCAATAGGAAAAAGATGGAACCTGCAGAGTTTGCATTCACAGAATGACAATTTATTTACCTTGCATGTCTATCATCGTCACTCTCAGGCAGCTCCTTATCACTATGGGCTACGTCTCAACCTCCGTGCAGTCCACTGCATTTGATATTCTACAGTTTCTTGAACAACTGTGTAACCATTGAAAACAAGATGGTGTTCAATGCCTAGGCTAAAAACTTTGCCAGTTCACCCTGTGACATACACAAGACACTGACATGCCAAAAGCATATGGCGGTGATCTATTGCGGCTACTTTAGCACGTAAAATAGCTTCTCTTTTGAATTAGCTTTGATAATGAAAGCAGCGCATTGCTGCCACCTACCTACGTGGAAACTCGTTTTGTTGCCCAGCTTGTGATTACTATGATGATACAGCTGATACCAACAAGGTGCAGCTGATAAACAAGGTGCATGTTGAAATTAGTAAATTCGTTGTGGTAAATCACTAATTGGGGTAAACGGGGTAAATCATGCGTTGTGAGCTGGTGTTTTTGCTTGTAATTCTGTGGAAGGCAGGCCAAAAATTGGCACTTTTGGTGGGAGATTGGCAGGAGATATCATGTCTTCAATGCATTCAGTGTCCCTTGATGCTGCTAAGGCGTGGTCACAATTACTGTTGCCATTGGTGTCAGGCATGCGCATGCTGACCAGTGAAGCTCGAATTATTCAGAGAAGGCCAATTTAAAGAATGAAAAATCGTGGCCTATAGAAATGTGCGGCCATCAACTGTGGTTTTGGTTTGGATTGAATTAAGCAAAAGACCGAATTAACCAGAGCCAAATTGATGGAAGTCTACTGTATGATCTGCATACTTGCTCTGAGTTTCAGCCTGTTGCTTCTCATTAACTGGGATAAGGGAATAAAAATATCAGTGGATACTTTTTTTTTTAAGTATTGTTATCATACAAGGGGTCACGTATATGAAGTCCACTTACCTGCATTAACACTGAATCAGGCCTATGGTTCTGTTGGCTTCAAGAAACTGTCTTGAATGAATCTTTTTAAGATGTCTTTTTACGAGACAGTAGAGTTCTAAACTTGTTCACTGTTATGAACAAGCATGTCATTGCTGTACTTCTATTTCATTCTCCTTTCTGGATTTCCTAATGGGCATTTTATTTGGTGCTTGTTAAAGATCAGTGAGCAAAGTGGCACCTGCCAGAATGTCTGCGTGTGCTGGGATGCCATTTGGGTGCACTGAGTTTTGCATGGCTATGTTTAAAATAATGAACCACCTTGTTTTTATGGAATATAATCTTAAGAGATGTTTGCTGTCTTACCACTGATCGCACTCAATAGTAGCACAAGCGCCATGGTTGACACACATGTTACCAATCTAGTGGGCTCATTTTCTGTAAATGCAGTTTGTTAAAAATTTCAAACCGCAGTATTAGCACTCCGTCTAAAGCTTCTCTTTAGAAACATTTCTGCTTTTGTATTCTAAATAGCTTCAGTTCTGATTACGGAAGCCTGTGACTTAGACTCCTGTTTTACAAGCCTGTGAAAACATTTCAAGTCTGCAGTTCACTCTTCACAACTTAAATGATATTGCGAGACAAAAAAAACAACACGGACGTTATAGAAGACGACACACCAAGCGCAAATCATTTAAGTAATGGATTACCAACTTGCCCGGAATGCTGCTGTCATTAAGACTCTTCACAAATTAAGATGCAATGTGATTTCCTTTGTAACAGAATATACTTGTTTTGTGGCTAATTGAAGTCGTGCCAAGCAGTATTGGAAGCAGCTATAACTCTTTCAAAGATGAAAACTGTGTGTGTGAGAGTGTGTGTACATGCTCATGCTCTGTTCTTTATTCTCTCTTTCTTTCTTCAATAACCATGACTTCATGTGATTTCATCCTTTAGCAAATAGCTGCATTGTCATTTGTTGGATCTTCTGCAGTGTTTACAAGAACTGTTTCTTCAAGGCCTTGATGAGTTGTTTATAAATGGCTTGCGCTTAAAATAATTGTGACTGCCAAAATAATGTGCTGTGGGCACACTGATAACTGACATGCTGAGCTAATCCAAACATCTCAAACATGGTACAGATATCTGCAAGTGCTGCTAGCTATCACATTGGTGGCTTCACATCAGAGTTAACCACAAACTCTGCAACATTGCAAAGTAAATATTTAACCAAGTAACCTGGTTGCCAGCTACTTTGGGACATTTAATGAAATCTTCAGTTCATCAATCGGAGTCACAACTAGGCATAAGCACTCGCACTGTAAATGCGTTTCGCTTTCTTTTCTTTCAGAGACAGTTAGCTGAATTTCAAGGTAAATGTCTGTTAAGTCTAGTCACTAAATTGTGCCTGACATAGTGTATTTCTTTATATATGTATCCTTAGTAGAGCCGTAGATGACATGCAGCAGCATGAATAATGTCAGACATGCAATTCTACATGATAATAGAAACGTGCGTGTGTGCCAAACTTAATTTTGTGTCTTGAGGAAAGCGAAATCTGCCTTGTTTTGCAAAAAAGCACAACTTTTGCCCTTAGGTATATAATTAAATGCCTGCTTCTGAACACAGTGATGTGTTCGGTAATCTGTATATGTCCTGCCCTGTGTTGTCTCTGCAAATAAAGTGCAGACCCAGTTTTTACCTTGTATTCTCATTACATACATGTTCACACCACTAGACTGCACATATCACTGTTCAACTGAGGCATGGGCTTGTTCTCGCATAACAGGCTGACATTGTATGGAGCTTGAGATAAGTCAGAGAAAGTAGTGTCTTTTTGCTACTCTAAGCACAGTGAATAATGATACATTCGAACCTATATATAAAAAACAGATTTATAATGGAAGTAAATTGAAAAGTTCCTCGCAGAGGTGTGCACAGACTCCTATTGGCCCGAAAGACCATACCTGACTCAGCCCATGGGCTAGGCTTACGCCACTGTATTTTATTGTCTGGCAGGCTGGGCCATCTACTGAGCCCGACTGAAGGGATAACTTATGATATGGCTGTATGTATTTTCCTAATATAGTAAGCACTGTATGTTTAATTAGTTTTTACATGGTGAATAAAGTGTTATTTAATCTAGAAAAATTATTTTGTCACCGCAGCGGAGCCCTCATAGTGTCGGGCTGGGCATGGGCCTCTAGTTTTTTATGTCGAGCTGGACTAGGTGGGCTTCTTTTTTTTTTGGCATAGGACATGGCTGGCCTTTTGATGCGAACAGGCCTGTTCCAGGCCCGGGCTCAAATGTGCAGTGAATGCACAGCTATGGTTCCTTATCAATGTGAGTGTATAGCAAATATATGCTTATAACATAACCGCCAACTCCCCAAATTTTTCGTAAAAATTACAAATTCAGGCTTGTTTCGTGGTTTTCCAAAAACTGCTTCTAATTTTACGAAAAATTAAGTTAGTGAAAATTTTTGCTCGTCCATCTCTGAAAATATTCTCCAAAATCTTCTGCCAATCAAAGGACACCAGAAGAATGCTTGCTCTGCACAAGTTTATTAAGAAAAGTTTCTATACAAGGAAAAATTGGCAGCATCAAGGTAGCTGCAAAAGACACCATTATCTGAAAAGCAATGTGCTGCTTGTCACTTTAATGCTGCTCCAAAGTTTGTTGCGGCTCGTGTGCTGCATCTAAAGGTAAATGATTGTAATAAATTGCACATGTATCCTACAAAAGAAGATTCATGCCCAGAGCAAAGCACAATAAATAAATAAATAAATAAAATTCCGGGATTGTGTTTGCAGGATTTTTATGAATTTTAATGTTCACAGGTTGGCAGGTATGTTATAACAAACATTGGATGTACTATAACAATGAGTCACAGTGGTGAAACAGTACAAAAGAAGATTCATTGGCTCAGGAAAAAGGAAACATGTGGAGTATTTCAATAAAGTCAAATTGTTTTAATTGTCTTTTGTTGTGTCTAATTCACTTGCAAAATTCTGCGAAAGCAAGGAGCGAAGGTGTGCAATACTGAAATAGCTGCACTATGAGAGCCAAGTCTGGTGAGTACGTTTCTTTCAATTTTGGGCCATAATGAAAATGTTGCTCCAGAAGACACATCTGATAATAGTGTATAAGCATGCAATGGCATTTCAGCATTGCAGTGCATTATGGTATTTTGCACGGATAGTTGGTGCATATCGACAGGTTCAGCCAGCATAATGTTACGCTACACAGGGACAACAGAAAGTAATACGAGTATCACACGGCCATTTTCAGTCGCGATCGAGCTTGATCGGGATTGAAGTTCTCGACAGCGAATGGCTCCCTCCTGTAGCTTACGTGAAGGAGCCAATCACTATTGAGAAATTTGATCCTGATGGGGATCGATCTTGATCAAAAGTGTGCCTTGTGACGCCCATATAAATGAGAACACTGCCATCACGTAACATTATAACGGCCAAACCTGTTGGTGAACTGTGACCAGATCTGCAATGTTTAGGGTGATTCTGGTGCTCCAAAGATAATTCATTACCTATGGCAGTGGGAGGGTTTATGCTTAAGTACATTGCATATAATTGCATTGCAATTGCATTGTAATTTCAAATTTTGTATACACCTAGCAGATATGTTCCTCCAGTTATTCTGGTGGATATTAAATCTGACTTTTCAAATATGTTCCTCCAGTTATTCTGGTGGATATTAAGTCTGACTTTTCTGACATTATTAATGCATTTGCATTCTTGGGGTACTTCACACTTTTTGAGGGGTAGCTATCTATCTATCTATGAATGTTTGTATCTAACCATTTTTCCACCTGCCTGGGTCACTGGGTAGTCCATGGTGAGATGGGTAGTGCATCGCATGGCTGTGCTGAGGGAACAGGATTCGAAACCAACTTTTGGACCAACGTGGGTCACTGAGTATTTGGCAGTGTTGCCGCTTTTCAACAAACCTCTTTCATTCCAACATGGGCCACTGGTCTGGTATCACTGTTCCATGAAACTCTTTGGTGCCAACTTGGAGCACTGGGTATCTACCTCTTCGTCTGCGCTTGTCTTCAGTGAACCTCTTTGATGCCAACTGTACAAGGTTGCGTACATGTACCCTTATGTAACCCTGTGTGATGTGCTACATCTTTTTGTGACGCACCGTGTATACAGAGAGCACATATAGCTGCAATGACCTTTCATGTTTTATTTATCGACTGGCATAAAGTGTTCATTGATGGCATATCTGTTAACATGCAATCGTTTTACCATTTTTCCTTCTGTGAGAAAACTTGTACAGCCCAAGAATTTTCATACGTATTGTATTTGCACATACGTATTGTAGTTGCACAGGTATAAGCCATAATATATCTAAGTAAACCAGAAAGACGGTTTCATATGACTCAATCACAGTGAATACATAGAAACATGATACAGGTGTCACCACTAATAGCTATGACATTTAAGCATGAAGTACTGTCAACTTAGCTGTTAAGTATCAATCGTCACTTACAGTGCATACATAGATGGAGGACAAAGAAGGACGACGTAGACAAGCGCTGTCTAGGTCGTCCTTCTTTGTCCTCTGTCTATGTATGCGCTGTAAGTGACGATTGATACCATGGAATACCAACTAGCCCGTACTCAAACCTTGCTTTAGCTGTTAAGGTCAGACAATAGAAAATTCAGTGCCTGTGAAAAATAGCTTAAAATGGCTTGTGTGGGTGCTCATGAGAAAAACAGAGTATTTGTTATTGTAATGTTTCTCAAATCGCCCTTCCTAACATCTAGCCTTGTTTAGAGTAGCAAAAGCACCACGCAAGAGAAACTTCGATAATGACACTATAGGGAACAGGCGCGAAAGACTCCGTACGAGTTAGCGTATGCAGCGCAATACAGTGGCTAGGAGCAAGTGTCGTGGCACCTATGCAACTAAAAAAAATACTAGAAAACAAAAGGGCAGCTGCGCACAGGCATTTGCAAGGGATGCGCAGCCCTCATCGCCTGCCCTAGCAGAGTTCAGCTAACATTTATAGTTTTGCATGGTGGTGTTGCGATAGCAGTATATTGTATCTTAAGATACACGATACATTCTTTAATGTATCGGAAGTACAGATACTGATACACGTCTTGCCAGACGTATCATGATACAGCTACAAGATACCCAAAGAATATCTAAGATAGCATCTAACATGTATCATCAGTACTGTCCAGCACTGCAGAGTGAAGTGGGAGAGAGGAGCTCGGCTGCTGCATGACTCGTTTCTCAGCGTTTGCATGCACCAGCATGCAATGTATTTCGAAAGCCATGCGCTGCCTTCACGACAGCGACGCTGGATGGCACTGAGTGTTTTTAGGGAAGCGAAAAATAGGAGTCCCGCTGTAGTGCATGCCTCATACACAACTTTTTTCAACAGTGGCAATACGTTGGGGCCGCTGTGTTGATTCAATGCTAAACGCATTACCTTTGACAGGCTAGTAAGAGTTCTGCTCTGCTGTTTTTTTTTTCATCCTTTTTTTTAAGTCTGAAGCAATGAAGATCACGTTGATCTAAAGGTTTAACTCTCATCACAAAAGAAAAAAAAATTCATATTTTGTGATGCTGCTTTTAATGCTCAATGGTTCATTTTTCCTACACTGAGTTTGATACCTAAAAATTCTGGTTCAAAAGCAGGAGACTTGACGCATAGCCTATAATTAGTAGCATTTGTGATTTACCCAAGCTATCGAGTTTTCAATTTTACATAGACCAGCAAGCCGATTACTAAATAGAACTTGTAGCTTTTTTTTTCCCGCGAATGTATTGTTCATGATTAGAAATAAACGAGTTGCTCTAACTTTCCTTGGTGCACAATGAGGGTTAATGTGGCCTATTACAACAATTTGTAAACTTGACAGTATATTTTTTTACTGCAATCCAGTTATGGATATTTATTTATTTATTTATTCAAAATACCCCCAAAGGCCCTCATTGCGAGGGTATTACATGGGGGCTCACAAGCACTGGTTGTAGTTTGTACATACTAAAAACAAGAGAGGTTAACAGTAGTAATAATACAGTGAAATATAGTTAATATACAAGATAATTAGGTCACAATTATTACAGAGAAAACATTAGTACATATTAGGAGAACATAAGGCAACTGCACTAAAAAACACCAACAAATATCGAAAAACACTGTAAAAGTCCCAAAAAAGAATAATAATACGATTAGTCGACAAGTCGTGAGCGAATTAAATGTTGAAACTTAGTCAAGTCTGGTTCCGTGGCAATGACTGATGGTAAGGCGTTCCATTCAGTTATTGTGCGTGGTAAGAACGAAGATGCATAATGGGATGACTGGCAGTTAATGCGTTTGACTTTGTATGGATGGTCACGGCGTGGAAAAATAACTGTTGGTGACTGAAAGAAATCATCGTGAAGTGATGGATGGTGATAAAGCTTATGGAAAAGTGTTAGGCGAGAAATTTTACGGCGAAGTGCTAAGTTGTCCAAGTCAGCTTTATTCTTTAACGCGGTGACGCTGGTGTAACGTGAATAATCTGAAAATATAAATCGCGCAGCACGGTTTTGCAAGGCTTCGATGTTACTTATGATATACGTTTGTTCGGGATCCCAGATGGCAGACGCGTATTCTAGTTTAGGACGGATTAATGTTGAGTATGCTAGTTTTTTAACATGCAATGGGGCTTCTTTTAAGTTATGTTTAATAAGTCCGAGAGTACGATTTGAAGAGGCAAGGGTAAGGTTAATATGATTATTCCATGATAAGTTTGATTGAAGATTGATGCCAACGTACTTGTAAGTAGTTGCGAGTTCCACAGGGTTGTTATCAAGGGAGTAGGTGGTTAGAATTCGTGGCCTATTGGTGAAAGACATGAGTTTAGTTTTGGAAATATTTAATGGCATTAACCAATTAGAACACTATGCACTTATTGCGTCCAGGTCAGTTTGTAGTAAGTGGCTATCGGTGTTACTTGTTACACATCGGTAAACTACACAATCGTCTGCAAATAGTCTGATTTTAGATGAAACGCAACTGGGTAAATCATTAATATAAATTAGAATGAGTAAAGGACCAAGTACGCTGCCTTGTGGAACTCCAGCCATGTGCCATGTGATAAAATGCCCATTTTGCAGTCGCAGGTTTATTAATTAGAAACCAAGATTCTCGCTGCTTACTTTACTTAAGTGCAACACTTCATGCCATACAGTTACATGGGGTTTCTATGGAAATTAATTTTTTTGGCAAAGGGCCTACGATTACTTCATCCCCCTCACATGTAGGTTTAAGATTTAAGAAGATTTAAGAAAATGTTAAGTCGTCACCATAGGTGGAAAGTTTTTATTTTGCCAAGCGGGGGAAGGGGGGCGACCAGCTTTCCGAATATATATATATATATATATATATATATATATATATATATATATATATATATATATATATATATATATATATATATATATATATATATATATATATATATATATATCTTGCACTTGAAGAAACTTCGTGTGGCCTCGAAGATTTGTTCACTGAAGTGATGGCCTTATATGAGAATTTACAAGACCTCATAGTAGGAGACAGTTCAATTTCACAGCCAGAGTCCTCTCCCACCACCAAGAAGAATATGGCGTCTCTCGGTGGTGCAATCATCCTTCATGTAATTGTCGCATACTTTGATATCACTAATACTGCTTCGCCTTTCCGGCAAAACTGCAGCCTCTCTCTGTCTTCTTCTTTCTTTTTCTGTGATTCTAAATATAAGCGCTTCTGCACATGACTGCTGTTGATTCTGATTTCGAGTGAATCCGGCTTGGCCTTATTTCGGTTACTGAGTGAATTGTACAGGGTGCCACAACTATCATGCACCAATAATTAATGAAAGAGGAGTTGCATTACTCGAAGAAAACATGGTGCATATTGTTTCCAGTACAGTGGAGTAGCTGCCAGTAATTCTTTCATTCCTGAAATTTATTTCGGTTGCAATGAATTATCTAAGTTGAGAAGTACTGTCCTAATTATCTAAGTGTTAATGAGGCATTTGTAGGCACGCCTAATTACATCTGATTGCTGTGTTTTCAGCAACGTATTAATTTAGCACAATTTTCTCTGACTGGCAAACAAACCTTGCGAAATCTGAAAACTACGACGTGACTACGCTCCCACCCGCATCATAAAGCAGCACCCTCAAATAAGCTGTTTGAAAGCAACTGCGTTGCCTGTTGCAAACCGGAAGAGACGGCACATCACCTTGGTAATGGTATGAAAGCAGCACCAACAGCAGGTTTCACGGCTTCACAGCTATTCCTTCCTCTCATTTTTACGTCACACGTATTACCCGTCTCTCAAGGCCGATGATCACATTGATAACAAAAGCCCCTTGATAACGCAGCCAAAGCGCCACGCTGACCACGCATGAAGTGTGATAAGCAATGTATACGCATATAAAGAATGTCTAAAAATCCCAGCTTTGCTCGCACTACATCAAAAGAGTGTGCGCGAAGCTATATCTGGTGCGAGAAACTTGCTTTGGACCAAAGCCAAATAAAGTGAAGTTTTATTTTTCATGAAAGTGTATATGTGCTGTAAAAACAGGTTCGTGTCAAAAAAATAAAAGTAAAATAAGTAGACCGGGAAGCGAGCAACGTGTAGAGAAAAGTTAAAACGGATGCGTTCAAGACAGTAAATAAACCGTTTCTAAATGCGCCAAATTTGCACTCAGGATGTCTGCAAAAAAAAAAAAAAAATAGCGTCAGATTTTAGTGCGCCCCTATTATCTGTGAATTCGTAAGCTCCATAGAACACCAGCTGCTGCCTAGAGGAGGTGTTCGAATAGGTCTCCTTTTGCAGCTACACAGTACTGTGTCCGTTTTGTCACATGTTCAGTGGCTTTCTTGATGACCAATGCCGGAATTTTACGGCAGACATCTATTATCCTTGCCTTGGAGTAATCTGATGTCTGTCTCGATCGTGTAAGCACAATCTTTCACTTAACCCGAAAGAAAGAGAGTGGAGAGATGTCAGGTGGCCTAGCCGGCCAATTTACAGGCCGTGCCTTCTAGTCTATTGCGTGTGAAAAGTTGCATCCAAATAGTTTCGTGCTCGTCTGCTGCTGTGTGCGGGTGCTCCATTTTGCTGATACCACAGAAATGGAAGACGTGACAGTGGGACTTCGCTGTGGAACTCATCCACCACTTCAAGGCTTTGGTTCACATAACGCTGTCCAGTCAGTGTGTGATCGAAGAAGATTATACTGACATAGCACCGGCGTAAATTCCGAACCACACATTGAGTGACCACTGGTACTGGTACCGATTACGCTTTAGCCAGTGTGCTTTGTAGTCACTCCAATAGTGTACACTATGCAAATTTACTTGGGCGTTTCTGTGAGAATTGGCTTTATCTGTGCACTATGTTTCTCAAAATATCCAGTGACTCACCGGATTTTGTGAGGATCCAATTCAAGAAATCTAGATGATTCTACAGGTCCCTATCTTCCAAGCATTGGTGCTGGTCAAGATGGTACAGGTGAAAGGCCAAGTCATTTAGAATCCTCCAGGCTTGCGACTTGGAAATTGGTACCTGGGCGCCACGTCCCGCATGCTAGCATGAGGGTTTGAGGCCATGAATACTAGAACATCTGTGCGTAGGCTAGGGCTCAAAGATAAAGAGTCCTATGCCGCTGTTTCTTGAAGCTGCCGGTTTGTCTCCTGTTTTCATCATTTCTGATGATAGTTGACGTGTTTGGTCTACCACCACACTTTCATGGCTGATCTATATTTGCGGCTTTCCTCTTGTCACTTGCAGCTTTCATGCAAGGATCAGTTTTTACTCATTAGAGAAAGACATCTCTACTCGGACGAAACAAAACGCACCCTTAAACATTCGCACTGATGTCAATTCACTTTTGTGGTGATATAGGTCTTGTGGCAAAAACAAAAAAGAAAAGAATCATCCGTGTACTTTATATATGCCAACAGCTATCACAGCTTGTTTACAACTAACACCAAACGCGACATGTTACTTTGGCCGAGGCGCAGCAAATAAGGCACTATCTTGATCACTATGTTTTACAGCAAAGCTGTATATGGCTAGCCGATTCGTCTGTTGTTAGGTACGGGACCATTCATTTCCTGAGCCTACTTCGAGTTCCCCAGACCACATCGAATCGCACCACAGCTGATTAAGGAGCGCAGAAGCACGGATGCCACATTCCTGAGGCACGACACGTGCAAACAAGTTGGTGGACCCCACTTCGTGTGCAGCTGGTGGAGCTATTCACTGCTTGGCTCTTCCCGAAAGTGAGGGGAAGGGACTCTTCCGTCCTGGCACTGTTGCGGGTAAAATGGGTCCCGAAGAAAGACGGCTGTAATGGGCACGTTGCAAGTGCTAGGCGGCGCCCTGTCTTTCCGACCCCTAGCGCCATCTGACGAATAGTTGCGCGAATGTGGTAGGATTACTCGCGGCGTCAGCAGCCCGCGCTGCGTGTTTGGCGTCCTGTCAAACGGTAGCGATGGCGCGAAACAGCGTGCCGATATTAATTTATCCGGGTTTCGGGAATTACAAGATCTTCATAGCTTTTTTCGTGAAAAGAATTTAGAGAAAGGAAGTTGTCTATTTGAAGTGGGGCACGTCTACGACGTGAGGGAAGTGTTGAACTCGCACTGATCGGAAGTGACTGCTAGGTGTATTCCACAAACGAAAAATAACGCACCAGCGAGATGCGTGAAGCTCAGCGTAAGTTACTTCGTTATCTACGGTGTGGACGCATGAAATTGTAGGTGACATTGATTCTTGAAGATCAGCGACAGCAGACAAATCCTAGCGGGGAGCTGCGATTGCCGTGCTGGCATAGCAGGGAAGTGCAAGGACGCCGCGGTAGTTTCCCTGTACATACAGGACAGCAAATACGAATCCAAAACATCTCTTCCAAGAACGTGGGGCGTACGAACGACTCGTAAGACCTACCCGAGGTATTCTAACGTTGCTCTCCCCAAACACAATAAAAGGGGAAGAGCTTACCAGTTGTGTTAGACTACGCTGGGAAAATATTTTCGCCCAAGTTACTGGAAGTGCGATACTTTTATGTTGCGATTTTCCAGTGCGTGCAAAGAAGGTTCCAATAGACCACGCCGTCAAAAATTTTGGTGATCTCAACTGCCCCTTAGTTGATATGCTAGCTGGGCGCAGAAGGGAGGGGTTCCAGCTCAAACAGCTGCAACCCCTCCTCAAATCTCTCAGCAAGCCCTAGCACTCTTTGAATGGGAGAGGATTGGGAAAGAGTTCCACTGCTTTACTGCGGTACAGTGTGGAAACAAACTACTTTGTTTGCTGCATATCCTGGTACACACTGCAGGTGTCCCGTCATACGGTCGGCTTGGAAACCTGTAAAACTTTGTTTCTCGTGAGTTGGTGTACGTGCTGTTGCAGCACACTACGCAACAGCTCGTGTTGCACTTCGCCATTGCTCAGAAAAGGCAACAGCTACGCGCGAAACAATGCGCAGACAGGCTTTCCGAACGCAAGCGGGCCGATCGTATCCTGCCAGTTCCGCGCTCGCCGCCGCGAGGGGCGCCCTTGTAGGCGCGGGAATAAAGCCTTCGCGGGAACTACGTTCGCAACCTGCCTATGCGCCGTGACAACCTGGCGGCATCGCCCCCTACCCTCTAGGGTGACGGCGCATTGCAAGTCAGCAAGGCAAGACCGCAGGGGGACCAAGGAGCGACTCTCTTCGCCGGGTGTGACTCCATCGCACGGGCGCCTACCATTGGCCGAAAATGAAGACACCCGAGCGGGCTCGCCGATTGGCCGAAAATGGCGTCACCTGAGCGGGCTCTCCCATTGGCCGAACGTTACGTGTCTTATCAACACCGAAGGGCTTAAAAGACGCAGAACGGGAGCAGCAGAAGAAAATTCAGCATCCCTTGATTCATCTCTCTCTAACTTCTTGCGACGGACCACAGCGTCCGAGTTGCTGCCGGCCCGTAATGACTTTTAAGACTGTTAATATATGCTCACTGTAAATAATGTAAATAAACTCCCAAGTTTTCATCTCAAAGTCCTCCTCAACTCCTACACCGTCTGTTGCCTGTAAGCCAAAAACTCCTCTGGCACAACCCCACGCGAATGCACAAAAAAAAAAGTGAAAGAGAGGTGCGTGATTGGCTGCGCCAGTAGTGATGCCATTGCTGTCTGTCGCAGCCAAGTGGGCGCGCAGCAGTTTCTCTCCCGCTCCGAAATGGGTAGGCCACGTGCCATACGTACTCCTGAGGAGCAGGCAGCTTTCGATCAGCAACGTGGCAAGCAAAACCGGGAGCGAGCTCGTCTATGCCACGCCATGCCGATACTGCAGCCCGGGCAGAACAGGCTTGTGCAGCTGAGCGCAAGCAGCAACTGCGTACCGAGGATCCGGCAGCCTACTAAGCCGTCGTTTAATGAACCAATCGGGATTAACCCAGTGATAAACACAGGGGCCGCATGTTTCAGCTTCGCTGGTTAACCATATCTGTACGGAATTCTTGGGTGGCTATTTCTTTCTTTATTATCTTCATTTCGTTCTGGCTAACATGGAAGGAGCCTGTTCGAGGGCGCTGCTTTATGATGCGGGTTAAAACCCCTTAAACTTCGTAAAGTAGTGCCACGCTTTGAAGAGCCGCCTCCTCCTCGCGCGCTCTGGTCGAGGCCGACACCGCGTCTCTATTGGCCTAATAGCATCACGGGGGCTGTCGTGCCGGCTTCTTTTGTTTACAGTCGTGCGTCAGCGCCATTTTCGCTTGAGAAGCATCTATGAGTGGCGAGGAGCACATGTTGCGCCGTTGTTATTCTGTATTGTTTCGTAATCGGTGCCACAGTCGAGGAGGGAGCGTGAAAGAGAGGAAAAATGAGATAGAATGAAGGCGAATGAGGAGAGTGTCGCTACTTTACGAAGTTTAAGGGACATATTTCGCAGGGTTTGTTTATTAGTCGGAAAAAATTCGTACGCAATAATTTAGTATGTCGCTGAAAATACCGCAGTTAGGTGTCCCTTGGCTGTGCCTACAAACGTTTCATCGACACTTTGATAATTATGATAGTACATCTGGAGTTAGATAATGAATTACAATTACCTAATTAAATCTCACTAAAGAAAAAATCATGGTACCTACTCTACTATACTGGGAACAATATGCACTAGATTTTCTTTGAGCAACGCATTGCTCTTCTTTTTTAATCTTTGTGCATGATAGTTAATTGGGACACTCCTGTAGATCACGAGCATATATGCACAACTGATAAATTGCATGCAAGTTCATCGGCGGCAAACGGGACATCGTTAGGTTTCCCATGTGAAGTGTGCAAACAATGTCTAACTGATCGCAGGCAGAAGCTCACGCTGTAGCTTAAAGGAGGTGTCGTATAAGCGCTTTCTAATTAACCATAGAGCAAGACCACTTCCAATGTCACCTATTTTACGCACGGCTCAGAACTATTGTTTGCGGCCTGTCTCACCACTGAGAATTTGCCTTTGAGCGAAAGTCTCAGTCACCCTCACCCATCCACCCTCCTCACATCCGACGTCTCGGCCTTGCGCGCCACTTCAGTACCAGTGCCGTCTCCTAGCTCCGGAAAGACTTCTCCAATGCATGAGACAGACAGCCAAGACCGTGAACAGTTCGATGTACCTCCCTCCAAGCACGACTAGTGAACTTGCGGTAAGCGCTGAAAGTTTTCATTTTCTCATTTTCTTTTTTTTTCCACACTACATTTAAGTGCTGTTCAGTTCTGCCACTTCTACGTCGGATAAATCGAAGTTTTTAGACATGTAGGGCCCTCTGGGCTGTACTTGTAGGCGATAAGGTAGCCTCGCCACCTATGGGATTATCTGACTGAGCTATGTCGAATGCTCGGTTGCCATAGTTGGAATTAAGTTAAAATCTCTCTACAAGATTTTTTTTTCCACGATGGTGAGCTTCAAATTCACCTCCTCAAGTGCACAACATATGCAGGCTTGGAGTAACACCTGTCACCGGCAAAATTTTGCCGAGAGCGAGTACGGCTATGCTAATCCAAATACAACCAAATTATGGATGCCCACTAAGCTTCAACAAGACACTCCCTCACCAGAACAGGAATTGGCCTTGTGGGGATGCGCGACTCTCGCGCGTCCCCTGATATGTTTTTCCCGCATGGCGCGTCTCCTGTAATCCGGCTTCGCCGCGTGGCCTGCGTGATGCCCGCGGCGGTCGATGTGGTTGAGGCGCAGTGCGAGAGATGGCGCGAGTGTTGCGCTGCTAACGCCGCCTCACGGCAGGGTTACTTGTGGGCGCAGGGGAGAACAGACTGTCTCTTTCCCGGCGGGTCGGGGAACAGCGTGGACGTCCCGCGTGCGCGCCGACCCATGCATCTGCGAGACCGCGTCGCGTGGCCGCCTTCGAACGCGCCACCATTCGCGTGACCGTACACGCGAACGACCAGGCGTTGGGATTCAGCATGGGGCGAACATATTAGCTCGCTATCCGGTCGCGGTGAATCGGACTTCCTAGATTTGTTGCGCGCCCATCGGCATGTTTTGTGGATAGCAACTCGGCTAGCAGGCATTGACCTATGAAAGGTGCAATAAATGCCCTTGTGATTGTTTGCACTACTGTACGTGTTGTTGTTCCTTTGTCCCAAGAGCACGGAGGAGAACCCCACATCTGAGACGCGCTATGCGGGAAAAACATCAGGGGACGTGTGAGAGTCGCGCATCCCCACAGCCTATCTGGCGCAGTATTCGGCCACCCCTCCCAAATTACACATTCAATTACCCAATGGCCCTCAGTCCCCAGCAGCATCAGAGCACCTGACCAAGGTGGCAGTCAGACCTGTAATGCAGTAGAAGGTGCTAAGAATCTGGGTCCAGACAGGCCACCAATCAAAACTGACACTTGCATTGTGTACACCCGAACCCTCTCGAGTGAGGCTAACTTAGCAGGACTCTTTGAGGAACTATCAGACATTGTTTGGGATATCATCGGCCTTAGTGAGATTAGAACTGGTGAGGCTTATACATTGCTGAATAATGGACATGACCTCTGCTATAGAGGTCTCCCAGATAAGCGATACGGGGTAGGATTCCTAATCCATAAGGACATAGCGGGCAACATTGATGAATTCTCCAGCATCAACGAGAGGGTAGCTGTAGTAATGAAATTCAATAAGAGGTATAGAATAAAGGTATTACAAACCTATGCTACAACGTCCAGTGACGATCGATGTAGATCAGTTTTATGAAGATGTTGAATTAGCGATGAGAAAAGTGAAAACTCTATACACAGTAGTAATGGGCGACTTCAGTGCAAAAGTAGGGAAAAAGCAGGCTGGTGAACAAGCAATTGGCAACTACGGTGTCGATTCTAGGAACGCTAGAGGAGAGATGCTGGTGGAACTCGCAGAAAGGAATAAGCTTCAAATAATGAACGCCTTTTTCAGGAAGCGTAGCAACAGAAAGTGGACCTGGAAAAGCCCTAATGGTGAAACAAGAAATGAAGTTGACTTCATACTTTATGCTGATCCTAGCATAGTGCAAGATGTAGAAGTGATGGGTAGGGTAAAGTGCAGTGATCAGAGGTTAGTGAAGGCTAGGATTCACCTCAATTTGAAGAGAGAAAGAGCAAAATTGGTCAAGAAGAAACAGGTCAACCTAGAGGCAGTAAGTGTAAAAGCAGTCAAGTTCAGGCTGGTACTTGCAAACTAATATGCAGCCTTAGAACAGAGATGATGACATAGAGCTAATGAATGAAACCATAACTAGGCTGGCTTCAGAGACAGCAATTGAAGTGGGAGGCAAGGTATCAAGGCAACCAGTAGGCAAGCTCTCCCAAGTAACAAAGGACCTAATAAAGAAACGACAAAAAATGAAAGTGTCCTACTAAGAAATAGAAGTTGCAGAACTGTCAAAACTGATTAACAAGGCAAAAATAAGATATTTAAAAATATAACATGAGAAAGACTGAAGAAGCTGTAAAAAATGTATGCAGCGAAAATGGTTCAGTGAGAAAGAAACTTGGCATAGAACAAACCAAGATATATGCACTGAAAGATAAGCAGGATAATATCACCAGCAATCTCAAAGATATAGTAAAAGAAGCGGAAGAATTCTATACCAACCTGTACAGTACCCACAGGAGTCGGGACAGGCTGGCTTCAGGAAGGGATGCTCTACAATGGATCATGAATTAAAGCATGAACTAAAATCTGCATGTCCGCACCAACAATGATGCAGTACTATTAATTAGCCACAATAAAGTAAGTGAAAAGGTCGAGGTAATTCAAAAGAAACCTCAAATGATGTGGGTGACAAAACTCTGGCAATGACACGTTAGGTTGGCGGACGAGCTTGTAGGCTTCGGCATCGCCAGGAAGAGGGAGGGGGCTCGCTCCCCCCCCCCCCTCTGAAAATCTCCGGAGCTCGAGCCCCGACTTTGTTTTTTTTTACATCTGCGTTTTTTGTCGTTTCCCTACTTCCACCATTCTTCCTATCGCCTTTAATCTCTACTGCGGTCATGTTTACTTTTCCCATAGAGTTTCTCACTATAGTGAGAAACTCTGACTTTTCCCCTGCTCTCGCTGAAACCAAGGACTTCAAGGAGGCCACTGGTGCCTAAATCGACCACGGGGCAGATATCTTCACATTCTAATAAAACATGCTCCATCGTTTCCCCAGCTTTACCGCAGCCCAAGCACATGCTTCAATTTTGCTTGACTCTTTCCGCTGTGCTATTACGACTATTACTATTACGAGAACTGTCTAACCCAATATCCACTTGATTAAATTTTGTTCCCCGTTAAATAGTTATTTTCTCGATAGTTTACCTATAAAGAAAAGAAAGGAATAATGAACATACAATATTGTTCCAAACATATCCGTTTTTGAAGTATTGAAATCTTGTGCTTTTTGGTAAAGGAAATGTAATATTTCCGCGATATGTCTTCTTCTGCGACTTGCACACTGGTCTCCACGTACTCTTGCTCTCATAATAGCGGTCGTTGCATGCGCACCTGCATATATGCATGGCGAAAATAAATTTGATTCTGATTTCATAATTTGCTCTAACTACTAGAATTCGATCAGTCCAGAACAAAACATGGAACCGCCCTTTAGCCGGAAGCTGATCTAAGTGCTAGATGAAGTGTCAATAACGTCTGAATGTGATGGTTGCTGTTTTTCCCCGTGTGAACAGCCGTCATCGCTTTTGTATAACTGGGCTATTCCGTCATCATATATTGGTCCCTCAACATTTGTTACCCAAAAGTAACAACAACAAAAAATTGCTGCCCCTTACTTCTTCAAAGCACTGCGCAGCCTGTCGGAACGCATTGGCACGTGTGAACGCATGGCCTGAAGGCTCAATTTCAAAGCGTTTGTTCAATTGCTGCCTGAACCACTCGCGAAGACTTTTCGTGACATGTTAGTTTATTATGCTCGCTTTTCTTGTGACCGATGAGAAGACATTAAATTTGGCGGCCTCTGCAAGACAGAGCAGCACCTATGCAGCTTCTTAAATATAAGGATCGCCTCAGCGGCTGTCGGATTGTGTACATGGTCCCATGCATGTGACACGTCACTCAGAAACCAATTAAACACTTGCCGTATATGCACGTATAACGTATATGACGCGAACACGAATATAACGTGAGAATGGCCTTTCGGTCTCAGAAAAAAAAGACTATATATATATATATATATATATATATATATATATATATATATATAAAGAAACCTATATAAAATTGCCTATTGTAAGCTGTTCCATGATTTCAGACAAATTTATAACTATATTAGGTAAAGCTGTATAGGTAAAACTATACTGAATAAAAAAAGATATTCCAAATAGTCTGTACATTTATTGCGACGCACTATAGCGTATGCCTCCATGTTAATTTTTCCGCGTGCAAGTGCTTTTGTGGTACTGCCTTGGGCGTACGTGTTTCTGAATTTCTCATCTTGGTCTCAGATAGATCGACAGCGCAGCAGCGCCAGATTTCCCTCTAGGTAATGTAGTGAGAAACTCTATGTCTACGGTTGACTGGTTCGCGGCTGTTTTGTTGTAACGAGCTGCTTGTCTATAGTTGACGATTTTTGATAACACAGTGACAGTGATGTTACAAGGTGTTCCGTATTTTCCATACCCAATTCGCACGCTCCGCATCAGGCGGATTGAGTGACTTTAGAGCTGTCGAAGCAATGCCTCCTTTACTAGATGCCTGCCGCGTGAGCCGAGAAGCTGGGTCCTGCCCCTTTCCTCTTTACTCTTCCCCACCCGTGTCAACCCGGGTCGGCTGCGAGCGCTAGCTGCGGTGGCCGCTGCAAACATAAATCACGTAGCCCTGCCTCCGAGATTTTAGCGGCGTCTGATGCGATCCCGGAGGCACAGGACCCACAGTCTCTCGTCAAGCCATTGGTCGAGCGCGCGCCAGCCTAGTAATCGTCACTTCCTCCGCAACAGGAAGTGGGTCGGCTGCGAGCGCCGTCTCTCCGCGACTACCCTGAACTACGGGAACCTCCGCTCCAATAGGAAGACTAGCGACGCGGCAGGCATCTAGTAAAGGAGGCATTGGTCGAAGCAACGGCGATACACAAGCGTGCGCAGCGCTCCCGCCCGCGCCTCAAACATCAGCGCACTGCCCAGACAATTGGCAGACCACGAGACAAGGTCATTGAATAAAGAACCAACTTTGACTACGTGTTCTGTGACGTGACGGCCTCGATGTGTCTCTTGTCAGTTAAAGTCCTTTTATTGTCGGTCGGTCGCGAACGCCACCTCGCGATGCTTGTACACAACTGAGGTCAGGCCCGTTGCGCTGGTAGCTCAAGGACCTGAACATTGCCCCCGACCACGGAGACCTCGGGGGCGATGTTCAGGTTAGCTCAAGGCTCGAGCCATCCCGCATGCATCCAGTCAAGGAGGCAATGGCCCGCATTCCCTCGTTTATCTCGTGTTAACAGCCGCCGCCAGATACTTTATACGGGTGTTACACGGCGCACTTTTGATTGCGATCAAGCCCGATCCACCCGATCCGGGTCGAATTTCTCGGTTGTGATTGGCTCCTTTGCACAAAATGCTCGAGAGAGCCAATCGCAGTCGAGAATTCCGATCATGATCGGTGCCGATCACGATCAGAAGTTTGCGTGTGACACCGGTGTTAAGTTTCGGTTCGTGGCGATATGCGCTTCTCACATAACTTTGCAAGAAACTCTACTAAACGAAGCTACTTTAAGCATAGAGAAATGAACATAAACAACGTGTATATTTTTCTATTCGTTAGGCTTTAGCGCTTATGCAACACGTATATTCACTGCCACGCTGACTGCGAAAGTATTTTTGAGTGATGATGATAGTGTTTAGAAGAAGCCTGACGTCTGCCGTCGACTTGCACAACTCCGACATTCACCTGACCAAAAACACTCGTGTGTTTAGTCATGTGACCAACCAGCATGGCTAGCATTTTGGAGTACGGTGGTAGTGGTTGTGCATTCCTTTCGTTCATATGACTGGAAGAAGCTTCGGTATGGAGCTACCATAAAAACGGAGGTGTGCCATGGGTGCGAGAGACTCGAAGCCTTGTTCAATTACCAATGAAGATGCTTCCAAAAGAGGTAATAGTTCGTCTGCGGCGAGGCCCATCGACGTTGTTAAGCCTAAAGAGCTTGTCGAAAACTGATGGTGATTTTACGTAATAATGTGGAAAAGCGACCTGCGAACGAGCTACGGTGTTTTTCCTAGTGGCGAATCGCCAAAGACAGTCGTACATTTACGCTAAAGTTGACATATGTTTTCCGACTGCAATAGTGCTGCTGTTATCTCACGTTTGTTTACTCGTTCATTCAGACCGTTTACCTTTTTCGTTATGTTTTAGTCCCTCTGGTTATGCTCAGAATTCTTAGCCAATAGATTGGGGACCGAACACCGGCGTACTTATCAGTGTTTTGACACGATTTGCTAGAATAATCTGAGTGAGCACTACTTTCTCCGGGGCAGCAGACGTGCGCCTGGCTCCGTCAGCTGTTCCACCTTGACGTCTATTAAGGGTTAAATCGCTAAGGGAGGCTAGGTTTGCTTGCAACATAAATGTATTCTTTTGACTACTGATGTTGTCTAGACGCGGTAGCTGCACCCGACACCTTCGCAGATGCGCCGTTCTGATCCGAAGTTGAGGTAGCTCAGTTTCGTGCATATTACGCGCGTTCTACTCACAGAAACAGCTTTGGTTATAATGTGCACATCCCATAGCAGTACTGGCGAAACGTGCGTCTGTTTACAGCGCTGAAAGTGCCAACTAGTAAAACGAAGAAAGAAAGGTTCTGGTAGGCGTTTTTTTTTATTCGGAATGTGAAGTATATTGTGATGTGCTGAGCTTATTCTCGCTGATGAATGGGCGCCTAGCATCATATTTGAGTTAAGTGTTATCACTGTCAGGTATTTGTATCTATGTGCACCGTTTGTAATTTTTTTGGTATTTGCTACATTTGCTCTGCAGTGGCCGAAAACAATGGGTTTATGTTGTGCCTTGTGTTCTGTTTGCGCTTCCGCTGTGATTAGCATTTTTGTGCCACATTTTTGTACAAGCAGAACTGTTATCTGCAGCAGGGCTTGTGTGATTGTGAGTTAAGATTATGTTCATGGAAAACAATATTTTGCATTAGTCACTACATTCCTGCAGCCATTAAACTAATTCAAGAAGGTGATTTCTGGCCTTTTGTGTTTGGATGCGGCACACATTCAGTCAATTTCCCACGGTAGCCGTCACGGTGTTGCAGAATTGCAGTGATATGCTGGATGTCATTAAGGGAGCCCAGTATTGTCTTTTCAGCTAAACTACACCACTCATTTTATTCAAAGGAAGATTTTGCTCAACGATAGATGCTTCATGCAAAATAAACTTGAAGTGTGCATAATTTGCAGTAATGCCAGACAAACCAGGCAGATTTTGACGTTAGACAGAACAGTGGCGCTGTCTGTTATCAGGAGGAGGAATCCACTCCTCATTTTATCCTTTCTAAAGATAATTTGTCCTTCTAAGGCAGACAGTGCCACCATTTCTCTCACTGAGAAAAATTTGTTCAATCCAGTACCACTGTGCATAACATGTACTTCCGATTTCATCACAATCATCGGCCCATTTCTAAAACTGCCAGACCAGCTACAGGATGAAGGTGTCTCCCAGAGATCTCAATTACCCATATCTTGTGCTAGCTGATTCCAAGTTATGCTTGCGAATTTCTTAATTTCATCACACCACCTAGTTCTCCTGCGCCCTCAACTGTGCTTGCCTTTCCTTGTACCCATTCTGTAACTCTTAACAGACCACCTATTATCAGTGCAGTGCATTACTTTGGATTTATTCTCGGCTAAATTGTGAACGAACCCGCCGTGGTTGCTCAGGGGCTATGGTATTAGGCTGCTGAGCACGAGGTCGCGGGATTGAATCCCAGCCACGGCGGCCGCATTTCGATGGGGGCGAAATGCGAAAACACTCGTGTACTTAGATTTAGGCGCACATTAAAGAACCCCAGGTGGTCAAAATTTCCGGAGTCCTCCACTACGGCGTTCCTCATAATCAGAAAGTGGCACGTAAAACCTCATAATTAATTTTTTTTTTCTAAATTGTGAATGAACAGGCCATGCCTCCATAACATACAGAGTACGTGGCGTCATTGAACAGTTGAAAAGTTGTCATTGTGTGAAAATTGTGAACCAGAGAAGCGTCGATTAAACCAACACTGCAAAATTAGATAACTCGAGCTAAATTGAAAAACTAGGCATCTTTATTATTGTGTTCACCAGTCACAGTGAGAAGAGAGCTTTTGCAAGCAAGGAAAGAAGAAAATCAGAGTAGCGGTACTACTGTGATACCTCAGATCTGACATCGGAACTGGCCGACTCAGAGAGCAGCAGAGGGATTGGGGATTACTTCAACTCATCCGTTTTAGCACAGGCTTTTCAAATTGAGGAAAGGTAGCGGGACCTTTGGTGGAAATTTTCTAGGCAACAGTCGTATAGCTCACAGCTTCCTTCAGCTGATAGTCGGCATTTGTGTTGTCCACTTCTCTTGTGTCAGTGTCTGCACACCTTACCCCTTCTTTGCGTTATGAGATATATTCCCACACAGAAAACTGTGGTAGACTTCCAGATGAATCGTCTATCAATCTGACTTGGCCTGTTTCATTTAGTGTCCCTTTAAGGCACGTAATGTGCTTGCTTGTCATATCATTGCAACAAAAAGAGCTCTTTTAATACGTTGTAGTGTCTTGCCTTCTGTGACCAGCTACTAGGGAGCTGACGTATAAAACTGCCAGACTAGCTGTGTTGATGCCTTGTGTGCTTAGCATGGCACATTCCATCAACTTGCATGGTTCTCTTTCTAAATCATTTAAAGTGGCTTGTTTTCTCATGAGTGGCAATTTCAAAACCACCTGGCTTTTATCTTGCTCAAATCTCATAATACATTTATGACTAACTTTTAATATGTCATATGATTTTCACCGATTCGAACATTGGCACGCATCAAGGTTTTACCATATCCTTCATTGTATACTTGTAGACCGTTGGCAGGCACTGAGAGGAATGCTACAGAGATGGAGCTTATGCACATGTATTACTGTGTAGTCCAGCAGAATGTGAGTGTTTTCTGTTTAGGTTTAGTGAGGCAGATGCTTAATCAGCATAGCTTGGTACTTGCGATGGTTTCACATTTGTCAAAACTTGGGAAGAGAGAAGGAGAAAATAACTTTCAAATTGAACACTTAGTAGTGCATTTTATATTACTTTAGTACAAGTGCTGTAATAAGTAAAATATTTATCTTTTTGGCCTCCAAATTAAGTGTGAGTCAGGCTTTGGGATTATTTTCAGGAGTGCTGTCAGGCATGTGCTTATTACTTCTGTAGCATTCCCTCATTGCCACAGAAAGTTGTCTGCGAGTATAGATATTAGAGTTGAAAAGAATGAGACAAAGCAGGAATGCAAATAACAAAGTGCTGACTTGCAACTAACGTTTATTGTGGGATGGAACATACACTGGAGAGAAAAAAACTGCAAGAGGAAACAAATCTGGACAAAGTGATTACGTATAGTTTCATGCTGCATGCCACTAATCCAGCCACATACATGGTAGTCACATGGGAGCAGGACATTGCGACATATAGACATTTGCTGTGGCGCGCTTGGGCACCTCCTATGCTGCTACTCATTGTCAGTGTCGATGCAGTCGCATAGCAGGCTCAAGCTGGAACAAGTGTCAAAATGTCTGTTTCATACTCCCTGGTTTATTATCTTTTTCATGACGTCACAACACTGTAGAAACGAAAATGAAACTAGGTGCAGTAAAGCTATTAGGTTAAGTTATTTGGGGCGCTTTTAGGATCTCGAGTGTTTTTTTTTTTAATTTATAAGTGCACAAAGTCCCTGGCCTTCATTTAAAGCAAAAAAGAAAAGAGTTGGAAATATGTCAGTACCCCTTTAAGTGTGTGCACATAAACTATAAGTATGTCTCGCTTGCTATATTGACACACGTCACAATGTTGGGCATTACAGGTGAGCGCTAACTTGTTCTCATGATGACTTACTATTATAAATAAGCATTTCTTTGATTGCACTCAAGGTTTTTCTTGCTTGCTATCCTTTGAGGCATTAATTTGTGTGAGAGAGAGAGAGCTATTTGAACTTGGAATGTTTTTCACACCATATCTTTTTCTTCACTCCATTGGAATGACATTGCCTCAATTGCTTTCTGAGCTATATCTGTGTCAGATGTCTGAAAGAAGGCTGCCATGTATACGTAACAGTTTTAAGTGTTTCAAGGAGTACACCATGCACTTATAATTTAGGACTGCCTCTTCAGCTTGTTGCATTTCCTTTAGGTGCAGATGCTTTGGGTTAGTATAATAAAAAGAAGGGATCCAAAGAATACATAGGATTCAAAATGCAGCTGTTGCTTTGGTAAGACAACACCCCTTTTTGATACATTGGCTATAGCCTGAGGTTTCACTTGTGATGTTCACTTTTACATTTGCAAGTTCGAATTGTTATCCCCTGTTATTTTTAGCAGTTCATTGCGGTCAGCCATCCATCTTCATGACGATATGCAGGCTTATGATATCACAGTAACAATTTTCATCATCATCATCACCAGCCCGGTTATGCCCACTGCAGGGCAAAGGCTTCTCCCATACTCCTCCAACTACCCCGGTCATGTACTAATTGTGGCCATGTTGTCCCGGCAAACTTCCTAATCTCATCCGCCCACCTAACTTTCTGCCGCCCCCTGCTACGCTTCCCTTCCCTTGGAATCCAGTCCGTAACCCTTAATGACCATCGGTTATCTTCCCTCCTCATTACATGTCCTGCCCATGCCCATTTATTTTTCTTTATTTCAACTAAGATATCATTAACTCGCGTTTGTTCCCTCACCCAATCTGCTCTTTTCTTATCCCTTAACATTACACCTATCATTCTTCTTTCCATAGCTCGTTGCGTTGTCCTCAATTTAAGTAGAACCCTTTTCGTAAACCTCCAGGTTTCTGCCCCGTATGTGAGTACTGGTAAGACACAGCTGTTATATACTTTTCTCTTGAGGGATAATGGCAACCTGCTGTTCATGATCTGAGAATGCCTGCCAAGCGCACCCCAGCCCATTCTTATTCTTCTGATTATTTCAGTCTCATGATCCGGATCCGCAGTCACTACCTGTCCTAAGTAGATGTATTCCCTTACCACTTCCAGTGCCTCGCTACCTATCGTAAACTGCTGTTCTCTTTCGAGACTGTTAAACATTAATTTAGTTTTCTGCAGATTAATTTTTAGACCTACTCTTCTGCTTTGCCTCTCCAGGTCAGGGAGCATGCATTGCAATTGGTCCCCTGAGTTACTAAGCAAGGCACTATCATCAGCGAATCGCAAGTTACTAAGGTATTCTCCATTAATTTTTATCCCCAATTCTTTCCAATCCAGGTCTCTGAATACCTCCCGTCAACACGCTGTGAATAGCATTGGAGAGATGGTATCTCCCTGCCTGACCCTTTTCTTTATTGGGCTTTTGTTGCTTTCTTTATGGAGGACTATGGTGGCTGTGGAGCCACTATAGATATCTTTCAGTACCTTTACATACGGCTCATCTACACCCTGATTCCGTTATGCTTCCAAGACTGCTGAGGTTTCAACTGAATCAAACACTTTCTCGTAATCAATGAAAGCTATATATGAAAGTTGGTTATATTCCACAGATTTCTCTATCACCTGATTGATAGTGTGAATATGGTCTATTGTTGAGTAGCCTTTACGGAATCCTGCCTGGTCCTTTGGTTGACAGAAGTCTAAGGTGTTCCTGATTCTATTTGCAATTATCTTAGTAAATACTTTGTAGGCAACGGACAGTAAGCTGATAGGTCTATAATTTTTCAAGTCTTTGGCGTCTCCTTTCTTATGGATTAGAATTATGTTAGCGTTTTTCCAAGATTCTGGTACGCTCGAAGTCATGAGACTTTGCATATACAGGGTGGCCAGTTTTTCTAGAAAAATCTGCCCGCCATCTTTCAACAAATCTGCTGTTACCTGATCCTTCCCAGCTGCCTTCCCCCTTTGCATAACTCCCAAGGCTTTCTTTACTTTTTCCGGCGTTACTTGTGGGATTTCAAATTCCTCTAGACTATTCTCTCTTCCATTATCATCGTGGTTGCCACTGGTACTGTATAAATCTCTATAGAACTCCTCAGCCACTTGAACAATTTCATCCATATTAGTAATGATATTGCCGGCTTTGTCTCTTAGCGCATACATCTGATTCTTGCCTATTCCTAGTTTCTTCATCACTGCTTTTAGGCTTCCTCCGTTCCTGAGAGCCTGTTCAATTCTATCCATATTATACTTCCTTATGTCAGCTGTCTTACGCTTGTTGATTAACTTCGAAAGTTCTGCCAGTGCTATTCTAGCTGTAAGGTTAGAGGCTTTCGTACATTGGCGTTTTTTCATCAGATCTTTCGTCTCCTGCGGTAGCTTATTGGTATCCTGTCTAATGAAGTTGCCACCGATTTCTATTGCACTCTCCTTAACGATGCCCATAAGATTGTCGTTCATTGCTTCAACACTAAGGTCCTCTTCCTGAGTTAAAGCCGAATATCTGTCCTGCAGCTTGATCCGGAATTCCTCTATTTTCCCTCATACCGCTAACTCATTGATCAGCTTCTTACGTACCAGTTTATTCCGTTCCCTCCTCAAGTCTAGGCTAATTCGAGTCCTTACCATCCTATGGTCACTGCAGCGCACCTTGCCGAGCACGTCCACATCTTGTATGATGCCATGGTTAGCGCAGAGTCTGAAGTCTATTTCATTTCTAGTCTCGTCATTCGGGCTCCTCCACGTCCACTTTCGGCTATCCCGCTTGCGGAAGAAGGCATTCATTATCCACATCTTATTCTGTTCTGCAAAGTGTACTAATAACTCTCCCCTGCTATTCCTAGTGCCTATGCCATATTCCCCCACTGCCTTGTCTTCAGCCTGCTTCTTGCCTATCCTGGCATTGAAGTCGCCCATCAGTACAGTGTATTTTGTTTTTACCTTACCCATTGCCGATTCCACGTCTTCATAGAAGCTTTCCACTTCCTGGTCATCATGACTGGATGTAAGGGCATACACCTGTACGACCTTCAATTTGTACCTCTTATTAAGGTTCACAACAAGACCTGCCACCCTCTCGTTAATGCTGTAGAATTCCTGTACGTTAGCAGCTATATTCTTATTAATCGGGAATCCGACTATTCCTTTCTGCTATTCTGCTAATCTGCTATTCCTTTCTGTGTTTCTTCAGTGGTTTAAGCGGCACTCTTCCTGCTCCTGTGTTAACACCATTATCGGCCAATCATGAATGGTGGCTGACAAGAAAGAAATAGAACTGAACGAAACAAATCCTTACGTTACACTGTGTAGTAGTGTTGCAAAGGCACTTCAACTTTCACTGATCTAAATCCTGAATTTTGACATGTGTAAGTGGTTCAAGTGTGGTAAATCAATATTGGAGTTCTACATGGGCCTGTACAAGCACTTATCAAATATCTTTGTTTAGAGTCAACTTATTTCAAGTGTTTCTGTTTGTTTGTTCAGTCGCCCTGGGTAGCCTTTATTGGCTTCATTATTCAATTTCTCTATCTTGTACAATTAATTAGCTGGAGAGCAGTATTTTGATTTATCATCCCAGCAGGGTTTTAACTCCATAAGCAGTTTCGACAACCTCGGCTAGTTATGAGCGATTGTCACTTTTTACAGTAAAGCTGTATATGGCTAGCCGATTTGTTTGTCCGTCTGTCGCCTGTGCGCCGAAAACTGCTCCGGCACAATCCCATGCACATGTGAAAAAGAGAGAGAGAGAGGCACACTATCGGCTGCACCAGCAGTGACGTTGCTCTCCATCACAGCCGAGCGCGCACACATCAGTTTCTTTTAGGCTCCGAAAAGGGTAGGCCATGCGTCGTACATACTCCTGAGGAGCAGGCAGCTTTCGATCAGTAACACTGTGAGCAGAACTGGGAATGAGCTCTTCTGCGCTGTGCCGACGCTGCAGCCCGGGCACAAGAACAGTCTTGTGCAGCCGAGTGCAAGCAGCAACTGTGTACCGAAAACCCGGCAGCCTACCAAGCCATTGTATAATGAACCATCGGTATTAACCTAGTGATAAACATCGGGGCTGCACGTTTCAGCTTCACGGGTTAACCATCTGTATGGAGTGCATGGGCGGTGATTTTTGGCTTTATGACACACTTGTTGTAGGCATTCTATGATCATAAATTTTGTTATATTAGACTTTTTACTCAATTTGTTGACATACTTCTATGTTCTAGCCATGTTTAAAGCATATATCAGAAAGTAAGTCATTATGGTAGATTATGCAGGAGAAAAAAAAAGCTCTTAATTCTTTAATGACAGTGCATACACATAAGCAAACAAAAAATTGGTCATTTTCTATGTGTGCAAAACACATTGAGAATAAGCATTATCAATGAAAATATTTCGTGGAAGCTTTTCAAGCAATAGGAGGGAAGACCAGGTAGAGAACTAGAAGTGGGCTTCATCCCAAGCCACTTATGGCTCCATTTGGAATTTGTACAGACAGCTCTCGTCATGTGTGACACCACTGCAGCTGGAAATCTTGCATCACTCTGTCATCTCTGAGCGTGCATTCGAAATGAAGCGAGTCACCTGCCACACCTTGCCCTGCGTTCCTGCTCTAAACCAACAAATGATGCTAATTGCCTGTTATTCAGTGCTGACCGAAGACATTTAACCAGGAGAATTTGTACTCAATACCAAAACTCTAATATTTTTTTTTATTGTATGTTGCCTGCAGGCAATGCCAGCCATTAAATCGTTACGGGGATAAAGAAATCCCAGCCATATCATTGAGCAGAGCCAATATATTTCACTTTTCCTTTTTTTTTGCCATGCTTTGTTCTTTTGTATTATGAACATTTGTGTGTTTTTCATGGCGCTTAGTTTTGTTAGTGTGTAAGGAGAGTAAGACAGAGCTGCCAGGCTGGTGTCATTCATGCACTTTGTATCGACACGCAGTGACTGAATCCGAGTTGAAGCGACTAAGGGATGCCTTCAAGAGGGCATCAAACCTTAGTGGCATCATCACAAGGCAAGCGTTCATCAAGGAAGTGCTCGGTGAATTCGTACCTCTCAAGCTAGCTGAGGTAAGCAAGGCTCTTCGTCAGTTCCCACATTTTTAAAACTTTCTCAGGTTCCCTAGGTAACTTATTCATCTTGCTTTTAAAGCTTATTTTACTTGTGTGGATAAATTAATCAAACTTTGTATATTAAAAGCTCAATTTGAATATGCAACTTTTTTAGTACTTTGTTATACTCGTGTAAGGGCCACACTTTCTTTTGCAATTTTGACAACTGCTGTGGCTCTTGCAAGTTTTTCCAGCAGTGCAAAAAGCGAACATTGTTCTTTTCATAATGAATTTGTTTGTTCCTCTGAGTGCACCCCTCTTTCTGTATGGACCACCGATATACGAATTTTTTGTCCACGCCGATGATGTGGTCAGCTGCCTCCTGCCTGCTGTGTTGCTTGATGCATGCCAAAACCTTTAGCTTGAAGGGAGTACCACACGCTGTCAGGCGCTTAAACAGCTTTGTGCTTAAACAGGCTATGTGCTTTTTTCTCTTTTTTTTTCCCACCTTTTTTAATTTTAGTTGTAAAAGTTGAGGGTGCAGCAGCTCTTGATCAGTGTATGTAGTATGTTGTTCTTAGTGCATTGTTAAACTTGGATACCAAACTGCAATTTGTATGTGTGTAGTGAAGCAAAAATGAAAGTTCTTCCTGACTTCGCATAGTACTACTTGACCAGCTTCGCCACAACAAGCTTTTACAATAAAATTTCTTGGAAGCAGATTTCATTCGGTATCATTAATAGAACCGGCGGTATCACTTGTCCAAATTGAGTGAGTTGTCATGTTTGTGGTAATGAGAAAATGCAGAAAACTACATGTGTAAGAGAGAGTAATAATTGGCATGTATTAGCGATATTCTATATGGGAGACACTGGTCTGGAACAATGTTCCTATACTTTTACACGGGAATTTCAAGCAGTTGTATCCACCATTTGACAACAACAGTCATTCAAGGTGTCTGGGTTAAATACTTCAGAGACACTGGCTGTAAACCATCGGCTACACCTTTGACTGAAGTTGTGATTGACTATTCGCTACAATAGGCATCTCTGTTATTATAGAACATCAGGCAAAATGAAAATTCTGTGACTAAGCTACAAGGGGTCATAGTCACAGTTCACTGAGAAATGCAGGGCTGTTGCAAAAGAGGCTTAAGTACCAAAACAGCATTATCACATTGGTTGCGAAACAGATGTGTCATTCTTACACATTTGGTTAGACGTTACTTTCTTCGATTTCATCTGGCTGCTTTTAGTGTGTACTGGCTTTGTGTTATTGCCATTGCCAGCCCACTTATTCATTGCTTTGTCATGTCTCTACACAGATTCCTTATCTTGTTTGCAGTGGACATAATCTTGCATGTCTTTTTTACTGCACATTCTTTGTGAAACAAAACTGTTGCATACACGGGAGATTGTGTGACTCTTAGAAATATTTTGACCTTCTCTTCCTTTTTGTGGCATGCATTTACAGTCATTATCACTGTAGTAACCTCTTATGAGGTTCATACAAGGTGAAAAACAAATATGTTGGAGTGACATGGTAGTATACATAATTTGCAGGTATGTTTAATTAAAGATATCTCTGCTGCACTATATAGTTGTACATGTTAGCTTTCAGTGCAACGAAAATGCTGCTGAAAGCTAACGTACTAGTTGGGCCAACTCGCCAAACAATGTGTACTACTTTATGAATAGCCTTAACAGCTGCTGTAGTAAGCTTTGATGGAAGAAGATTGTATTTAAGAGCATCCAGCATGCTCGTTATCTTCCTTACTACAGTCTGCTTCATTTTAGATGACTTTGCCAAGACTGCTGTTTTATTGGCACTTGTGTATAGTCTGGCTGATATAGTTCTAGCACACAAAGAGAAATGTATTGCACATCCCTTTTTCCTTTGCCTCAACGAACCTGTGTTGTCTTTCTTACATATTTGTTGATGCAGTTGGGCTCTTGTTCAGCTGATAAAAGGTGGTTTTTATTTAAGGTCAAGATTTATTCTGAGGGCTGCCTTTACTTGCGAGCAACATATGCTCTATAAATAGTGACCCTGGTCTTCTGCTTCGGAATTTGAGTCTGTATGGTCAGATCTTGGCCATGATTGCCAAATTTTCATGGGAGCAGAATGTAAAAGCACACGTGTGCTCTGATTTATGTGCAAAAGCTCCAGAGGGCCATAACTAATCGGGTACCCTTCACTGCAGTGACAACATTACCCTGCAATGAAGCTTGCAGTATTAAGTATCAGCAATAATTGTACTAGAAACACCATACTCTGCTCATATTCGGAGCTTGTATGACTAAATGTCGGGTTCTTACCTGTGCTCTTGGGACAAAAGAACGACAACACAGTAGTGCAAACAATCACAAGAGCATTTATTGCACCTTTCATAGACTAATGCCTGCTAGCCAAGTTGCTGTCCACAAAACATGCCGATGGGTGCGTTACAAATTGCGGAAGTGTGACTCACCGCGACCGGATAACGAGTGAATATGTTCGCCCCATGCTGGACACCAACACCTGGTCGTTCGTGCGTACGGTCACGAGAACGGTGGCACGTTCGAACAATCGTGCTCATCGATTCCAGGGTAGTCCTCGCGTGACGGTCTTGCAAAAGCATGGATCGGCACATGCGCATACCATCCCCGCTGTTTGCCGGCCCCTGAGCCAAAGAGGAAGAGCCTTCTCATTTTTGCACCCAAGTAACCCCGCCGTTAGGTGGCGTTAACAGAGCAACACTCGCGCCATCTCTCGTACTACCCGGCAAGCCTACCGATGGCTGCAGTAAAGCTACGTGGCGAAGCTGGATTACAGGAGGCGGGAGCTATGCGAGAAAACATCAGGGGACGCGTGAGAGTCACGCATCCCCACACTACAGATAGCTAGACAGTGTTATTAGAGCCGTCACATGGGGCAGATGACATCTAAGTGGAATGGCCACCTCCAAGCAAACGTTGTGCATATGCTTATTATTCTGATGGCCTACAGCAGGGCTACACTACGCTATACTATTGCTGTTGCACATATCAAAAGGAAACTGAAATCTTCAGAGATTCTTTCTACATTTTGTGCAATAGTACTATGGGTCTACATTCAACAGATATGTTTCAAATATAGGTGGCATGATATTTGTTCTGCTCTGTTGACTGTGTGCATGTATTTCACCTACAAAGAAGGTTGGTAACCTTGTATACCCAGGCTTATGAATGATTTTATCACCTTTCACTGGTTCATTTTGTGACAGCATCCTGAGCTGTGGGTATTTCTGTCAAATGTAATTGAAAGCAGTTGGTGTTTCTTGGCTTTTATTTGAACAGTCATTTTTACAGTACATAGATGAGCTTTCCAATCCTTCACAGAGGTTCCGCATTGATTCTTGTCTGTGTCCAGCACATCTTCCAGGCATGTGGTGGCACGAGCAAGGGCATCACCTTCAAGGACCTCCTCTGTGGCCTGGTGCTGCTCACACGAGGCACCCGCGAGGAGCGCATCCGATGTGTGTATCATTGCACCACTTTGCGCCAAATTTCTAAGCCTTTTTTTCTCTCTCCTTGCCCACCTTCTTTTCACAGTTTACCCATCTGACCTCCTGTATTCAACCTCTCTGATATCACTGTTTGGTTTTGCTCATTCCTTCTTTCATTGCGCTTCATCTGTGCATTGTTTTATGACCCATACACCTTGTGCTGTTCTGCTCGACTAACATGCTTTCTAGCTTTTTGATTTATTCTTTTTCATTCCAGTCTCACGAACAGTGCTTTTCTCTTAACTCTATAGGCTGGAGACCTTTCTATCACTTTCACGGTTGATGCCTGTTGTGATGCAGCATCGCTACTGTCCGTTCAGACTTGCCAGACATTTCATGTGTAAAGTGGCTTAGCTTAGCAGCACTTAATGTTGCCTGCACTTAATGTGAATAATCTTGGCACAACATTCCTGATGCATGTCAAAACTGCAGGGGGAAGCATGCTGGGTGCACATCCTTTCTTGCCCGATTGTTTTCGTGGAGAGATAGGCACAACGGTTTGAGTGCTTGCTGGAAAGGCGGCAGTGTGTACATGGTTCTTGGCCCTTCCTCCCCCCTTCCCATTCTCTCTGTTGTGTTTGCAGTTATTTTCAACCTGTATGCAAACGAAGGAGGCACACACATCCACAAAAATGACATGATCAAGCTGGTGCTTGCCTGCGATGGCGGTTTCATTCCAGAGGCGGTGGCTGACTGCTTTCTAGAGGTGTGGCACTTGTTTCTCTTCTAGTGTGTTGTAACTCTCGGCGAAGGTTTTTGGGGGATGGTTTAGCATTGTCGCATCATAACAGTTTTCCTCAATGTGAAGTTCAAACTTGAATGTTTTCTTTATTGTACGCATCATGTAGGGCAGGGTGCTGGCAAGCACAGATAAGAGGTTGAGAGATGATTTGAATTATGTGCCTAATGTATTGCTATGTGTTGGCTTCTGTGCGCTTTATTTTCGTGACCAGCCTGATTGGCATGGTTTATATAAGCACTACAGGTTAGCTTGCTAACCACGTGATTGCACTGTGGCATCACTGAGCAACTAATCGAATATACAGTAGAATACTTTTTTAATAATTATTGAATAATGAACAGCCGTTTTCACAATTAATATAAAATGGTGTTCAAATTGAAGTAGTAGTATTCATAAAGTTAGCAAGTATGTGTCATTACGTTGCACATTTTAAAGTATTGTTTATTAAAAGCACAAATGGCACATTTGGAACAAATGAGCAGTTTGTTTGCCTACACAGAACTCCGCAGAGAGTTTGTATGATTGCTGTATATCTGTTAGTCTGGCTCTCAGTGATGTATCCTGCTTCACTACATAAGTTCTTAGAAGTTTTATGCCTCTATGTCTGCACAGAGGAATTTTGTCGTACTTTTGCTCCGGTTTTGTTTCATTGCACGCAGTTGACATATTGAAAAAAAAAAAATTAATAATCATTTTTATTTGCACAAAGACAAAAATGTTCGAAAACTATTCTAAAGATGTGTGCATTTACGAATGACTGTTCAATTCAAAGGTTGAATTAAATAAGACACTATACAATTTGTTTCTTGAATGCTGAATTTCAGTAGCATATGCAGTAATATAGCCACAGTGGCACTTTGCCATCCATTTCTTTTTTCATCATTAAGGCAAATTTCTTTGTTTTGGGAATATGAACAAATTTGTCCACAAGCAGCTTGTGTTGTATATCTGACAGGGTCTTTTTTGCAAACCTGCATGAAACTTATATGTCTATGTAATCTGCTCTTTGCCAGGAAGCAGAGCCTGTTGAGTAAGTTGCAGCAAAGTTTATAATGCCTTTTGGGAGGCGGTGCAAAGAGGTAGCTGCTGTAGCCACGGTTCATTTAGGCCGGCCAGCCATGGTGCAGAGAGGTCTCAGAAGTGGCAACCACTGTGGCCACTCAAGTTGAGCGCGCTAGCGTGCTCTATTCTTGCGTTACCTGCATGTGAGCCCTCTTCTTCACCGGCTTTGGAGGAGATAGTTGTGCTGCTACACCCCCCCTCCCCTGCTCCTAGTGCGAAGCGCAATTGAAATAAAGTCCAGGGGTAAAGCCAAAGTAAAGTGTGCAGATGGTGTCTTCGTTGGTGGTGTCGGGTTCACACAGTCCGGGAGAGATGTACCAGGCAGCACCGGCAGCATAGGTTGTGAGTGAAGCGCAGCTACAGTGATGCTGTAGTGCGAAATCGTGACCTGTTGCAGGTTCTCGTAGGAGCCCGGGCCTGTACATGTTGGAGCTCAAAAGTAGATAGTCTAGCAGCACGGCACTTGTGTGGACATAGCGCGAGTGTTGGTCACTCACGATGTAGATGTAGAAGTGATACTAGAGCTGAAGAAAATGCATGCCAGAGCTTCTCTTGTAAAACTTTCATAGGCCATGCATCTGCAGAAGGTGTGAGCACAGCAAAAACTGCTACTGGCGGTGAAATCTTGAATACAGATAGCATCAGGGTTGCGGTGGTCGCTAAAGGCATCATGAAGGTTGTGTTTGTGGCGTCGCCGTGCCTGCAAGATTGAAATTTGCACCTAGTGGAGCCAATGGGAGAGCCTCTGAAACGGTGATGAATGAGTTGCCCCCGAATGAAAAGCAGGCAGCTTGTGGAAACGTCCAAGGAAGGAGAGTGACGGGCCATAGAGTAGCTGAAAGCACTCGCGTTTGGAAAAGTGAATTCCTTAGAAAGAGTCGTCGCGCAGCTGCCTTTGAGCCAGCGAACAAGCTCGCAGACCGAGTAGAGGTTTGATGCTGAGGACGGCGCTTGCTGACACTCGGCAAGGGTGGGCGTAGGCGATGTGGGCTGACAAGACGCGGAATGACGTAATGGTCCAAATGGCGAGAGCTGTTGTGAGTGAGCCCTTGAGGTGACGTAGTGAGCAAGGCCGGGGGATGACAGCTGGAGCCTGGAACACAGTCGGAGACTCGAACTTTGTTGAGAAGAAAGGGGCTGTCCAGCAGAATGACCAGATGCCCTGCATGTTGATGTAGAATTCGCAGACACCCTACAGCCGCAGGACGCCTGCCAGACCATTTGAGGCCATGTCACTCGCGTTCGCAGAATCGGCATGCTGACGCTGGCATGGCTGGGCTTGGTGGTCTGGGTCACCAATTTGTGGGAGGTGGCATGAAGTGGTAGCCGCTGTAGCCATGGTTTATTTAGGCCGGCTAGTCATGGTGCAGTGAGATGTCGGGAGCAGCGAACTTGGCGGCCGCTCAGGTCGAGTGTGCTAGCGTGTTCTATTCTTTATCGACCTGCACGTGAGCCCTTTCCTTCTTCGCTTCCTTTGGAGGTGCTAGTTGCACCGTTACACCCTTTCCATTGTTTGCTCTTCCTATCAGTGATGCTTACTTGTGACAAGTTGAAATCTTGAGCTATGTTATGTATTTTTTTGCATATTCTCTTTTTCTCTCCTGCCCAGAGTGAGAAAGTGACCTTTGAGGAGTTCCAGGAATGGCTCGAGCAGCACCCAGATGCCACCTCACTCACAAGATGGCTCCTGAACGAACCGTCATCTGTGACCCTGTCAAACGATCTGGAGACACCCACCTTCTACCAGACACTGGCTGGAGTTACTCATTGTGAGTTTGTGTATGACAGAGACCTTTTTTACTGCACCAAACAAAACTGCAAACCTGGCCTCACTAGGGTTGCTATTTCTTTGAGATACCCTGCACCGCAAGCCTTTATGTGGTGTGGGTTTTTCAAAGTCCTTCAGTTAAAGGGCCCCTCACCAGGGCCCATAGCAAATTTTGGTTATACGCTGGAAGTTATGTGTCCTCTAGGGAGCATTCTTCCGCAAAAAAATTTTCAAATCGGCTCGTTAATAGCCAACATAGAAATATCTCAGTGCCGCGAACCCATGATTTCAGTGGTGAGCTCCACTGCCAAACGAGACAGACACTCCCCCCAGTCGCCCCGTCTAGCCTCTGCAAGCGAAATTCCTTCCCTGCTCCCACCCATACTAAACCTCGAGGATTACATGACGCATACATCATGGCCCTGCCTTCATTTTTATTTCTCCTCACTTTCATTGTTTCTTTTTTTTGCTGCGCTGTGCATTTCCACTGACGGTGTTGGGTGCGAGCTGTTGTGATTCTCTCATATCGTGCAACGCATGATTTCGTGTGCTGTGCGCACAAAGACACCTGACTAGCGGTATAATTCAGTGCTACACGACTACTGAGGCAGAACAAGCGGATCGCAGAGCATGATCACACGCTGGAACACGGTAAAAAAATGGCATAGTTTCGGTACCTGCGCACGTGACTGCACGACCGTGGGAATATGCTGACGAAATGAAAGTACATCTCTCTTGCTTCGGTGCAAAGTAAAACAAAAAACACGCAGACATTCCGGTTGTGTGTTTTATTGTTTCTCTAAACTTCAATTCGTCAATTCAAGCAACAGATCACACAAAGACCAGATGCTGCCTTGAATAATTCTTGAAGTCACGTGTCACCACGAGCGACGTCACACTGCGAACACGAGTACGTAGGCACAGGGACACGAGTACTTCACCGTCCGGCTTGGAGCACGGTTGTCGCAAGGGAAAGGGATTGAAATTTCAAACCTTTCTGCGGTGCGTAGCGATGTAATTCTTTGCAAACACGATCGTTGGCATGCATTGTATGCTCTGCGCTTGTCAGCTCAAAACGGCCAGACCTGATGAGGGGCCCTTTAATACCCCTGTCACACGGACGCGGCTAAAGTCCTTTTAACTCCCTTCAACCAAGGACGTCTTTATCTCGAGGGAGATGCGCGCCATGTCACACGGCAGTCTTTTAGCAAAGGAAGTTTAAGGAAGTTCCTAGCGAAAGGGGACGGAAGATCTCGCTTGCAGACTGAAGGGAGTATTCTTGTTCCCAGCGTGCTTGAATTTCAAGTCAAGAAATCGCCCTCATTTTTATTAATTTCACTTTTATGCGCAATTATAACTGTTTTTATTGCATATAATATAGTATTTGAGCACTGACGAAGATATTTGAGTTGAGCAGCTACATTCGACTCTGGAACCAGGCGTTCTCGGAATGGCTGCTGTGTTTTCCCTGACTGTGCCATTTTTTGTTGTTTTGGTCAATGTGATCGCACGTCTCGCGCATGCGGAATGAGGGATTCACGTCTTTCCCAAGACTTTTTAGCAATATATAACGTGTTTCTTTCATGATTGCGTACAAGGTGAGCAGCGCCTAACGGGCCCCCAGCGGCAGCTTTCAAAAGCTCGCTTATAGGCCATGTGGCATGGAGCTAACTCCTTTGAGGTGAAACTCCCTTGTGATCCTTTAAGGGAAGGAAGTTTGAAGGAGATCCGAGTTGCCTGTGTGACATGGGTATTAGTCAGCATTGGTTGTGCTTCGTCACTTTGCCTCACTTCCTGTGAAATGTGTTTGAGGTTCTTGCGTGCCCTGCTATGCAGTGGAAGAGACGGACATCATAGAGCTGGAGAAGCGCTACTGGCAGCTCAAGACTCAATCTCGGACGGGGCGCTTTGATCTTGAAATGCTGGGGCCACTCATTTCACCACCTGTGCCTCCTGTTCTTTGCCAAGGTACCTGCTTGTTTTTCCGACTGTTCATTTTGTGCTATGCCTTAAGTTTGAATACTATGCAGCCCTCCACTTGCAACACTATTCACTGAAACCAAGAAATTTATTTTTCAGGTTAGTTTAGTAGAAAACCATTTTCTAGCTATATGTGCAACATTGTTGAAACTCATTGACAGTGTAAGTTGCACCAGTTTTTTTTTTTTTTTAATATGCTATAAACACATTTTGTTGACTGTCATCGTGAGCGAGTATGACAGCTTTGATAATGTATTTATTTAGTCAAGATAATTGTCGTGGGGAGTAGTGGCTTTGGTCTGGCACTGCTAAGCATGAGGTCACGGGTTCAATTCCTCGCCTTGGCTGCTACATTTCAATGGGGGTGAAATGCAAGAATGTCTGCCTGTCACATAAAACCACTGAGTTTCATTTCTATAGTCTAGATCTATTCTAGTAATTTTTAAGTATTCATTTCAAGGCACAAATGCCATTTTCAAAACAGGAGAAAGCATATGGGAATATTCATCACTTTTCTTGTTTGCCACAGGTTGTTTTGTCAAAATGTATTGTTTGGTTAGTTTGATTTCATATTTTCAGATTAAGATTTGTTTAAGTAAATTGCATGAAATATTACTCGTGGACAATTTTTCTTGGCTATGACGCTAAAGCTATGGGGGCAAGGCTTCTGCACATGACTGTAAACGTACACAACGTAGTCCGGGAGCGCTCGGCACTGGTTTCGGTTTCGTCAACATCGCAGAACCTCTTTACGGAACCTTATCGTCAAGGCAGATACAATTTAACTCGGCGTGAATCAATGTTAATTCGCATATGAAGTTTTGAACAGCGAGCATCGCAGCCTGAGTCGGAGCTCCGAAGCAGCCGTATGGCGTCGATTAGGACTTGGACGTGCAACTGACGCCGGCATCGGTAGAGCTGGCGCAGCAGTCAGCTCGCTCACTCGTTTGTACATGCTGATGGTTGCGATTCCCATATGGGTTCGCTTGGTTTCCGCGCAGACGCTGGACAAACTTTTTTTGTGTTCTTCAGCAGTCTTTTGTTGCTCAAGTTGGCCACCTGCCTCTCAGCGGAGTTGATTAGTGGGACAGCAACGAACATTTATCAAAAGACTCGGGTGGCATTTTACGTTTGATGAATATGCAAAACGTGCGACACACTCGGGTGTGCGAAAACTCGGGAGAGCAACCTAGAAATACAATAAAATACTGATAGCTGACCGGTGAATGTTCCGTATCATTTCAAATTAGGTGCTCCCACGTAAGAAAATGAGTGCAAAACTGCAGGCAAGCAGCAGTGAAAGAGGCACGCTTAGTTTCTGTAGCCTTCACTTCATAGCCAAGAAAAGTTGTCCGCAAGTATAACAGTAGGAGGTTCTGTGGTTCGTTATGGTGGCTAGGAGTGCAAGAGAACATGTGAGACAAGAAAGGGCGATAGGGATGATCACAGTGCGATTTGTGATTGTCCCCAGAAGGTGCATTGTGACCGTCCCTGTCTCCTTTTCTTGTCTGTGATCTCTGGCGCTGTTTACCACTTCTGTTTTGTGCAGTTCTTCTTGGGCCCAGAAGGGAGGCAGGAAAGAATTAATAAAATTGTAAACTGTGTGCTTGTGCAGGGGAATTTAGGCACTGGCAAACATGCTATTACTGTAGAAAAAAATTATGGGGTTATGCATGCCAGAACCATGATATAATTATGAGGCACTATTATTGTAGAAAGCCCACAAGCTATGTATAAATGATAGCCAGTGCCATTTAGGAATGTCCACATAGACAATTTTATTCCAGCAGTAAAAGCATTCACGACTGCATCTGATACGCTATAAACTTGTGTAAGAAACCAGTTGGGGCTTTTTTGCTTCATTTTGCCAAGTATTCAGGTCTTGTTCATTAAGAAGTGCTCAAGAGTATGTCAATCCAGATGTGGGATAAACAAAACATAACACGAGGGAACTATAAAAATACTGGTCAAATGCAGAAAAGGCATATGCTGGAATAGATTTTGTGAAGTACTGGCACCGTTCTATAGTGCACAAAGTAAGACCTTGGTGAACATAAAATAAAATTGTTGTTCATGCCTAGATTTGGGTGATTACAGCAGTATGTCTTGTTTCAGGGATCTTCAATGCCTTTGACGAGAACAGGGACAACCACATTGACTTCAAGGAAATGGCCTGTGGGGTTTCTGCATGCTGCAGGGGACCACTCACCGAGCGGCAAAAATGTAAGCTGAAATGTCAGTTTTTCTTTCTTTTTAAGTGTAAACTCCGTGGTTGAAAACCTAGACAGCAATGACTTCTACTGTATGAGACTACGGTAGAGCATTTTAAAGACCAGCCTGTCTTTCTTTCTTTTTTTTTTGTGCATGAATAAAATATATAGATGCAAGTATGTCAACAATGTGGGTGTCATATTCTAGCATGAGCTGCCTGCATTTGCTGGGGCTTCTCTTGTTTCAATTTCACCTTCCTGTTTCGATCTGGTCTTTTTCGTGCACTATAAATATTGAGTAATTTCTCCTGTGTTGTCTTTGGTGTCAGTGTTTGTTGGCTTCATATGATATGACTAATAAAAATCAGGCCCCTTGGATAACTCCCTTTCTTCTGTTTGACTTTGTTGCATTGCTCAATTGTCAAAAGTGCATATTCAGTGGCTCATAGGACATTAGTGTTAGTAGGCTATAGGAATGTCTTTTCGGGAAATGTGAAATGGTGTGATTGACTTCTCAGTTTCTGATGTTGCACAGCTTGAGCAGTGGTAGCAGAAGTGGTAGTGGCATGATAGTAGCTTGCTGGCTAATTGAGGTGAGAACTGTGAGCATATTGTTAAATGGCCTCTCACCAGGCTTCTTTGAATATTTTGGTTATGCCCTGGAAGAAATTAAGTCTCTGGCATTGTGTGACGAGAATTCTTTAAGAGGGTGTAGTGATAGCAAAGATAAGAAGCAAATGAAACGTTGTGATACAATGGTATGACGAGGAAAGCTGCTCTCCCCACAGCAGATGCCCTCCCCACTGCAGATTGCCTTTTCCATTGCTTCAACCAGTGCCTATCAGGGGCCATTCCTGCTCTTGCCTCTCCTCTTCCATATCGGAGCCCTTATGACATATAATCATGCCACTCACTTTCACTCGTGAAGTTTTTCTGCTAACTGGGACACAGCTCACAGGGTCATTCTGTGTGAACAGAAGTGAACTGGGTGTTTCAGCATATTTTCACTTCATAGAAAAAAAAGTTAATACAGAGAAGCATAGTCAATGACATGCCTGTGCTACCAGTTCCCACTGGAACTGCTGGAGGTACCATGTCCATGAGGAATGGCTCTGTGTTGCGCAATTATTGTTGTGCAGGGGAGCTAAACATTGCATTTCTCATGCTTTGCAGTCTGCTTCAAGGTGTTTGACCAGGACATGGATGGCATGCTGTCACGGGAAGAAGTGGGCAACATGCTAAATCTGCTGATGGTGCTACACCAGGAGGAAAGAAATGATGAGGTGAGCACTCGGTTTTCCGTCATTGCAGTTCATAGCTATTACAGTCGAATATGGATAATTTGAACTCGAAGGGGCCTGAAAATTTGTTAGAATTAAAAGCAGTTTGAAAAATAAAGGACTTGTTCTTGAAGTATTTGCGCACCATAGCACGGTGCACAAATGGTGCGAGTCATGAATTATCGCAGTGCGCAAGCACACAGTGAGCGAGGACCACGAAACGCTCACTTTCTGATAATGGCAGAAAGTGAAACTTCAAGGAGCAGGCTAAGCTGGCGCCGGGCCAGTGGGGCTGGCGGCGCTGGCACGGAGGTGGGCACACACTGAGACCATCGGAGGTGAGGGAGTTGCGAGGGAGTTTAGAAGGACGGCGAGGCGAGCGTAATTGTTAGGAAAGGCAAGAGGGAAGCGAATTTGCTTTCCTGCCATATTGATGGATGGCACTAATTACTTTTCACTGAAGCAGCGTAGTTGCCAAGGCCAGACTGGTTTTCCACCGCTGCTTTCCTTTGTGTGCTCATGTGCTTTTTCCTTCATCTGCTGACAGATCAGTGCTGTGTTTACATTCCTCGTCCTGCATTTTTAACACGAGTCATGTCTTATCATGAGTGCGAAGTTTTGCCACTGATCATAATCGTGTTGGTGGGCTCCCTTCTGTTGTGCCGTTGCCGCGTTCAAAAGACAAGGAGAATGAAGTACTGGGTGTCACTTTCACATTCTTGTGTTCAGGGTCTGTCTTGTCCTACAGAATTGGATGTGGTTCAGTGTATCCAACACCCTTTTCATCGGGACGTCTCAGTTCAGACTCATCATTGTAAAAAAACAAGTGCGAAAAAGCCCAACCTGAGCCAACTGAAATAAGCGCGAACGAGAGCTGACATGAGCAGACGATAGTGCGGAACAAGGGATCCGGCTGAACCAGACACCAGTACGAATAGAGCGGTCGGGCCGGTCTGCATGACGCTATTCTCCTGCATGTGCATCACTGTAGGGGCCGTTCTCATTGATTTCCTCTGCTCGCGGCTCCCTTGCCGCCGTAGCGAGCCACGACAAATTGGTCCAGGGGCAATCCATCCTGTGGTGCACGTTTGTAACTGTGGCATTATGGCGCTACGCAGAAACAGTGGCCTTGCCACTTGAGAGGGGGTGAAATTTTCGCCACATTTTTTTTTTCTTCGCGTGCAGCATTGAGGCTTTGAAGCCTCAATGCGTCACGCGAAGAACGCCATAGAAGTAAAGCATTGAAGCTTTATTTCTATGGCTGGGTGACAGAAATGCTGGTCGGAGGCGGCGCTGTGGGATTTGGCGCACTGCTGAGAACATTGTTGTAGCACGGTATGTCCGAATTAACCATCACAAATGCTTGCATGTTCGAATTACCACGTGTTTTTGTCCATTGGAATACACATAACTTTGATTGCACCACACTGTCAGTTCGCATGAATTGGAAGTTCGAATGAACGAGATTAGACTATATTACAAGCTATGTGAAGGACAGGGGACCCAAATTTAGCATTGCTGCTCCTTTGGCCTGTGTCTCCGGTGCATAGGCGAGCAGGGCTTTGTTAAAAGCTAGTCGATGCACCACAGCTGTGTGATTAATCCTAGGCTACATGCTGTAATCAGAGTACAAATGTTAGTGGAATTGGGGGTATTCAAATGCTGTCACAGCTGCTGAGTACTGTATATAAGTTTATAATCTTCTCAGCTTTCATACTTACGAACCATAAGTTTCATAGAGTGCTTTGGAAGCTCTGTCATTCTTTACTTGTACTGTTTGCCAAGGCTGACGCAGTCAGTGGCATCACCAGAACGTTTTCTTTTTCTCTGTTGCTAAGTGCGTGCACAATTTCTCCATTTCCAAGCAGCTTTAACCTTTTACATGCCTAACTTTTCTTTTTTCCAAAATATTGCTATGTTTTTCATGGTTGATTAATTGTGAACATTGCAGTGATAGCAGTTTATTTGTCATTTACTCATGTTTGTTACCATCATGTATTTGAGTTGCAGATTGGCATGTTTACAGAAACAGTGTGCTCTTAAACTCCTTTATAACGAAGGCTCATGACCTCCAAAATCCTTTGTCAGACAGGTCGCTTTGTAAAGGTCACACACTGTATCGCTCACAAATGTGTAGGCTAAGTATGTTGAAGAAAAGAAAAGCAGCTGCTTGGTCTACTTGTTTTGCGCATGTGCAGCCTTTGAAAAATGTTGTTTTGGGTAAAGTAAGGTACCATTTATAGTGAAAACATTCGCAACCATGGCAATTTACGCTGTAAGCAAGGTATGCTGTACAGTCGCCGACCGTTTATTCGGACCTCACGGGGACTGCGAAAATGTCCGAATAAACAGGTGTCCGAAAAAGCAGATTAAGAAAAAAAAATGAAATCCTTTATTTACACGCACTTATTCGGGCTCGGCCGTAGGCTTGAAGAAAACGTGAATGCGCCGTTGCACGCTGTTCCGTTTACGCGCAATCAGATAAGCCTGAATCTCGGAGAGGGTCGTACGGTCACTATAGGCGGCTGAAAGCACAGTCACTGCTTGTACACGCTCCGCATGCGACGGCAGTGTAGCACATGGCCCGTCATCTTCCGACTCGGAGTCATCGTCTGGCAGCGCAACAGAAACCTGACGAATTATCTCGCCGTCGTCAAGTTCTGCGCATGTCTGTATAGCAGTGTCAGCACCTGTGAAACTGTCAAACGAGATGATGTCTGGAATCACAATGCAGCCACTGCGCACGTCTCGGCAGAACATTTTCCGCGTCAGTAGGGAGCACATCGGAAGGCGACAAATCCTAGGCCTCCTGGCACCCGCTTGCCGGCATTCCCCAGCGCATTCTGCGTGGGCACTGTCGGCGCCATTAGACACTTGACGTGATGTTTCCGTATGCCGTGTTGGTTAACCGGAACCTCGACACAGCACACAAAGCAAACACCAGTCGCACAAACGAAAAACATGGCCTACTCGCAACGCAGTGCGCGAAGAAACAAATCGGCTGCTGGATTGTCTTGACATGGCTTACTAAGCTGATACCGGAACTGCTGTTGAGCCGCTCTATCGAACCAGGCAGAAGCTCATGATGATGAGCGGGGATTTGCAGCAGGGCCACTTCGTGGGCCAGCAAGAAGGCTCCGTTTAAACAAAAATGGCATTCAGCAAGTCGAACCATGCACCGGTCAGAGTCGGTGCATGGTGCTTTTGATCGAGTTGGCTCAAGGAGTGTCCGAAAAATCAGACGAGAGGTTGCAAGGTGTCCGATCTTTTGGCAGTTGTTATACATTATGGTCTATGGGGAGAATGGCAGTGCCGTGAAGCAGACCGAATAATCGAGCATGTCCGAATTTTCGGAGTCCGGAAAATCAGTCAGTGACTGTAATTACAATCCCAATGAAGGATGCGTAATGCATTCGTACTTGTATGTTTAGAATAACGTCTTCGATCATAGTGCTAGTCATTTATTTTTTGTGGTAATGCCCATCACGGATTGCCCATTGTCCTCATGCGCTGTACATGTCCTCGGTCCCTCTAGGGCACATGTCGCGGTAACGGATCACCTATCATACTATGCTAAAATGTTATGTAACAGGAGCACAATATGCTGTAGTAAGGAGTGTTGGGATCCGGTTCTGGGGTGCATGGTTCATACTCGGGCATCACTGAGTGTCGCTTACCAATGCCTCTGAGGCACCTAAAACATGGTAGCTGGCCAGTGCTATACTGGGCCGTCGTACTGAGCTGGCCTAGAGGAACCATGCTGTCGTTCATATCTATTGCCGAGAGTTGCTTGTTGGTGAGGAGATGAAGTCAGGAGGTTGAAGGTGTGGGGATGCGCGACTCTCGCGCGTCCCCAGATATCTTGTTTTCCCCCCATCTCCTGCAATTCCGCTTCGCCGCGTGGTCTGCGTGACGCCCGCGGCGGTCGATGTGGTTGAAGCGCAGCGCGAGAGATGGCGCGAGTGTTGCGCTGCTAACGCCACCGCTGCGGGGTTACTTGGGTGCGGGAAAGACAAGGCGCCGTCTCTGGGATTTGGGACAGCAAGGAGGACGGACGTGCCGTGCTGCGCGTGCGCTGACCGACGCTTCTGCGAGACCGTCTCGCGTGGCCGCCTTCAAACGCGCCACCGTTGGCGTGACCGTACACGCGAACGACCAGGCGTTAGGATCCAGCATGGGGCGAACATATTCGCTCGCTATGCGGTCGCGGTAAGTCGGACTTCTAGATTTGTCGCGCGCCCATCGGCATGTTTTGTGGATAGCAACTCGGCTAGCAGGCATTGATCTACGAGAGGCGCAATAAATGCCCTTGTGGTTGTTTGCACTACTGTGTTGTCGTTCCTTTGTCCCAAGAGCACGGGAGGAGAACGCACATCTGGCGCCCAACGTGGGGCTCTTGTGGCATCGGACGAGAGATTTAAGTTTTGCTTCATTCGAGACCTTTGTTTGAACCGAACCGTAGGGCTAGCGTGGATTTTGATCGCTAGCGTTGGCGGCGTGCTTTCTTGAGTGAGGCAATGGTGGCTGTAGTGTGTTTGAACATGTCAACATGCTAAGCCTTTTCGCAAGTGTTTTTTAATGGCATTCGTTGGTACGAGAGCCACGTGGTCTGCATCCTGGGAGAGTGAGACTCAGCGCCCGCGGAGCATTGCCAAGCCTGAAGTGAGTGAGTACGGAAGCCTCTTGGGTGGTCCGAATTTCTTATGTAAATAGTATCTTCTATCTCTTTGACTCGGTTGAAGTTACGGCTCTGGGAGCCGGGTGGCTGCGGGCCACGGGTGCCACTACGGGCTGACTGGTATTGCGGCCTGGCACCGGGCACTCAGACACCGTCTGGGACGGTGGGCGCCGTCAACTCGGATGCCGTGTGCACCGAGCGGAGTAGGACCACCTCACAGAGCTGACCGTCTCCTCGCGGCTGCCTATAGGTCTCCTCGATTTGGCTGCACTTCCTGCACTAGTTCAGGGGGTGCAGCACTCAAGCACTCGATTTGCCAGTGCAGCTAGCGCCACCTGCACTTCGGCACTCGATTTGACGTCGTGCTGCACGAGTTCATGTACACTTTGGCACTAGACTCTCCGCAAGTTCTTTTCTCGTGCACGTAGTGCAAGGCTCTTGGTAGCAGACGACACATGCGGTTCCGTGGCCATGCGGGTGTTGGTAGACGGCATTGACGGCGCCTGTTGTTGGTAACGCAGCACGGACGCCAGTTTTCTTCAGGATGTGTACGCAGCATCTTGTTAAGGGCGCTTTCCGGGTTCAGCTGCTGCTAAGTGCACTGAAGGCCGGGATTTTCCCACAGGTCACAGTCGTTCGTATTAATTTTCCTGAGCTTACCGCTACCTCGACGTTAAGTTTACGCGAAACCACATCGGTCCGTCGTTTGAAACGTTGTGCCATATATGATTCAGAAAGGTGTGGAAACTGCGCTTGGTCATGCTTTCTGAATAATTATGCCGAAGTTGAACTAATTTCCAGGTACTAATACATAAATTCTTCCCAGAGTGTCCAGAGGACAAAAAAGGCCATCGCGCACACGTTTACGCTTGCGGCACACACCAACAAAAGAAAGACCACAGCCGCCCAGTCGCAGCAGACGAAGGCCTGAACGTTCCTGCACTTTCGTCCTCGATTTGACCGCTGCACCGAAAGCGCTAGTGTGGCGCTACACTCGCACTTCAAGAACTGGCGCTACACTGGCACGACACTTTTCTGAACTAGTGCAAAAAGTGCAGCCAAATCGAGGAGACCTTATATTGCGCTCATTTTGGGTGTTGTTTTTGGATGCCGGTTGTTGTCAGGGTAGCGACGCTTTAGGCCTAAGGCTTTACGAAGCTGCGTGTCGCACGTGGAGAGGCACAACCTGGTGGACCGTGGCGTTGAGGTGTTGCACTTTGCTTCCCTCATTTTATTTAGCCTCGCACCAATTGAAATTACTCGTTCGACTCAAGGAAGCGAGCTTCGTTCACGTGAACTTAGCATCTGAGTAGCTGCCCGATGTTTGCTAGCCGAGTTGAACATCGTACCACGTGGGCGATGGGCATGCAGAATTCCTCTCCCTTGCACTACTTTAGTGTTGGCCGAGTGTGTTGAGTGTACGCAGCGTGATTGGAGTCACCCCTGGCTTGCTGTCACCTGCACATCGTCTGCGCTGCTGCTCTGGACTACGATCGAGCCACCCCGGGCGATGGTGATGCTGTGGCCAGTTCGGCGCAGCGACTTCGGCGGCCTCCTGTATCCAGCTCGCAACCCTCGGCGGCGGACAAAAAAGCCGGCGGTCACCGACAGCTACGGTGGCTCTTGCCAGCAGGGCGCGTCGGCGCGAGCGACGCTTGCTCGTACCGACTGCTGCGTCATCGTTTCCGGAGTCCTGGCCTGGAATCGTGCCGTCGAGTCCGCAAAGCTGCTGCTGTGACCGGCGGACGCCAGCGGTGTACCCAGGGACAATGTCGGCTCACATGCTATGGACAGTGTGTGGACATTTCTTCGGTGTGGCCTCTGTTGCATGTGCTACCTTGTTCGCGAAGCACGCATTGATGTTAGACCGAGTGACATGTTTCGCTGGAATATGTAGTGATTTAAGGTTGGGGGGGATGTGGGGATGCGCGACTATCGCGCGTCCCCAGATATCTTGTTTTTCCCCATCTCCTGTAATCCCGCTTCACCGCCTGGCCTGCATGCCGCCTGCGGCGGTCGATGTGGTTGTAGCAGCGCGAGAGATGGCGCGAGTGTTGCGCTGCTAACGCCGCCGCTGCGGGGTTACTTTGGTGCGGGAAAGACAAGGCGCTGTCTCTGGGATTTGGGACAGCAAGCGGGACGGACGTCCCGTGCCGCGCGTGCGCCGACCCACGCTTCTGCGAGACCGTCTCGCGTGGCCGCCTTCGAACGCACCACCGTTGGCGTGACCGTACACGCGAACGACCAGGCGTTGGGATCCAGCGTGGGGCGAACATATTCGCTCGCTATGCGTCGGACTTCTAGATTTGTCGCGCGCCCATCGGCATGTTTTGTGGATAGCAACTCGTCTAGCAGGCATTGATCTACGAGAGGTGCAATAAATGCCCTTGTGATTGTTTGCACTACTGTGTTGTCGTTCCTTTGTCCCAAGAGCACGGGAGGAGAACGCACAAAGGTAATGAGAAACAGATTCAGCTTGCATATTACACAACTGGCTCCAGATAGGGGAGCATGCTTCATGTATGAGACCTTTATATGTGTGAGCTCGTTACATGTCTGAGCACACGTGTCAGCACACACCTCTGCTCCAAATGCATCCGCTTTTAGTTCCTTCTCCTAGTTCCCTACACAAGGGAATTCAGTGACCCTATTGCGGCCAATCAAAGTGGTCTTACTGTTCACAGAACTCTGCCTATGGTCGCACCACATTACTGGAGTGTGCCTCTGATGCCCTACTTTCAAAGCAAGCACGAGGCAATCTGTAAACGGGTGCATGCTCCTTCCATGAAAGTCGTCGACATTGGTTCCGTGGTATACATGACGGTCAGCTTGTCAGGGTGACGAGATTGGCCTTCGCGGTCATTAAGGCTTCCACACAGAGTGGCGGTTGTTTTCACCTCGAAGTGGCCTTCTTTGTTTGCACGTCAGTTGTTGTTGGGCCCTGTCACCATCTAAGCAGGTGCTGATGAAGGGGTTGCCTCGTGGGGAAGCACCCAAGGAATGCACATTGCTGATTTGGGGCTCAACAGGGGCCAGATTGACGTGAGGTGTGCAGCTGGCACATTTCATAGTGAGGCCGCATGGATTGGTGTCGCTGTAGTAGACTGAGCGTCGCCTATCACAAATATGCTCCCTGAAAAAGCATTGTTATTGCAGTTGATTGGACTTCTTCGTACACTAGCTCTCATTCGTTTCATTCCTTTAAAGCCCAGACCACACGTACGCTTGCGGACCTGTGTAAACTCGGGTTTGTTCACCCATGCATATGCAGACAGTGCAGCACGGCTTGTACATGTTGAAATGATGTGGCGTGAGCCTGGCGTACAGCTTCCCTCTATTATCATGCACTCGGGCTGCCTCACGTTGGCGCGCCTGGCTACGCAGCTCTGGCATGGTATAATCGATTCTCAGTGAGGCAGACTTATATACTGCAAGGAAATTATACTTATTTTCATTTTTCTTTTTGTGCTGATCTAACAGCTCTAAAAATATAGCAACTACATTTTTAGATATTGAATTAGCTCTTGTGGACGCAAACCGACATTCCATCATGAGGCACGGCAAGGCGCCTAGTCGTGAGCTTGCGCTTGTCCGCATGCGTACGTGGGCTCTGGGCTTACCGTAAGAACCCGCATATAATATGAACCCGCACATAGTACGAGGGGAAATTTTTGGGATGCGAAATGGAAAAAAAAAAGTGTTATCCGCGTATAATATGAGTTGGGAAAACTCGAGGAAAACATTTATTTAAATTGCACTCCGCACTTCAATCACAGTCTTCCTCAGCTGCGCTCTCTTCGGATAGTTCCTTGTCAGACATATCTTCCCAGAGGTACTCATCCTCTGTGCCATCGAGCGCGTTCGAGATGCCACACTTCTTGAATGTGCGACGCACAAGGTCGTCTGGTATGCTGGCCCATGCGTTCACAACCCACTTGTATAGCTGGCTGGCGAAGTCCGCTTCAGCCACCCGGTCGGCATCACTGTAGGCTCACCTGAGCGCATCCAATCTGCATAACACCACTTGACCGCGTCCTTGAACGGCTTGTTGACGCAAACATCTGAGATCTGAGGCTGCAGCTGAGACGTCATCCCACCCGGGATAACGACGAGTTCGGTACCGGATTCGCGCAACAGCCTCTTCACTGAGTCAACCAAATGGCTACGAAAGGCATCCAGCATCCAGCACAAGGATGGATGGGAACGACAACAGTGCGCCGGGCCGCCTACACCAAACAGACTTTATCCAATTGGGCACAAGATTCTCGATCATCCAGCCTTTCTCATGGCATCTCACGACCACATTTTTGGCAGCTCCTCACCTTTAGGCATTGTCTTACACTTGAAGACCACATAGGGCGGGAGCTTGCGTCTGTCTGTCATGCACGACAACATGACTGTAACTCGCACTCCTGTTCCCAGTGGACCAGGCATAAACTTGTTTAGAGCCCTTTTCGTGCATGGTGAGGGGTGATGGCATGTCCAGATAAACTGGCGTTTGGTCAGCATTGCTGATTTGCCCTAGCTAAAAGTTCTTTGACTTGCGCAGTGAAATAATCTGGCGCTGGAAAACCATGAGCCGCTTTTGGGCAGCTTAAGGAAAATCCAGCACGGCATATGTAGCGATAAAACCAGTGCTTGCTCGCTTTGAAGGCAGAACTCGGTAGCCCTTTTTCTCTTGCAGGCTCCTTGGCTTTTGCCTGCATAAGCTCCATGCTCACAGCTAGATGTGCTGCTCGCTGTTGGCGTATAAACTCCGTCAGGGCGAGTTCGATTTCCGGGAATGTCCCGCTCTTCAGGCCGCAAAAGCTTCATGTTCCACTGCACGCGAAAAGGGCTTCCTTCTGTCGACACCATCCGCGAATGCTTCCCTCGTTGACGCCAAACTGCCTCCTGGCCGCACTGTTGCCGATGTCCTGTGCGGCTAAAATAACCTTTCTCTCGAAAGCAGCCGAGTACTGTTTTCGTGGTCTAGACATCTTGGTCCTTCAGTGCGGAATAAAAAAGATGCACTTTGCAAAGTGTGGTTTCCAAGTGTGCTGCCAAGGTGCGCACTCAACAATAAAGAAACGATGCTGCAGTCACGCAGCCATAAGGAAGCCAAGCCGCAGCCACGCAGCGGTAACGAAACTAAAACTTCTAGCCCAAATTTCTGACTGAAATTTTTGTTTGGATCCGCATATAGTACGAGGCAAAAATTTGGAATGCTATTAACAGGAAAAATAACTCGTATTATATGCGGGTTTTTACGGTTAGTTGCGCTCTTGTATTTCGTAAATCCGGACCTCTTGCTACCAAGAGGTTTCCTGCGGTACTTATTTGTTGGGCAGCTGGCTTACCTTGTGTGCTAAATTCCACAATGAAGCGAGCATGCTGAGAAGCACGAAATCAGTAGACATTTACAAGTTAGATGGAAACAAATGTGAATTGAATCATATCATATTGAATAAATATATAATATTTGACCTGTATTCAATATTTTCAAATCATTGCACACCCCTAGTTTGAAAAGAACAATACACAAAAGCTGGGTAATTTGTATTTCACAGGATTGTTTAGATTCGTCAAACTGTCATGTGAGCGAATTATCAGATATCCAAAAGGAACCTACCGAGAGAACATTGGGTATAGGTCTCAGGGTATTGATGGCAACACATGGTCAATTGTCAATAGTATCATCTGCACTGTCTGCTGCAGAGCGCGATGTTCATTGTTCGACCATGTCTGGGTAAAGACACGAATAGTGTTTTTTATTTATTTGGTTGACCATACATGATTGTCGTGATGCAGGAGACTAAAGGTGGCACCCGGCTAAGCCTCTAGTACCACAGATGACTTGAGTCATTGCAGGGGTGCTATTCTGTAAGAGTCCACCTAGTGGACTGTCCATTCTGGCCGCTGCTGATTGGATGCAACTGTGCGAGAGAGGAGGAGATGAGCTGCCCTAGCTAATCGGCAGCGGCCGAAATGGACAGTCCTCTAGGTGGACTCTTACAGAATACCCCCCCCAGAAATTTGTGTGGGATGAATGAATCTGGGGCATGGGGCCTATCCAAAGCAGCTAGCAGTACTATAAGTGTTGTAAGGGTTGAATTATCCATGAGCGTGCATATCTTTGGATCCAGCACGAACTAGAAGGCACTTTTTGTGTCCTCCCTTACGCCGCTTTCATATACCACGATTCTGCATTGCTGTACACTTAATACTGGATTGCTTTGGATTGTGTCTGCATTGTAGTGGTATTTTAACATCACAATGTTGCCTGCCAGAACACAGTAGTACCTCGTTGATGTGATCCTGTTAAGTACGATTTCCCATCAGCAACATTCATAATCGACTCACAATACGGTTCACGATTCCCAATACAGTTCTGGAATACACAATCTTTTGGCACCTAGGTTCAGCACATTGCCAAATTGGGATCGTATGATACGTTTTCGGTTGCCAGATCTCGCAAATGAGACAAGGTGCGAGGCACGTGCAATTGCGAACAATAGGCACCCACTGCAGCAGCCTCCCGACAATACTTGCCTCATTAAAACTCCTTTCTGGGCGAGTTGGTGCATACTTGACATAAAAATTGTAATAGCACGAACACATGCATCCACAAAGTAACAGGGACAAGACACAAGCGCTGACTGTCAACTGAATTTTATTGACGTAAGTTGGATACCTTATATAAGGGGAAAGGCAGAAGTGAAGGGGGAAGGGAGTGATACAATCGGGGAGAATAACATTGCGCATCGATGAACGAACGTGCCGGCAGTCAAGGGAAGCAGACGCAGAAAAACAAGTAAACTATATAAACTAGAAATAACTTGCCTGCCTGTCTCATGTGAAAATGCTGGTGCACACTCGGCTTCCTATTCTGATCCCAGCAAACCTCCTCCCAAATTGTTGCATGCCATTTCCACAGCTGTCGCCGCTAACCCTGCTGCGATAAACATCTGCACCTATCTTTTTCATATCGTGTGGTGCACAGTGCCTTACGGCATGCTTTTTATAGGTGATAACCTAAATGTGCTGTCATTCCTTGCTGAAGATGGCATGAAGTGAGCATCGTGTTTCGCTCTCGTGGAATTTTAGGCATCGTATACCGGCATGGCTTACCAGCATAATTCGGTACAGTCTTTTGTTTCTATCCGCAGTAAGGAAATGACAGCGTTTGTCTTTGGTTACTCAAGGGTTGCTCCTGTACCCCATTGCTGAAACACCATGTCTGCTATGCACTGTGCATCCCACTGTCAAAATAATTAGACACCAAATTGATGTCATTTTAATCAGTCTCAAACCATACATCTCCATATGGTCAATGGGTACCATTCCATGAGTAAATTATCTGGATTATCTAATTGACAAGTGCAATATTGATAGGGTTTTACTGTATATTTGGTCAATAGCACAATATTTTCAGGTGGAAAGAACAGGTTGGTACATAGTCATGAGCCCTTTTGCATCTTACTTCACAGAAGTAGGATTTCTTATAATAACATTCAATTACACCTTTGCCATTTTCAGCTAAGGTTTGTCAGAGTAAGTTATTACTGTTTCTGTCATATAGTTAAAAGGCTTCATTTTTCTAAGTGCTTTTTCCAATGCAGAGTACTGCAGCATCACGTGCCTGATTGTTTTTAGCTGTTCCAGATGCAGATGACTCCTGCAAAGCCAGATGTGGAGCCACTGATTGATGAAGTATTTGACAAGCACGACCCTGGCAAGGTTTGTTTTTTTGCAGCCCAAAATACTATAGCCACTTTTCTTTTCTTATATGGTTAGGCATGGAACGCTGTTTCTCTGTCAGCTTCCTTTTGGCAGTTGTGTATTTGCAAGTTTCGTAGACTGTGACGCCACCCCCCAGACACCAGTTAATTTTTTCAAAGAGTGTCGGAGTAATTGCATCCGCCCATGGGTGGCGGTAGCGCATTTGCTTGCTTTCTTCGTGGCGGCCAGTAGGCTTGATTATCTGTTCTTATGCATTGTTTGAGCTAGATGAAATTCTAAAGCAATCGCAGGAGCTGCCTGCCGCAATGCACGCGTGAGCCTCCACTTGTTCCCCAAAGATGTGGCGTAGAAGAAAAAAAGGGTTGTTAACTTGCAAATTTGCAAGCTGGTCACACCACCGATGAAAGTGTGCAGTGCGCATTTCGTTGGCAGTGACTTCTTTGGAGCCACGTAGTTAAAAGAATGAAAGTTCTTTGCTTACGTGCATTCTTTTGTTTTTATACGGAGAATCAATGCGTTATTAGAAAAATAGAGCTTGGGACAGCGTATTGCAGCAGCGTGAACAGCGGGGCTCTAATCCCGAGTATGTATAGTGTGTGGGGTGAGCATGAGAAGTTTTTGTTCAGGTTTCGCATGAATCAACTCAGTGTGTGTGGTTGCCACAATGTCTTGTTTGGCCGGAAACACATGTTTTCAGTCTCACTTCAACCCCTGCTCCGCCGCGTGGCGAAGCACAAGTTGCGCACTTGTGGCCAGCGCAATGAGAACACACGAGTATTTAAGATAAAAACTGACATGTTTGTAGCACTTTGTCTTAGCTCTAGAGAAATGCTACAGTAATCTACATCGGAGGGTGTAGTAAGTATCGGACCGTGTTTCACCGGCCGCAGCCCGTATTAGGGTTGTCGTTGTCTAATTCCGCCAGAAACGCATGCGTTTATGTTCTGGGCTGCACCCCGTACGTCAATGCGCGGCCAAGCTTTGCAGCTACAGCAGTCCTGAAAACAAGATTTGTAGCACATAAAACGTGCACGGAATTCGTGATGTGAGCATAAAAAGCTTCTGTTGTTACTCGAACGGTAATACAACTGCACCAGCAAAAAATAAAACAACCGGCATAGCAACCGACATCTGCATGCTCTAGCATGGCGACGTACAAAAAAACGTCTGAAAATAACAGTTGTGATAACCTTAGTGATATCCTTCCTTTAATTGTCTAATATAAATGTCTGCTCACAACAACTCAATAACTTTTTTTTATGTATATACAGGGTCCATTGTGAAAGTAATGTGTATGATTTTATTATGACGCGAGTATCCATGGCAGCACGGTAAAACCGGTTGGGAAATGTGGCGAGGGTGCCAAAGCAGCAGGTCTCCAGTTTACTCTGAGCAGTGTGAGCGGATAACACGGCGCAATGGAGCGTTCGCTTGAACAGCGATACGCTATCAAATTTTGCTTGAAGCTTGGAAAGAATGCAACCGAAACATTCCAGATGCTTCAAGAGGCCTTCAAGGTCGACTGCATTTCAAGGTCACAGTTCGGGAGCTAGCACAAGGCGTTAAGGAGGGCCGGGAATACCTAGGTGGCCGATGAACCCCCGTTATGGACGCTCAACACTGACCAGAACTGACAAAAATATGGATTGTGTGGGTGAAGTTTTGCATTCCGACCGTCGATTGAGCATCCAGCAAATTGCTGACACCCCTGCACACGACCACATTTGTGGTACATGGGATAGGGACAGAGGATCTGCAAATGCGCTTGGTCTGCACGAAGCTTGTGCCAAAAGTGTTGACAGAAGATCAGAAAGATGTTGCTCTGTCAAGAATTGTGGAATTTGATTCAGAATGCGCTGACTTTAACTCTGTCGTAACCAGAGACGAAAACTGAATGTTCGAGTACGACCCAGAATCGAAAAAATAGAGCAGCGAGTGGCACACAAAATCAACCCCCCGCCCCAAGAACACGAATGAGCAAGTATTACATCAAAACGATGCTCATTGTCTTCCTTGACACCTGAGGAATCGTCCATTTTGAGTTTGTACTGCAGGGAGAAGCTGTCAACTCAGCCTTTTACCTAGAGGCGCTCAAGAGATTGAAATGCCAGGTTGCACGCCTGAGGGTTGACATCAAAGACACGGTCAAGCTCCACCATGACAGTGCCCCAAGCTACACATCCTTTATTGTTACCAACTTCCTGGCCCGGAGCAACATTCTGGTGGTCCCCCATCCCTCTTACAGTCTTGACTTGGCTCCGTGTGACTTTTTTTTGTTTCCCCGACTGAAGAGAGCGCTGAAAGGAAAGCATTGGAAGATCGTGGAAAACATCCAAAAGCATGTTACAGCATTCCTGAGAGACATTCTCGTCGAGACTTTCAGGGTGTCTTCCAGGCGTCGCAGGCACGTCTCCGCAAGTGTATTGATGCAGGGGGGAGTGTGTCGAAGAATATTAACCATTTGTATGGGTCCAGTCAATTAATGCATTTTTCCATGAAAATGTACATTGCTTTCATAACGGACCCGGTATGTACAGATTAATCTGATTCCAGCTTTTCTGTACTCCCCCCTACAGTAATGCCCATTTGGGAGTTGTAGGTATTGTAAATAAATAAATAAATAGATAGATAAATAAATAAATAGATAAACAAATAGATAAATAAATAAATAAATAAATAAATAAATGAACTGAAAAGAGCTTGAGAACATCAGTGCAGTAAAATTTCTTTGTTGCGAAACAGCATTGTGTAAAAGATAGGCTTTGTGGGCCATCGCGATTAGCACACACACAAAAAAAAGACAAGATAACATACCCCGATGAAACCTTCCCGGTCATAAATACCAGACCATGCGGCCATGGTACTTCGGTCATCTAAAACACTTATCCAGCCGAAAAAAGCTCTTCTACCGAACTTATTCCCTACTAACACCTGCTGTGCAACTTATAAATCCACTTCAGATATCTATATAGCAGCTATAGAAACTGCTAAAGACAACTACTTATCTAGTACGCTACCTGAAATACTAAAAACAAATCTTGGCAAACAGTTTTGGCAAATACTAAACCCAACAACTAACAATACTATGTCATTAAAAGATTCATCTGAAAATGCTGTTTCCGCCAACATATGCATGATCATTCTTAATGATTTATTTACAAGTCGGTTTTTGAAAACTGGTAATGTTAAATTTCCTATGGTATATTAACACTAATACTTACCTATGCATCCTGTGATTGTTGAGGCATACAGAATTAACAAAATAAGAGTTTACCGTATCATTCACCATCTGGCTGCGGCTGAATTAACAGTAAATTATATAAAAGCACTAGCCTCATTAGTCCTGATACCAACAAATATTTTCCAACAATCCCATAACTCATGTGAGCTTCAAAAGGAATGAAAAACTGGGAAGGTGGTTCCAATGATTAAATCTGGCCCCAGAAACTCTCCTCTTATCGACCCATATCCTTTAGAAGTAGTTGCTGTAAATTATTAGAGCATGTTGTTTTCACCAATCTGGCTTGCTTTCGAGAATCTAACTCATATTTTACTAATGCAGAGCAAGGTTTTCGAAAATCATAATCCTGTGAAACACAGCTAGTACCTTTCACTCGTCAACTGCATCGCATCCTGGATCGCTCATCCTGCACAGACTGTGTCGTCGTAGATTTTAGTAAAGCATTTGATAAACTATGCCGTAGACTACTACTTCTTAAATTAAGCCAACTAAATATCGACCCTAACCTTCTAAAATGGATAGAGCATTTCCTTAATAACTGCTTCCAGTTCGTTACTGCTAACGGCCGTAACTCTCCACTCGCTGAAGTTCAATCAGGTGTACCATAAGGGTCTTTGCTGGGACCAATATTATTTCTTATCTATAATTTATCTGAGTGCTGAAATATCTTCTAACCCTTTGTGAGTTCATATATGGTTTTCTAGCAAAAATGGGAAATGCTTTGCTTTTTTGAGCTCCTGAAGGCTTCAAAAATGATACTAAACAAATTTGAGGATTATAACATGCTTAGTTTATTAGAAAAAAGTGGGACGTATATGTCCCATTGGCACATTCCGTGGATTTCGGAAGTGGGACAACACTGTCCCGTTGTCTCATGAAGGCACCCTGCTGACATCGCTTTTGTGCCTATTTAGTGTGAAAGGCACCAAAACAAGTGGCACACAGGGGCACCTTGCACACCCCACACATGAACTTTGTGCGGACCTCATTTCCTGTGGTGGAGCACCACCTGCACCTTCGCCTTGCGGGCACTTTTTGTGGATTGTGGCCGCTCCCTGTGAATCGAATTTCCTCCGAGACTCCAACCATCTTTTGGCCGTTCATTCGGCCCTCCTTGTTCTTCCGGAATGGTCCAGTGCTAGTGTAGTGCCTGAACGTTTGTCCATTTATGAGTTGCCGTCCTAGAACAAGCCGGAACCACAAGTATGTTATGTCATTGTTGGCACAGTATTGAATGAATGCATTGACGACAGAAGCATCGAAGAGAAAATAAAATATTCTATACCAGGACTTCTTGGAACGCCTATCAGAAGTGTAGGCATTTCGCTTTTGATCAAATTTGTCTACGGCCCCCATCGACACGTTGTAGTCTGCCAGTGCTTTTGGGCAGATCACAGCCACCGAAGAGCCATTGGCAAGCTTCCGTGACACTTCGACAGTTTCCGTCGGATCATGGAAATTCGACAAGAGGTGAACATCTTTAGTGTCACGCCACTGATAGGCTGTGACCTGACCTTTGGAGCGCCACAGGTATTCTCCCTTCTTTAGCTTGTTGTTTCGCTTCAGTTCTTCGGGCAAATCCTTTCTGTTGGTGCGAACCGTTCCTGCGGCTAGGATGCTCCTCTCAGCGAGAGTTTCCATTAGGCGAGTGCAGGTAAAATAGTTATCAAAGAATAGCCGCGTTCCAGGCTGCACGCTCTTTGACAGAGAAAGAACGACATGCTCACCAAGGCTTTGATTGGCTGGTCTTTGTGCGTTCTTCCCTTCATACACCTGAAATTGCAGCAAATAGCCCGTCTTTGAGTCGGCCCTGCACCAGACTTTTTACCCTCTTTTTATGGGCTTCATTGGAAGGTACTGTTTCATACTAGATCTTCCTTTGAAAGCAACCATGCTCTCATCAATTGCCTGGTGAGATGACGGCGAGTACTCTTCCTGAAATTTCTTGTTCAGTTTATCAATAAGGGGTCGCAGCTTAGCAAGCCTGTCATAACCATCTTCTCCTCTTTTCTTTTATTTGCTTGGGTCGTTTACACGAAGGGAATTCATGATATACTGGAAGCGCTTGAAAGACATCACTTTGGCGATTTCTTCGCAGTTGAAAAGAGAATCACGGCTCCAGTAGTGATAAAAGTGATGTCGTGGTGACACGCTCATCAGAAGCAGCAATCCAAAATAAGCGCGCAGCTCATCACTTGTGAGCACCGCCCACTTCTTAGGGTATTTTAGTGCCCCGGCACAGTTTGTGCGCTCTACAATCATGTCCAACACTTCATCGTCGAAGTACAGATCAAAACAGTCGGCTGCCCGCACCACTGGCTTTGTTGAGAACTGAGGGTCCCATGATTTTGGAATCCCAACGCGGATCGGCGGTTCATTTGTACTCCACTTGTCACCAACTTCCTCTCCTAGCACGTCGTCTACTTCGTGATACGGCTCGACTGTTTCCCGCTTGCTTTTTTTCCTGTTCTTTGAAATTGTTGGTCGCCGTTTCTTGCGTTTGCTTGTTGGTGGACCTGCTTCGTTGTCATCTTCGTCGGGACTCGAGTCTGGTGGTGCAAGCTCCGGAACGAACTCATTCTCACTACTCAGTGCCTCGTCCTCACTTGTTTCGGACTCATCTGGCAGGCTGAAAAAGAGTTCCAGTGCCTCTTCGCGTGTGAGCGAGTCCACTGCAAATTCATAAAATCAGAAATAATAAGAATGTATCACATGTGTAGTTCCCGTCAATTAGGCCTAGCAAAATAAGGGCACGCTTTTATAGTATCCTGGCTTTGACATCACTATCGCGCGGCCAATAGCTCCGATTTTCAGATTTCTCACATCAATGCATGCAATAAGCATTGCTTTGAATGGGCAGAAAAGGAAAATCTTACCATTCATGCCAAACTCTCGTTGATCGAGTCCTACGGGAGCGAAAATTTCGAGTGCAACTTTGTAAACAACACAATTTTCATTTCTATGAACCTGAAGCGCCACCTACGGAAGCTCTTCAAAACATTAGCAGAAAACATCTTCAGACACCCATAATAGATGGCAGCACATTACGGTTACACTGCGTTTGACTGGCATCGGCTGCTAATGCATTTTTGTCAGAGTAAAAAGCGGGACCTATCTGTCCCGTTATCCCACAAAGGGCTAACATACATCTGTTCATAGATGATTGTGTTATCTTCCAGGAAATCGAAAACACGCTACTACAACACTCCAAGCTGATCTGGATAATACCTATGACTGGCGTGGAAAGTGTTTAATGAAATTAAATATTAACAAATGCAAAATAAAGCGCCTATCCAGATCTAACTCTACTCCTAGCACCTACCATCATAACGATGTTCCCTTAGATTTCGTCTTGTCATACAAATATCTAGGTATGCACATTACAAATAACTTAAATGGACCATTCATATACAGTACGTCGTTAGCAATGCTAATTGCAAGCTCAGGTACTTATAACGTAACTTTTTCAAAGCGCAGACTACTTTAATGTTACAGCTTTACAAGACTCTAATATGCTCAAAACTTGAATATGCATCTGTGATATGGAATCCCAGTCACGTTAATCTCTTCATTTGAACTAGTACAAGATAACTCTACCCATTTCATTATTTCTAACTATAACCTTGCTGCGAGTATAAACTTAAAGGGAAGCTGAAAAGTTTTCCAGAAAAAATGAGTGAAGAGCTGTACGTAATGGTTTTCAGCCCTCCGAATGCAAATATCGCATCAAAATTGAGCGAAAGAAAGCGCAAACAGATTTTATTTCGACGAAAAGTGCAGCAGCAGACTCGGGGCAGCTCGCGCACCTCGTTTCCACCTGTGATTGGTCGGGCGCCTCGTGACGTCAACAATGGTGTTTGTCCGGACCGACTACTGCCGCCACACATGAAGCACGGCGCAAGGTGGTTTGGCGCTGTGGTTTGGCGAGACATTAATGGTAAATTTCAAGAGCTTGCTTTCCTCTGAGGAGTTCGGCATCGATCCCTACGTGTACGTAGCCGGCCTCTCCAAGAAGCAAAGGATGCTGGTAGCAAGCGGTGCTTTCGACGCGAATGAAAGCGAAGTGTTAGCATCTCGTGTTAGAAATGTTCTTTGCTGAGTATGTTTTTTGCAAAGCTGTATTCACCGATCCAGTGAGTTCGTTACTGGGCAAACAACTGTACTGTTATGTTGCTGCATGCCCCCTCGGGGAACGTAAGCAGGGATGAAATCGTCGGCATTTGTGCGCTGCCCTAAAGCGGTCGGCAAGCTACACAGACGGTTTATAAGCGGGAAAAGCTTTCCGGCTCTTGCAGCATGTGTAGTGACCTTCATCAGCGCCGCCATCCGCACGCTACTCGTAACCTGAACCGTAAAGGCGGCGAATTCCATCGGCTAGGTGCGACAGCCGGTTTCTCTCTGTGTGTGAGTGGGAGCACAGCATCCTGGCGTGCGCCGGCATTCAAGCATATGCAAACTTTACATTTGCACTGCGTTATGGTAGCTGCATGTAGGCTGTTTCACAACACACGTGCAAATAGAAAATTAACCGCAGTTTGCTAGGAAACCTACGTCAAGGGTGGGAGATAAACATGTACCTCTTGTTCAACATACTAACACGGAGCTAGCAGTAAATCAAAATCAAGGTTTGGACAAGTTTGTGTATTCATAAGGTCTTCCAAGACCAGTTACTATGCGTCCACCCGCAGCCGTCCTGCCTTTGTGCTTTTGTTGCCCCTACCTTCTCGCGCTGCGTTTAGAAAGCCTGCTAGCAGCAAGTCATACTCTCACTCATGCACGCATTATTGATAAACTATGGTTGTAATCATCGTCATGGAAGTGGTTAGGGCACAGCACTGTTGTTCTTGAGCGCTTGAAATTTTTTCGATTTGCAGCAGCCTCCCAATTAGCTGCAAGCTTCTTGTCTTGCGGGAAGTAATGGAACATCGTCGCGACCGCTGGTGTTCGTGCAACCGCAGGCTGCGGAGAATGTCGGCATGATCGGCCCACCACTTCAATTGATGCTGCGCACATCAACTACCCCTCTACATACACACAACAAAGGGATGCAGGGTCGAGCGAAGCAGATTATGACGGCACGCTCGCAGAAACATGCGCTGTCAGGCACAGTCACGGAGACTGCAAAGGAACGGAACATCAATGCTGACGTCACTATGCCGCGGTTTTTGGTCTCTGCTTGCATCGTCAGCATCAGCAGCAGCGCGCAACGCGCGACGGCAGGCGGAGTGACAGCGCAATTTTAACCGGCAATTACATCGCTCCTAAGTGAAAAATCCCACCCAAAATTTTACCTGCATGGTTTATGAGGTTCTGGCATCCATATATTAGCGTCTTATTGAGTTCAACAGACTCTTCTGCTTCCCTTTAATGAAAGCTAACCTAGCACTTAATCCACTAGCTAACCGCCACAAAACCTCCAGTCTTTCACTATTTCATAAAATTTTTATCACACCACACTTCACGACGACTTCATCCTGTGGCCTCAGTACATTTCAAACAGTGTTGATCATCGCAGTAAGGTAGAATTTGGTTCATGTCACATAAACCAAATATCGTAGCCAAATATCCCGCAAATATTGTAGCCATCACCAATAACAAAGTTTTCTGTGAAGCGTTAGATAACATTGTATAATCAGGTGAATCATCATATTACCGGAACTCACTGCACTTGTTTGTTTGCTTTACACTACCTACCCTGTAACCAGTCCCCACTTTAATGCCGTATGGCGCTGAGGATATCTGAAATAAAAAATAAAAATAGGTAAGTAAATAAATAAAGAAGACCTACCTTGCAGCTTACTTGATATATTATTGCATAGTATGAGAACACTGCCATGAAACTTGTAAGCTTCCCAACATTTTAACTACTTTTCTATATCGTAGTTAAAAAATCTTCGTCGGTATGAGAGGCAGCTTTTTTAAAAATTTTTGTTCACTTTGCGCCCTTTGGTCATATTTGGCTCTTGTGCCAATAAACATTAATCAATTCACTTTATACGTGAGATGCTGATTTCTTGTGTGTGCATGTTCATCTTTGTTCGCATCAACAGACCAGATTCATTACCCTGGACGAGTACCTCGTATGGACCGTCGGCAACAACCTCACTATCAGCCTGCTCAACCTGATGTTTCAAGTGAGTTCAGCCAGATGGCTCTGTGTCTTAGAAATTTGTTTTCAGTTCGACCACATTGACAGGATATCAAAGAGTTGCATTCATCACTTGCATGTGTGTTCTTTCGGTCACCTCCCAGGTGTGCCATGTTGTGTTCGGGCTGCGACCATCTTCAAGGGAGGAAGAAGGTGACATCATCAGGTATATCCATATTACTGGCAGAGCTGCAGATTGGACTTGCAGAATACTATAACCATAAATAGGCTGACCCATGGCAGTTATCAGAAACGCCATATTTAGTTGATTGTGGCATGCCAAGGTTCATTTATCAGACTTCTTTTTCCCCTGTTAGAACTTAGCTCAGCTTTGCAGATCGCAGAAACAGATCACTGCAGAGCACTTCATCACTTGCATTTTTATTTTTGAGAACTTTTATCACATCCCTGAGGGGAAATATTGTCTTGGGCACTTGGCCCTGAGCATTCCATCCCAAGTAAGCACACCACATGCAACTTGTTACAGGTGGCAAAATGTAAGTTATGATAGCTGGGGCATTTTTCTTATTAACCAAATGGTAGTTGTATGTTGCTTTTTCCTGCATAGAGATTGTCACTTGTTGAGCTCTTGCCTTTATAAAAGCACACCATCACATGTGTAGTTGCCTTGCTTGCTCTTTCTTTTTTATGAATAAAAGACAGTCCTGCGTTACTGGCTTAGTGCTGCATGCAATGAAAGTGCCAATGATTTAAGTTTACAAGCGGTGGTGCACAAAAACAACACACTGTTGTTTCTGTACCTTTGTGTTTGTTTCCTGCTGTTTTCTATAATGCCATTACTTGCATTTTCAGGAGTTGGCTAAGAAGGGAAGAACGAAGAGGTCTAAAGCCTGGTCAAATGCTCTACCTCATTTCAATGGATTGGTGGAAGTCGTGGAACGACTTTGTTGACTGCAAGGTAAGTGTTAATGAATCTGTGTGTCTTTCCTTTGGCTCTTATTCTTGACTAAATATTCCATGGGTGCATTTCAGATCAATAACTAATGAAAATCCAGTTTATAGGAGCTTACTTTTCTCTTCTCAGCTGTCTGAAAATTTCATGTTTAATTTTTACTCTCTGTGGTGGCTTATAGTGACTATAGAATTAAGTTCGTGAGCATGGGGTCATGGGTTCAATTTCTGGGCATGTCGTCTCTATTTCAATAGAGGTGCTAAGCAAGGATGCTCATGTACAATGCTTTCAGTTTATCACATTGAACACCAAGTATTCAAAAGTAATCAGGAGCGCTCGACATCCATGTTTCTCAATGCCCCCTGTTTCTTCAGCCTGTGAACTGACTGTAAAGCATAGAGGACCGGTCATCTTCCTGTGCTTTTCTTGCACATTTTGCATTGAATTTAGCAGCACCAATCCTATTAGAAATACCCTAAAGCATGGCCACTGTATTTCAGTTCCTCTCCCACTTGCAACTCTGAAACTGAACTTGACACCCTCACATACACAGCGTGTAGAGTGGATATGTGTAAAGGAGCTCACGAAATTGGCAGTTGCAGGCAGCAGGGAGTAGCACCACATCCTATGGTGTCAGCGGGGTCAAGGTGACAAGTCGTCTGCAGCGTAAGGTGGAGTCTAGTGTTGCCCGGTCAGCGACTGATGACGGAACCGTGGTGCTGGCCAGTGTCACCAGCCTCGCCACTGACAGCCACCATCTGCTTGACCCCGTGACTGCATTTGATCCCGCTGCCAACTGCCCCAGTGTGCCAGGCTCACCCAAGTGCCCCCGGTTGTCCTCTGCTCTGCAGGTGTGTCACCGTGTTGAGAAAACCCAGTGCCCACCAAGACACTGGCTCCCTGCCACACCTGGTTATTGGACCAGTGATGTGCTAGGACACTGGGACACTGGTTGCTGGCATGTAGGATAATGGGGCAGTGCTTACAGGCCTTACATATGGCCGTCAAACACATCAATGAGTGCTCGAATCGTGCATAAATTCATAAATATGAAATAAGGAGCAATCATCACCAAAAATATGTTAATGACGATAATGGGAGAAAGTCACTTGAAGCAAGACTCAAATTCAGCTCTTTCCGTTTTGCCATATGGTCATACTACAAGGATGCCACTTTGAAAATTTTTGTAGAATGGCAAATTATTCGTAAATTTTTTTTTAATGATTAGATATTTCGTATATATGTGATTATGTTTAGCAGACACAGCACCGGGGCTCACGTGATGCTGGCTGGATTGATTATGTGGTTCATTGGAAATTTGCCACTGAAAGACCATTCAGTTTGTCATTAGATGCTGATGGCTCTGACAGAACCAACTGAAAGTTGTCTCCCATTTTATGATGGGCATAATTTTTGTGCTGCAGACTGACAGAATATGCCAACTGACCATTGACCACATGGTCTCCTAGTGATTGGCTACTGAACAGAAGTTTTTTACCAATAAGATGAGCACTTATATTTCTGCACTTTCATTTGCCAGAGCAAAGTTTTGAAGCACAAATGTACACAGTCACAAGCTAGCCGCTTACCTGAATGTAAATTTAGCGTCGCCATCCTTGGGAATGTTAGGCTCAGTTTGTTATGATTAATTTCGAGCAGCAGTAAAGCAGTCTTTATGTATAAATATCTTCAAGTTTTGTTTGTAGTGATTTTATGTCGACCATTCTTTATGTTGCAAGAGTCGCAAAAATGCAGAAAGTAGTATCTAATTTGATTTTTCAAGTTCTCATTGGAGCACTCCTGTCCATGAGGTTTTCCTGCATTTCTTGGCGGCATTAAAATCTTTACCCACAAGTGTCATACCTAGTCACAGCATAAGCATTTCTTACTAGTGACATCCTTCTTTTACTGAAATGCAGTGCCCAGAGTCATCATGTCCATCATCGTTAAACCCATCTCCAAGTGTCTCTAGAAAAGTGGTTCCTGCATTTGTACAGCGACCACCGTCAATTGACAACTCTGGCCTTGTTGCCCCCAACATCATAAAGGTAAGTGCAAAACTGTGAATGGCCCTCATTTGACTCTTAACTGTTGGTACTGTTGTAAGCACTAATCTTTTCCACTTGTAACCAGGCAAGGGAATAAGAGTCCAGGATCGCCAGTCAGCCTCTAGAGTCTGTGAAGGCGTATGTTTACCTAGGCCAATTACTGATGGGGAACCCTGATCGTGAGAAGGAAATTTACAGAAGAATAAAAATGGGTTGGAGTGCATATGACAGACACTGTCAGTTCCTGACTGGAAGGTTACCATTATCATAGAAAAGAAAAGTGTACAATCAGTGCATTTTACTGGTGCTGACATATGGGGCAGAAACTTGGAGACTCACAAAGAAGCTTCAGAACAAGTTAAGGCTGCGCAAGGACTGATGGAACGAAGAATGTTACGCGTAGCGTTAAGAGACGGAAAGAGAGTGGCTTGGATTAGAGAGCATATGGGGATAGCTGATATTTTAATTGTTGTTAAGAGAAAAAAAAAATGGAGCTGTGCAGGTCCCGTAATGCATAGGTTAGATTACCAGTAGATCATTGGGGTTATAGAATGGGCGCCAAGGGAAGGGAAGCGCAGTTGAGGATGGCGGAAGGCTAGGTGGGGCGATGAAATGAGGAAATTCGCGGGTGCTAGTTGGAATCGGTTGGTGCTGGATGGGGGAAATTGGAGATCGCAGGGAGAGGCCCTCGTCCTGCAGTGGGCATAAAATGGGCTGCTGCTGCTGCTGCTACTGCTGATGATGATGATGAATTAAAGTGGTGCTCAAATATGTTACCATTTTTTGTACTTACAGGCAGAGCAAAATGTTTTACAGCAAGCAAATACTTTCTAGAATAACACATGTAAATTTTAAGTGCTCGATATAGCCTAGGACATGTCCAACAGTTGGCATTTATTTGCTCTAAAGAACTTCAAAATCTGGACTTGGGTGCTCCAAACTGTTCCAGAATTAAGATTTTGCTGCTGCAAAAATTGCGCGGCCATGTACGCGCGGCCACGTACGAGAAGCCAGCGAGAAGACGAAGATCCCGCCGCAGCTAGAGGCTGCAACGAGGAGCTATGACCAAGATACACAACTCAAGGCCGTCCAGCAGGTCTCGGCAGCTCTAGAGAGGCAGCGACCTCGCGAAACCGAGGAGAAGGGGGCAGCACCCGGAGGAAGGGGGCGGCAGCCCTCTCGGATTCGCGGAAGTAGCGAGGAACCAAGACCTCAAGGAGCACAATGCACGAGACTGACGAAGTGGCCACGTCGCGGTAAAAGCTTGTCCTCCCTGCGTGGAGGGAGCCTAACCGACTCTGCAGGCATTTTCACTAAAGTTGTTCTCTCTCTCTCTCTACAAAAATTGCTCCAAATTTCAGTTCGTCAGTGGTACCACTGATTTCACACTGCCATGGCATGTTCATATGTTGCATTTTAGCTTTGTGAGCTAAATGTTTCACACAAGTACACACAGCCAGTTGTTTATATTCCACGCCATGCTGTGCTAACTGCCTGTAGTTGACATTTCCAAGCTGAAAGTTGTGAAACTGGGCTGGTTGTTTTATTCTTAGTACATTTAACTGACAGGCAGGGCAGTGCACAAAGAAAGCATAGAGCAGGCAAATGCAGTGGCAATTTAACAGTTGCAGTCAGCCGAATAGCAAGTTGAAACACGAAAATTGAAAGCACGAAGTGGACAAGAACTTTTCTATTGCTCTTCTCACTTTGTTTGTGTGTGTGTTCTCTTCACTAAACCAATATGAAATCATTAAATTTTGTCAGCAGGTGTAGTTCCCTTTAAAATTGTCACTGTGTGTGTTGTCAAGGTTGCTGCAGCCATTTAACATTTGTATTTACAGTGAGTCATAGTGGTTGGAGGTACTGTCTTATGCGACAGATCACAAAGTTTGTCCCTTGTGCAAGTTAGTGTCTCAAGTGACTGAAAGCGATTCTTAATGTCGTGATCATATGCTTCCACCACCTATGTGCAGGCGGCCGTTTTGACTGGTGAAGGTGGCCGTCTTGTACGCCCACTGGCCCGTGGCCGGGACTTTGAGGCAGTGCCGGAGGCAATTTGGCGGGCGCTGTTCCAGTGGTATGGGGGCTCGCCTGCACTGCCCAGACAGTTCATCCGTAGTGGGAGCACTGGTGCCACACCAGAGCTGGAGCTGTACCCACCATGCCTACGGCTGTGGCGCCACCAGCCTGCGCAGTCTGGCCCTCGACAACCAAACAGCAACAGCTGGACATCTGTAGTTGGTAGTGTGGCATCTGCCTATGGTGAGCCACACTCCATGCTGAAGTGTGTGTGCACACCTAGATCATGAGGTTGTCTGTGTCACTTGAAGAACCTGCGCCATGTGTAGCCTGAGATTTGAACAAAATCTTTAGCATATGCATTGCCTTGGAGACGCGTAGACATGTGATATTCTCGTAGTATCTCTAATATCAGTGCTACATCGGTTTGACTGGTCTTGTGCCTGTTTCTGTGTTCTCTGTGGACATCAAGTTCACTGGCGACAGGGTCGGGGACTCATCGCAGCTATATTTAAGCCACATTTACTTATTAAGTGGGTACACATTAATGAGGCTTTACTGTACTCTGGTCTGAGCAAAATGTACTGTAAGCGCACCTTTAAAATGTCTCGTATCTGTGCATACCAAAACAGTCCTTGCAGCATGCTGCGAGAACTCCATTTAGCTTGCTGTGAGGAATATGCACTGGTGGATCAGCATGATTTTTTTTTGCATGCAGTAGGGGGTGTTGCTCCAGGCCAGCCCAGCACGAATCCAAAGAGGTATTTGGCTTACCAAGCATCCTTTAGCAGGACGTCCACTTTGCGCCAGGTGTTCGACTTCCTCTGCACAAGGCTGCGACTGAGGCCAGAGGACACGCGCCTCTGGCAACTGCAGGACGAGGTGAGCTGTCATGTTTATTCTTTGTTCTTCTTAATTTGCATCACTCATCTGTCACTTTACGTACAAACAGGCTTTTTCATGTCACACAGTGTAGGACAACTGGAAGATATGCAACTGACAAGTAGGGCATATGTCATAGCCTTGTATCTTGTGTGCTTTTTACTTTTCTGATGCTTTCATGCCACATCGATCCCTTTTCCATTGCTAATTCATCCATGACCGCAAAAGTAACTCGGTCATCTAGCATGCTACTGTACTTATATGTTCTTAAAAGGATTCACAAGTTCTATGTTTGAGGGGGGTTGACAACACATTTTTTTGCTAAAACATGTTGCGCTCGTACAGCAGACATGTTAGTTACCTAGTTTCATTTGATAATTCTTATTTTGGATAGTTTGAATATTCTGAGACATCAAGTAGCCGTTTTCTTGTGCGTTGATAGTTTTAACCTACCTTTTTCTTCCTCTTGCACACAAGAATAATCTGACTCCACTTGAAGAAGAAGGCTTTACATTGGAGCAGCTTGGTATTGAAGATGGCGAGCAAATTCTTATTGAAGGTGAGCTTACATTTTATGGAATCTTTATACTATAGCTAAGGACTGTCCATCAGTCAAGGAGTTACATAGGCTTTATGAGTGATTACAGATCCAAAGACTTCCTCGCACACATGGTGCCAATACTACTGCCTTATGAAACAGGCCAGCAGTCTTTGAAACATTTAAAGGCAAAGGGAAATTGAAATGGTATAATTGTCAAGGAGCACATATTTTGTTTTACTTAAAGGTGAACACAGAAAAAAAAGGTAAATATAAAGTGTGGCCTATGGTGATTGAAACTGTTGCATGTTAAGAAACCATATGTTAGTTAGCAGGCTATTCATTTCTCCATAGTCTAGTCACAAATTACTTGCCTCTTGATTATGTGGTTTCATTTACCTTTTATATTTAATGCCTTAGCATTAGGAGTGTCAAAGGAGAAAAAGTTTATAAAATGTGCAAAACCAGTCTTGTGGTAGAGTGGAGGTGGCAGAGCTTACAAGAGCGTGGGTGGTCTAAAAGCCAGTATGAGCTGGGAAGGGGAGAGAGTGCAGTGTAGCTGTGAATGGGCACCCGAGAGAGGAAAAGGGCCACTTCCCTGAAGTGCCATTACCTCAGTCTGCTCCGGACCACCGTTACTTGCATTTCACTCCTCAAAAGCGCAAGATGTGTGTCGAGCGAGCTTAAATGATCTGCAAAGCTAAAGAAGTGCGATGTAGTGCCCGATACATTTCTCTCGCATTTGATGCCAAATTGCCACTCTTCTTAAAATTCTTCTTTCTTATTCAGTGAGAAATAAAGACCAGACATGGCCAGAAGAAATGTCTTGCATAATCAACGCCAAGGTGGATCAAAAGAACCAAGGTAAGCAGTTTCATTTGTATGGACTTTGTGTAGGAACGCAGTTCCTTGTGTGGTAGATGGAAATTTACCGTATCTACTCACATAATGATCACACTTTCTTGTAAAAAAAAATTATCAAAAATTCAGGAGCGCGATCGTTATGCGGGTTAAATTTACCGCGAAAAGAAATTTTTTCTTTTCATCCCGCAACAAACAGGCTGCTGCCACTGTAACAGTGCGGGACACCAAAACAGAAATGGCGGCCGGCGGAGCAAGCCGAACACGCCGAACGTGATTTTTTTGTTCTTGAGAATACAGTCGCCGACCGTTTATTCGGACCTCACGGGGACTGCGGAAATGTCCGAATAAACAGGTGTCCGAAAAAGCAGATTATGAAAAAAAAAAAATGAAATCCTTTATTTCCACGCACTTATTCGGGCTCGGCAGTAGGCTTGAAGAAATCGCGAATGCGCCGTTGCACGCTGTTCCGTTTACGCGCAATCAGATAAGCCTGAATCTCGGAGAGGGTCGTACGGTCACTATTGGCGGCTGAAAGCACAGTCACTGCTTGTACACGCTCCGCATGCGACGGCAGCGTAGCACATGGTGCGTCAACTTCCGACTCGGTCATCGTCCGGCGGTGCAGCAGAAACCTGACGAATGATCTCGCCGTCGTCGAGTTCTGCGCATGTCAGTACAGCAGTGTCAGCACCTGTGAAACTGTCAATGAGACGGTGTCCGGAATCGCAATGCAACCACTGTGCAAGTCTCGGCAGAACATTTTTCGCGTCGGTAGGGAGCACATCGGAAGGCGACAAATCTTAGGCCTCCCGGCACCCGCTTGCCGGCATTCCGCAGCGCAGTCTGCGCGGGCACTGTCGGCGCCATTAGACACTTGACGAGATGTTTCCGTATGCCGCGTTGGATCACCGAAACCTCGACACAGCACACAAAGCAAACACCACCGTGCCGACACCAGTCACACAAGCGAAAAAACGCGGCATGCTCTAGCGTCGTGCGCGAAGAAACAAATCAGCTGCTGGATTGTCTTGACATGGCTTACTAAGCTGAAACCGGAACTGCTGCAGAGCCACTCTGTCGAACCAGGCAGAAACGATGATGATGAGCGGGGATTTCCAGTAGCGCCACCTCGTGGGGCAGCAAGGAAGCTCCGTTCGAAACAAAAATGGCGTTCGGCAAGTCGAACCATGCGCCGGTCAGAGTCGGTGCATGGTGCTCTCGACCGAGTTGGCTCAAGGAGTGTCCGAAAAATCAGACGAGAGGTTGCAAGGTGTCCGAACTTTCGGCAGTTGTTATACATTATGGTCTATGGGGAGAATGGCGGTGCCGCGAAGCTGACCGAATAATCGGGCATGTCCGAATTTTCGGAGTCCGGAAAATCGGTCGGCGACTGTACATTACGTGCATTGAAACAGTTTCTTCCGTATCAATAATGAATGATATCGTTAATATCTTCAAGTTTGTGGCAATAACATAGCCATGTCCACTTTGAGGGGACAGAAACAGAGATGGGCGTGTTTAGCTGCCAGTGGCATTGAAACACATGGCAGGCATGCTGCGAAAACTGCGGCATTTGTCTTGGCTACTATCCTAATACGGCACGTTTACGCTAAGGCTGGGCGAATGTCTTAGCTGTGTTACAAGCATCAGTATATGAATAGGGTACACTTCTAACGTATCAGTGTAAACGTGGCTACTGTCATTGCTGCTTGCAATTTGTTGCGTGCCTATGAGTGCAGATGAGAGGAATCGCAATGCACCTTCTTTTTGTTGTTGTTGTTGTTGTTGTTAACCACAACGATTATAAAGCCTACAAGTAATAAAATAAAGCCAAGGCAAGTTTGGTTGCAGCTTTCTTTTTTTTTTTTTCATGGAAGTGTGGAAAGTGATGAAAGGAATGAAATGGGGCATCTGCTTAAGAATCTGTTTGATGCATGCAGGCCACTTGGTATGTCTTGAACAGTCCTTCACATAGCATTTGACAGATGGTAAGCACAATCATTATTAGATATACTTGCCACACGACATATCGCTGCATCAAGTTCGGAGTGCGATCATTTTGCAGGAAAGAAAAAAAAATCTGATTTTGCTGACAAAATTCAGGGTTGCGACCATTATGCGAGTGTGATCATTATGCAAGTAAATATGGTACCATCTTTTCTCTTATGCTATGAAATATTTATAGGTGTCATCTGATAAGATCATTGAAATGCACCTAGTGTAAATTGCACTGCTTGGATCACTATTGCTGTTTAAAAGATACATTAGGACTGCAGGATGTCACTTCATGTCTCAAAAGTTGCTTGAGTATACATGACACATTGAACATATTTGTGTTGTTAGAAAAAGTTAAGTTTTGTAACTTGTGGGACAGATCTTGTACCTTGCGCCTTCACATCTCAAAGTTAATTTTGCTTTGCCTGTGTTACTAGTAGTACTTGAACAAGTTAAACAAACTGCTTTTCACTCCCTTGGTCTGTTAGTTCATGAACAAGGTGGAGGTACATTGCTATGATGTCTATTGTCTGCAGTTCAGCATTGTGTGTGTGGTCGCATTCTCGTGGACAGTAGCTATTGTCATCAGCAGCCATCTTTATTGTAATTTTGTTGCAGGCCCCACAGAGAAAGGTGCCACAGGCTTGAACAACCTTGGCAACACATGCTTCATGAATGCTGCCCTTCAGTGTGTCAGTAACACGCGGCCACTTACTCAGTATTTCATCAACGAAAAGCACCTTTATGAATTAAACAGGTTAGTGGCTGCTTTATAGCTGTATGTTTGGGGTGCCGGGACACATACCCATAATAGCTGTTACGTTGAAAGCATGCAAGGGTGTTAACTTTAGGAGCCTAACCCCAGTACAGTTGAAACCCATAACAAAATTCTCGTGACAACGAAATATTTTCATATCCCCGGCAAACACCCATAGGATTAAATGTATTTTGTACCTCTCAACAAAGAAATATCGCTGTACTACAATCGCGCATCAACGAAATTTGCCAGAATGTAACCTCTCATATTATCTACTTGTGCAAGGCTAGCAGGCTCCAAAATGTGTTCAAATGCGATTGCTTTGCACTTAAATTGTGCAAAATACCACCACATTACACTTGCACGGGCAGTGCCATTTTTTCTTTAAAAAAACAAACAAGCACTGGGAGTGGTTGCGTGTGTATCGTGCAGACTACGCATGCGTCGCACGTATCGGCCCGAACTGAGTTACAGCACGAAGATTACGGCAACACGTGCCTGTGAATGCCGACGACTATATATACCCTGTGTGTTTCCGGAATAAACGTTCTTTTCATTCTTGGATCCCGTCCATACGATACATGGTGTCAGAAGTGGTGCCGCTGGTTGAACGTAACCATTCAGAGCAATGGAGCTAGTCAAGCCACCGGAGCATCTGCAACTTTCCGGCTCATCCGACAACATCGCGAAGCATTGGAACCTGTTCATCCAGAAGTTCGAACTGTTCCTACAAGCGACAGCATCTCCGAAAGAACCAAGGTCAGAAGCTGTCAAGGCTGCGCTGCTGCTGAGTGTTGCTGGCGACGATGCACTTGAGGTGTTTAACAACTTGAGGCTGAAGTACGAGCCGTCTTGCTGAAACTCCGAACTAAATCTGCACCAGGCCCCGATGGAATAACAAATAAGACCCTCCGAAATCTAGACGACGTATCTATCACTGCCCTAACAGAGTACTTCAACCGCTGTTGGGAAACAGGTTCTATCCCCTCGCAGTGGAAGCATGCACAAATAATATTCATACCTAAACATGGTAAGCGACTACAGCTCGAGAACTTGCGCCCCATCTCTCTGACCTCATGCGTAGGAAAACTCATGGAGCACGTTATACTTAACCGCCTCCACAATTTTGCGGAGGACAACAACTTATTCCCGAACTCCATAATTGGCTTTCGTCCAAAACTTTCCACGCAAGACATCATGCTTCAGCTTAAACATCAAGTTCTGGACCACATACCCAAGAATGGTACCCGGGCTGTCCTGGGCCTTGATCTTATAAAGGCCTTTGACAACGTAGCGCATCAGGCTATACTAGAGAATCTGCAGCACCTAGGTGTGGGCCAGAAGACATACAACTACATCAAAGACTTCCTCAACCACCGCACAGCGGAACTAAGAATAGGAGAACTACAATCGGACAAGATCCCTCTTGGAAGTCGTGGCACCCCGCAGGGATCAGTTTTATCCCCGTTCCTCTTTAATTTAGCGATGATCAGATTACCGGAACAACTTAATCAGATTCCAGGTCTACACCACAGTCTGTATGCAGACGACATTACCCTGTGGGTGGTTAAAGGTAGCGATGGAGATGTAGAAACCACGCTGCAACAAGCTGTAGACACGGTCGAAAAGTACGTTACCGACAAAGGCCTCGCCTGCTCCCCACAATAATCAGAACTCTTCCTACTCAGAGCCCCTACAAACCGCAAATCCGACACTGCGCCATCCCCGGAAATCACTGTGCGAGCCGGAGGAGGCGCGATCCCGGTGGTGACCACCATCCGTGTACTAGGCCTCTTCATGCAAGCTCACGGGCGCAACGGCAACACAATTCACAAACTGGAAGCATGCGTTCAGCAAACGATGCGACTCATTTCAAGAATTGCCAACCGACACTCTGGCATGAAAGAAGCCAACCTCATAAGGTTGGTACAAGCCTTCGTTCTCAGCCGCATCACCTACATCACCCCGTACCTCTGCCTCAAAGCGGCTGAGAGAGAGAAAATAGAGGGGATTATCCGGAGAGCCTATAAACAGGCTCTTGGGCTACCTATAAGAACGGCCAACGCTAAATTGCTAGCCCTAGGTGTGCACAACACCCTCGATGAACTAGTAGAAGCGCACCTTATATCTCAATACGAAAGGCTAGCTCAGTGTGCCGCCGGGCGAAACATCCTCCAGAATCTCGGCATCAACTACGAGTCGATGCAAAGCATTAAAGTAGACATTTCTCACGATCAGAGGCGCCATCTCAAAATTAATCCACTCCCTAAAAACATGCACCCCGAATTCCACAAGGAAAGGAGGGCCGAGCGGTCCAAAGCCCTACATCAGAAATTCCACGCCTTCAAAGACGTAGTCTATGTCGACGCAGCAGAATACATAGAACGCAACTGTATGTCCCTTGCAGTGGTGGACTCCTCAGGTCAAATACGCGCTGGTGGTTCAATTCGCACCAGAAGCTCCGAAACAGCGGAAGAGGCGGCTATCGCTCTGGCAATAGCCTCCACACATTGTCATTACATTATTAGCGATTCCAGAGCAGCAGTACGCAATTTTGCGAAAGGTCGGGTCTCGGCTCCCGTAAAACACATAATAGACACAAACCAACACCCACGACCAATCCACATCATTTGGGCACCAGCACACTCCTCCCTACCCGGCAACGATGCCGCCCACACCACCGCTCGAGGACTCGCCAACCGAGCACCCGGACGGCTCACGCTAGGATCAGGGAGGGATCGCATGGTCAGTTACCAGGAAATAACTCAGCACTACAGGTTAGCCAGGACAGTGTACCCGTCAGCACACAAATCGCTTAACAAGCGACAAGAAGTAGCTTGGAGACGACTTCAGACGAACACCTACCCCAACCCCGTAGCCTATCACTACTACTACCCGGACCAATACCCTAATACATGTAAGCATTGTCAGCAAAAAGCGGATCTATTCCATATTATGTGGTCGTGCCCAGCCGAAAATCATACAAATCACGAAATAAGTAATACTGAGCAGTGGGAGGCCGTGTTGCTCAGCTCCGACCCTGACCTGCAGGCCAAGGTCATCGAGAGAGCTGAAGAAGCCGCCCGGGCCCAGGGGCTCGTGGCTGCCTAACAACAAGGTCATCCGTCAATACCTTGTTTTCAAATAAAGTCTTTACTCACTCACTCTAACAACTTCACCTTTCTTGAGGCGGAACGCAAGGATAATTACACGACGGTCGTGCGGAAGTTTAAAGAGTACTGTGAAGAACAGCAAAACGAAGTCTATGAGAGGTACATTTTCCGGTCAAGAACCCAGGACGAAGCGGAGCCCTTTGAGCATTTCCTGCGCGACTTGCGAAAGCTGTCCCGAAGCTGCAACTTCGCTGAATTAACGGAGTCAATGATCCGCGACCAGGTTGTATTCGGTGTACATAACCCCAAGTTGCGGGAGAAGCTCCTCAAGGTAAAAGACTTGACGCTAGCCAAGACAGAACAACTCTGCAAGGCTGCTGAACTTTCTAGCCAGCAGAACGAGGCATGGGCTCAGACGGAAAAACAGGTCGCGTCGGTAAAGAAGCGTCTGTTTAAATGCATGAAATGCAACCGCTCGCACGAACGTAGTAGGTGTCCCGCGTTCGGCAAGACGTGTTTTGTATGTGGTGGCACCAATCATTTTGCAGCGTGTTGCAAGAAAGGGTCTACAGTAAGCGAAGTGGTCAACGTGCAGGACACTTTCGACATCCTTGATGTAAAAACTTGCAAGGTGAGAAGCTCGACGGACTGGATCGTAAACGCTAAAGTGGCCGGCCAGGATGCCTTCATGAAAGTAGACACAGGCTCCCAAGCTAACTTGCTGCCTTACTCGGTCTATCGGAAGTGCAAAGGGATGCAAAGTTTGAAGCCGAGCAGTTCCATTCTGCGGTCCTATAGCGGTGACGCTATCAGTCACTTCGGTATTGCGTCGTTACCAGTCACCATAAAAAATCGGGCTGGGAGTTTCGACTTCTTTATAGTAAAAAAAGGCCACCAGGCAATACAGTCGAACCCGACTATATCGAACCCGTTTACATCGAATTATTCCATATATCGAACAATTTCTGGACACGGTATAGTTACAATGAGTATATATAGCAAAAATTACGCATACATCGAACAAAACTAGTAGCGACTCCCTATATATCGAACGTCAAACGGCGAAAAGTGCCCCCGGAAGTTGGCTTTCCCTCGCGGTGAAGGGAAAACCCGGCGGCGCGGCTCCATCCAACCGCTCTCCCTACGTGACTGCGCTACCTCGGAGCCGCCGACACCACCCTACAAAAAAATGATCCTGGCCCGTCCGCCCGCAGCGCTTGCTCCGACAGCCAATCAGAGGCTCTTGTGCCCTCGTCGTGCAAGGTGGCGAAAGTGCTAGTTGTCTCGCTGCTTATCTGATTCATTGTGTGCGCGTTCTCCCGCAGTGTTGGCGTGATGAGGCGGCAGAATTCGCCTTTCATCGTGAAGCTCGAAATAATAAACCGGGTCGAACGCGGTGACAAGTCGGATGTCCCCGCAGCGTGCAAGATTTCGAGGAGCACTCTCAGCACGATCTTGAAGAATAAGGGGGAGATTAGGGCTAAAGCGGCTGAACTCACGACCCGGTGCCTGTGGCGCCCAACGCGTACGCGCGGCCGTGTACGAGTGGTTCATCCGAAATTGCTTAAGCCGTACCGACTTCCGCGTGCTCGGTGATGACTGTAAATTCTGATTAATGCGATGAAGCCGTTGTCGTTGCCGAAGTTTGGAGCGAGGTGTCAGAATTTCCGGAAGCTGTTGACAAATCAACGGTGGACGAGTTTGTGAGCGCAAATGATGGTGTTGCGACCACAGGAGAGCCCGGAAACAAAGACTACATTGCCGGCATCGTGCCGAGCACAAGTGAAAATGGGCACAACGAGGAAAGCAACGACCGTCTTTGGCCCACATCCTCCGAAGCGATTGGTGCGCTCGCACTAGTCCGGTGCTTCTGCGCGAAGGCGGAATGTTGCGGCCTCAGCTGCTCCGACTCCTTAGACAACGTGGGGAAGTGCGTGCCTCGCACGCAGCGAAATTGCCCAAGCAGAAGAAAATGCAGGTCTATTTCGTGCGAAACGAAGCTAGTTTCATCAATAAAGTGATTTCATAAATGGTATGTGCTTTTATGGCATCCAATTATTTAGCAGGCTTATATCGAATTATGCTCTATATCGAACTGATAGGCGTTTTTTTGCGAGTTCGATATAGCCGGGTTCGACTGTACTCGGACTATCTGCAAGTGAGGCGCTTGGACTGGTCGCGAGGTCGGTGGATGCAGTCAACGCTAGCGCTGCCGACGAAATACTGCAGGAATTCCCTCAACTCTTCCAAGGAACAGGCTGTGTCGCCCGCCAGTATCGGATGGTACTACGCACTGATTCGATACCTGTAGTCCAGCCAGCGCGGCGCGTACCCTTGACACTACAAGAACCACTGAGGGAGGAGCTGGACCGCATGGAACGAGCCGCCATCATCACGAAAGTGACAGAACCAACGGACTGGGTGAGCCCGCTTGTTATTGTACGGAAAAAGGATGGCACACTACGTGTATGCATTGATCCTAGGCATATCAATAAATGCCTGAAACGTGAGCACTATCAGATGCCTAAGCGTGAAGACATTGAGGCTGAGCTCGCCGGCGCTCAATATTTTTCCCGCCTCGATGCGAATTCAGGTTTCCACCAAATTCCTTTGGATGACGCCACCTCAAAAATCTGCACATTCGGCACGCCCTTTGGTCGCTACCGTTTTCTGAGGCTGCCCTTCGGTATCGCCTCGGCTCCTGAAGTCTTTCAAAAAACCTTGAGCGAAATTTTCGACAGGGCTCCAGGGGTGCGTGTATATGTAGATGACGTTCTTGTCTGGGGCATCACTAAAGAAGAACATGACACACGCCTTAGAAATGTATTGCAGCTGGCAAAAAACGCTGGCTTAACTTTTAACGCAAGCAAGTGCAAGTTCGGCCTTACTGAAGTTGAATTTTTGGGTGATGTCATCAGCCGAGACGGAATAAGACCAAATGCCACACTGAGCATGTCCCTTAAAGAAATGTCGCAACCAACGGACAAAGCTGCAGTGCACAGAATGTTAGGTGTTGCCAACTACTTTGGGAAATACATTCCGAATCTGGCAGAAAAGACACAACTTTTGCGCAGTCTCATCAAAAAGGACACCAAGTTTGAATGGTCGGCCAACCACGCAAATGAATGGACAGCCATCTGCGCATGGCTCAGCAGCGCACCTGTGTTGGCTGTTTTCGATGCTGCCAGGGAAACTAAAATTTCTTCTGACGCTTCTAAAAGTGGACTAGGCGCTGCACTTCTACAGCTTCATGGTGACAGCTGGCGGCCGGTTGCGTATGCATCACGCGTGATGAATGAGACTGAGCAACGATATTCACAAATAGAAAAAGAGGCAATGGGCATAACGTTCGGGTGTGAAAAATTTCACCATTTCGCATACGGGCGTAAGATAATCATAGAGACCGACCACCGACCACTGCTAGCCATTTCATCCAAAGGAATCGGTGACATGCCGCTTCAGCGTTTCTTCATGCGCTTACTGAACTACGACTATGTGCTTGAATATGTACCAGGGAAGCAACTGCTGCTGGCCGACATGCTCTCAAGGTCGACGCCCATCAACCACCCAGCGGACACGAGTGGCTCGACAGAAGAAATAGAGGTTCACGCCGTTGGTGCAGTCTCGGACCTGGTAAGCAGAAAAACCCTTGACCGCTTAGTTGCCGCAACTGCAAGTGACCCGGAGTTACAAAAAGTGATGCGCTATATCAGCGGCAGCGGCAATCTTGATGGCTGCATGAAACCTTTTGCTACTGAGCTGTCACTAATAGAGGGAGTGGTGCTAAAAGGAACCAAAGTATTGGTTCCAAAGTCGATGAGGAACGAAATACTTCAACGTATACACGAAGGGCACTTGGGCATAAACAAATGCAAAGCACGAGCCCGACGATTGGTGTTTTGGCCCGGAATTAATGCAGATATTGAAACGATGTTGAAAAGTTGCGCCGTCTGCCGAAAGTATGCATACAGGCAACCAAGCGAGCCTTTTATGCTTAGACCAACGCCGGGCCACGCTTGGTACAGAGTCGGCGTTGATATCTTTCAGCATGGGGGAAGCTCGTACTTGTGCGTGTTCGATGCGCAGTCAAACTTCCCGGAAGTGGAAAAACTGGGCGACACCACGTCGAGCACGATCATTGCCAAATTGAGCTGCATTTTTGCGCGATATGGAATCCCAGTCGAAGTATGCAGTGACAACGGCCCCCAGTTCGCGTCTTACGAGTTTGCCACCTTTGCGTCCAGGTACGATTTCAAGCACGTGACATCTAGTCCTGGCTTTCCACAGTCCAATGGACTAGCGGAGAAAGGCGTCCAGATAGTAAAACGGATCATGAAAAAAACACAAGAAAATCACGACGACTTCTGGCTGGGCCTGCTCAGCTACCGATCTACACCACTGGAGCACGGTCGTTCCCCGGGTGAGCTGTTACAAGGCAGGAGACTACGAACCAGGCTTCCAGACTTCAGCTCGCAACCTAAAAATTTTGTGTCTAAGCATAGACAACTTGGCACACACAGAAAGGGCCTACCAGTACTCCGAAAAGGGGATGTGGTGAGGATCCGAGATAAAGCATGGACCCGCAAAGCGCAGGTCATGGGACCGGCTGCGCCTAGGTCCTATCGCATTGTTACTCAAGGTGACCAAGTACTTCGTCGGAATCGGAGACACCTGATTACAACGCGTGAGCCATTTCGACACGATGACCTCGACAGCGATGAGCCGGAAAGCGAGGACGACCAGCCGGTAACATTCCCAACTGGAGTGCCCGCAAACCCGACTCAACCTACAACACCGATCCCAAGACGGTCTAGGCGGATAACTCGTCAGCCAAGACGGCTGCAGTACGACCACAACTTCAATCAAGTGCATTGTGTATCTCGGCTTTATCCAACTATTAAACAGAGAAAGATGTATCGTGCAGACTACGCATGCGTCGCACGTATCGGCCCGAACTGAGTTACAGCACGAAGATTACGGCAACACGTGCCTGTGAATGCCGACGACTATATATACCCTGTGTGTTTCCGGAATAAACGTTCTTTTCATTCTTGGATCCCGTCCATACGATACAGCGTGCGCTGGAAACACGTCATGGCCGCCATCTTGTTTGACGTTCGCCCGAAGCGGCATGTGTATTGCTACCGGCATGTGATAGGTACATTCGATTCGCCTGGGCCACCTGAACTAGTTCGCCAAATGCTGCAGCGTGCCATTCATTTCAGCGGTGCAGCAGTGGCACCGCTGAAATGACCACGACGTTCGTTCCAAACATGCAGAAAAGGTGCAGGGCTTGTTCATGATTTTGCTGCACCCACTCCACTGTCCATGCCAACATTGTGTAACCATACAGGTACGAAGCAGCGGCACAGCAGACGATGCAGCACACAGGCGCAAGTGCCGTTAAAATTTCGCTTAACAAATCTGATGTGTCTCTGCAAGTGTGGTGTGCATTTACGCCCCAGAAGCCGATCATACCTGCAGTTCAGGACCTCTGTAACATAACGTAACGCTAGCACCGTGTCTGAACCTTTGCATTCGTTTCGAGTGTCTCGCTTGGTCTGAACCTCAGAAATCAAGCCGCACTATTTCTGAACTTCTCATGAACTGTCGTGAACTGGTTCAGTTGTGCAGGCGAATTGAACGTACCTGATGTGACGACGGTTTTTGCACACTTAGTGCAGTGCTTAATCTGTGCCTCGGCAAGCAAAACGCAGCAAAAATAAGGAAATCCACGTCCCACCGACGTGGAATTGTTTACAACGCTTGAGATGGCGGTCGCAGCATTGAGTGCCAGGCATCGGGCCGTGATTAAGCAATTGTCCGGGGATATACATCCCTTGCTTCAAGAACGCTGGTTTCGGTGCCACCCGACCAGTATCGCATATATTGTACATAGATTTGTATGAAGGGGTCGTAATCTCGATTGACTGCCTTCGGATATATGACATACGATCACTTTTGCTCTTGGCATCAGACTGTGTTGGCATCTGCAGGTGACTGTCCGCTAGAGAGATGCCGCTGCTTGCGTGGAGCGCTGTTGCTCTGCATCCGATGCCAAGTTATGCAAAATCTCGCCACAAAAGTGATCGTACCTCCAAAAGCAATTGGCCGAGAATACTGCTCCACGGCAGTGCAGTTCTATATCCTCTAGCAAAGCTTGCCAAAGTAGGCTAACGGAATTTTGACAGTAAAGTTTCATTCTGCGATGCATTACCTATCTGTGCTGTCTCATTTCGCAGTGGCGAAATTCTCGTGAAAGCGAATTTTTCCACGCCTCCCGCTGATTTCATTATTGCGAGGTTTAGCTGTATCTTCAAACATTCCACTTGATTTTGGAAAGTCTATGTGCAGTAGTGCCTTTGAAATGGTCACTGTGCTTGAGCTGTGCCGATCGCCGATTCCCCAAGCTGAAATTTGATGACCAGGAGGTCTCAGCATCTGCCCAAAGTAATGTAGTGGTGATGCATTTCTTAAATACCCATTGCAAAAATTGCTGAGTAATAATGTTGAAGTGCAGTATCTAGTTTTATTGACGAGTGGGGCTGTCCTACAGACAATGAAATTGAAGAGTAGACTCTGCATAAGGGGGGGGGGGCAACAATTTAGCAATATGAACAAAATGCTGGTTGCTCGGATTTTGGCTAGTTCCAATTACCTTGTTTTTTATGCTTTTCTTTCCTCTACTTCTTATTTTTAAATTCTAGAATGAACCCTTTAGGAATGAAAGGTCACATCGCCAAGCGATATGGTGACCTTGTCCATGACTTGTGGAGTGGAACATCGAAGACTGTTGCACCTCTCAAGCTAAGGGTAAGCACAGACATCCCTAGAGTTTTGGTAGTAACACGCTGGCAGAAACTATTTTCAATGTTATCACCACGTACAGCGTTAAGGACGAGGACTAAGAGAGACGACACACACAGCACATTGTGTGTCATCTGTCATAGCCCTCGTCCTTCGTGCTGCGTGGTGCTTTATGAATAATTGAATAACCCAAGCCTCCACCCTTTTATTTTCAGTGCTTCTGAGACAATAAAATAACTAGTCATTATTTGCTATCAATTAGCTCGCTGTTGTATGCAGAAAATTGTCATGGAAGGTGTGCATGATACAGTCTAACCTACTTATAACAATATTCAAGTGCCACAAAAATTCTATTGTTATAACCAGTAATTGTTATAACCTGGTTACATGAAAAAAATAAAAATATCAAATCGAATTCATATCAAACAGCTGTCGTGAGAAAACTATAATGCCAGGGAGGTCAATGCCCCTCCCCGCCGCTTTCCTCCATCTGGCTGCTGATTGTGTTCACTCGTTTAACTGTTTAACTCTGCTTCCTGCACGCTCCAGTCACGTTAACAAGCCGCGGCTTTCGACATTCGGGAATGGCACTACTATAACAACTGAAAAGAGGGGGTCACGAGCAACAAGCTATTTGCGAGCTCCACTAAGGTGTCGTTTTGGTAGCCCCAAAACGGGCCTTTTACAAAATGCGAGAAAGTTGTTGCAGCAGGCGGTCAGCTTGAGAAATCCAGAAGAAATGCTGGGCCAAGATCGCCACAAGCATCTCACCACCCATGTACTTCTCATTGGCTTGCACGAGAAAAGCCCATGTCCGTTGGCCTTGCTTTACGCGAAGCTAGCCGGCATTCTTCCCCATACTTCTTTGTGATTGGCTTAGAAGCTTGGAAAGCACGGTGCGTTGCATAATGCTGGTTCCCAAGAGTCAGCTTCGCCTCTGTACATAAATGTTACTTGGCAAAGCATGCGCAAAAGTATTGCAGTGAAGCATAACAAGCGTTGGAAGGGGCTATTGCCACGGGACAAATTGTTTTCCTTAATTATACACGCATGCACCCGGTATCTCCTGTTGCAGTACGAGCACTGATTTCCCTAATACGTGTACCGACAGGCCTTCAGAGCGTTTTCGAATGTGCCTGGGGCGGTTTGAGCCCTTAAGGGCAGTAAATGACATGAATTTATTTTTTCCAACTGTCCGATTTTTTGGACATATTCGTGGCCCCTTGGGAGTTGGAGAAATTGGACATGGATTGTGCAGCCTACCAAGAAGATGCTTCAAATGGTCCGTGGGGCAAACGAGTGGCTGAAGGACAAGAACAAATAGGACCTACGCATTGAGGAATGAAAGGGAAAGGAAGTGTGCTGCCGCTGTTTTGAAGGCGCTTGAGCTCAAAAGCCAATGCTTTGGCTCATGCCGAGATGGAGGTGTCCCATATGCAAACCAAAACAAACTCTTTAAAGCAATGAAACACAACACTGAGGTGCCGTGCGCAGGCTGAGAGTATGTCAGGACAGTTGAGGTTGACTTACAAGCTGTTGAGAGAGAATCTTAATGGTGACAAAGTTCAGCCCTCATACCACTGAGTTTGCTATCAGTTGATAGAAATAGCTTGTGTTCGAAAATATTTGCTTCTGTATGCTTCTCTTTTTTATTTTTATTTGAGAATATCCGATTCAATTTGCTATTTTTTTTTTTGAGAGGGAGAGAAATAAACTTTATTGCTAAACCAGGCTTCTTGAGCCCAAAGGTGGGTGGCCTCCTCAGTCCAGGTAGCCATGGCTCGCTGCCGCCGCCCGAGCCCTGTTCACCAACCGTAGCTGGCTGTCAGGGTCTTATGTCACCAGCAGAGCCTCCCACTGGTCTTCCGATTATTCTTCTATATCCGCTTCTTCCTCCATGTTATCGCCTGGTGGTGATGATGACGGTGATACTTCGCGGATATTTCTGCACTCCAGCACCGTATGGCGCAAGGTGTTGGGTGTGTCCGGCGGGCAGAACTTAGTCTCGCCCGTAGGTACCCGGATACATGGCGTGCAGCAGTGTTCCATGCGGGTAGGTTCCAGCCTTGAGTCTTCTCCAGGTTACCACTTGCTCCCTACTCATCGTCTTATGCGCGGGCGGGTAGCGACACCTCTGCTTCCTGTAGTGCGCCAGGATGTCTGAGTACTTTTTGGATATCCGTTCATCATCCTCGTCGCAGTCGTTGGTCTGTGTTCTCTGCGTGTAGGAGATGGCTCGGCGTGCATGATCTCTAGCCGCGGCGTGCGCCGCCTGGTTCCTCGCGAGAGACTCGTGTCCCGGCGTCCAGAGGATTTGTGCTGTTTCTATCTCAGTGTTGGTCAAGACCTGAAGTGCTGCGTTTCCGATCCTTCCGTTCACATATCTCCTGCATGCTTCTTGCGAGTCCGTCACCACTGTAACCAAGGTCTTCTTGCACGTTGCGATGGCCAGGGCTATGCCCAGCTCCTCCGCTGTGCTCACGTCCTTGGCACGTATGGATGTGGCTGTAAGTTCGCCCTTCTCGTCGACCACGCTGACTGCAAATCGGTCGTTTGTTCTGCACGCAGCTGCATCAGTGTATCTCACATTTGCTTCTTTGCTTTTTATTTCCTTTGCATTTTACTAGCCCCTCCCTTCTATTCTCTTTTTGAATAACATAAACACTATTCCTTAGTATTCAAACTGGATTAAGTCGTTTTTTAAATTTGTTTTTCATATGCTTACAAGAGAGTGACAGCATCGGGCGACATGGTTTCAGCCCTTCTTAACATAAAACATAGTTCTACGTCATTCAGGGAAAACCGGGAGAACTCAGGGAGTTTGGAAATGTCAACTTCGTAGACACCCTGTAGATGATAAACAATTTTAAGTCTTCCTCATTGGCTTGAATAGAGGCCTGCATTAGTTGTGGCATTTCAATTTCTTTTTAATATAAAGCAGTATGTTATAACTTTGTGTTTAGCTTGTCTGTAAGAACTTGCCAATGGGTAAGCCTATGTCATCTATGCAAGTGCTTAGATCATAAAATGTATTCTGCTTTCCTTCCAGTGGACAATTGGGAAATATGCACCTAGGTTCAATGGCTTTCAGCAGCATGACTCTCAGGAGCTGCTGGCTTTTCTCCTTGATGGTCTACATGAGGATCTCAATAGGTGGGTTCAGCACTTTAGAACCACAGTAGCAAATGTGCATGGCCTCTGCTGCGGCTAGTCTCTTATAGTTCAAAGGGCTTTCCAGTGCAAGAAACAAACACTGAAAAACTGTAGTATTGCTGACTGTGCTTCCTAGTGCAGTGTTGCAACCTGTTGTAAAATTTGGAAGCCGTAGTCTGTGGAGTCCGGCGTTGCACTAAGGGTTGTGCTCTAGTCTAGGCTACGGGGGCATCACATGGAGGCTAAGCAGACCCATGTTGTCATCCACACTTGCACGACGATGGTTGCTTCCTTACTGAAAAGTATGAGGTCGGGAGGTTAGAGAAATAGAACAGAGGTTTATTTACATTGGAAGGCAAACTTATTCAAATACAAAGGCATACTATTACTTTACGAAATACAGATCACAGTACTTAACAACTCCTGCCACGCAGCTTCATCGTCCTTGTAGCATAAACTGTGTAGAGCACATAAGAGAGAGACGAGACATTATTTCAGCACCACAGCTCGAACTCAACTGACCTTCTATTTCTTCAGTTCCCAGCCAATTCAGCTCCCGCGCTGCTAATGGCATCGTCTGACCTAGTCTTCTTTCCTAGGGCAATCGCGCTGATGTTGCGGGGACTACATAGTTCCCTTTCTAGAGAGCAGCATGATCTGCATCTTGCCTTGGTGGCACTGCAAGTCTGTCGGAGGGGTACACATTGTTGGCTTCACGAAGCGATTCGTCGCAGCAGGCTGGAATAGGTTAGAAGGTCACTACCCTTGCTGGCCAATGGCAGCAGCTCCTCCATGGCCCTGAAAATCTCGACTGGACAATGCTGATAACTGCTGGCCAGGAAGAGAATGGCTGGTGGCAAAGGGGGGGGACTTGGCGTGCAGCAACCAGCTGTGAAATGCTGACATACACCCCAAATAACAGGCAGCAGCAGAGCAAACCCCGCAATGTGGCTCTGCACTGCACTGGATCTCTCTTTAGACCTTCCAGGCTTGAAAGAAAACATGAGTGCAGAAACAACAGACTGCCTTTTGCTATGCAAATTTCAAAGGAATTTCATGCCAACAAAGTTCGCAATCATGGATGGAGTCCTGCTAAATGAAAGGGGATTTTTAGCTTAAAAAAAAAAAAAGGAGAGATCTCTAAATGCAGAACGAGTTTCAAGTTAGCCTCCTCAAGCCATTTGCAATGCTATGCAACTTTCCTGTCTTATATCTAATGGGGAGTTACTGTTGGAGGGTGAGACTCCATTGGAATAAGCAGCTATTTTTTTTATTGACATTTGATTAAGCCATGTCAGAGGCTAGTGGTCGGCCTCAAAGATGAACCTTGCTCCATACAAGTAACATGACAACTTCTGGACTGTCCAAGCCAAACAGGCACATTCCTTCTCTGAAGTGCTATAGGCTACTTCTCTTATAGTTAGTTTACAGCTGGCCGATCATAACCCGGCGTGGAGTGGAGCTGCTCAATTACTGGCAGTCAGTCGAATAATGCCGAATTCCAACATATGCTCATACTCTGCGTGTGCAACTTTGAGCTTGTCTGTAGCAAGGCGACAGGGCCAGAAGGATGCAGAAGGTCCGGAAGTGAGGATGTGGTGTCTAAGTCGGGGCAGACGGGTTTTTTCCACTAGGGCGGTGCGATGATTTCAGAAAATTCTCATAACAAAGCCTCAAAGGGTCCGTTGGAAACCTTAGTGCAAGAGAGTGCTAAATCTGTGGTTTCCGGTGTAGCAATGCCTTGCACAGAGAGGTAGGTTGTTGCATCCAGGAGACATTGTTTGATGTCTATGATGAGGTGGCAGTCTGTGATAAAATTGGCACCGGTAATAATATCGGCAACCATGAACAACCATCGGAACACTCTTCACAGGCCCAGGTTAAGTAGGGGTGAGCATTGTCGAAATACTGGAATGCGAGTGCCATTCATGTCTTGCAAGTACAGAAGGGGAGGAGCTGTGCGATCCGCTCGTGTAGCAGGTAGAATTCTGACCTGTGCACCCATGTTGATCAGGAAGCGTTTGCCAGTGACCTTATTGATGAAGTAGAAGAGGCTACATGTGGTGGGTCCGTGACCGCTCGTTGCCGTTCGCGGTTAGCCGGACGGTTTCCCGACCAAGTGCAAGGAAGAAGGCAACAACGTGCTTCCGCATGAAAATTGCAGGGATACTAGCAGATGGCTGGCCGATCTGCTACACTGTAGTGCTGGCGCTCACTGGATGGACTATTTCGACAAGATGGAGATAGGCGATGACGACAGGAAAAAGGAGAAACGTTCCTACAAGTGGTTGCAACCAGGAGCTCAGCCAGTCTATCACACAGCTAAGCAATGGGGAATGTTGATGCTGTCTCCGGCTGGTTTGGAGGTGAAGAATGTGCAGTGTGCGTCGCCGGCACCGGCATCACGGCTGCAACCAGCGGAAGTGAATTGGCAACTTCCATCATCTTGCCGGCCAACACAGCAAGCTCTGACAGATCTTGGGTTGAAGCAGTGGCCAGCACCATCTGGACTTGGGTGGGCAAGCGCTGAAGAAATAGCTCACGTACGAGGGCATTGTCTGTGGTGGAAGCGTGTCAGCCGAGAGGGTGAAGCATTCGGCGCAGTGACTGGCTTGGGCGTTGATTGCTTAGCTGTTCGAATAAGAGTAGCTGTTGTATTCTTGAGCATTCCGGCATAGCTGTACCATCAAGCATGGCGGCCTTGATTGCATCATAAGGCGATGCTGGGAGGGTGTGTGCGAATGAAAGGAGAAGGCACGCAATCTCGTTGATGATGGCTGCTGGAAGTGCATCTGTGACGTAATCCACGAGAGGTCGATATGGGCCTCTGCTTGGATGAACCATGCCATCAAGTTTCGTTCCCAAAATTCTGGCACGTGGATGACGAGACAACCGCAGTGGCTGAAGTGGGCTCAGCAGCTCCCGGATTGGTCAAGTCTTGCTGACATTCAGCATCGGTGTTCAGCATGGCTTCACTTCCTTTTTGTGTGGCGCATTATTACCAGGCACAAGTTTCACGTTGATCCAGACGTCCGCAGTTACCAATTGGGCTGATGAGAGAGAGACGAGGCGTTATTCCAGCACCGGAGCTCAAACTCAACTGATTTTTTTATTTCTTCGGTTCCCAGTCAATTCAGCTCCTGTGCTGCTCTTGGCATCACCTGGCTTTGTCTTTTTTCCTAGTCCGAAAAATTAGATGTTTGTGTAAAGCAATTCAAATGACACAGCTGGAATGTGCAAAGTAAGGTGAGGAGGAGGAGGAGGAATAAACTTTATTTGTGCACAGCAGATTTGAGACCTAGGCCTATAAAATTTTTATTAGTGAATAATTTTAACTATAGCATGAGCTACTGCACAGTACAAGATGTAGTGCTTTCGAATGTCAGGTCATTTTCCTGTCAGTTCTTTTTTTTTCTTCTTTTTTGTTTTTGTGCTGAACAGGGTACAAGAAAAGCCATACGTCGAACTGAAAGACAGTGCGGGGCGACCTGATGATGAAGTTGCTCGCGAGGCGTGGGAAAACCATGCTCTGCGCAATCGATCTGTGGTGGTGGACCTGTTCCACGGCCAGCTGCAGTCGACGGTAACCTGCAAGGTGTGCGGCCACACAAGTGTCCGTTTCGATCCTTTCAACTTCCTCTCACTGCCCTTGCCCATGGAGAGCTGTGTGCACGTTGAGGTGGTTGTAGTGCGGCTAGACGGCAGCATGCCCATCAGGTATGTGGGCCCCCTTTCATCTTATACTACCTTTTGCACCTCTTTGCACTTTTACCAGCACTATCTATGATTATTTACATTCACAGCAGTTTATCTGTGTGCGTTATGTGTCTGATATGTCTACATAACCGAGGCTGTGAACTACACATGCAGCAGCACTTCCCCCATGTGTGATTTGGTGCCCTGGTTTCCTACATTCTGTTCCTGTTTTGAGTCTAACAATAGCTGTGAAATGCCAGCAGCCCGAAATCTGGTTTTTTTGCTTCATTCAGTCAAAGCCTTCACCTACTTTATTCAGTGTACCAGGTCTGAATGTAACCAGGCTTCTAATTTTTCCTTTGTTTTTTCGTAAAAGCAGTGCATATCAGTGCACTTGTAATTAAGAGGAGACACTGTTGAGAGAGAAAGGTCTTGTTTTTTTTTCATCTATTAAAAAAACAAACTTAACATTACGATTTTGTTACGCTGATTTCAAAAATGTGATTTTCTTGTATGTCAATTAGTTTTGGAGATAATTAAAATGAATTATCCATTGTTTGAAGGTAGAATAACATATAAAATTCTTATTAAAGAGATACTATTGGCACATGTCTACATACTGAAAAGCATAAGCCTCACAATGGTAGGAGTACTTTCTTGATGTGATGATTTTTAGCTGAGCTGTAGCAGTTTGAGTTTCAATGTGGCAGACACACCCACTTTATGCTGCAATTTAGGGGAAAATTAAAAATTTGGGGGGATGTTATTTGAAAATTAACTCGTGCCGTTGTGTGCTCTACAAGTAGAGCTACATGTCACAACGAAAATAGCAGTGCTAACTGCTCTGAAGGCAGAGTTAGTTTCTTCAAGTTTGTAATTCCTGCGAAATTTTATTTGAGAGACCGTTGAAAAACGAAAGTCTAATTTCAACCAACTGAAGGACAAAATTGTAGTCTATTTACAATTATTCACAATTCTAATATTGTCAGCAGGCACCAGGCATGTAGTCCTGCTTGGAATTGCCTAATAGCGCGTGCGGCAAGAATGTTCACAATGAATGGGTTACACATTGTTCCGCTGTTCGTGCATGGCAAGCTCCACGCCGACATGCTATCACCGCAGACCTCGCACGAGACAACCATCTTTATGGCGAGGATGTAATTGCATTCACCTTGCACTTGAAAGACAACAGCAGAGTGTCTATAGCGTCGAGGCTCACCACAGTGAAACGTGTCTCCATCACATCCAAGCCTTCCGTAGCGGTATCCGAGGCAGTGGTAGCGTCGGCCGCACAAACGAGATCTGATTTTCACTTGTTAGCCGGCATTGATGCAACATCACAGTGTTTTTTTTTTTTTCTGCATCCTTCTTAATCTTCAATAAATCAGTGGGCTCCAACATGACGGTGATGTGCCGAAACGTGTGTCCAACGCAGCGGCTGTTGGGGGAGCCGCTTGTTGGCAATCATCGGGGCGTGTAGCATCAGCCCTTTCCTCCAAGGTTCACCGGCTGTCAGTCTCGTATGTTCACGGAGAATAAAAGAAAAATGAGAAAGAAGACGAGACTGTCGCGTGTTTTGAATTGCGCGCCATGCAGCGCGGCCCCGCCATTGAACGGTGGTGCTCCTCTTGTGCAGCAAAGCCGAACCACCGCCGCAGCGCGTTCTCGCTAGCCGCACAGTTTCCCGTGTTCTCTCCGCGTTTTCTTGAGATGACTAGCCAAAAAAAAGTGCAGTTTTGACGCCCGGAAGTATCGAACTCGGCACAAGTACCGACGGAAATGGCGTAAGACTGTTGAAAAAAACCACAGCCGGGAACAACGCCCGCGACGCGCCGATGTCGGTTAGGCCTACCGCCGACACCGGTTGCCGTGACAGTGGTGAAATCGGCGCTGCTGTGGATTTCGTCAGTGCATCGCAGAAAAAGATGGAATTCTTCAGAAGCGAATCAAGGTCGGTCGGTGCCCCTGCTGCTAGCACGGTGTTGTGCGAGATCGGCGCATTGACGGCACTGGTGACAGGTTCGGCATGCCCCACTTGCCGTGAACGGAAACTCTCCGTCCGAGAAGCAGCTGAGAAGCACAAAGGACTTCCGTCGTACCTAGAGCTACGCTGTGAAAATCCAGAGTGCCCTGAATCTGTGCTTTCGGGGCGAACACTCGCTACAACAGCGGGAGCTCGCGTGACTTCTTTGCCGTAAATGTGAAGGCTGTTTTGGCAGCGCGTGCTATAGCTGCTGGATATGACCAGCTTTCACGATTTTGTGCGATCATCGGCCTTCCAAAACTGCTGCATCACAAGACATCCCATGCTATTTATAAATGTGACCAAGATTCATGCAAAAACTATTGGATTTTGAAGAATAGAAGGTTTTGAAACTTTCAAACCTGTTTTTCTCATTTTCAAATGTTTTGATATATTCATGTCTTCCGGGAAGCCTTTTGTACACTTAGAATTGGTGTATACTAACAAAATTTGGCATACATACTCTTGAAGGTATGTAGAATGCCGATATCTACTTGAAATTTCAATATCAGTCGTCAATAATTACAATAGTACGAAGTTATGTCTCAGAGAACTGAAAGAAATAATGGTTGAAGTGTCAAAATTTTTTTGTCCCACTTCCAATAACTGAACACATTTTTTTTACTAGATATCGGCACTCTGTGATCTATGACGAGCTAAATAAGCTATAGCACATTACCTTTTGTGAAAGTTTAGTTCATAAAAAAGTGCCCGTAAAGATCGCTATAATTTGTCATTCAGTATAATATAACTTCAGAACTATAGCAGCTTCACAAAAACTAATTGCATATTTGAAATCTGCATAAAAAAACTCTCTAATTGGCTGCATTTTGAAGTCTCTGGTACAAATAATTAAAGAAACAATTGTTTCGAGGAGCCTCTCCCCTTAATATAGTGTAGCGATCATTACACTTTGAATATTACATTTTTTTCGAACCGAATATCAAATAGCAGACTATTCGAAACTACTATTCGGAAATTTGAATATTTGCACAACACTACCACTGTCTAGTAGTAAACGTTGCTGTGATGTCAAGAGGCTGAAGCAGGCGTAGGGCTGTGGGATAAGACTTCATGTGTTGTTTCTGAACATCGCGTGCAGGTATGGTCTGCAACTGAACCCGGATGAACGGTACCTTTCGGTGAAGCAGCAGTTGGCTCCCCTTTGTGGGCTGGCCCCACAGCAGCTGCTGCTGGCCGAGGTGTGGGGAGCTGTGGTGCGTGCCCTCCTGCCAGATGAGCGTCGAGTGCAGGCCATGGCAGGTGGAGTGGGGCTGTATGCTTATCAGGTGGCACCACCTCTGGAGAGCTCGGGCTTCGGTGATGATGGCAGCGCATCCACAGTTCCACCTCACGTTCGTGAACCCCAGACACTCACCCAGATCCAGAGGATGGTAGTTACCTGTGAGTGGGTTCTCAGCTTTTCCATTTTTGATGGCAATTCTTGAGGCAGACAGATGGGCTAGTTGGAATTTAGACAAAGACCTGTTCCAGCGTGTAAGAAAAAGGGCTCTACCTATTCTGTCATCCTTTTGTCTTTGCACCTCTTTTCATTTTTCTTATACTTTGGAACGTGTCTTTGTTCAACTGCCACTCTACACAGTCACTTCAATTTCACTTGGAACTGATGTTCCTTGGATCAATGAGCTATTGTGAATTGCGACTAATGTTGCACCAAACAACTGCCACAGCTCTTGAACTTCGTGAGCAACGAGCTAGTGTGGTCTTCATATGGTATGAAATGGACATACACAGAATGAGGCCGAACTGAAGCTGCATCAGAAATTCATTTTGTTTAGTCAATGTAGTGCTAATAAAAAATGGTGTTGCATTCTTGTTGGTGTTTGAAAGAAGCACAGGCAAGGAGTGCCACCCAAACTGAAATGGATAAGAGAGGAAGGACTAGCAGGACTCTCCAGCATAACTTTGCCCAGTGTTAATGCAGCCCAAGATCAGGGACCAGGAATCCAGGATTAGAAATCACGGCCCACGATCTGCCCTGGTTTCGCGGCCCAGGACCGATCGCTCCTGTGGTGTGCATTTTGCCACTAGTGCGGCTGGGGCATTACGGCCTGACGCAGAAACAGGGACCTTACTATTTGAGAGCGGGTGAAATTCCCCCCCCCCCCCTTGTGTGCGGCGTTACAGGGTCTCTCCTAAGCTTTTCCTCCATGACAGGGTAAGAGCAATGCTGGTCGGAGGCGCTGCCATATAACTTGGCGCACTGCTGAGAACATTGTCGGAGCGTGGTATGTTCGAATTAACCGTCGCAAATGCTTGCACATTCGAATTAGCGGGTGTTTTCGCCCATCGGAGTACACATAACTTTGACAGGACCACAGTGTCAGAATCAATAAACCGAAAATTTTGATTAAGAGTGTTTGAAATGATGATATTTGGCTGTATATGCCACTAATAAATAGCTCTCGTGATCTAGCGGTGGCATGCGGAAGTACACAGCACACGAAAATTCGCCAATGCGTACGTGCAGCATCAGTGTACCGAACATGATCACTCCTCCATGGGAAATGTATTTTTCCCAAATTTTGGACTGTCAGCTTGGGGTTGCGGCCCTTACACAAGTCTAAACGTTATTTGTATGAATGAGGCTGCCAGGGCTACTAAGGACATTATCTAAAATGTTTGAAGTATGATAAAGCAGTTCAGCTGAAATTTTTGAGGGAAAGTCAGACGGTACAGTAAAACCTCATTAGCTCAACCCTCATTAAGTCAGAAAATTAGATAATAGACAGTTTTAGTGTAACATTAGCGTAATAGTGGAGTTAAGAGAAATAGCGTTACCATTCTGCAAATGAACTTTGCAGAAAGCGAGATTTAGTATGGCATGATAGCCTAGCTTACATACAGTACGCTATTCCATTACGCTTTGAGTATCGTGTGCATAGTGCACGTAAGTGATTCTGTTTGTGCGTCCGGTAAATGGGAGAGGCAGCACAATGGAAGCCAGGAGCCCGTTGCGTTTGCACTTTCCATGTCCTTTGATCTGTGGTGAAACAAGCAGTACAAGCTGACTACCGTAGGCTCTGAAACCTTTTGATCTCAGAGCCCCTATGCCGGCGCCTACCTCCCAACTTCACCGATAGGTGGCACTGGCATCTCGGGCGTTTCTCTCATTAGGCTTGGATGCGTTTGAAACAAGAAATGATCTCGAAAACTCAAGGCTATCCATAATATTCAGTCGTCGAGGCGGCGTGAGACTAAGCGAAACCTGTTCGTACAGTATTTTTAATTCTACAAAAACATTGCCAAATTCAGTTCGGAGCCAGAAGCTGGAACTGCTGCCATTTTTTATGTAAGCTGTGTAAACCACACAAAAATCGTAATGTTAAATCTGAGAAATAGTGTGTGTACACTAAACAGGGTGGGTCGTTTAGCGTTCTGTGCATGTGCATTTCGATCCCGCTAAACCTGCTATTATGCTAAAGACGCTAAACTAAAACTGCCTAATTTGCACTCTCCTTCTGATCCCAGCAAGTGTATGTATTATTTAATGGTATCAATCTCTTTAATTTGGCTGTATTTGACCGCACACTGGTTAATGCGGATGGCCCTCGGAATGTGCCTGTAGCAGTTTGAGTCCTTATGGGCAGTAAAAGACATGCATTCATTTTTTCCAACTAGCTGATTTTTCGAGCGTTTTTGCAGTCCCTAGGCAGTTCGAAAAATCACAAATTGACTGTACAACTGACCAAGAAAATGCTTCAAATGGTCTATGGGACGAATGAGTGGCGGGTGGAGAGGAGAACAAAAACGACCTACGCATTGAGGAGTGAACGGGAAAGGAAGCATGCAGCCCTCATTTTGAAGGAGCTTGAGCTCAAAAAACAATGTTGGCCAATGCCAAGCTGCAGGTGTCCCTCATCCAAACCAAAATAAACTCTTTAAAGCAGTGAAACACAACTGTGAAGCGTAATGCTCGGGCTCAGAGCATGTCAGGACAGTTGAGGTTGACTTACGAGCTGTTTAGAGAGAATCTCAACTGTGACCAAGTTCGGGCCTCATACCACTGAACTTGCTATCAGTTGATAGAAAGCTCATATTCGAAAATATTTGCTTCTGTATGCATCTCCGTTTTATTCGTATGAGAATGTTCGACTCGATTTGCAATTTTATTCAAAGGCATTTTATTTGCTGTGCATTTTACAAACCCCTCCCTTCTGTTCTTTTTACTGGTCCTTAGTATTCAACTGGACTAAGTAGTTTTTTTGTTTTTGTTTTTGTTTTTCACATGCTTACTCGAGAGTGACAGCATTGGGCGACATGGTTTCAGCCTGTCTTGACATAAAACATATTCCGCGTCACTCAGGGAATTTTGCAAAGTCACTCGGGGAGAACATGGAAAACTCGGGGAAATCGGAAATGTCAACTTGGTAGACACCCTGCTTTGTTTCCATGTGTAGTTCCTATATTGCTTTCTGTGTGTCGGTGATGATGCATTGCCACTTGCAGTCAAGGTAGTAGCAGACAGTATGTTATTTTCCCTAGTGTCTTGTCGAGTAGAGCTCATCGAAGCCCTTCTGCATGCTGTACTGCAGGTGCCAATGGGCCCCACAGCAACAAGCCTGTGGTGAATGGCACTGTCCCGTCAGGAGATGGCCTGGGGCTGTGTGGGTCACCCATGGACATAGGCAATGCATTAGCAGGTGCTGGGGAGGCCACCTCTGCCTCTTGCCAGGTGACCACCATGGGGTTGTTTTGCTGCAGCAGACTGGGTGGCAGCCGGTGTGGGCCCCGAACCGTAAGCAGGGTCGTAAGTGCCGACACCACAACAAGGACGGATTCTTTCTTGTGTGTGCGTGCGCCTCTGCGCTCAGCCTTGTCCCTAAGCACACCTTCCTTGCATACATGCCTTCAGGTTGTGCGTGTGTAGTACCAGCGCCTCCACTTTCACCTTTTTGTGGTCATCAGTTTTTCGGCATTGTCACCCGCTGCCCCCCACTTGCTGCTGTTGCCGCTGCTCGTCTCTTTTTTGTTTATTTTCTTCCTTGCCTTTTGTGCCGCCGCCGCTGCTGTTGTTGTTGCTGCCTGTTCTTTGACACTGTGGCATCTCGAAGCCATACTCAGTCCAATTATGCAAATTTTGAAAGTTATACATTGGCTTAGCAGAATGCGTTGTTGGGCAAGTTGGTTCATTTTATTTGGAAAGATTGGATGCGCTTTGTAGACGATCACAAGGAAGAAGACGGGACAGGCGCATTTGCGCCTGTCCTGTCTTTTTTCTTTGTGATCGTCTACAAAGCGCATCCAATCTTTCCATATACATTGGCGGTTAGCAGTCTTTCCTGTGTACTTTCCACTGAGGAACCTATGAACCCTATGAATTGAGTTTTTTGACCGAGAAAAATTGCCTTTTGAGTGAGAGGTTGCATTGACATACAACAGGATGCATTGACAAACTGCCACAACCTGTAGCAACTAGGAGCACATATGCCTGCTGCTATGGACACAGTGTATGAGAGCACAACTAAACTCACACTTGTCAGTTAGATAACTAGATTATTTGCACAATTCCAGTTTGCACATTTTTTCAAACAATAAAATATGCATTACAGAAAGCAGTGCAAATCTACATTACGACTGAAGACTTTGCACTTTATTTTTCTGACAATGAAAATCTGCAGAGCATATAAACTGACGGTGCATTAGAATTGTGCAAATATACACTATATTTCTGCACCACAGGCACTGAGGGTGCACAAACACATCAATTGCAACACTGAATAGGACGCTACATATTTATCACCAAAGTCAAATAAATTTTTACTGATGCTGTTACATGTGCGTTGTATTCTCTTCTTGCTCATCATATCACTGCCCTGTTCAAAATAAGATGTTTTGATGACGTCTGAATGTAAACTACCACGACATACACTCCTTCAGAGATTATTGGTAATCGTGCTTTGCTACTATTATACATACTGGGTGCATGAGATATCTGAGGACACAACTTTAGATTTCCATACGCACTAGTGCTCTTAATTTGTTGTAATTTTTTAATACCTAATTTTGTTGCAGTCAATGCTAATGCCACTTAGCTAGCGTATTTGTTACAAGTTAACAGCCTTCAGTCTAAAACAGGAAATTAAAAGACTTGCAGTTGTCATTTTAAGCACTGGCAACATCGGCTTGGAGATAACCATTGTTTCTGATTGTGGTCAGGTCTTCCATTTTCAAAGTTGTGAAAGAGGTTGTGGATTCTAGCATTGTCATGTAGTCCATGCAAAAAGATAAATATACTGCCGGTGGCCAAATATAATGATTTCAGAGTTTGTTCAGTAGCTACAGGCTATTGCAAGTTACAACGCAATATAAGCAGGACACAAGCACCTCGTGGTTTCAAAGTCAACAATCAAGCTCCCTGTACAAGCAGACATTAGGTGTCCGTCCCACGTGACAAAATGCAGACTTCCATAGCACATGCCTTTAGCCCTGGCATGGGATCTTGCTTTAATGTGTATGGTGCTTTTGAATTCACTTTGTATTGATAAATTCTCGTAGGTTACATTCTTCACTGTGTGGCATGGAATATAGGATGGGGATTATTGTCTTAGTTTTTCTTAATCCCCGGTAACTAGCTGCTCTAGCCACAAGTTAGTCTTTTACACATGCCTGGCCTAATTGATGGCTGGTCATCTGTTGCTTCCGTATCAGGGACAGATGGCGGCGAACGAAGGCCCGCCTGAGCGACCAGACACCCCGGGTTCAACATCATCGGGAAGTGCTCTTGCCTCATGGAATGGGCTTGGGGGGGCATACCCAGAAATGCCATCTGGCATGAGCTCCAGCCTCACAAGCAATTGCTCTGCCGCCGACTTGTCTGACCTGCCTCGACGGAATTTCATTGTGGCTTACCACCGTAAAATGGTGAGTTGCTGTGCTGGTCAACAGCGCTTATAGCAGTTCCAACCTGTCTTGCAGCAATGGCCCATAGCTCTGCAACATAAATGCAGAGAATTTCGTTTCTACTCTCCTGTGAACATACATGTATTTTTTTCTTATTCTGTGAATTACTATTCTCATAACACATCTTCTAGCATGATTTTTCTAGAAAGCAGAAAATATGTTCCCTTCACTATTGAAGTTTTGGCACCTCACATGGTAGTGAAGGTGTGGTGCTGGTTAAATTTTGTTTCACCTCTCTTTCTTCTTTCCCCTCATGAAAAGCTAATTGGTATCATACTATGCTCTTCTGGCTGCTTTTCTTAATCTGAAGCATAAACTAAAATGGAGAATGTATGGCTGTTGCAGAGTGAATTCATTTGCATGTAATAGCAAAGTGCAATGAAATTTCTTTACTGTAAAATGACTGCTGATGGTATACAATGCATACTTCATTATCATTTATATCTACATGGGCAAAATTCCAAGGATCTAAATGCTTATTACAGTTGTAAAGTGGAATACAGAGCGTGTGTTCATATATTTATACATTCGACTTCTGGTAATTCAGCCCTGACGGGAACAACGAAATTGTTCGTATTATCCACCTGGTCAAATTAAACGAGATGCATAACATACACCAAAACACACCCCTAACTCATTTGGCAGTATGTGCCCGATTCTAACATGCTTCCTGAATCAAACATTTACTCACTTTATATGTGTCCATAGTACAGAACTAACGTAGAAGTGACATTTCAAGCAATAAAAATGGCCAAGGGTCTAATATGTGTGGCCCAAGAGGTCTGTTTCCTAAAGGAAGCTTTGGCATAATACAGCTGTGTTATATGTTAAAGCATATAGATGCCGCGACGATGGTTTTAGTTTCTGTCCGATTGCATCATGCAGGCAATCTTCAGCAGTTTTCTTTAACAAAATTTTTATGGACTTGAATTGAGCAAATCCTGTAATCAGACATGATGAGCTACCATTATTGCTTGAAAATTTTCCTAGAGCAGGCTGAAAAGGGCATTCTCAATGGTAGATGACGTGTGTTCAGCCCTTTTGCTGTCCCCTAAGCTCTGCTGAGGCATGCTGTCACAAAAGGGGTCACTGTTAAGGTCACCATAAGGGTCAGGTGCATGTTTGCTGACTGTTGACCAAGCTCAAGTTATCCAACGAAGGCCAGTTTTAGAATAGAAATAATGGAACTTTGGTCCCCTAGAAATGCAGGGATGTCGACGAGGACCTTCAGTCAAGATTGAATTCACTGGAAGTCTACAGTACATAGAAATTACTGTGTAGCCTCAAAGTGTTAGTCTATCATGGAACGCCTGAGGGATGACTGTTTGAGTCTTTATCAGTGTCTGAACAATAAGTAATTTTCACTCATAACTGTGTTTATGTTCTGACGTTCTTTAGTGTACTTGGCTGTCATTCACGTGATCAAATGCTTCTGGTGCCTTCAGAGCTAATTAAATGCATGGTCTCTCATTTATAGATGAGGCAGGACGTGTACTTCCTATCATCCCAGAAGACACGGCCAACGCTCTTTGGTCTGCCACTGGTCTTGCCTTGTCATGACGGCACAAGTCGACAGGACCTGTACAGGCTTGTATGGACACAGGTGGCACGACTGGTCTCTCCACTGCCGCCATCCGAGACCACTGTGCCCAACCATGCCCAGGACTGGTGAGCACTGCCTTCATACAAGGCTCACTCACTGTAGTATTAAGCTCATTCACGTCTACAAAGTGCTGCTGTTCAAACATTTGATGCCTCTTGTCACATGGGAAGCTGAAGGTACATTCACTTCGCCTGCACCCCGTGAACCAGTTCGCGAGGTGCTGCACTCTGCCATTCGTTTCAGCTATGCAGGAAAGACGGCACCCACTACACTGTCGGTGCCGAATTGGTGCAGGCATACAGGTGCAAAGCAGCAGCTTCACACCTGTACACCCCAGAAGCCGATCATACCTGCAGTTCAGGACCTCTCAAACATACACAATCCGTGCGCATTAGTCGGACATAACATAATGCCTGTACCGCGTCTGCACCTTGGTATTCATTTCGAGTGTCGCACTGTGCCTGCACCACAGAAATTTGGCTGCACAATTTCTGAACTTCTCATGAACCACCACGAACAGGTTTACAGCGGTGCAGGCGAATAGAACAGACCTTGAGTGTGAAGTAAGGAGCTTCTTCCTGACCTCTGTAGGCTGGCACAATCACTCGCTAATATTTTCTCAGGCTCTCTCGGTACTTGCTCACGTTCCTACCCACGCCCACTTATGAGCAGCAGCACTCACTCTTGCTCATAATTTCTCTCATTAAGGGGGGACCCTGCGCCTGAAAACGTTTTTTTTTTCTCTGTCGATTTTGATTAAACTTGCTGAATGTATGCATTTCAATGTGCTAGTTTTAAATATACAGTCAAACCTCGATATATCGAACACGGATATATCGAATTATTGCGTATATCGAACACTTTCTATATCACGTGGAAAATCGCATGCATTTTTAATTTTTTATTTCGAACGGGGCCGGATGTAAAATGGATATATCGAACTCCCGACGCCCCAGACCAAGTGCGCTCTGTTGACAGGAGGCGAGCTTTCCCGCAACACTCTCGAAGATAGCGGCGGCGCGATGGGCGTTCCAGACTGCTGCGTACGACAGCTCCCACATCGGTTGCGCCGAGGGCGCCATTTGAACGTAGCGGCGTACACACGCGGCGGCTTGGAGCCAGCCACGGCCGGTCTGGGCCGGTCTCGAGGGGAGAGGGGAGCGGGCGCTTCGCGCGCTTCTCTAAAAAGCGCGTGCTCCCCGGCCGCGAGCCAGCCCGCACCCCCGCCGTGCGCGCGTGTTCGAGGCGGCCGTGGAGCCAGTTGGAGCGCTTTGTCGGTGCTGAGCCACACAGCATGTGCATTGAGGACTTCGTTGGCGGTGACGGTAGCACCGGAACAGTGACGGAGTTAACAGACGTGGAGATCGCGGCAGAAGTGACTGCTGAGCGGCCAAACGAAGACGCTGCCGAGGCTGATCCAGCAAGCGCTGCTGTTGCCCCGCTCCCGACTGCAACTGAGGCTGTAGCTGCTTTGGCCGTTGTACGCCGCTACTGCGGCGCAATAGAAGGCACTGGACCGTCTCTTGTGGACCGTTTGGACTATGTTGAGGACGCCGTGGTCAAGCACGCGGTTGCCAATATGAAGCAGGCTACGCTGCTTCAGTACTTTCAGCGAACGAAATAAATACTTTGTTTGAAGCTTCATGTGAGTATCTATTGCGCCACGATTGGTTCATTGATTGATGTGTGCTAGTTTTTGACGCGTTTTCTACGTGATTTTATATATCGAATTCTGGCTATATCGAACTATTTTGCGATCACCGCGCTGTTCGATATATCGAGGTTCGACTGTACATCCAGTTTTCTTGCAGAGTAAATAACTTTCCAGAAATTGAAGAAATTCAGCTTCATTCCATAATTTGCTTGGAGGTGCACTATCTAGAAACTATACATGGCATAATGTGTATTGACGTACGAAAATGTGGAACTAACAAAGAGTGCAAATAAGCAAGTATGTTGTTCTAATCCAATATTATATCACATGAGAATATTGCAAACTTCAGTCAGAAATTCATCTAACTGCTAAAAGAAGAAACATTTTGTAAAAGTGGTCTAATAATGTTGTTGCATTTATCTTGCTTATTTGCACTCTACACAGGTTTGCTTTTCTGAGAAAAAAAAAAGAATTACAGTGATAGCACAAGTAGAAGCAGAGGTAATGCACCTCCAATACGGCATCATCATCAAAATTGTGGTTTTGAGAAAACAACAAAAAAACATTTCACAGTTGATATATTGAAAGAAAGTTTAAAAAACAGCACGAAAGGCCATCAGTAGGTGCTAGGTTATACCTGGTGCCTACTGGCCTAATAAGTCATGGCCGTTTGACTGTTGCCGGTCGACGACATAGCATGCACTGCGAGTAGGTCCACTTCAAAAGGATTACACGTTTTCAGGCCCTCAATTTCCCGCGAGCTCCATCCCAACGCAACTTCAGTGGAGATCTTGCAAACCACAGTCTGTTTAGTAGCGAGACTGTAATCCTGATAGCTCCGCGCAGCTACACAGAACCACTGTGAGTATTGCATGAGAAAACGCCGAGAATATTGTTCATTGCTGCAAGTCAGAGGAAAACGTAAGTAGTAGCGGGCTTTGTAACCGAGGGTGTTGCGCTATCGGCGCTCGGATCTTCAACAAAATGCCGAATGTTTCGCTCCGTGGCTGTCGTAGGTGCAATCTTGTCGAGCGTAGCTTTCTCATGTGCTCTTAACTTATCCACTTCCCCTTCAGTTATGACAACCGGCTTGTGGATATGCATGATCCAGAAAAGCAGTTGACGCGTCGACTTTCAGCGGTGGTATGACTTCAGCAACGACCTGGCGGGTATCCTGTGCCGACTCCGACGCAATCGTTTTCGTTTGCATTTCGTACGTTTCTGCCCGTAACAATTCACGGAACGAAACTTTGTCGGACCTCTAGCCACTCCAGCATGTCCAGCGTCGCAGTCGCGAGACTAAAACAAGATGGCAGCTGTTTTCGTCGTTTGAGTGCTCGTGGCCCTTGGAGCCAATCTTGACTCGCCATCTTGGTCACATACTCAAACTGGCCAAAAATAGCGTGCACCACGAATGTCTTTTTCTGTTGTTTTTTTCATGACTAGCGCCGGCAATGTTGCCGACCGACGAGTAAAGAAAGCCAGAAGCGTGAGCTTTTGAATAATACCAAAATGGGGTGGCAGTGCACGTAGTTATCGAGTTATGCGCGACGAAAATCGGGCGCGATTTGTCCCCGATTTTAAGAGCAACGCTTGTGGATTCGCATCGTTAGATAACGATAACGGAAAAACTACACAGTATTTTGTGACCAAATTTCGGAGATAGGCGTGGAGGCGTGTCAGGAACACAGAAAATAAAAATTGAAAATATGAATTTTGGGCCGATTTAAAATCCCAAAGACGCATGTCACCCCTTAAGGGAGGATGTGGCAATGAAAACTTTCCTTATTTATTTATTGCAATAAATTAGTGAAATTTAGCATGCAGGTGTGATTTGTTATGCTGGTATCATAACTGAAATTAGTTTTGTGCTATAAATTATAGTTTTCGAGGTACAATTGAGACCCTGATGGTCATCCCCAAATTAATTAATTACGCATTAGTTCCCCAAGATTTTCACATCCACATGTTCACGACGGCCCATTTTGTGCAATACAGCTATTGGTTTATTTTTTAAATGCCGAAATGAGCATAAAATTTTTAGTTTCCTAGGCATATTGTCTTACTAGGGACTTTTGCAAAAAAACCCATTATAAATTTTTTGATAAGGTGCAGTTAAAAATGGACAGCTGTATTGCACTCAATGTTTCAGGATCTAAATGCAAAAGACAGAATGATTTTGTCTTCATTCATTGTGAAACGGCACTGAGATGACTGAAAGCTGCACAAAATACAGTCGAACACGGATATATCGAACTCGAAGGGGATCGCGAATTAATTTGATATATCAAAAATTCGATATAAAAAATACAGGCCCAGAGACTTTACCTGTGGCGGACGATGACCTACCGATCGGCGCATTCAAGAATGACAACTATTTCCGCACACACGACGCAACGTCATGCTTTATTTGCGTGAAAAAAAATCGCTTATGTTGGTCTGCTTCTTCGCCTTGCAAATGAAATTAAAGATGCCAACCTCGATCTTATCGAGGCTGTTCAGGTGCGAAAGCCCGGTTCCTTCCATGTCGCCGCAACAACGGCGAATCAAGCTGAACGCTGCCGCCACTTCAGCGGCGGAGTACGAGCGTGTAGCCGCGCCCTCGTCCGGACGATCTTCGTCGCCACTCGAGCTGTCAGCCTGGGTCCCTCCGACTGCAGCTACAATATCCTCATCGGCGAGGCTCGCAACAGCCTGAACATTGCTGTCAACGTTCACATAATTGTCAGCAGACACTTCGGCTGGAACGGCAGCCGGGAAAAGGGACGACAACTCGCGAAACGCGTCGTCCATGCACTCATTGTCGCCGTCGCCGTCTTCGCAGGTTTCAGGAAGTTTGGCTGTCACGAGGCCTGCCTTCCGGAAGCAGTTGGCCACAGTATCCTGCTTCACGTCTCTCCAGGCGCCCGTCATCATTTGAATGGCCCCCAGCAGGTCAACGTTAAGCTCGGTGCCCATGCGGAGGTTCACCAAAAGCCTATCAATGAGTCGCCTCCTGTAGCCGACTTTGAACGACTTAATGATGCCCTGGTCGAGCGGCTGCAACTTTGCTGTCGTGTTCGCCGGCAGAAACTTGAGCGCGATGTTTTCGAGCTTGCAGGTGGTGTGATGGGCCGAGCAGTTATCGACGAGGAGGCAAGCGTGACGCCTCGATTTGCCCAGTTCGGCGTCCCACGCTTGCAGCCATTCTGTGAACAGCTGACGCGTCATCCATGCCTTCTTATTGAAGGCGTAGAGAACGGGGATCTGCTTACATTTTTTTAAGCAGCGCGGTGCCCTTGCTTTGCCAATCACTAAGGGCTGGAGCTTTTGAGAGCCATCCATGTTAGCAGTGAGCAGAACGCTCACGCGGACTCTTGCCCCCGTGACACGTGCTGCCACAGACGTCGAGCGTCTTGCTGGGCAGCATCTGCCAAAACAACCCGGTCTCGTCGGCGTTGAAGATTTCCGCGGATGAAAACTTCGCGCAAATTTCCGGCCATTCCTTCGAAATCCACTGCTGGATATTCTGGCTGATGACGGCTCCGCTTTCCCCAGAAATGGTTTTGCCAACTATCTTATGGCAGTTCTTAAACCTCTGCAGCCACCCTGTGTTGTCGGCGAAGTTGTCATCACCGAGTGCAGCGGCAAACCATTTGGCTTTAGCCATTAGCATTGGGCCATCCACCGGAATGTTCTTAGCCTGCACCTCTAAAAACCACGCATAGAGGGCCTTTTCAACTTTCTCGTGGGCAGGAGCGCGCACACGACAAGCTCCCGACGTTTGTAACTCCGCCACTTTCGACTTTATGTCCGCCTTGTTTTTTAACAAGGTGCTTAGAATGCTCCGAGGAATCCCGAAGTCGTCTGCCACCGTCGCACTTTTCTCGCCCGCCTCAACACGCTGAATGGCTTTCAGCTTTGTCGCAAAGTCCAGGTTCTTGTGCTTCTTGACGCTGCTTGTGCTTGCTGCGGCCATTGCTTCCGCGTCAGCTCACCACGATCCAGTCACACGTGTCATGAGACGCACGCAAAACAATAATGAACACGAAACACAAGAACGCGCACAAAACACAAGAATTCACGTGCGCACCGCACAGCCACCGCCAACAAAGTGCTCGCGATGGCCACCTCCGAGGGCGACAGCGACGTACGAAAGGCACGAGCTGTGGTTGGCTGAGCAAAACTCATCAAAAAGGAACAAGAAAAAAAAAGGCAAAAGGAGGAAGCCACCGCCGCCTTCGTTCCTGGCTACCTTTTCCGAGCCGATCACTATGGTTACGCGGGGGAAGGATGAGAGACATTGGGAGAGAGAAAAATAGAAGCAGTTCCGCAAGCAGGGTGTTGCCGCAAGTCGGAGAGCGTGTGCAGCGGGAGTACCGTCTGAGCCTCCCTCCCTCTCGCTCTCACATTTTCCGAGCCTTTCGGGGGAGGCGCGAAGCACGCGGGTGCAGCGAGTGCCAAGATCGCGCGGCGTTCTATATATCCAATAGCGGGTAAAAATATCGTTCGATATAAACGTACGAATTTCTATACTTTTACACAGAATTTTCAAGGGGATAATTTACGAGTTCAATACAGACAATAATTCGATATATAGGGGTTCGATATATCCGTGTTCGACTGTATGAAAGCTGAGAAAATTTCGCTCAAAGTTTCATTTGTTGTAAACATTTATATCCTTACTTTGAGCACCTAAAACACACCTGGGATGTAGTACATTGCCTGTGAGGACACATTTTCTTTATATTTTGATGTAGTTTTTGTGTTCTTGCAGCAGTTTCGTGCACCTTAGTTGCCTTTTTCGTCATCGTGCATCCATCATCTGTCGTGCAGAGGTAAATGACAGCGCATTCAGAACGTCCACCTGTCTCTCATTGTGCAACCTCTTTATTAGTGAGTTGAAACTGAAATCCACAGTTGAATATTTGACAAAAGAACTTCTGTTCCGCCGATGTCATGTTGCCGTCACAACCACACGCGGACACGCCTTCACCATTGCTCATGAACGCGCTGTCACCAGCGCTCACGGACGCGCCGTCACCATAACCTACGGTCGCATCATCAGCACCGCACTCAGGCACGCTTTCCCAGTCACCCACGTGCACCGGTTGTGCCGCGTCAACAAACTCGGCGGCATCCGCTTTTACGAGTAGGTTTCTCCCTCTTCTCCATGCCTTTCGTGGTCTTACGTACACATAGGCCATTCGGAACTTGATTCCTTACTTTGGGGCTCATCACAGAAAAGGTGCGTAAGCTCCCATGATCGTCAATCACGTTGATCAAAACATGCAGCTCGCTGCTGCGCAAATGCGCGCGCGAGAGGTTCGTTAGCAATTCAAACCTACAACAGCCAATAGGAGCACGCCCTGTGCACCACGTGACTGCTGCGCCCAATCGTAATGCCACATTTGCCCCTTTTTTTGCTTGCGTTTGCTGGTTTATTTTTCAATGGAGAAATGCATCACTCTGACTATCTTTAGCTTCGATCTCTCCCCTTTACGATAATATCAAGATGGCAGCGCTTCATCAACGGGTAGCCGGGCGATCTGCGGGGCAACAGTGCCTTCCAAAGTCCGATTTTATCACATTTTTTGATGACAGCACTCTAGGAAAGTGCTGTTTTTAGATTTCTACTGCGTATTTCGTTATATTTCACCATGAGGTAAATTAAGGTCCAGGGATCTAAAAAAAAAAAAACGGCAAGTCGAAAATTTTTACACTTTGACCACTTCAATTGCTGCGTCCCCCCTTAACATTTAACTGCACTCACTCACACTCATACTCTCATCCTCTCCCACTCGCCAGTGCCCACTCACGTGCATACTCACATCCACTTGCACTTTCCTACAGTAACTCACATTCATATACTCATGTCTACTTAAGATAACCATCAGTGACTTTTGCCCATACTAACGGGAGTGAGTATGCCAACCTATGTTGACATCAATGGGCATACACAAGTACACAATGCAACACTACTTTGTGGTGTAAGAATTTACTTTGATAAATACATGAAATTGGATTCACCAGTCAAGGTTACCAGACAGATGGTTCACCCATGCCTGACATCGGTGCCTAAGCCATTGGGGAGTGCAGTCTAGTGAGCAAAAGCACATCCGAGCAATCATGTTTGCCCTTGCTGGTGCCAAGCTTTAAAGCCGAAGGAAAAACCTTCCGAGAGTTAGTCCCGCGGAGCACACTGACGAGTACATTGTTTATGAATGCATCGCCATCCACAAATGCAGTGGTGGCTTCGATTAAAATGTATTGGACCTGCGGTCATGGCATGAAGTCCAGAAAATCGAACGGTGAAAGTTTTTTGGCATCCGAAATTTCAGATGTTCTTGTACATTGACTCTATGGGTTTTGATGGTGGTACCGTGAAGGCGTATGAATTATCGGGCATGTCCGAACAATTGGGCACCTGGAAAATCTGTTGTTGACTGTACAGGACACCTCCCACTAACAAAAGTAATCGGTGATGCGCGCCTGCACACGCTTGCACACAAATTTCCACCACGGTCTTTTTTCTTTTCTCGCGTGCAGCATTGAGGGATCTCTTCTGAGCTATTTCTCTATAAAGTAGGGGAGAGGAATGCTGGTAAGAGGTGCCACCATGTGATTTAGTGTGCTGCTGAGAGTATTGTCGGAGCGCAGTATGTTCGAATTAACTGTTGCAAATGCTTGCGTATTCGAATTACTGGGCATTTTCGCCCATTGGAATACACATAACTTTGATGAGACCGCAGCGTTATATTGAATAAACTGTGTGGGGAGCACACGCGCCCATCTTCCCCCGCGCCGTCTCGTCGAGAGCCGGCATAGACAGGGGAGAGGCGCACTATACCCTCTCCCGATTCTCCCTCGCTCTCGCGACGCGCGCGCGCCCTTCCTCCGCGACTCACGGGCAGGTAGCTGACGGGCGAGGAGGACATTCCTCTCGCCCAGGTAAAAAGGTACAAAACAGCGCGACCGAGGGAGACGCTCTCTCTCTGAGGCTGGACCCCTAACCTGCCGGACTGGAGTACCTGCTGCAACCCGTGAGTGACCACGTTGCCTGACTATCCCGGGCAACGAGGCCAGCCTATTTATTACTATTACGGAGAGGACATCCCTCTGCCAGTGTTCTTTATTGCCAGTAGCAATAAACGTTGTTACCGTTGACACCGCTGTTTGCCTTATTCGTCCGAACCCGGCGTAGCCGCGATTCCCGCGCTACGGGTTGGGAGTACCACGGAGCGACTGCGTGGGGCTAGATCCGGAGCTCGCCTTCAGCCCTAGCCGCACCCAGAGTGGAACCCCCACATTTGGCGCTACCAACGTGGATCGAATTCGGCAACACGGCGCGTCTTCTGGTGTGTGTTCGCGCTAGGACTACCCACGTTTCAGCGAACAATGGCGGCTGGCTTGTCTGACCTCTCAGATTTGTTCATGTTGTCGAATGTAGCGACGCAAAGTCAGCAGCCTATTGCTAACGCGGCGGCAGCTGCTGAACATACCAGCAGCTTTGGTTTTGAGTGTTTCACGCGGAACAGTCAGGCTAGCGCGAATGCCACGTGGGCAGAGATTAACCCCAATACGAGGCGTACCCCGTCGGGCGCCTCGCCGCATCGCGACGCGCACACAGAGGCACACATGCCACTAAATAACTCAACCCCGACGGCGGAGGCATCCGGCCCTTTGGGCGAGAGTTTGCCGTCTAGCGAGGCAATGCTGCAAAATGCGTTGCGAATCATGCAGAGCTTAGCCGGCGCCCTGCAAGGCACAATGCAGGCCTCGTCGCAGAGCGAGCGACCACGGATTAAGGTAGACATGCCTACCTACAGTGGGTACCACGATCGCACGAGTGCGAGTGAGTACCTCGAGCGTCTGCTGTATTACCAGCAGGCAACCGGGCTTTCAGACGCCGAACTTGTCGCGCGCGTGATCCCGGTTTCACTGACCGACCAGGCGGCTCGATGGTTCCGACTGACCGGACACCGATGCCGCACAGTAGAAGAGTTCCGCGCGAACTTCCGCGAAGAATTTCTTCCGGCCAATTACGAGTGGCGTTTGAGGAGAGAGTTGGAGCTTCGTACCCAGCATCCAGACGAGTCCCTGCTGGAATATGTTCGAGCGATGGACGAACTTTATCGTCTCGCGAACCCTCACGCCACCGATGCAGAGAAAGTTGAGCGTGTCACACGGCAGGCACACCCCACTTTCGCGGCCTACTTCAGAGGATGTAGGTTTACAGACCTAGACGAACTCGCCGCCGAGGCGAAGCGCATCCAGGGGGACATCCTCGCGGCGCGAGCATACCGCCCGCCTCCACCCGCGGCGCTGTCACTCGAGCCTCGCTGCGCGTGGAACGGCGGCGCGATCACTTCCCACTCGTCTAGAGTCGACGCGTCGGCATCGTTCGCGGGGCAGCAGGTCCAGCGTAGTTGGGAGTTATCAGACCGCGCTTTGGACCCGTACGCCTACGCGCTGAGAACGGCACCGACTAATGCCGCACTCAGCGCGCCGCGATAGGAACGAGAGGCCGATGCGAGACTGGAGGAGCGGCACACGCCGACCGCAGTTCAAGGAGGCTACGGCGGGCCGGAGTGGAGCGACGGCCGCCCAGGCCACCGAGGCTTCAGCGGCCGCTGCTACCAATGCGGCCGGCCAGGGCACATCGCCCGAGACTGCGGCCGCACGCCGGGCCGAGGCCGAGCGCGCGACTCGGGAAACGGGCGAGGCCGCCGGTGATCCACCTTGGGTCCCGTGCGGCGATGTCAAACATAGCCGGCGGTATCGAATTACTTGCGCCTTCGGCTTGTCGCGTAGGAGGTGTTGCGGACTCGCAGGCGCCGTTCATCGAGCTAACGATAGCCCGAAAGAAATTCGCTGCATTATTGGATACCGGAGCAAGCGCTTCATTATTTGGTGACGGGGTATTGCATCATCTCCGCGAGAACAACATCCGCTTGAGAGATAATGGCACCACCTTCCGACTTGCTTCCGGCACAGCACAATCCAGCGGTGCAGCTCGGTTAGTGATCCGCTGGGAGAAACGCGTCAGGCGACAACGCCTCGTACACCTCCCGGGTTTATCAGTGCCTGTTATTTTGGGTCGAGACTTTCTCGTCAAGTCGGGCATCGTAATAGACATCGGCAACGGAGGTTACCGAGAGAACGGAACGGGTGCTTTAAAGCTTTTCGCAAAAGCGCCCGTGGCAGCGGAGACACGACAGTCTCCGGGCGCAGCGCGAGTGGGCCACACCCGGCCACAGCCAAGCGAGCGAACCGTAATCGGCGCAGGCGAGGAGAGAGACACGGTGGCACAACAGTGCGCCACTGTTCTGCGAGGAGTAACGCACCCGCTTTTGTCAGATGTCAATATGCCGGAGAGAGAACGGACACGACTGTCGTCGCTGTTGTACGAATACGACGCGATTTTCACTGACCGTCCGGGCCGCACTACGCTAGTCAGGCACAGGATATACACGGGTGACGCTGCGCCATGGAAATGTAATCCTCGGCCGATCAGCTTGACTAAGCGGAAAGCACTGGATAGCGCCTTAGACGAACTCATCGACACAGGCGTGGTGGAAAGGTCGAACAGCCCATGGGGCTTCCCGGTAGTTCTAGTCCCGAAGAAAGATGATACCTATCGCCTTTGTGTAGACTACCGCAGGCTGAATGAGGTTACGAAGAAGGATGCGTACCCTCTACCCTCCATTTCCTCTTTAGTGTCTAACCTAGGCGGGGCGAAGTACTTTACGACGCTCGATGCTAGTCGTGGATACTTTCAGGTCGAAATGGACGAGCGTGACAAAGAGAAAACGGCTTTCACTTGTCACCGGGGGCTCTTTCAATTTAAGAGAATGTCTTTTGGTTTGGTCGGAGCTCCCGCTACTTATCAAAGGTTGATGGACCGAGTGCTAGGAGACGCGAAGTGGCAACATGCCCTCGCATATCTGGACGACATTGTGGTTTATTCGAAAACATTCGAGGAGCACTTGCGCCACTTGAGAGACGTCCTAGACAAGCTGAGGTCCGCGGGTATCACGCTGAACCCGAACAAAGCTCAGATAGCTGCGAGCAGAATAGCGCTGTTGGGATTCACGCTGGACAACGGCCGCATCCTGCCGAGTAAGGATAAGCTCGAGGCTATACTGAAGTACCCGTCGCCGAAAGATATCGGCGAACTAAGGCGCTTTCTGGGATTGGTGAACTTTTATCGCCAATTCATTCCAGACTGCGCGGCAGTGCAAGCGCCTTTGACGAAGCTCTTGAGGAAAGACGAACGGTGGACTTGGGGACAAGAGCAGGAGGCGGCACTGCGGGGCCTCACGAAGGTGCTCGCTGACACGGCCGAATTGCAGCTGCCCGATTTGAATAGGGAGTTTGTGATTCAAACAGACGCAAGCGACCTAGGCTTAGGGGCAATTTTGCTTCAGGAGCACGGAGGCACTCTCCGACCGGTCGCGTTCGCGAGTCGTTCGTTGACGCCGGCCGAAAGGAACTACTCGGTGACAGAGAAGGAGTGCCTCGCGATAGTTTTCGCTCTGCGAAAGTTCGACTATTACGTCGATGGAGTGGCATTCAAGATTGAGACGGACCACATGGCTCTCACTTGGTTGAGACGCCTGAGCGAGCCGAGTGGCCGCCTGGCGCGTTGGGCACTGCTGCTGCAGCGTTACGACTTCACCGTGCGCTACCGCAAAGGAAAAAGCAATGCCGCAGCTGACGCACTTTCGCGAGCGCCAGTCCGAGGCGATGGAGAGGCCCAAGTAAGGGACGCGGAACAACCGTCGATCCTGGGCGAGAGCGTGAACCACGTAGATGTTGCCGGTTCCGCAGGAGTCGTCTTCAGCAGAGAGGAGCTGTTCGAGGCTCAGCAGAAGGACCCGTTTTGTCGAAAAGTGCTCGACGAGCTCCGGGAGCAGGGTGGCGCGGCCGCCGCGCACATGGAGGCAGCTGGTATTGCTGTCGGTGCTAAGCGCTCGGGATCAGTTGGTAATGTTGTGAGTGCGCTGGATTCTTATCTGCTGAATTCCGACGGCCTCCTGCTGAGGTATATCCCCACCGAGGACGACACAAGTGAGGCGTTTAAGGTGGTGATACCGCGCGTGCTGCGAGGAGCACTGCTACTCATGTATCGCTGGGCACGCGAGCGGCCCCAAGACTTACATTAAGTTGTGTCGCCTCGCTACCTGGCCAGGCATGAAACGGGACGTGATGCGCTACGCCCGCTCATGTCATGTGTGCCAAAGCGTGAAGCCCCGAGGTGGACGACCGCCCGGCCTCATGCAGCCTATCGACAGCCAGACTCCCTGGCAAATCGCGGCGTGTGACGTCATGGGACCGTATCCCACCACACCGAGCAGGAACAAATTCTTGCTCGTAGTCACAGATCACTTCAGTAAATGGGTCGAACTTTTCCCCTTGCGAAAACTGACGGCACGAGTGATCATGGATAAGTTGATCGAGGTTTTCACCAGATTTGGCTATCCGGAGCAGTTGATAACGGACAATGCGTCCTACTTCACTGCGAAGGTTTTCGTCGACTCGTGCGCTGCACTTGGCATTAAGCACAAGAAAACGACAACTTACCATGCTCAGTCGAACCCCACTGAACGGGTCAATCGCAACATTAAGCACATGCTTGTCGCGTTCTCTGAAAGACATAAGGACTGGGATACCTACCTTCCAGAGATCGGGTTTGCATTGCGATCGACAGTGAACCGCTCGACTGGGTATGCGCCTTCTTCTCTCAACCTGGGGAGAGAGCTGCCGAATCCGATGGATAGAGTTCTCGCGGATCGCAGCGGAATGTCGGTCGCGCCGGCAGCACGAGCTGAATACGCGACGCACCTACGTGACAAGATGACGGAAGCTTTACGCAAAGCACGCCGTAATCTTCGCACTGCTAGGGCGCAACAGAAGGCGCAGTACGACCGCTCGCATCGGAACGTCCGCTACGAAGTGGGCGATCTGGTGCTTCGACGCCAGCACGTTCTCAGCGATTCTAGCAAACAGTTCGCTGCCTCGCTGGCGCCGAAGTGGACCGGGCCGTATCAAGTGCGAGAGAAGGTTTCCTCGCTTGTTTACCGGCTCGAGAGCATGAAAGGGAAGCCGATCGGCGGGCCGGTACACGTATGCGACCTGAAACGCTACGTGCCGCGTGATGAGCAGTGGGATGAAGATCAGACCCTCCCTCAACCGCGGTCGGTGAGTGAGAGCAGCCAGAATCGAACGGCGAGCCCGCAGCCGCGCTACAACTTGCATAGCAGGCGGAAGTGATCCGACTGCTATATTTGCGTAGCCCGATGACTGCGAGGACTATTTGTAAGTCCGGGCCGTGCTGGCACCTTGTTAGTTCCTGCCGGGGAGCGAACGTCTAGCGACAGCAGAGCGCCGAGTATTGACGACGAGTCGTCGTTCCAGTCTTCAAGCAACCACACAGACCACGACGGGAATGTGTCGTGAACAATTCAGCGTGTTTGCATGCGGTGTGCAGTGACCAAATACTTTCAAGGGCCAGTGCGGCGATTATCCTGTGCTGGGAATCGTCGATGGTGCGGACGACCTTTCCCGTCGTAACGGGCGTTGACGGTGTTCCCGGATCCGGCCAATCATGTTGCTTATCACAATTTCGGACTGTGCAGTGGACTAATCCAATTTTCTGAAGCAGGTAACAAGACACGGCCGTGCGAACTGCCTGCAGTACTCGCTGGTACAACTGACGCACAGGCGGCGCTGACGGCGCTACGCTGGCCTTGCAGCCGCACGAACCACTACCCGGCGCCCATCAAGCGACCTCCCGGCTTGTGCAGCCGACACCTGGGGCGCGGCACGGGGAGCCGCCTCGCAAGCTCGAGCAGTGCCGCTGACTGGGCACCTTCGAGTCGGCATCAAGTATCTGCCAACTGAGGGCTACAGCAACGCTGCCTTGATCGCGAACCTTGGCGGGAACTTCAGCAAACGGGCGCCCGAACCCCTCGAGCGTACCTAGGTGCCAGCATCAACGTACGGGGGGCGTCTTAAGGGGAGGAGGATGTGGGGAGCACACGCGCACATCTTCCCCCGCGCCGTCTCGTCGAGAGCCGGCATAGACAGGGGAGAGGCGCACTATGCCCTCTCCCGATTCTCCCTCGCTCTCGCGACGCGCGCGCGCCCTTCCTCCGCGACTCACGGGCAGGTAGCTGACGGGCGAGGAGGACATTCCTCTCGCCCAGGTAAAAAGGTACAAAACAGCGCGACCGAGGGAGACGCTCTCTCTCTGAGGCTGGACCCCTAACCTGCCGGACTGGAGTACCTGCTGCAACCCGTGAGTGACCACGTTGCCTGACTATCCCGGGCAACGAGGCCAGCCTATTTATTACTATTACAGAGAGGACATCCCTCTGCCAGTGTTCTTTATTGCCAGTAGCAATAAACGTTGTTACCGTTGACACCGCTGTTTGCCTTATTCGTCCGAACCCGGCGTAGCCGCGATTCCCGCGCTACGGGTTGGGAGTACCACGGAGCGACTGCGTGGGGCTAGATCCGGAGCTCGCCTTCAGCCCTAGCCGCACGCAGAGTGGAACCCCCACAACTGGAAGGTTCAACTAACGAGATTTGACTGTATTAAACCCTTTCAGGCACTGTGTACACAATTCTGTGTGGCAAGATAGTGCATCGACAGCAATAGCATTGATGAAACTAATTATATTTAAAATGTGTCATACACATCTTGGCACTCTCCTGATTGGAATTGGGCTGCATGTTTCAATAATAAGTGCAAGATGTTTTAATAATATGAGTGGGATGGTGGATGGTTGTTTATGGTCAGTGTGAGTGTGACATTGTATGTAGTACATTCACTTTTTTCATTGTTTTTCACAGTGTGTAGCACCAGACATAACTTTCAAGTGCCTGGATAGGTAGTTTTCAAGCCTACTTGACAAGAAATATTTGATGTTCTCGTATTTAATATTCCTGTACTGAGTTTTCGCATAGAGTCCCCTTTCTGTAAACTTGACGAAACTCACTAAAAAACAATATTCCTAATCTATTTACCACCTGTATGTTTTTTATGGTTCTGAAAATGCAAGAAATGTGGTGAAAGTAATTTTTCAATGAACAAAATTAATTGGTGCCCACAAATGCAAAAAGTGTCAATTTGCCAGGTATAGGAGCGCTGAACCAACTCTAGCATAGTCATACTGTGCTTAGTGATATTGCTAGTGTGACCAGGTCCATATTTCAACATGCTTTATAGATGTCTTGGCTTGTCCTCTGGAAACAAAATGTTTTTATTTCTAACATGGATTCTTAAACAATTTTCACAGAAAACACCTGCCACAGTGAGGTGCTAAGGATGACATAATGTGACTGAGCATAAGTCTTGAGTTCATTTGCCAAATGCAATCTGGAGCTCTCCAATTCAGTCTCTCATAAGTGCTATGTCACTTTGGGTCTAAAGATGTCAGTCATATTCATGCAGCTAGCTGGTTCTGACGTCATCATTCTGATGTTTATTTTTCCCCCTTTTCAAGTGATGATAGCCTTGGATATGAATACCCGTTCACGTTGAAGGCAGTTCATAAAGATGGATTCATATGTGCCTGGTGTCCTTGGTACAAGTGAGTGTGCTAAGTTCTTATTTCTAGCCTGAAATTTAAATTTCGAAACATTCTACAAGCTTCGTGTAATTTTGCTTGGCATGCAATAGATTATATTTACGCTGTTTAAATAATCACTACTTAATTTGTTAGTCACGTCATGTATATTATAGCGCTGTTTGATATGTAAATCAAGTGCTCCATTTTGAGTGCAAAGTGCATATTCTAGTTAAATTTCTTTGCAGATTTTGCCGTGGCTGCCCAATAGACTGTGATGATGCAGACTTCAACTTCAGCTCTCTTTACCTGTCCATTGACTGGGACCCAACTGCATTGCACTTGAGGTACCAAGCTTCTCAAGAGAGGGTGAGTTCATTCAACATAGCTTATTGAGGATTGCACATCAGCCTTGTGAGGGCACATGCAGTTGAGCATGGTTAATTCGAACTCTGAAGGGACTAAGCATTCGTGTAAAGTGGAACTCGGACTAAAAGCAGTCCCTTAGACGCATTAATCCACATGCAGGGCATGTCCAAATGCCTAAAAGAAGGGGGTGAGGCTTGTAGTGAGCTGTGAGTGTGCTCATGATTGTGCCCATTCATTGTTTTATCTTTCTTGTCTGTCCATTCATGTCTCATCCAGAGTAGTATGACAAGCCTGTGGCCAGATATCTGTAGTTTATATTAAAGATGGCGCCTTTCCCCCTGAATTTGCCTTCTGTTGATTGCCCTCCTGTTAGACTCAGTCCATCCTTGCCACCAAAGGAAAAAGGTGTTGCCCCTTCTTCCCTCTCAACTAAAGGGCAAGCATATTCCATGCAATTTAGTGATGTGATAGTAAGTGAATAGGGATGTCCCGCTGCAACACCTCAGTCCTGCACGCATCGTTTTGTGGCAGTTGCCTGCCAGCACAGCTTGCTTAAAAAAGCAGAGTATGCATGCAGGTGTTATCGCACCATCTCAATATAAATGATTTTGCAGGTTTGATGGAAGTTTATTTTTAGAAAGGAGGACATTAAAGGTTGGTATGGTAAAAAAAAAATACCAAGGAGTTAACTGGTCACTTGCACCAGGAGCCCCTCCAGTGCTTGCTGATGTCAAGGTTCTAAATCCATAATTTGCGCTCTGTAAAGATTTCTCTAACAGTGCTAATGCAAGTACAGCAAGACATTGTTATAATGATGTCACATCCAACACAAAAATACCTTCACAATATTCAATATCAACTACACGCAACCTTGATATAATGAAGTCGGTAAAATTGGCAATTTGCTTCATTATATTGAAATTTGTCCTTTTATGTGAATAGGTACAGTTACTGATGGATTTCTCTTATACAGTAGGAGCCACAAAGTTTTTCGTACTGGGCAGTTGGAAAGAGCAAATTCAAATGCGTGTTTTTGAATATGAGAGCCAGCGACAAAAGATACGTTTCATGCCATGTCAACAATATCTTCACATCACTGGTAGGAGGTGAAGCCATCCCTGCTTTCCCATCAACTCCACCCTCATGGCTAATAGTGTTCTTTGAAGTGGGATGGTGCTATCATGTAAAGTGCCGGCAGCAGGGAGCGAATGCTTCATCTGCTTCCTCAACACGTGTCTGAAACTTGAGATTATGCAAGCTCCAGTGCTAAACGCGCTGGAAGACAGTACACATGATGCCACGCCATCTTGGCATGGCCACTCTTTGCACACACGGCAGATTACCTCTAAATCACCGTACATAAGCTTCATATGAGCTCAACTATGCTGACAACCATGCACAGCCGCAGCCATGCTAGAAAAAAAGACTTGCCAACCTGCCCCCCTTCGCATGTGTGTGATCGCGTTATCATGAGCTCGCTCTGCTCCACCCCTTTCCCCTTGCTCGCATGGAAAGACTGTGCTCGCCAAACCACCAACCTTCTCGGCTCACCCACATAAGCTTTCATTTGTACTTAAAGTATACAGTGTACTGTGCAGGGCACAGTAGGATCTTATCGCACCTGCACTTTATAGTACGGAACGTGATGTGTCGGTGATCCCTCTGGTACGGAATTTGAAAGGTGTGTTTGTAAGCTTATAATTACACCATTTGGCCACCTTGGTCGATGGAAGTTTCCGTCGTCTCCATAACCCTTTGCACCAGCTGTGAAATTTTGTTATACAGTGCGGGATTGCACACGCCTCCCTCATCTTCGGAGCGGCCACGCGGTTATCACGCGATAATTACGTGCTCGCTCGCGGAGGGTAGCGGGGAGAGGGCACCTTTGCTGCTCTTCGCGCCTGGCCGCGACGCTGCAGCCAAGGCAGGCGGGTTAGGGTTCCCTCCTTTCCCTTTCTTGGAACCGGGGAGACTCCCTCTCCGCCGCTCAGGGAGAAGCGCTACTCCCCCGATGCATCTTTGTCTTTCGGCTGAGGAGCTTGCGACTGGCCACATCTCAATTCAGCCGCTGAGACCGCCGCACGCCTTTGTGAGCGACTGACCGCCCCAGGGCCCGAGCGCGGATCCAATCTGGGTGAGCTGAACTCTTATTAGCCTTTTTTTGTGGTCCCACATTGTGCGGTTGATTTCGCCCCAGACGTGCGGAACGCTTTGCTGCTGTGGTTTTGTTTTGTATTTGTATGTGTGGTTTGCTGTTGTTCTCCAGTTGGTACTTGTACTCAAAGGTGAATAAACACCTTAGGTCGAGACTCACCCTGTCCCCCCTGGCCTGAACCCGCCGTGGTCGCAACTCACTGCGAACCCCGGGTTAGGGGTCACAGCTCTGACTGTTAGGGCTGCTGCAAAAGTGCTAGCGAGCGACTGCCACTCCGCCGGCACTGTGCGATCCAGAGAAGGGTCAGGTGCGCACGCGCGAACTTGAGTAATACCCCTATATACTTGAGTAATACCCCTATATAGGGGTGTTACTCAAGTTCCGCGCGTGCACACCTGACCCTTCTCTGGATCGTACAGCGCCACCGAAGCGGATGCGCGAACTTGAGTAATACCCCTATATAGGGGTATTACTCAAGTTCTGCGCTCGAGCCCTGGGGCGATCAGTCGCTCACAAAGGCCGAGCGCAGCAGGGGGACGGCGTGCGGCGGTCTCAGCGCCTGAATTGAGATGCGGCCAGTCGCAAGCTCCTCAGCTGAAAGACAAAGATGCATTGGGGGAATAGCGCTTCTCCCCGAGCGGCGGAGAGGGTGTCTCCCCGGTTCCAAGAAAGGGAAAGGAGGAAACGGGCTGCCTTGGCTGCAGCGTCGCGGCCATGCGCGAAAAGTAGCGGGAGCGGCGAAGGTGCCCTCTCCCCGCTACCCCCTGTGAGCGAGCACGGGATTATTGCGTGATAACTGCGTGGCCACTCCGGAGATAGCGAGATGCACGTGCGATCCCACAACAGTGAACTCTTAAGACGAACTCAGTTAAGCTGAATTCTTGCATATAAGAAACAACATGGGAACGTTTGTTTGGTTTTCTGTAGGATCGATGCAAAAAAATTCCACTTAAGATGAACCGCTTCAGACATGCTCTTCAGTTAAGACAAACATTCAGAGTGACCGTCACCGTTCCTGGAGGCTAGGGTGCCTCGATGCATCATCAGGGCACTCTACTAGAGGCCTGCAGCGCACATCGCCCACGGACAAAGGCAAAAACAAGAGGAGGAAACAAAAAGAGACAGTGACGTTTCACTTCGTGAACGCGGGTTATGCATAAGCTTCTGGCTGCTATAGTGCATACAAAGCTATTGACCCTCATTGCACCTAGACTGTCCGTATCGCAGATTGTATTCAAAACAGGGCTCGTGCGGCCATGCCATACACAACAGCCACTGGAGTAGAATGCCTCCTTATAAACACTCGCTTGCTAACTAAATTAACAAGCATGGTGTCGGCACGCACAAGTAAACATGAACACATCACACTCTATGACTACGGACGCTCGCTGTCGAAATGCTAACCTGAGGAATCGCGGCAGCAGCAGCGAGCAAAGTGACCTTTGTGCTGTCTATCGCTTCAACGCAGACTGAGCAGCGAAAACACAGCGCATGCAAACCTACGAGCCAATGGCCCACCTACACTGAACCCGCAAAGCAGATTGCGTTCAAGATAAAGCCTGCGCGACTGCATGTGGCTGAAGTGCCACACCCTTCTCCCTCCCCTCCCTGGCACCATGCGAGCAACAGAAGACGGTGCTCCCCCCCCCCCCTTTTCCTCCTCCACCTCCTCCTCCACCCTTGCGCTCGCGAGATTGAGCCACTATAGTCAGCTCACCGTTGCACGCTTTCACTCGCACACACAGCGTATGGTGCGCAAGGACGATGTTATGACGACATGAACCCAGTACGTCCGTGTCATAAATGAAACCTGTGCCAACTGCCAGAGGAAGTCAACCTAGTGTTTTGCTGCCTACCTTGTACCTCTGTGACTCTTTGCCTCGTTTCTCCTTCCCCACTTCACTCAACGTCACTTAGACTTTCCTCTAAGTTGCGTTGCCTTGCCGTGTGCTCAGCATGCTCCATCATACTTTAACTAGCTCGGAGCCTGCACCGATGACCTGTGAGGCTGCAGACTGCAGATGCCTGCTTTAACTCCCTAGTGAACTTTTTCCGGCAGCACAAAGGCATAGAAGGATCTTTAAAGTAATTAGGTGAGGTGTTTACGGCTGCTCGCCGATTTGCACAGAAGCGACAGACATCCATCATGGACTGGATGAAACCAAGCAAGAGTATCACTTAAAAACAGTTTTCTGTTTCAAGTACAACTAAGTAAATGCTTTTTGTTTTTTCATTTTTGCCCCATTTTAAGTCAACTTCGTTTACCATTTTGAAGTAAGATATGTGGGTGCACCTGGTCATGTTGCCAATTATTCTTCTGATAAGACAAACAAATTTTCATGGTCCCTACGAGTTCTTCGTATAGGGAGTCTACTGTACAGTCGTACCTCAGTGTAACAAGCACAGATATAACTAATTATCGGTTATAACGAAGTAAAGAAATTGCGTCTGGTCTGTGTCAACATATAACAAATGTCAGATATAACAAAGGTATTTTCGTGACAAGTGCAACTTCCTTATAATAGGTTTGGCTGTATTGATATCATGTACAAAAACACTTCATTATATTGAGGTTCTAAATACATGGTATTCTATAGGCAAGAAGCTAAAAATTTGATTAATTTTATCACGAATTTCATTATATTGAAGTTTATTATACCTAGCTTTACCTGTTTAAGCACATATTTGTAACATGCTAATATGCATTTTGTATTTACTTCATTACATCCATGATTATTACATTGAGGTTCTGCTGTAATTGAACAAAGGCTGACATGACTGGTTGTTCTGACAGGTGTACGTGGACCACCCAAGTGTGGAGCGCACACGGCAGCAGAAAGTGGAGCCCATCAGTGTGCATGACTGCTTAGCGGCCTTCACCAAAGAAGAGCAACTGGGTGACCGTGAGAAGTATTACTGCTCACGTTGCAAACAGCACCAACTGGCCACCAAGAAGCTGCAGATATACCGGCTGCCTCCCATCTTGGTAAGCATCCTGAACAGCATACTAGCCTCTTATTGCATGGATTGGATTTCTCTCTGCATCATAGAATGTTGAAAATTAGCAAACAAGCTTGCATTTAGTGGTGCTGTCAAAATTTGTTTGACATTCTTGTCAAAAAAAAAAAAATGGAGGTTGTTAAGGTTTGTTTTCACCTATAACAAAATGACTGCATGGGCCTGTGTCAAAGGTTGGTGGTTGGTCACCCCTTCCCCTCCGTTCCGGAGGGGATGGGGTGACAACAATCCCACCCCGTGTGCGTTACTAGTGGTTCGACTGGCTGACCGGCAATAAGGTCCACGCCTGATCGACCATGAACCGGAGGCATGAGATGGGAGGCGACATAAAAACGAAAACACAGTCTAACAAAAAAAAAATCAAGTCCGAGGCATAATGAAAGAAAAGGATATACGAACTACAAGCAGATGAAGCCAAGCTTCACGGAAGGCGTGCGAGCCGCACACAACACCCACTCTGACGTGACGCGTGACCCAAATCCCACCACGTGGGAATTTCTAACACTCCCCAAATAATCACAAATATGCTGCACAAATGAAAAATACACGCGACAATAAACGAGGCAAACATTACATTAACTGAATATACAAAAATTAACATGCGATGAATAATTAAATTAAAGATGGAATGCGATTTAAAAAATAGTCCAGCGGAAAGTTCCATGAGCAGGTTGGAACACGAGGCTTATCTGTGGCGTGCTTGCCGAAATCCCGATTGGAAGAAGCGGGCTTCTGGTACCTCACTGCCAGAGATCTTGATGGACTTGCGCCGTCGGGGCTTCAGCCTTCCGACGACCTCTTCAGCTGTCTCCTGGTGCACAACCACGCTGCTCCATCTTCCAAACCACTCTGCTCGTGCTCGCCGAGGCAAGCATGTCCCTCGTTACGCTCTGGTGACCCACATGACCAACCAGTCCGGCGAGATCAGGAACAGCGGGGAGTCCTCCCGATCGCCGTGCAAGTGGCGCTGCGGCTGCAGGGGCAATGCGGGCCATCTGGAGATGGGTGCAGGCATGCACTTTGTGACAGCCTGCGAACTGAGTATCGTGTGAATAGGAGTCTCCAATTTTTGCCAGCCTTAAATTGTTCATGCAAACTGATTTGCAACGTCAATCGAAGTCATTGCATTTGGAACCTTTAGCAAAAGCTCTCAGAAACCTGTTGGTGTAGTGAAAAACTTTAGCCTGGCGGTGCGGTTTCTTAAGTTCCTATGTAAGACTATGAGTTCAGTCTTAAAACACAGAAACACTTGCCACAGCAAACATGAAACGTCTGTGCACAACTACCATGACCAGCAGCATGCCATTGCTATCTTCAACATGAGAGTAAGCACTGTTTGAATAAGCTGTTGCCTCTTGTGAATGTTTACTGCTGATGAACAGCTTGGACCTTTGCTGTCATTTGGCAGCAATCCATGATTGCCTCTGCCTTGTGAATCTGGCTTGAGGGACTGATTTTAAAACTGAAAATTTTTTGGCTGCTTCACTTAACGAACCATCTGTTTGAATGTGTCGCTACCATCATTATCAGACAACATTCAGCTGTCAAGGTTTGTCCATACTGCTTTTCAATTGTTTAAAGTTGCAAACCCATCTGAACTTGTATTCTCATATCATAAATTTTAAAGTGACAATTGGCTGAAGCAACCAGCGCTGACCATTCAAAGCAGAAATAATGCCTCTTTTTTTTCTATGCCATCTCTTGGCAACTAGCACTGACCCTTGCTCTCTGTAAAGAAGCAGAAATAGTCTCTTTTTCTCTGTGCAACCTCTCTCTATCGAACCATGTGCAAGAAAAGGCATTTGTGGACTGGAACAACTTTGGTCAGTGTTTTCACATCAGCATTGTTGGCTGTACTGATACAATAGAAAATGTGTCAATAGAACTAATTTTGTCAACGATTGTGCACTGCTATAGCAAGGAATCGGACTGTGCACTGTAACAGGTCACGTGAAGGTATCACTCCAAGTGACTGACCAAGAATGTTCCTTTTTGCTGCAGATCATTCATCTGAAGCGCTTCCAACTACTCAATGGAAAGTGGGTCAAGTCGCAGAAGATTGTGCGCTTCCCTTTCAAAGATTTCGACCCAACTGACTACCTATCACCTGTGCCACGCAAGGCAGCGCTCAGCTTCCGACGCTACTTGCACACTGCACAGCAGAAGGCCTCCTCCCCTCTAGTCAAGCGGCTGGCCCCCGAGCTACCATCGCGGTCCAGCATATCCAGCCCGGTCCGCGGCAGGCCTGATGTTGCTGAACTTCGATCAACTTCAGCTTTCTGTGCAGCCTCTCAGTCACAGGCAGCGACTGTGGCAGCAGTTGGCTCATCACCTCGCAATGGTGCACCACTGTCCAATGGTGACGTCGACGTTGGCGGTGGTGGTGAGCCTCAAGACCATCACAAGCATCGGCTGCATCCGGGCTACAGCCCACTCGACCTCAAGTACCAGATGTACGCCCTAGCAGTGAGTGTTACTTTCCTGTTCCCCTTATTTGTCATAAATAATTGTTTTCAGATCATTTAGTCATTTTTTGATTTCATTGCACATTGGACTTACTCGGTCATTATGTCCTCTTTTAGATAATCTGTAGATAATTTTATTTCTTCAACAAATTTGATGAAACTGCACAGACTGTTTAGTTTTTCAGACTGATTTGAAATATTCAATTATTTTTCTTGTGGGTCGTTTAGTACAGGAAATCAATAAAAATTGGCACTCCAGCGTTATTTAAGACATTAGAACAAAACTGCTCAGCAGAAAGCTGTTATTAGATGTGTGCATACTTGAATATGCTATAAATGCAGTGCTGGAAGCAGTTTCTGAATGAAATCATCATTAGTAAATAAATTAGAAATAAAAGCAACATTAGAACTTTGTTGTTATGTTCCTGCTTCATGTGAATTCCTTGTTGTTATTTTTTGGGGTTGATTAGTTCTCAGGAACAAAAGAGCACTACACCAACAGGAGCGTAATCATATAAGCAGGGGAATTCATTGCCTTTTGGTTGGCCTAACGCCACCTTGCCAGAAAATTGGAATTAGTTCCTTGAAGGGACTATGCAAACGAATTTGGGAACTTTACCAAACCATGTATGGACACGAAACAAATTTTCATAATGCCAGGGTCGCAAACTGAAGCATGAACGAGCAGTTGCACTCACTGATGCCAGTGCTACAGTCTAAGCAGAACAGGAAGTCTTAATAGCCTCGTACATGCAAGTGCATGGTTGGTTTGTGCATCAACGTCCCCAAAACGAAAAAGGAGAAAGAAAAGTTATCATGCCTGAGATATCCTAGCTGTCAGGTAGCACCAGCAGCATAGAGTTCGGGTGTATTTCGTGCCACAGCTGCGCAATTGTATTTGTTCCTGCCATCACACCTGTGTAATGCGGGGAAACGTGTCGGGTGTCATAAGAGGTTCAAGCGTCTGTACAAACTTTACAGAGAAGCAGTTGTATTACACGCGGGGAAACCCTGTTTTAAAGGGACACTAAAGGCAAATACGAAGTCAAGCTAAAGTGATTAATTAGTGCTTGAGAATCTCTAAGGCGTCAATATTATCGCGAACAGAACCTTAATAATTGAGAAATTGAAGTAAATGCAGGGCAGGATTAGACTCCCCCGGGACTTGCCTGATGACAAAAGCACTCGTCACTTAAATTGTGCCACTAGCACTCAACTAATGGTCGCAAAAAACATCCCGTTATTGCATTATGAGATGAAATAAACAGCTACTTGTCCAGTTCCCTTACATGTTTGGAAAAATGAACTCATAGAAATTATCGTTGACAACGGTGCGGGCAGTCGAAAGGTTTTGTTTTCACTCGACTATACATCGCCCATGCTTTCGCGTTTCAGTGCTTTCCTTATCGCGTAGTGCTGCGCTCGTTTTGCTGGCTCATGAAACTCGCACAAACTGCAAGAAGCAGAGAATTCAACTTCCATGTGATGTCACGGGATGCCTGAATGATCTACGCCACTCGACCAAAAACCAGCTGCAGCGGCAAATGCGCCGCTCTGTCTTGGCTCGGTGTCGCTGTCTGTCCGGCGCCGTTTTACTGACTGACAGCAGCAAAGGGTGGTTATGGTGGCTAGGCACCATAGGGCGCTGATGGCATATGCAACGTCACCACTCCCCCGGTTGGGTGGCAGGATATTTGAACTTCGAAAAAGGTATTGAGACCTTTCAGATATAATTATCTCATAAACTATGTATTTTCTTGGCAAGAAACAAGCATTGCGAGGTTTCTGGAAAGGTATATAAACAGTCCATGTCGACTTGGTATATTTGCCTTTAGTGTCCCTTTAAGGAGTTTTTCAGCAAGAACTGAGTGAATTTTTTATTTCGCATTTGATCTTTTAAACTATTCTTGTTTTATGTGTGTTTGCACATGGGTATGTATTTGTCCAAAAACACAGTAGAAACTCGCTGTTTTCCAAGTCTATCAGATCAAGATTTATCCAGAATTCAAGCTTTGTTTAGGAGGTTAGACCTGTGATTAGTCTAGCACAAATTTACATGTTTAGACAGTTTGCATAACATTCTTCAGCCAGCCAACTTTTATCGTGATAGCATTTCTTAGTAAGATTTTTTAAAACTTGTTTTACTGCTTACAAGAGCTTGTACAGTTGAAACCATTTATAATGAACTTGATATTTCCATTAAAAATGGTCATTGTATCAGTAGTTCATTATATCCATGGGTGGGACTCCTGTGCAATGCTGCACCAGAATGGCTTCAGCATGTGTGCTCTGACAGTGGCCATGAACGAGTGGATTCGTTCTCCAAAAAAGAGTGCATACATTCATATTTCGCACACCACACGACGACGTCAATTTTTGTGCTTGTAGCACTGGACTTTTCGGCACTTCCGGCAAGTGGCCAGTGTGCACGCTGACAGTCCCGGCTGTCGTCGCTGCCAGGGTGGCTGTATTTAGCGGTGCAGCACTCCCTAGCTAAGATACAAAACAATCAAAAGTAGAGTGTGGGTGCAGCAAACTAACTAGAAACTTTTTTTACTTTTTCCCTCGCGTCCAGTGCTTCATTATCTTGTTGCTACTGTGGTCTCTGGTTTTGCTCTTGTACTGTTGGCATGAATAGAAATTTGTACCGTAATGAATGCCTTTTATGTGTAGTTACTGTCAACGACCAAATTTTTGGACATGCCTGGTAATTCAGACACCTTCGCGGAAACACCACTTACCCCATAGAGCAGGGGTTCTCAAGCATGTTGGTCTCAAGGAACCTTGCTAAGCTTCATGAAGCGCTAGGAAACCCTCTCCCCCACCCCTAACGGAAAGGCTAGGCGTAGCATGCAGCATCTTTGGGGCCAATAGTGGTGTTGGGCAGGCTGCTTTGAAGAATTAGTTTTTTGTGCTTATCACGCAGGGACACTTATAACATTTCATCATATGGTGTCTCAGAATTAGTGCTGACTCTACTTTGAGTACAGTAAGACATTGTTAATTTGGATTTTTACGGAACTGAAAAAAACGTCATCTGAATTATCGAGGCTTTTAAGAAAACAGTAAACAATGGTTACTACGTCAACACACATTTATTTACTGAGTGAATCAGCAAATGCTGTTTTTATTTTTGCACAAGAGCAGTGCGGAAGCTGTAGTTCTCCTTATCTCATGACTGATTAGCGCTTGCAGCACTGTGCACACATCTCGGATAATTTTTTCGTCAGTGAGCTGGTCGCGAGTAAATTATCTGTCCATCGCGATGTAGCCAGTGCTCTTCATCTTCGACAGCTTTGTACTAAGTCAAAGCGAAACTACTGTTTGCCACAACTGCTGCGGACGAGACCGCGGCCACTATCGACGTGATCATGGATGTGCCTTCAGACGTTGCGGTTCTGAAGGCAAGGCAGCCGACACATGTGCCAAGTCAAAACAAAATTACCGTTTGTTGCAACAAATGCAAACAAAAGTGCAATCGCTGTCGATGCAGTCATGGATGATGGTGATTATGCAGTGATGAAGGCACACAGCCAGCAGCCAATGCAGTTTTATGCACACCAATAAGCGCAAGAACAAAGGCTTAAGGGCTCAATTAGGCACCATAGGTGCCAATACAAACGGTTTCATACAACAATTACTAGAGGGAACTCTGGCACTAGTGTCTGTGGGAGCTGCAAGGGGACCGGTTGATCCAGCATGGGAATTATGGGAAGTACATGGCTTTGCCTAACTTCATCCTTCTGGCTTCAGACTGTTTTGTGACTTCCTAAACTTGTCATTTTCAACAATGTACTGCGTAATAAATAAATGAACGTTATTAAAATTGCCTGATGGCAGGGTTCGAACACAGGACCTCTAGCACAGACTCCTGATATTGAAACCATTACGCCATGGATGCATGCATCGACAAGCGATGTGAAACGCCCTTATGAATTTATCGCGGGCATGCCATTGCCTAGGCACGCTTGGCGCATTTTGATTTGGCCACCTCGACAAGTTCAGTCGTTGCAATTAGTAGCAATTGTGCATGTTCGCAACATCTTCTGCACTTCGAAGAGCATAGATTGCTCTGAAATTTACGACAATGAAGGCATATAAAGCCTATTAAACAAAGCCACCAGAATGTCTGAATCCACGAGCATGCAGGTCAGAGAAATCCATGTACTTCCCATCATTCCCTTAGTGGATAAACAACTGCAGCACCAGAGTTCCCTGTAGTATATTGTAGGAAACTCTGTTAGGCACGAAGCGTTCTAGTGTTGCTGCCAGTCATGATGTATCACGCACGATTTCTGCTGATAGCTATGGCAATGTGGACCCCGCCGTTTCCTTTCGATTGGACGCTAAGGCTGTTTTTGCGCTTTTGCATCATGCAGTTGCGGTGCTCCACACTCGCCAAGTTACCATACTAGAACCAACTGGGTTGTGCTGCTCTGCGCATTTAATTTTTAATCCTCCGACATATTCATCAGCGCACACGCTAGCAGCACCTATCTGCAAAGGGCAGAAATGCACATGGTTCGCCGTCTTTGCTACTTTCCGTGCACGGAACCAGGGAAAATTGGTCAGTATCTCGCAGAACCCTGAGGAAGGGCCTGCGGGAACCCCTGTGCCGCTGTTAGCAATGGTGCCGACACTACCTTTCTACTCCTGACTGATGGCTTCAAATCACAAGAAGCATGCCACGTTGCAGTATGCCGATTCTCGAAAGTCAGCTTCGCCGCAATGCAGCTGTGTTATGCAAACAAGCATGCAGAATTCGTTGCAGTGAAGCATACCAAGAGTGTAAAGGGGCAACTGTGACGGACATGGTATGCTCCTTAATTGTACACTCAGGCACCCACCATCTCCTGACGAATTAAGAGCCACAATACGCCTAATACGTGTACTGGCAGGCCTTCAGAGCTATTTTGGGCATACTTGTGACAATTTGAGCTTTTGGGGCAGTAAAGCACATGCATTCATTTTTTTCTGATGTTTTCGCAGCCCCTAGAGAACCCGAAAAATCGGACGTTGACTGGTAACAATGTTTTAAGCATGTAGTATTGCTATGTGTACGTTTTAAAGTCTGAATTAAGCCACTGTTTCGAATGTTCTTAGTTTCACTTATACTGGAAACGGAATAACTCATTGTAGTAGTCTCGGAATGATTAACCTTCATGTGATTATTTCTTGCGTAGAGTGAATCCATTTCATAAACCCACACGTAGAACAAGAATAATAAAGTATGTGGCTATATGTTAGTTAATGAAGTTGGGGCTAACATGAAAGCGTCCTTTCCTATTCTTTTTTGCCAATATGTTGTTTTGGTATAATTTTGGCTTCAAGCTTAGAGTGAGCCCTGTGCCACCTTTGTCAACTGTATAAGTAGTGGCGTGAGTAGTGTGAGCTCTATGCCATCTTTGTCAATCAGTTAAGTAGCGGTGCATGATTGTGGTAGCAAGTTATTACTTAAAGGTGTTCTACTTCGTGATTTCTTAACATTTCATTTGTTTGTGACAGTACATCTGCTTAGCTTGCATACAAAGGTGCAGCAGTAATTACATTATGGAAATGAAGTGCTGGCCAAATGGTTGATTTCTTGGAATACAAAAGAATCGTGCATTAGGGAGGCTTCAGTGGGTTCAGTGAGCATCTCTTTCCCCAGGGCAGGTATAATGTAAAACTATTCCAATCTACTGTTGTGCCCATATGGGAGAGGCTGGAGCCATTTTTACCTATCACGAAGGGCAAATGGTGGATTTTGAATAAAAACAGATAGGAATATGACTGTGTTTTATGGATTGTGACTATGTATTTTTATTCTTGCCGCCCCTTATGTAACGCTCCATTTATTGGAGCCTTTAAGGTAATAAAATGAAATGAAATGAAATGGAATAGTTTTTCATTATACCGGCCCAGGGTCGATTGCAGCTCTTTGGGCCTGCGGTGACATATGGTGATCCAGAAATTATGTTACCGCATCGACTGAACTGCATAATTTAAGAACATTTTGTGCTGGCATCACGAGCATCGGCACAAGAATATATAGTTCGATCACAGTGCCACAAATGTTTTTGGCTTTACAGGAAAGCATGCACTGTGCTGCCACTCAACCCATGCTTCAATATTCTAGTATATACGCTAGTCTATACTAAAATATATGTACAGTGCTCACGGAATGAAACGCGACACGGAGCATTTAGTAGAACCCTGCATATATGCGAAGTACGCGAGAGCACCATGCCATGTCGCAAGGAATTTGGTCGCCAAGGGTAACGTGGGCTCCGGTGTAGGTGTACGCGCCAAAATTGCGTCAATGTGACACGAACTGCAGCCGGTGGAAACGAAAATATGCGCATTACTTAGCCCTAAATTGACGCGTTTCATTCCGTGAGCACTGTACATACGTCCTGCATTCTGATTGGCTTGCGGCATGGCAAAACTATTTCTATTATGTAGAAATGGCTTTCAGTAAACCACTGTGGTTCATAACTGTGTGTTAAGACATAAAGGAAAAATGTTATTCATAAAAAATGTCTTGGGTTAATTTTTGAAATTTGGACTCGCTATTGCAGAATACATGGTTTTTGTTACTGCTACCACTGATTAAAGATCTACAGGCACTATTGCCAAAATTTGCATGCGCTAGGCAGTTTCAGAATCGGGATAATTTGCTTCAAAATTCAGCTTAAGACTGCTTAAAACAGTTGCAGTACAGCACTCATGTTGATTTAGTGTGTGTTCCATCGTGGTTTCGAAATGCGCTGCCATATTCCACACTTCATTATCTCAACAAAATTTAGATTGGCCTGCTCCAAACTGCTTTAAAATGAAATTTAGTCTGCTCCAAAATGACCTTGCGCAGTCCCACCCCTGTATATCTGAACTCCCCCTCCAAAATGCACAAGAATTAACAACACTGAAGCTGGCGTTGGTGGTAATGATTCAACACCACATTGTTTCAAAAGTCCCATTTTTAGTATCTTCTTCTTTTTTTTCCTGGCATTTTCTCGCATCTAGTGGCAAGTTTACATTAAAAATGTTATATAAAGAACAAAATGTGGCATCGGGTTTATTAAAACATAATACCTGGCCTGTTTCAATCACTTGCCATTTTCTAAACTATTGAGCATACTATAGTGAACATTCTAGTTGGCTGGAAGTGGAAACTTACGGCTGCAGCATTAGCCACATGTTGTCAGGATTGGGGGCTCAATCCCATCGCTCGTGATCCGTTGTCAAGATTGGAGTCAGGCATGAATTAGAAGGTAGCTGGCACATGCTGTCGTCCAACTTATCCACGCCGAGGACGTTGATGAAGGGAAGGACTGCTTCTCATCGAGAAAGAGGAATATGGGTTTATTTACATTAATATGGTTTGAGAAAGTACATCAGTCTAACATGACTGCTTGAGAGAGTGTCTCAGTCTAACATGACTGCTTAAGAAAGTGTGTCGAGCATCCGCACAACAGCAGTTTTTAAACACTCGGTCCTCCCGCGATACAAGGTAACGCGAACGTTCGTTTAGTCCCCGTAAACTAGCCGCCTCACTGCGGGACGGTTTACACACACACACATGTTCACGGTCCGAAACCGACACCACACGAATTTCGTAGAACTTGGAGCCGTCCCAGGTAACGCGTCCAGGTAGCAGATCAGGTCCGCGTTGTCGTGTTGTGCACAAAGTCTGCTTCGTCGAACTCCTTCAGTCACAATGGCGACGAGGCTAGAGCGTAACGGTGGCGGTTTCAGCACAAAGCCTGCTTTGTCAAACACATCCTAGCTAAAGCGACGGAGATGGAAGATGTGCGTATTGTTCCCGACACAAAGTCGCCTTAGTCACGCCGTGGCTAGAGGTTGGCGGCGGCATTCCAAGATGAGGTTGCCACCGCTGGCGTAAATGGCTAGCAAACTTGCACTGCAGCTGGCCGTTCTTGACAATGTGCCCTAAGAGCCACGTTGACAAATTGTCATGTCAAGATTGCCGACTCTTTTGCAGTTTTCTGTGGCAGTGATGCATCATGCCACGTTCACACTGACTTGGGCCGTGTGAATATCGACAGCAACAATAAGATAGCAACACATGAGTGGCCATTGGTCCAAATCCTCCAAGTGTAGTGCACGAGGTACCGCATGGAAAACTACACAAGAACGAGAGTGGTGGGTTAGTGCCTTCATGATTGCAGATGGTGCCACACAGAAAACTATGCAACAACTAGAGTGCCACCATTGTGTCCTCCAACATTGCACCAGTACACGCGCCAGTGCTATCATGGAGGTCACAACTGCCGTACGCTGTACTGCCTCGCTCTGACACACACTGGAGACATGCCTTGGAAGCATGGTTGTAAGCAAGCGACTTTCCTCGTGGCTTCTAAAATCTGTGCACGGCACTTGCTCGCTGCTGCAATCGTATCTTTGTCACGGTTGAACTGGAGCTGGGATTGCACTGCTATGCGACCAATACCATCGCACTTTCATGTTTCAAAACTTTGCGTGCACCCTCTTATCACCGCCTAATTTGAAGTGTTCGTTGTAACAGTACAGTGCTTTTGAGTATGTTTGTTATATGTGAAGACAGTTTCAATAGGCAGTGTCAAAGAATTGTAAATGCAGGAAAATGTTGTCATTGTAACTGATAAGTTGTTATAAAAAAAAATCTGGAATCTGTAACTGATAAGTTACTATATCTGGAATCGTTATAAATGGTTTCAACTATATTATGGCATTTTTGCAACGCTGCACGCAAGAACCTGGAACACAAATTTAATTTTGTTATGCCTTCTCTGCTGTTATGTTTTCCAGTGCCACACAGGCATTCTAGGAGGAGGGCATTATGTCTCTTATGCTTGTAATCCAAACAACAAGTGGTACTGTTACAATGACAGCAGTTGCAAGGTGAGTTGATTCGTCTTCGTGCATGTATGTACAGTTGGCCACAAAAGTTAATGGGACCTTGTCATAGTGGCTTAGCGGCTATGGCATTGCGCTGTTTAGCATGATGATGCGGGATCAAATCCCAGCTGCAGTGACCACATTTTGATGGGGGTGAAATGCAAAAAAGCCAGTGTGCCGTGCATTGGGTGCACGCAGCGCCCCAGGTGGTCAAAAACCCGGAGCCCCCCCCCCCACTACAGCATGCCTCACAAGTGGATCGTGGTTTTGGCACGTAAAAGCCCGGAATTAAAAAAAATAAAACGTTGAATTTGTGTGAAACTAGGACACATAGCTTCAAATTCAGTCTCAATCAATAATATAGTTGTTGCAACCTACACAGTGATGCATTGAATTAGAAGTGCCATGATTTAACAGAGCAGAAATTCAGTTCTCGTGGAACCCATGTTGCATAAACATTTGTGACCAAACTGTACTTAATATCCTGCACAAAATATCCACTTATATGTAGAATAAAGCAAGGCCCTTTAATATATGAGGGGGAAATGCATTGATCTAAACACACTTGGTTTATTTTGGTCATACAAGAAGCAAAATATTGCCTTAAAGCCTTCACTGCCCAAGCATCATACAGGAAGCAGATTTGACATGCCAAATCTAGAGGGAAATTTATCATCGGTGAAATTATGCAACATGCGTATGTATGTACAGTCTTTGTCAAATGTTTATGGGCTGCTCCATGCCTTAAGTACTACTATATGCATAATCAGTTTGGTTGTGTGCTACTGCTCCTGTGGTGCTTTGACATGACGCATCATGGTGGAGTGATGTAGGGTGCCAGGGCCTCCTGACCGGCTCCAATAAGGATGGTGTGGTAGCTCATGTCTTCATATCATCTGCTGCGGTGTGAAAAGTCGTTCGCAGCAATCGAAATTCAGCACAGTGAAAGCTGGGTGAAGGAAGTGGCAACCACAAAGACACAGCCGTGTTGCTCTTATCTTTTGCAATTATACAGGCAATCAAAATATGATGCAAAAACAAGCATTTATACATAGCGTGTACATATCAATAATGCGTAAAGTTAATTGTGTATACATTTGAGAGCAAGGATGCCACCGTGTTGCTACCATTCATTTTTGCAATTATAAAGATAATCAAAATATGATGAAAAAACAAGCATTTATGCATAGCATGTATGTATAAACAATGTGTAACGTTCATTACGTATATTTTTGAGAACGATCCGATAGCTCTTTATAGAATAAAAATTACAGCGCATGAAAGGGGTGCCTCTGAAGGTGCCTGAACTGAGGGAGGCTTAGGGTTGCGTTGATTGCATGTCTGTGTCGTTGATTGCCATCGTCTGTGCCTGCATGCCTGCACAGTGTAGCAACATTTTAGCACCCTTGAGGTTTCTGATTTCAATGCATGGGTTCTATGCTTTGCCTCTATAGAGTTGGTTATTTTAGAAAGCTTTAGTCTAACGTTAACATAATAGAGAGGTTAAGGGAAATAGTGTTACCATTCCACAAACGAACTTTGCAGAAAGGGAGTTTTAGTATAGTGTAGTTTATGTGCCAGACACTATTCGATTAGACTTTAAATTTCACTTACATGGTAAACCTAAGTGATTTCATCTATTCAGCAAGCTTTGCGTGTGTGTCCGAAAAGTGCGAGAAGCAGCACAGTGAAAGCTGGGAACGCATTGTATTTATGCTTTCCATGTCTGCCGATGCGCAATGAAATCAGTGCAAACAGTACAAGCTGTCAACCATGGCCTCCGAGATCTCCTGGTCTCTGAGGCCATATGCTGTCACGCCTGCCTCCCGACTTCACAGACAGGTGGCGTTGATCCAGGAAGTTTCTCTCAGAGAGAAACTTCCTGAGAGAAGCTGAATTAATCTCATGGGTGGCGGCAATGGAAAAGAAACCTGCCATGAGTAACTACTTAAGCGGAAAAAACGAAATCAGGAAAAAAACCATTTATGATAACTCAAAGGGAAGCTCATTAGTTTTCGAAGCAAGATCAGGATGCCTTAGAACACGCACCTATAAAGCGAGATATAAGAAGGAAGAAGAAGCATGTGCTTGCTGTGGTAAAGCTAGGGAAACTACAGAGCATGTTTTATTAGAATGTGAAGACATCTACCCAGCGGTCGATTTAGGCACCACTGGCCTCCTTAAAGCCCTTGGGTTCAGAGGGAGCAGTGGTAAAGCAAACATGTCCGCAATAGACATTAGTAAGAGGCGACTGGAGGATTGGTGGAAGAAAAGTAGGGAAACGACAAAAGACGGAGACGTACAAAAGCACAGTTCACAATAGGGGATCGGAAAATTTGGGCGTGGTAGTTCATAGTGTTTGTTTTTTTTTTTGTCTTTTTTCATTGTTTAACCTAGGTAGAATATTAGGCAGTGTAGTAGCAAGAGCTTGGTGGCGCAACCCACCGCCCCGTTCCAAAGGGGACGCTCATAACATCCATCCATCCATCCACCTCTCGTTAGGCCTCTATGCATTCGAAACGAGAAGCGATCTTGAGAATTTCGCAAGGTTATCCATAATACTGTTGTCATCAAAGCCTCCTAGACTAAGCGCATAGAGCTTTATATTAGTACAACTAGAGGGAAATCTGGCACTGTGATCGTTCAACCATCATGGGAATGATGGGAAGTACAGGCTACGGATTGGCATTCTGTTGACTGGCAAACTAGTCTACAAGTATTTTTTGGCAGTTTTGGTTTCGCTCCAAGCAAAATTGCTATAACCTGCAGTAGGACAGTGAAATGCAAAGCTCTCTGCCTTTGTTCTGTTGCTCGATGAGGTGATAGCGCACTGGGCCAGCGGCTGAGACGATGTTTGTGTCGTGGTGTGGTGTCGAAGCCCAGACGAGAAAGCGACATCATCCTAAACGTTGAAAGAACATGTTTTGACTGTTCGGACCTTGCTTTGTTAAGTGTGTTAGGTTGGCACTGTGGCGTTACGTGCTTTATGAAACTTCAGAATAGGAAAAAGAAGGTACTACTGATACAAAACATAGACAGTTGTACTTCTGATGGCTTGACAATCAAATTTTATTGGGGGCTTCATTATGCACTGCTCGTTTATGTGCTCATTGAAATACATGTTTTAGGACTTTGAAAACACAAACTTACTTGTGGTAGGAAAGGTTGCTGCTTCCTGGCTGTAGTCTAGAGTCCCAAAATGGGCAAGTGCAAAGCCATGCCATAACGCTTCAGAAGCAGTACGTCAATATAAGATGTAATGAAGCATACTCATAGGAGGCCACAAGAGCCCTAGCTAGCACTGCAGCAGATGTGCTTAAAAGTACTTGAAGACGTTCAGCGATCGTGAAAGCTGACGCAGCCTTTCAAAAGAGTGGGGAACTTCGCAAGTGCTACTCTTCTGCGAGAAAAGTCTCGCGTTCTTAGCGGGCAGGCGTCGTAGCAGACGACACTTGTAATATTCCTCTCAAGGGTGCTACACTTTCTCACAAGACATTTTTATTTCTATAAGTACTTGACGAGTATTTTTATAAAGTAGTGCACGGTTATTATTATTGTTGTAAAAATAAATAAATAATATTTCTCTGGCGTTGAATCGGAAACAGAATCACATAAGAATGCATACCCTGGTGTGTCCTGTTGATAAACCATAATAAAGCATGCTTCAATCTCAGTCATACAAAACTTATGTAACATATTGTACGTTATCTAAAATACTGAAGAAATAAAATTAGATTTTACACAATAATATTTGAGTATAGCTTCGTTTACTGTGCCGCGAGCAAATGCCACTAGTCAATAAAGATTGAAGTCAATCCGAAGTTTGTACTTCCCATCATTTCCATGTAGGTTGAGGCAACGCTCAAGAGAGCCACCGTAGACACTAGCGCCACATTTCCCTCTAGGGTATTTATTTAGAAACTCTATGGACCAAGCGAAAGCTGTTTACACAGTCGTTTGCTATAAACGAAGTGAATTCTACAAAAGCAATGCAAAATTCAGTTCGTAGCGAGCGGGCGGGATCGCCGCCATGGTTTACATAAACTACGCAAAGACGTTAACATTAAAATCTGAGAAATAGTGTACATGTGTAAATGCTATGGGTCGTTTAGTGTGCTGCACATGCCCATTTTGATCCCACTATTCTGCTAAGCCTGCTATTAAGTTCAATATGCTAAGCTAAAGCTATCTTAACTGTATTGCAATGACTTTTGAAAAATTCATATCGGGTGCGATCGTATTACAGATTCTTCTTATGATACTTGACTCTATGAACCAGTTTTGGTACCCAAACAGTGCCTAGAATATACTAGCTCATGAGCCGAATGCGGAGCATCTCCACCGGGGAATTGTGGCACTGCCAATGATGCCTGGAGACCAGCCGTGTTACCACAGCAACCAGGCATATGATCTTTCGCTAGTACGAAGAAGACATAGTTTCTTACTTTTATTGAATAAGCACACAACTCTAGAAAAAACAAAAAGCTAAGCCATGCTTTGTGCAAAGGCATGTGGTTCCGAAGTGAGCAGTGAAAACACCGGCTTGGTGCACTTCAGTACAGGGCTGTGCCATTGCCAGCAGCAGGTATCACTCGTTGCCACCACCACGCCTGCACTCAGCACACTAGTGGTGTATTCTGGCACTATACCCAGCAAGCGGGCGCACCATAAGGTCATGGTACATTAACTCACTTCGTTCATGCGATCGCTGTGACTGCCACGGGAAAGCACAGCCAAAGTAAACATGCATGTGCAGCCCTCTTGTTCATTTTTTACTAGCAGGGTCGTGATACATAGCCTTATTGCCACACGGCGTCTGGAAATTTAGCTCTGTATCACGTGTGTGCGACCATGACACCAGGTCCTATATTTCGAGACCAACTTTAGTGTGAAATATAAGAACTTTTAAGTGATTCTCATCTTTCGTACTTGCTTAGTACAATCCTTTTGCATGCAAGAAACATCTGCAACTATTTCTTCAACTCTACAACTTCAAAAGATGTGTGCTTCACTCTCATGTAAATTGCAGGTCTTAAGCACAGTGCTCAGCTTTTAAAATGATGAAAATGCTGTAATTGGCCCTCATAGCAGCCAGTGCTTTACACCACTGGTCAGAGCTGGGGACATAGCTGATGCATTGTGGTATAGTGGTATAGTGTGGTATAGTATTGTGGTATGAAAGCAAGGGCCTTTGGGTCACATTGTGACGGCATTTGGCCCCCAGCAATCGCTGAGAATTCACCAGTAGTGCAAATAGTCCTGGCCACCATGCAGGCTAGTTATCATGTTTTAATCGCTGAGCTCTGCATATCAGCTGTGTTACCGTTTAATGCGATAGCGTTAGGGAGCCCGTGTAGCAGAAAATCAGGTGTCTGCATTGGACGTCATTTTGGAAAAAATAATTTCACACCAAACTTCGAACCGCGCATACCAAACCACTCCTCTACCACTAAAGTTTCTCATACCTTGTCTTTCAATCTTTACAAAGTTATTCCTGGGAATGTAGAGAACGGTAGCCCACAAACAAATGTAATGGAAAAAAACACCAATAGCGCATGTCCTTTATGTTAGCTCTTCTCAGGCTGAAATATTAAAAGATCTAAACAATAACAGGAGATCGACCCATGCAAGAGGCCGTGTTTCTACCAGAAAGCTTGCCTTCATGCATAGTGTTTGCAGCCAGCATTTCCCAGTAAACGTTATGGTTACATAAGCCACAGTTGCTGGGAAGCATGAAAAGTAGTAAGGGGTCTTTAAATGCTATCGCATTCCACTTTTAAAGGCGAAGCTTAAGGGTCCTCCAAAATTTTTATTTGCAGAACTGTTTTTTTGTAAATATTTGTCAGTTGGAGCCGATTTTATCATGGAGAATTTCATACACGCAGACCTTTGGTTTGGCTTGTGTGGCATGCAGACTGACTGGAGGTTGTAAATAATGTACAGTTACTGCTGGATTCTGTAAATACTTTGTGGTTTACCCCAGTTGTGTGTCTCCTTTTGCCTTGCAGGAAGTTCAGCTGGATCAAATAGACTCGGACTCTGCGTACATGTTATTCTACGAGCGAGAAGGCATCAACTACGAGGCGTACATGCCAAACACTGAAGGCAAAGTGCCTGACGCAAGAGACATTGACGACGAGTTTGAAAATGACTTCCGCAAAATGTGTGTCTTGCAGTAGGCACTGCATCAGCAAGGCTTTTTTTTTTCCTCCACCCCTTTGCTCCCAGGCTCACTAAAGTGTCGTGGAACTCTTGCAAAGGTCAAAGACTTTCTTAAAGTACCATGTTCAGGCATGCCATTCCTGTGGAGGAGATGACGCACTTGTAACGGGCTCGGATTCGAAGAGCCTTCTGATTTCTTTCATGTTGTGCCCGGCTCAATTTGTATCTTTGTGGAGTGGTGACACTATTGCGTTCTAAACAATAGTTGTGCTATTCCAACACCAGCTGCCCTTTCCAGTTTTCTAAATGCCTTCAAGCTCTTTGGACCTCTGCAATATGTGTGCATTGACTTTTTTTTTTTTTTCCTGTACAAAGATATGAACATAGAATGTAGTAGAATGCTTGCAGCTGTGCTGGTTCATAAAGCTGACAGAAGTGTGTTGTGGTTGCGGACTTAACTCGTGGAAGGATTTGCCTGTAAGTTGTGCGTTGGATGGACAAAGCATTTTTTTCCCCTTTCCCCTTCCAATAAGCCATTGCAGTCAGTGTGAATGCAGAGGTACAACTTGTGCTGCCACAAGGAGGAAATTGCTGGCACGAAAGTCATGCTAGTTGTGTGCTAGGTCATTTTTCTAATCAAAAAGAGTCAGTTTTCAGGTGTTTTTACATTTTTTTTTAGAAAGTAGCAATGGCAAGGTTTAATATAAAGAGAAACGAATGATTAATAAATGTACATATATACATATATTACTATGAAGATTATACATATGCATATCTGTGCTGCCTGTTTTGAAAAGCTGGCCAAGGAACTGCCCATCAATGTGATATGGCAGCTCTTGCGTTTTTTGCGGCTTTAATTCATTCATTGCTTGGAAAAGGCTGTGCAGGTATAGTCTGTTGTGAGTGAAGATGGAAAAAGTATTAAAAATACTCGTTGCCATGGAGAAGGTGTTTTGATTCTGTTTATTTCTGCATGAGAATGACTAGAGGAGAGTAGTTGCAATTTTTCCTCATCTGGGCACACATAGTTATTTTTTTTTTGGTTGTTGTTACAAGAGAACAAATGTCAACAATGTGTTCAACTTTGTTTCTTGGAAGACATGACAATGACACAGGGTGGGTGCAGTAGATGTGTGAAGCTGAATTGCTAGAGGACAGCTGCCATTCAGTGTAAGCACATTGCACTTTTAAATTTTGTTTAATTGCACTAGGACCTTATAGTAATGTCATTGCAGTTCCCATACCAAACAAATTCCTGAAGTTAAATATACAACAGGCTGTCTTACAAGGCAGTAGCTATTGCACTAGAACTATTGCGGTCCTCCAACCCTGCAAGGTACAGGGAAATGGTACAAATGGACTGTATGCAGCAATCTCTACACAGCATTCTGTTTCTCACATCTGCAAGCACTACAATGGAAAGCTCTGTCAAGATCCTGTGAATACACTGCTCCCAAAACAAGTAACGCATACACACACACGTCCCACAATAGACAACCTTCTGTTACATACTTGATGTGTGGTACATCCCTGGTAAAACAGACGGGGTAACATTTGAACAAGTCTCATGACTGAGCAGCAGAGTGAGGCAAACTAAGAGAAAGACACCATTGGGCATTATGCATGAACTTTGGTTGCTTTAGGGTGTGTCTGAAAATTTTCCTATGTAACATGCAACATGACAACAGTACAGTTTGCTAAGTACGCTTGAAAGACGTGCAACCTTCCCAACAGCATAACCCAACCCAAAAAATTAGATTACTGGCCAGTGTGGCCATTCTCTGTACGAAAACTCGCTCAATAGTTATGTGCATTCCACAAAGGACCATGTCAACCCCTATACATAAGAGTTTGAGCACCTCTACTCATATAAATTACAGAAAATAGGAGAAGTTAGATTCAGCAAAAATGACTCTTTGGCTTTGGCACTATATTTAAATTGGCATGGTGAGGCATTACGTGGTAATTAAGTGGAATCTGTGGTGATTACTCAGCCTATATTAGGGCTGAACTTTGACATGACGATATAGAACAATGAAGCCAAGCACAATTTTGAAAACCTGGCTAGAATCAAATGCAGAACTTCAATTTACAAGCACAGCTGACACAAGTGGTTGTGCATTAGTACTGCATTTACATGAATATGACAGCCTTTGTATGCATGTGCAATTACTGGGCTCAGAAATCACAGTTGCAGAAAAAAATTATCGTGCAACTAGCACTTCAAAATATAGCGAGCTCAAGCACTAGGCAGTTAAGTTTTGCAGAAAGGCAATTGCACACTTGCGTAGATGCAAGTACACAAAACGAGAAAACGGGGCACCCTCTTGGAGTAGTCCAATAGTCTAATGCACACTTGTGCAGCCTTATTTATATAAGTGCGGTTGCTGTGGCATGCATGAATTTCAGCCCTCATTGCCATGTGTTATGCAAGGGGTGATCTAATTTCACAACGTATGCCCACAGCTCCACTACAGTACACATTGCACAATGCTAAAACATTCATTTTAGTTAAGTGCTCACAACTACAGTTGGTTGCATTGCACACATTAGTTCATGGGATGAATGCAATACACTTTAACATCCAACTCCCCTCGCATTCACGGCTGTCTTATATTCATGCAAATACAGTACTGTTAAACCTCAATATAACGAAGTGTGTAAAATCGGCAACATGCTTCATTATATTCAAATATTATTTATTGAAATTTGACCTTTTGTGCAACTAAGTACAGTCGGCAATGGATTTTTCTTACACGGAAGGGCCTGCAAAATTTCATGTCATGTTGAGAATATTGGTGGTATAACAAAGCAAAGCCAGCGTCGTCCACAGTGGGACGACGCTATCGTGAAAGGCACCGGCAGTGGGGAGCGAATGCTTTGCCTGCCTTTCACTTGCACAAGTTTCCAAAACTAGAGGTTACACAACCCCTGAAACCCCCAGTACTACACGATGCCATTCCCACTCTGCACATGCGGCAGAGGTGACAGATTACCTCTGAAACAGCGCGTGAGCTGCGGATGCACTTAGGCGCGCTTGAAAGGGAGACGCGCATCAACCTGCCCTTGTGTGGGCTTGGTCGCGTAACCCCGAGCTCGCTCTGCTACCTACCCCCCCTCCCCCCTTCACATTTCTGGTGCATAAAGAAAGCGCTCATCAAACCACCATCCTACTCACCTCACCCTTGCACACTTTCACTTGCGCTCAAGGCATACAGCGCGGGGTGCGATGGGATCTAATAGCATTTAGACTTTATACGAAACATGACACTGCTACGCTTCGGTGATCGCTCTTGGTTGCGTGCCATGCAATTTGACATGTGCGTTTGCAAGCAGTCACATGTAATTCAACGATCTGCGTCCCCACAGGCTTCTATTTATTGTCTCGGTATTCTTTGGTATTCCTTCACAGCGACAGTGAAATCTCGTTATATTGAAATTGTGTGTGAACACACTTCACTATATTGAGGTTTTAAATACATGGTGTTCTACAGACAAGAACTTGTAGAAAGTTAAATACTTTGTTATGCCGAGAATTTTGTTATAACGAAGTTTATTGTGGTTTGACTATTTCATGATATACACTGCAGATTATGGCCTACATAAAAACATGCTTACGGTCTACAAAACTTGCACAACAAAGCCAAAGAACTCATTCTGCTGACTTAGTAGACAGAAGTCTGGCTGATAATGTTTACAAGGAAATCTCAACAAATATGTTCTTAGCAGGAACCATTCTTGGGAGTGGGTGCAATCACAGTAGTCATACATTGAAATAAGGCCACTGCACATATTGTGACTATTCACTAAAACAATGTAAAATGCATTTTTTCTTTTTAGCCATCTTGCTGCACATATGATTTGCAGACATGCACAACTTTCTATGTACACAATAAAACACTGCACTGGATACGCAATAACTGGAAATTTTGCTTTAGTCTCACAAGTTTCTCAAATAGATGCTCTATCACGTGGCATGGAGTGCGGCTGCTCTGAGACATCACCCAATGAATCCTCCTACAGTCGTATAGATGTGAAAGAAGCAGTGCCACAGAGGTGGCTCCCCCAGTTAGTATCATCACAACGGCCTCACCAGCTAGCATTAAAGTCAGGTTGTCGCTAACCACCATCAAAAAGTAGTACAGGTCCAAAAATACAGAGGAAAAAGTGTAAAACAAGATTACAAATAAAAGTGATTGCACCATTGTAAAAAAGTGTTAAAATATGCCAACACTTCCCAAACAACTGGTACAAAGTGTTGGCAGCTGTACATTCAAATGTTGGAAACTAATCTAATACACTCGTTTGTTCAACATAAGCCTACACAATTCAATTTGCAGCTGTTCATTACCAGTACACAACAGAATTCTCTTACCACTGCCATTCATTAAGGTATGATGGCTGCATAAGTGCTTGCCACTAGTTCTCTGCTGAAGTACTGGCAGTGCTCAGTTTCGTGTCCGTGCACCACATTCACCTGACCCCTTGCGTGCACTGTGCTTAATAGTGTGTTTGCAGTGGTAGATGGAATGAAACCAGAAGCACCTCTACTATATTTGCTTGTTTCTGCCCAAGCAACCTTTTTCCTTGAAGCCTGCTTCCATAACTAATTTAGCAAAAGGACAAATGCTACATGTGGAAGCTATCTCCACCATACCCGCAGACATATGTACAACTGCTCACAACTTTTTCTTAATGATGCAAAGCCAAGGGAGATCGAAATTTTCTCATAGCCTGAGCATGCCACCAGCGATAAAAATTTGCACTCCACACTTGAGAGGTGCACGCAGAGAACTTTTCAGGTCTGGGATGCATGTCCAGTTCGTAAGTTCACTGCTTAAACACTTATTAAGCAAGCACCTGTACGTGCACAAAATTTTTGCTGATCATTACCATGCGCTGGTCAATTTCCTGTCTCATTGTGTGAGCAAGCAGGCTTCAAGGTTGCACACCAGGCTGCTTCCATTTCCTTCCTCTTGGTAGTAAGTAAAGATGAAAATGCAGCAAAGCTGGAAGCATCTGGTTGTCAAAATCACGGAGAAAGTCTCTGCCTACGGCAGCTGAGAAGGCGGCATTCAGGCATTTAGTTTGGCTGGCTCCTTGCTGCCACCTCGGTGAGCACGCTGGTAGACTGGAAGCTCCACCAGCACAGAGGGGTGGTGGCAAGGGGTTTTTCGAACATTAATGCCCTGAGTGCAGATTAGATCGACCTGTGCGAGAAAGCCAAACAGTTAACATCACGCAGTCTTCAATGTTGAAGGCAAAGAGCTTTTGGCACTTTAGAGGATAGCGCAGGCTTAACACATTTAGCAGCTTGGAGTAAGTACTGCGCTAGACACTGGCCAGCAGTTCTCAATGATGCATTTGAGAAACATTGTACACAGTAAAAGAGGAGGTCCCTTGTCTGCCTTACTATCTCGTCTTAAGTTTATGCGTATTCCGCTCTAGAAGAGGCAGGGAGAAGAAAGGAAGCGTTTGAAGTACGACCGGAAAGTAGGCACAACAACTGTGATTGCAAATTGAATTTACATTTGAATATTTTAACAAAACATAAACAATAGCCCCACTTGCTAATAAATGCAAAGGCAGTAAATGGGTATCTGAAATCCTTTTGCCAGAACTGATGTTCAAACTTGGCATCTGCTGCAGTGAAGGCTTAAAGGTACAAGAGTGTTACCTTCCTTCTTACAGCTCTGGACATTGTCCAAGAGAGTACGGACAATAATGGATGACTTGATGTGTTTGCTGTACACGTATGTTGGTTGTACTTTGCAGAAAACGTGGCCTGGCACACATTTCAAGTTATCAGGTCTGTAGAACTATGCAATACTTGCTGCTGCAAGTAGCCTGCCTTTAGTGCAACAGACACAGCTGAAATGCCACTGCCATCTGGGTCTGACCACTGCAGGTTTGTTACGGTACATACTATTTTAATATAATTTGTGAGAGAAGAACAAATTAGTTAAGGCAGAAAACTGGGCTAGTTAGTTGCACTGAAATGATATATTTACAGCATGCTTGCAGGCCTTAATTTCATGTTGTGTTCTATATTTAGAGCAGTAAAGATGTAATGCAGTTCGGAAGTTTGAAGGCATAGGTTGCATACAGCTGATGCAGGAGAGGTAACTAAACTAGAAATTGCAAGAAAAAGCCTTCATACTGCAATTGACTTCAGAAGTGTTTCAAAGCCTTTTCACTGCACACTATTTTTTCTTTTAATTGCTTGCGTGTAAATATGTGGCACATGAGTTGCACTTGCATGCACACATGCACATTCCAGTCTAACAATGGTCAATGGTTTCTGGAGTTAGTCAGTATCACAGACAAGCTTGATGCAATGAAATGTAAGCATGCCAGAGCAGCCACTGTGAACATGCACTAAACAAGCAGTGGTAAAATATGCAGAAAAAGATCTTGCAGTTTGAGAGCACAAAGTAGAAGCAAGCACTTGGAATTCAAAGGTGAAGGGGCGCATCAACTTTAAGCAGAATCAATAGGCAGGAAAACTCGCTGTATAGCTTTATTGACGTGGCCAAGCACCTCCACTTGCTCAATAGTGCAAAGAACTACACTTTTTGCTTTGTTTTTTTTATCAGTGCAATTGTCGACATGTTGTCGACAAATTCAACTTCGCCCTGCCATCTGCTAGCCGCCTGGTTAGCTCAGATGGTAGAGCGGCTGCCCCGGAAAGGCGGTGGTCCCGGGTTCGAGTCCCGGACCAGGACGAATTTGTCTTCAACCATGAGGCTTTTCTTTCGAGGAACCCGTATGGGTTTCCTTTGTAGCAATTGCTACGAACGGGTGGTTATTACTTCTCTCCACCTTGCGGGTTTCCGCAGAACTACTACGTCAATTAAGAATACACTTTCAGCAAAACCTGTCTTTCTCACACTAGGCACTCCGGAGAAATTTCAGGCTAATGTAAGCACAGTTTCTAAAGTACAAGGACTCCAACATGTCTAGAGAAATCATGCCCACCTCCATAGTTGCTGCTCCATTGTAGGAAAGGCACATTTCCCAAGAAATTGCAGCAAAAAAATATAGTTGCTGATAGCTACTTGAAAATGAATGTCATGAATCAAATGCATACATGACTACTCCAATATACTTATAATGGTGTTGTCTGCTCACAAAGTAACTTTTCAATGTAGGTACCTAAAACCAAAACTGTTTCTGTATCATGCAGGTGGCACAAGTTTATTTGCAGGCTTTTTGCAAAATTTAAAGTTATGTAGCAAATTAACCTAACTGTAGACAGTAAGCATACTAGGTGAACTCAAAAATAAATGAATTAAGAGCTGCTTCTGTAATGCAGCCAGCCAGCCAAGTAAGACAGAGAGCAAAGTTTCATGATAAAAAGGGCAGACAGGTCAGCCCGAGGTACATTCTTGTAGGCCAGCTGCTCTGCACTGGGAGATAGGGAACTGCCATCCAGGAAATTATAGGGCACAACTTCATTGCATCAGCAAATCAATTTCTGCTATTATCAACAAATTATTTTTGACTACAACAAACCAACGCCAATTTCCTCACTTGACAATGATGCTTTTCAATGCACCTGTGCCAGTAGGCCAGTAGCCACACATTACCCCCTACTCACTCACTTTGCGCTACTTTTCCAGTTGCGGGTGTTGTAGATTTCATCCTCGGAGGAAGTGTCATCGTGGTACTCTGCCGCCTTGAGCAACTTGCTGTGCACACTGCCACCAGAGGCACTGTTGCTGGCACTTTTGCGCCTCTTCTGTGGTCCTATCCCATCATCATCGTCGTCGTCATCAAACAATGTTCCACCATTGCTTTGCACAGGCATGAAGCCTGCTCTCTCAGGCTGTCGCTGGCTCATCACCACAGTGTACAGACAGAGGGCACTCACCATCAGCAGCAACACCAGAGAACCTGTGCAAAGAGGGACAACATGTAAAAACATTCATCACATGCAGGCTGTCTTGAAATGTATGTTGGAACAAACTTCAGCCTGCCTTTAAATGTGTCAAGTGCTACTTTTCTTTTTCTCTGCTTGTTCTATGCCACTATAGAGCTGAGCCAAATGCCGTCCTCTGGTAATGTGTTAAAGCTGACAGGGCAAAAAGAGAATTCGGACATGAAGGAGACCATAAACAGCACTGTCTAAGTCTGTCATCATGCTGTTAATTTTGATTAAGTTGTACCAAGTAGCTCAAACTTGTATCTCGTTAAAACTATGTATGCTTTAACCTACAGGTCCGTTACCAGTAAACACCAGTTTGAATGGGAGACTAATTACACACAGAAACTAATCCTTACCTAGAATAATGTAACTAAGGAAATTAGTATTCTTTAGCAAGCAGAAAAACATGACATGCAGGAACTCTTACTCACCTGTAAGAACAACAAATACATGTTTTGGTAGGCCAGCAATCACAACGTTCTCTTGCAGGAGGAACTCAACCATCGTGCTACGACCGGCATAAACTTCCACAATCTGTAAAGCATAAAGCAAGAAGAAGGGTTCTGCATTGTGATGCATTCATAGTTCTTGCATAAACCTTTCACTGGAGAAAAGCAGTTTTTTTCGTCCACTTTCATTTTCCTAAACGTTATCACATCTACATTTAAAGTAAAACCACTGCTAATCTCCCCTATGCTTTCCTTGGCTCTATTAACTGTTTGCTTCATGCGATTGTGTCTAACAGAAAATCAAGCCCCTCGGTCCTCCTTCATCTGGTGATCATACAATAAGAGCCACAGGGTTCACGGCATCATACTACTTCAACTGTACGTAATATAGAGAGCACATGAGTACCTTGAAAACTGCTAATTATGCATAGCACGCATATCTCGCTTTCCAAATTCCTCTACTCTTCACCTTTTGCTGTGCTGATTAAATTCAGTGGTAGTGCCACAGCAGCACAAAGAGCCTCTACACGTGCTGACAAGGTGGTCCATTTGTAGTCTGTTACATCTTACAGACAACACTCAGTGAGTTAGTATATAATATTCACAGAAGGTGTATGTGCAGGATCTGTGAAATCTGTTTCTACACAGCCAGAATTGCCCCTAGCATTTTGAATCTTCATTGACATCACTATATACTGTAGAGTGCTTTAACACAGCAGACTAGCAAACGTCAGCTTTCTTCAATTATCCATACGGTGATAACTGCAAGTGAATGTGCTCACAGCACACCACCATTAAAATTTCAGAAAAATGCAGAGAGAACAAAGATTGAAAGCTTGCTCTGTAATGAGAGAGCTGCTGCACACAGTAAGCAAAGGCCAAGCAGACAACATGGCCTGCACTTCGAGGCTGAATTGAAAGGCTGCTGTACCAGCATCCTTGGCATTAGGTCCATTCAATTTGCCTACACCACTGTGAACTAGTTCATGGCAAGGCAGAAGAATTTTAGAAATTGTGCAGCTCAGCTTCAGTGGTGCAGTCACAACACAACGCTCAAAACGAACGCCTAATTTCAGATGTGGTGCAGGCGTTCTGTTTTGTCCGCATAAGGTGCACTGTCTGCATCAGTTTGAGAGGCTCCGAACCACAAGTATGGTTGGCTCCCGAGGTGTAAACACATGTGCATAGACACAGCAGGCGTGAGTAAGTGGGGTTTCAACAGCGCCCACGCCTGCATGCTGCATCGTTTGCTGCGCTGCTGCTTCACACCTGCACACCCACAGTAAGATGGCACCATTAGCTTGGAAGGTGCAGAAAAATGGTGAAACCGCCCTGCGCCTTTCCTGCATGTTTTGAAATGAACAGCGTAGTTTAGAGGGTACTATAACTGCACCACTAAAATTAATGGCAGGGTGCAGCACCTCGTGAACAGGTTCAGATGGTGCACGCAAACTAAACAAATTAATTATTTATCAGCATCAGCAACACCTGAACTCCTCTGTCGTATACTACTCATGAAGTGACTCTACCAAAGGTGAAAAAAAAAAGGTAGGGGTTGGGGCAAGGAGAACACCAATAACGGCTTATGCATTGAATTCCAGCCATATGTGAAGTGTTCATACTCATGCTCATTAGAAAAAAAGAGGGCACCATATTCGCTGATGCCGAAATATCTCTAAACGCAAGGATATAGGTAGATATGAAGCACTCAGAATGCCCTTGCCTTGGTCATGGTGTAGAAGTCGGGGGCACTGATCACCACCTGGTAGCTTCCCTCTCCCAGTGGAACCCAGAACTCGCCTAGCTTGGTACTTGGCCTATGCAGTGGCTGGCCTTCAATGCTAATGTTGGCGCCAGAAATGGGATCGCGGCTCTTGGTACGCACGTAACCTACAAGCCCTTGCGTGGCCTGCAACCAAGAAGTCAGAAGAGCAACATTTCCCTTTGCCCTCTGCCCATGCACTGTCAAGGAATATGGACATATAAGAAGATGCAAGGCAGGAGACAGTATTGCTATTTTGGTAGCACCTTTTTGCGTCCCTGGAGTGACGCAACAGGTGGAAAACATTTACCTACAAGCTAAAATGCATCACAATTCAGCAGCACACAAATTACCTAAGACCAAAAAGAAAAGAAAAAAAGAGGAAGAAGGAAAGAGAAAAAGGCGACAGCTTCCTTAGCACAGTACTTGGGGACAGAATAGCATATATACTAGAAGAAAACAAAAACAGAGCATGAGTTTCACATGACATCTAAACTGCCATCTAAACTGACAATTCATTTAAAAGTTAATTTTTTTTTTTTTTTCAGAGCAACAGTTCTTTGATTAGGGTATCTGCAACAGATCCTGACTGTTCTGCAACACTCACAGAGACCTGCCATTGAAAATTTCCTTGTTCTTTCTGGGGTCAAACTGTTTTGAATTTAACAATACCACTTATGGCACTGATCATAATAGCAGAAATGCACCAGTAACATTTAAAATTGCCTTCTGTTCATGTGTTCCACAGCATTACAGTTTCATCTGCTCTGATGCAATTATCTTGATTGAGCACATAATATTAAATGGGCTGGAATGGAACATTCACATTTGTATGAACTAGAACACTTCTCGTTTATGCTTCTACATTCACCAATGTGCACAATACTTACATAAAAAGGATCATCTACATGTAAAAAAGAAAGGGTATCATGTTTAATGTATATTTAGGAAATGCTGGCACATCAATGTCATATTATGAAATCAAGTATAGTAAAATAGAAAATGTGGCATTTTAATCTGAATTGATAGCGTTGATTCAGCCATATTAATATTTCTAACAAAGTTTATATGCAAGGTACATTCATAAGTTGATCTGCCAATAGTAGAACCTAGTTGCTGACCTGGAGCAGGTAGTTGAGTATCGACTGCTTGTTCTGAACCCAGAGAGCAGAGAACTCGCTAATGTTGGGTGCTGGACAGCAGGAAATGAAGGCTGCTGTCTCATAGGTTCCAGTCTCTCTGTAGCTGATGTCCTACAAGGAAATAATGTGAAGTTACCAATGATAAATGTAGGAGCAGCTGGTGCAATGCTTTCTTGCCTACAAGGGCTATGAAGACATTATTCTCATATCAAAAGCACTAGAAAGAAGTAAAGGAAATGTAGAGCTCTTATTAAGTCCTGATAAGATGTTGTGTTTAGGCAATACAGTGATGCATTTGATGCCTACTCACCATAACAGAACCATTCAGGTGTCCTAGGTCAGCTGACTCGGTCAAAATTCCATCAGATGAATTGTCTGCAAGTGTGAGTGCATGTTCACAACAATCGCTGCAGCCAGACCACACACGTGGAAGAAAGCAGTGACTTAAACACTCAGCTCATGAAATTCAGTGCAACAAGATAAGAATAAAGTCAACAATGAACAATCTGCGTGCAAGTGTGATAAATATGCAGCAACTTTCTGAAGCCTTCGAACTAACTGTCTTATGTAACCTAAGAACATTAATAATGAATTACGACAATATATTGATTCTTTACTACAATTTCATTCCTTCCTTAGCATCTCTTGCAGGAAGTGACAGATTTTAGCAATAATGGTAACACAGTGGTGTGATTTCCAACCAAAGATCAACGGAAAGAATAAAACCTGGACAGAATCGTAATCTCTTGTTTTCTGAAAAAAGATTAACCATATACTGAGACACTTAGCTGTTTGCTGTACCTTCGCAGATTTCTAGTGCTGAAGTCATACTAGACTAGACAAAAGTTAGAGCAAACATTTTGGTACACTCACAGCTCTTTTTCCCACAGGCAAAGGCCCCATTAAGCATGTCATCATTGTGGTACGCATAAGTCTTGGCCAGTTTTCTGAGCACTGCCATGTCGATGGCACCAGCACTTTTGGGCAGTGCTAGTGCCAAGCCGCCAGTCAACACGTTGAGCGAAGTGACAAAGTGGTATCGTTGTGTCCACTGTTGCACAGCTTGAACCTCCGGACGTGAACTATGCCCTAGAATGAAAACAGAAAATTAAGATTTGAACTTCGCTGCCTTGCCTGTCGAATTCAATGTTTTCATAAAGGTGCCAAGGAATTCCCGCCCGACAAATAAAATAAAAAATACAACTGAAAAAACAAATGTGTGTGTGTAAGGGGGGGGGGGGAGGGGAGGGGGAATTGCCCCCAAAGCGTTACTAAAACTGCATTTCACAAAATTCAACATATTTGTAGAGTAACTCAGAAAACTGAAATACAAATAAAGAAATACATAACAGTAAGCAGTATACTAAAAAAACCACATGGGTTTTTTGTTGACAAAGGTACTGTGGCACCAGTAATAGAGAAACTGCCTTGGACTGTCTCCAGTGCATGCACATGCTTAATATACTCAAGCTTTCAGTTTAAACTAAAAAGAATGCCAAAATAAAATATTACTGTCAGCTGAAATTGAAGACTATGTTTCTGTGGACCAAACATGCAGATCTACTGACAAAGGATGTTCAGCATCCCAGAAAGCAACACAATAAAAACAAGAGACAGGTGGCTGCCTTTAATTTTGCTGCACCAGCTCCTCGTCTCATCAGAGACAGTTACAATTCCTGGCTAACTGTTTATTTAAAAAGTTATTACATTGCATTACAAGATAAATTAAAACTCTAGATGGCATCTTTTGTAGACTTTTCTTGAGTAAAACTAGACCAAACACCAGTGTCACGTGAAGACACTGTTAAATTGACATCATCACGCCATAGTCAGAGCAAGGAACTCAAATGGAGGCGCTTAGCCTTCATTTCTCCACTAACAAACCATTCTTGTCAAAAAAATACAGTAATGGTTCAAAAATAGAAAATTAAGCTGTCAGACCAGCCTGATTTCCAGCTAACTTTGGTGTTCCTTTAGCATGCTACTTCAGGGACTACTGCGTTGCAATATTAGCTGCTGACATTAACAGATGCAGCAAACAAGAAAAAACAGCTTTTAGAAAAGATAAACATATATTCTCATTCCCCAAAATATAGTCTACGCTCGTTACAATGGACCCATGTACAACAGACTTTAGGATATAATGGACCATATTTCAGCCTTAGTTTGTTCTATTTTATTAATGCAATGAAGTTTGCTTTTAACGGACCGCGCTACAACGGACTGTCGGCTACAGCGGACAAAATTAGCAGCAATCTTTGTCAAAATTGGGCGCATAAAATGGACTTTTGCCGTGTTGACATGGGCTGGCAAGTGACTTGCGGGGGTCAGCCGGCAATCGCGGCTGAATATCTTCCGCATGAGGGAGGGAGGAAAGTGGGGCGGAAGCGCGCCCTCTTTAGCACTTAAGGCACAGGGGGTAGGTGAGGGAAAGAAGGTGGCTGCCGCTCTGGTGGCTGCTGTTAATGGCGCGGCCACACAGGCGCCGTATCTTTTGAGCAGTCTGCGATGTGGACAAAGTATGCGCCCGTCCAGGCACCATATCTTGAAAGCGATGTCCGATGTGAACAAAGTGCGTGCCTGCGTGGGCCCCATCTTCAAAGCGATCTGCAATGTGGACTAAGTGCACCAGTGCCAGCAGCTTCGTATGTGCTATGCTTTTGACGTTTAGTTCGCATTGAAGCGAGAGACAGCACGAAAGTCAATTAGCTCGTTGCTGCTGCCGCACTTGTCTTGCTTAATTTGCTATCACAATTGATGCTTCACCTTCGGGCGAAAATGTGACTTTTTTGTTTGTTTTTTACTTTGGACGTTCGTCACTCACTCTTTGCAATAAAGTTGTTAGACATTGCGGCGAAAGTTTCGAAAATGAGGCGTCTCGGATATTACGGACTTCGGATAAACCGGAAGTTTTTGTCGGATTATCAGGGTCCGCTGTAACGAGAGTCGACTGTACTATATACTCCACTAGCTGAAAACCATCAAGTTTACCAGCACCAAGCTTGCTAGATGAAGCGTTGCTCAGCTCCTTTACTCTGACATGCCTCATTATTACCCTTGCATCCATTTTTGCTTCACTATAAAATTCTTTTACCGCAGTTCTGCAACCAGAGACCTGTGAACGTGATGACTTATTTGGTAACAATTAACTTACCACCAAACATATAGAACAAATTGCTGCCACTAGGGGTGGATTCATTTGCATCACATTTTCCAATAGATGAGTTGGTGACGCCATCAGGATCAAGTATTGGGGCAATATGAATTCTAGCAGAAGCCATAATCTGCAATGAAATGAGAGTAAACAGGCATTACTTCCAAACACAGCTATCATTCTTAGTACATATCTACATTATTTGCATGTCCTGCCTACTTACTCAGATCCCATAATCACTGACTCTGTTGGCAAAGAAAGAATTGTTCTTTTGTTACCATTGGCTACCACTATTAGAAGCCAAAAAATTATGTGACTTTAATCAGATGTTCTAGTGCACAAGCACAAAATGGAAAATCACAAAAGAAATCAGAAAATTATGTACAGCCTTATTCACCAATCAGTAGCCTATTCTCTTTGGTGCTGCGATGAAGTAAGCTGTAGGAAAACTTTGGAGAACACGGTGGCAAAGGCAATATATAATGTTGGTAGACAGCAAAGAATGGTGCAATCAGATCATTTGATGAACGAGATGTCTACATCAATTCTGTTCTAACTCATGTTATCACACTTATGCTGCTTGAACTTAACTCCGCTAGCTGTTCTGTTCTCTCAATCTGGCCTTTAAAAGAGAGCCACAATTATGACCGTTAAGTAACTATATTTCACTACAGTACCGTAGGTTCAGGATGTATAATTGTTGACATGTGTACAGTGGCCTGCATATTTATCTAAATAACTTTTCAAAAATATTTTGCATGTATTACCACTTTGTTCATGCTATAAATTTCCATTAGAGCATTTTATATGGATTTAATATGAAATTTATAGGCATTTTATAGTTTGCATTATAAAATTTAAATATTACATCAGAAAATATGAAAAAGTACACCACAAATATATCCACAAAAGAACAAGGACAGGTGAAAAGAGTTAAGTAAAATAACTGCTCCTCATCCCATTTTTCATAGTCCAGTTCCTTGTCTTCTACACATAATTTTGACGCAACACTCGCAAGAACATAACAGCTGACCCCACAATTCCTGTACATAAAGCAGTGACATGTGCTATCTCCTTTCTGATCTCAAAAGCAATCCTCTTGTTTTCTTTTCGTCCACACTTGACCTGTCAACAATGGAACCACACAAGCTGACAGGCGCCCCTATATTACGAGCCGACAGTGGCACAGAGACACAGTGCTCAACAGAAAAGCTAATAGAAAAAGAAGTGTGCCCCTATCTCATTCATTAAAAAAATATATATTTTTCACAGGAAGAGCAGTGGGAATGGAGAAGGTATCATTCTTCAATGGATGCCACTACATTTTTAGGATGCAGGGAAACTTGATGGTCCACTCCTGAACTATGTTAGGAGGCAGTGCATACCTGCGTGATGAGGCTGTTGTGCTTGTAGCGGGTGGCCAGTGTGTGGGCCAAGTGGAGGAGCATCTCAGTGGCAGCCAGCTGGGAGCCCCCGGCCAGGCCAGCCTGCAGCCGGATCTCGGGGACGCCTGGCCGGTGCACCCGGGGGGTAGCACCCAGCACCAGGGCAGGCAGGTCCCGCCCGCCTGCACTGCTGCCCAGGCTGCAGGCAATGGTACATGCTCAAAGACCACTCGATCATGCAATTTTTAATGCAGAAGCTCGTATTAAATGGCTCAAGAGGCGGAAAATCTGGCATTGGCGGCTTGACTATCCGATGGTACAAAAAGGCTACGAGCCCTTGTCTTTTGGCGGGAGTCACACCCATGACCTTTGGTTTTAATTAAGGCCAATGTAATTAAGGCACAGTTAATCAATATATAATTAGGACACTTGAATCTACAACCTTTGGTGGGAGTTGAACCCACAACCTTTAGTGTTAAGGCACAGTTAATTAGGGCACTCAAACCCACGACCTTTGGTGTTAAGATAAAGTTAATCACGGCACAGTCAATTAAGGTAGAGTTATTTAAGGCACTCGAACCCATGACCTTTGATGGGAGTCGGACCCATGACTCTTGGTGTGAATCAAGTCGAAGTTAATTAAGGCACTTGGACCCACTACCTTTAGTATTAATTAAGGTGAATTAGAGGCACAGTGAAATAAGGTAGAGTTAATTAGGGCACTCGAACCCACAACCTATGTTGTAAGTCGAACCCTCTACTTTTGGTGGGAATCAAACCCACGACCTTGCATTGTGGCATAATCTCTAACCATCGCACAGTGGTCGCAATGCTTTCACTTTCATCCACATAGGGATAACAATGTGCCCCTTGACTTCTTTGATGAACTAATGTGCTTTGCGTTGCACTCAGTGACGCATTTCAAGAGCGAGTGATAGAGATAAAATGAAAATATTAATGTCTTCCATAATTTGAAGCCATGACCTCAAATATTTCCCGCATCTGGTAAAAACAGAAACGTAGAAACATATCAACATCTGGTGATGCATGCATCAGCAAGCAATCAATTTCATTATCTACAAAAGAGCTTGATTATCTTTGTTCACATTGAACATATACCTGTCTAACAATCAGTGTGGCTAAAAAATGCCTGCGTGTGGTTTCTAGTTTTCTGTTCACATTTACCGAGCTATGCACACGTGTCGTATGATGTTTTGAGGGTATAAGTATCCACAAGAAATGGAAATAAATCTGTTGTTGAACATTAGTGCTGTCTGGTTGTCAAATGTGCCTTTCTGTGGCCCTGTCATTCAGCCTGCACTACGACAAAGTAGAATATGTCGTACCAACAAGGCCCATATAGCTACCCTCATCAATAACATTGCCTCCTTGCTTCCCTTTCTGCTTCCATTTCAGACAAGTTCCAAGGTACACACTGAGACAGGCACAGTGGCACAGATTCAGCTAGGGCTAATTATGCACTAGCTGCAACACAGTATGCCGCAGTAGGTACTTTGTTATCAAGTGGCTGCATGTACGGATCCAGGGGTCGTCAAGGTTTTCTAACCCCCTCCCCCACTCCTTAACATTTGTCTGTACTGTGTGTGTACAGCGTACTGCACATGAAAAATTCACGAAGTCCCTCTTACCAGCTGTTACTGTTCCTTTCGCTCTGGAGAAATAATAAAGGTTCAATGATTGTTGCAGAAAACATGCACAGCTTGCACTAGTAGTGCAAGACTGGAAGCTTGTGATCACCTAAATTTTACGTGGCTTGCCTAGGTTGTTTGTAGGTTTTGCAAGGCTATGCTAGGTTTTGCTTGTCTCGGCAGGCAGGAAGTTTTCGAGAAGTTGCAGGCCGGGATCGCTTTCTCGGCAACGTCAAGCATTCAGGCACCGACTCCTGCATTGCCAGGACTGAAACTAGGAATCCTCAACTTGGCGTCACCTCTTCTCAGCCGCAGCTTCGGCGCGGTGTTCTGGATAAGCTCGGTGGCGTCACATCGCTTCTCGCTTGGCAATACTATGCTCTTCCTGGTAAGCCGCTTCTTCTTTGGGCGTCCGGACTTTCTTCGGTCTTCCCATGGCAACAGCACGTATGCTCGGAGTAGAGGAGGCGAGAGATGTCGCTGCGACAGCTGTTCCGAGCTTTTACTCGCCTATGACATCACGACTCCACCCTACACACATGGGGTGTAAGGAGGTTACGTGTCACAGTGTTCTCGCATGTGGTTGCTAGGCAATGCGAGGCGGCACACAGCTGGGCTGAGTTTTCTGGTAACGCTCCATGGTGGAACTAAAGCTTAAACAGCCCCAGTGTTAAAACCAGCCAGCATGTAAAGAGCTGATCATCATCAATCACCATTCCAAAGTCAGACCTCCCCCTTGAAAAAAACCTGGATCCATGGCTGAGTGGCTGTGACTGAACAAAGGGTGTCTCAAGCACAGTATCAAAATGGTTCTTGCTGCAATTTTTGCTCAAATTCGGAGACAACAGTTTGGTTTCAGTACAACTCTAGATTGAGAAAGCTGCAGCAAAACTGCCTCAAACCGCTTCATGTTCAAAAGAGACACCAATTCATTTTCTGGTAATTGTTCCCCATCTCACACATTACCATCAAGCCACCAAGCTATTTCATTGAATGTTTTGAATACAAGCTGCTGTTAATAACTTTGACTTCATCATGAAAACTCATTTCCCCTAAAGCTTCCTACAAAGAATTACTAGTGTTGAAAAACTTAGCACAAGAAGAGACAAACACAACATGAGTGCTATGATTCTCTTCCCTAAGTCTTTGTCTGTCTTTGTGCTAAATTTTTCGACATGAATCAATACCAACTTGCTCAATTCACACTTCTTATTAAAGAATAAACTTTCCCACCAAATGTTACAGGTAGCACAATGACTTTCCCACATTAAATTCCAAATTATGCTGGCTTTATTATTTCATTAGAACTACCACCCTGACAGTGCTATATGGCCTCTAGCTGTCACACACTGTTGGCATGTGCATAGTTTCAATGTTCTTTTAGAATCCACTTGCCTGTAGAGATAGGTGGTGTTGGGATACTTGTGGGCAATGTATCTGAGCAGCTGCAGGGCCTCAGCGTAGCTGTGGTACTTGCGCTCGTATGTGTCTGGCTCAAGTACCAGCACGAGGCTGGTCCCCTCGCCCGACAACACCGTCACCCGCTCCACCCTCATCTCAAATTCACTTGCAGACGCTGCAAAGGAAAGAGGCGTCAATCAGGACGATGTGCCAAGCAAACACTCTTTGAGATCAGCTCATGCCACGGCAACAGGCAACTACCTCAAGCAAGCAAGCTGAGGAACGAAGTAGCAAGCGTTGTAAATCACGATCACAAACTAGGCTTATCGCACAGTTAGGTGAGCAGAAAATGACTATAAATACAAAACAAAGAGGACAACTGGGATATATTTGCAAGAAACACTAAGTTTTGGCTTAGCAGAGAAGCTAATTAACAGAACACTCTTTTCAACTGTGGGAAACACAGTGCTCAATATGCTGATGACTCATGCTTTATCGCAATTACAACAAAGCGCAGTTAAACTGTAATCAAAAACCAGTTTTTAATATATTGCATACAGGCCATTTCAATCAAGCCATTTTCTATGACGATATCGCTAAGAAAGGCAGTCAGAAGTGTTGCCTGAAAGCCGAAAGTTGTAATATGTAATCTTCAAGTATCACATGTAATGTACGAGTGCCAGGAGTCAAAGGTAAAAAAGTCATCGCAACTTCCAAATGAAATAGACAGTTTAATGCAACAGTTCACATTTAAAAATGCTACCTTCTACAGAGCTACAAAACTGCTAACTGACAGAGCAGCTCAATACTGTGACTTTTCTGAAATATCAACTCATTCAGGAAGATGGCACGCCCATTTTAGGCAATGGTTCTTGCTACACCACGTCTTTGAAACCTATGATATCACAACACGTAACAAGCGTGCTCATTTCGCGCAGCATCATGCCAGCGTTCATGCAGTAGAATTTCATGCACATACAACAGCATGCTAGCTACTCTACACCAGCTAGGGTTAGATTTATAAGTAAATTTCGAATAGCTCTGAACACGATCTCATACACAAATGACAAAACAGCAACTAATTATTTTTAGCGGTTACAGAGAGACTATACATGGGCTGAAATGAAGATTTCACTTACTTTCAACACCACCACCAGTGCTGCATGTTTTGAGAGATGAAGCACTCTCTTTAGAAATTGCTAAAAGGGCTGTTAAACTGTGCTCGCACATGAAGATCACAGTACATCATTCAAAGGCAACTGTTTTGTGTGCATGTCCTTGAGTAGTTGTGGTAATTGTAAAGACTCGCGTGATAGCGCAGCACTGCATAGAAGGGTCTCTTCTAGAAAAAGTAAGCAGTTACAAATACCTTGGTGTTCACCTCTAATCTTTCTTGGGAAACGCACATTAATTACATCATAAACAATGCTAATCGAGCCTTTGGTTATATCAAACAAAACTTGCCTATTATCCCATCAAAGCTTAAGACTTTTACTATATAACACATTTGTTTGCTCCAAGTTGGACTATGCAAATTGCGTGACATGAATGGGTATGCTGCAATGTATTTTTACTCATGCATTCAATGCATATGTTAAAATGTACGTCTTTTGTTCATAACATTCGTATTTCCTGTTATTTCTGTACATGTTGCCGAACTCCCTTCTGTAATGCCCTACGGGCCTTGAAGGTATTTCAATACAGTCGCCGACCGATTTTACGGACCTCGAGGGGACAGAAGAAAGTCCGAGAAATCGAACAATCCGAAAAACTCGTTCACCCCCCTAAAAATTATGAGGCTTAAAGTGGCTTAAAAAAATCTCTAATTACGCCCTTCCTCATACAATGCTTAAAGGCGATCAGATTTGCTTGGCTTTGCGCAAGACTGACATCGTCTCCGTATACAGTCAACAAGAACGTCACCGCGTTAACTGCGTTGGCGATCTCCATTGGCGGAGATCGCCATGGAGATCGAAGAAACGAGCCATGTTACTTCACACATTTCGCACCACTTGGCTTTTGCGAAGGCACAGGAGGTGGCGCCGATCACACAAATAAACACACAAAGGTGCGACGTCTCCGAGACACACCTGCTGTTGGCACCATGTGCAAAATAGCAACCGAAACAAGCCGAAACTTAGCATTACGTGATTATGACGATAGCGCTGACCTCAGCCCCCCTCCCCCCCCAAAAAAAATCAAAGTGCCGTTTCCTGGAGCGTACTGTCAGCTAAGAAAGAACGGGCATGGCCTCCAAGACGCAAGAATGACGTACGCATCCCAATCTTGGAGGCTACAAAGCAGGCTACTAGAAGCCAAGCCAGCGGATAATCCAACATGGCGCCCTCCAAGATCGTGTGGCATGACTCGGAATGAACAATTTAATCCGGAAATCGAATTTCGGGGCCCACATTCGTCCAAAAAATCAATCGCGAATTGCGTTAGCTCAATTAGAACCCTGATGGTGCATTTATGAAACCCTGAATATCCATCAAATCTGAATTTTTCGAGTTCGAAAAATCCGTCGGCTCTGTAAAGTTGTAAACTAATGCAGAAGTGCGATAATTCAGTAGTTTGGCATTACAAAAAAGTAATAAATTCACTTTTTGTAAACACATAATCACGAAGAGAAGTCACAGTTACTTGAAAAGTTACAGAAAGCATACACATGAACAAAAAACATATCTTTTCATTTCTGATGAACACAGAAGCTCAAATTTAACAGAACAAGAGGGTACCTGAGATGCAGCTTGGTCAATAAATAAATAAAAGGGATCTGATTTGTATGTAGTGTTTTTGGAATGAGCTGATGATGATAAGCATGCAGATGACCACATCAACACAGATGCATGTATGAAGAACCTATGATTTATTGCTAAGAAAATAAATTATGTCAATGGCATAATAACAAGTATAACACGATGAGTCACTATAATGTGGACAGAAGACATGTGCAAGCGGCAGCTAAGACCGTGAATAGAGTCCATTCTTTTGAGTGGAGCGCTTGCAGTCCGCAAAAAATGCAGACTTGAAGAACTGAAAAAACAGAAAAGGGCGCCCCGCACTTGCAAAGACGTATGCAACTATGGACACAACAAAGCAACGCAAAGCCACAAATTAGACAACTGCCAGGGAGGCTGACTGGTTCAGCAATTCTGCAAAAAGGTGTCCCAATTATTAAACCAATGCATAAAACTTGCACAAATGACTGCATACTGATAGAAAAAGAAATAAAAACGATGATGGGGCAAAAGAAAAATAATGTGTTACACCTGACATTTAAAGCAGCATAAAGTGCTATGTGAAACATTAAATGCTGTTTTTGTTAACTTCGCTAACAATATGCGCTTTTGAACAGCAAAAGTATCAGGACACTCCTGCACCTGATGGAATGTCAAAGCACGGCCAACAAACGACTAACATAGTCTAGAACTGGTGTGAGTGTCAAATTGTAATCACAAAACAATTTAATGCCAGCAGCTTTACTGTTAAGCACAGCAATGAAGCGTTTCTGAAACTTATGCTGACAAAACAACCAAATGTCAATGAAACAGAATGACCAAACAGGGCAAGCAGTCAGTTATTTATGTCTTTTTCTTTCTCTCCAAAAGCAGTTAGCCTCAACTTAAGCACAATGCATGGCTATTCCTGAAGGATGAACCAAGAACCGAAGCACATGCCCCACAAGATTGTAGGTCAGGCCACCTATGTAACAATTCTAAAACACAAACAGAACGTGGCGTTACATTTTAATATAGTCTTGCTGTCTTTTACATGTAACATTAAAAAGGGACAGATCACTGACAGCACAGCAGCACATTTGACGTCAACAGCTGTCTCTAAAGTCTGTCCAATATCCTGTGATGCATGCTGTTCCTTCTTCTTAGGCTCGCAAAAAAAAAAAAAGGGCTCATTTACCTTAATGTTTCATCATGTATGGTGGCTGAGAAAATAATACTGATCAGTGTGCTTACCTGTGAGCACCACCTTTCCAGGAGGTACAGCAAGACAGAAAGCACCACTGGTCGTTTCGATAGGACGTTTGCTTGTATGTACGCCAACTGTTGCCTTTGTGAGTGTGGTTCCATACTCATCAGTCACACTGCCATGGATGCCTGGCATTAGCAAAGTAAGAAAGAAAATGAGATGACATTGTATCAGTAATCCTGAAAAGGCTGAAAAGGAAGCGCGAAGTTCTCATAATCAGAAAACAATGAGACAAAAAGCCCTTCAGTGCCAATCCAGTGACAATGTGGTGTCTACAAGAAAGACATATTTTTGGTGACACCTGTGACACTACTTCAAATGAGGGCACTGCTTTTCATTACATAGCTTTTTTTCCGTCACCCAGTCAGTCATCCATTATTTTCTGACTGTATCTTTATTTCTTTGTTCTGCTATTATTTCTGATGGCATACTTGCACTTGCACCATTAATCTGTTGCTGTTTGGCTCTAGATAAGCTTACTTTCCCAATTTGCTTCATTATTAAAACAAAAACAGGACAGAATTCTTTAAAAAGCAAGATCCCTACCTACAGTAAACTTCAATTAAGTCGACACCCGTTAACTTGCTTCTTCAGTTAATTCGATCCTGAACAAAGGTCCCTGCCGGAACCCATACATTGTTATGGGCCCAAACTTCCATTATTTCGATCTCAAAATTGACCTTCGTCGAATAATCTGAACTTTATGCGGTGAAGCAAACAAAAAATGGAAAGGGGGCCATTGTTGTAGTACATGGTACGCATTTTTTAAAAATCACAGGCATGCATGCAACGTCTCAGGCGACAGTACGAGCACCTAGATGCCTAATAAGCACACTGGCAGCCATTTAGAGCTGTTTCTGACGTTGCTGTGGCAATTTGAGCCATCGTTTCACCCGCCATGCATGTTTGGTATTTGTGTGGACACTCGACTTCCGCTCATATTGTTTTCCCCGCATGGCTCTCGCGTCTCGTGTAATCCGGCTTTTCCACATATCTAAGTGCCAGCGGCAGGTGGTGTGGTTGCATATTAGCATGAGAGATGGTGCAATGATAATGATGATGTAACGCGGCTTCACCCTTTTTAATCGGAAGGCATGTCAATTGCATGCCTTAGCCATGGGGGAAAAAAGGGAAAAAACAAAAACAAAACATAAATAAGCAGAACAGTTAACAAATGATCTGCAAGGGGGGAGGGAAACAAAGGGCCATAGTGGTGCACACAACTACCAACACTTGAGCATTGCTCCTCTCCAACACTCAAGGTGCCACTTGGTCAGCATTGCAGCACTGGTGTCGACTGCCCTATTCGTGTCTGCAAAACCCCACGCAACTTTGAGGCTTGTGTTCGCCATTACGGGGCTGCCTAGTTGGGTGCAGTTCAACACCACGTGTTCAATCGTTTCGTCTGCACTTTTCCATGTGCAGCACAACACACTAGTCGCAGCACTGTCATACATTTTCGCACACACAAGTGTCCAAAGGACTCCCGCCCTTGCCCCGAACATCAGTGCGCTTCCCAAGCTGTTGTCATACAAGCGCACAGTGGCAACGCTGCGTTTGTGTTGACGGTACAGGACAAGTGTCGACTTGTCCTCTTGTCGTTGTTGCCACCTGCATCCCTCCTCTTCAGTTACCCATCGGCACATGTCGTGTGCGTAAGCCTGTCCGCCCTCCGAATTTAGCTGTTCCTTGAAAAAACCAAACTGCTTCTCCAATTGGTAGACATGCCTCACCCAAGCCGTACGAAGGCATCTGACAGTCAAATATTCGAATACACATTGTGCCCATCGATCTCGCTTCATGAAAAGCAGGCACCCACGAAATTTCAGCTTACTGGCTGCCTCCTGTGCTTCAAAGCTTGACCACTCCATGTCCCCTTGCACTGCTTCATAAACCACTTTCCCATGACAGCCGAGCACAATACGTCCCACCTCCCCTTGCCGCCGCTCAAGCCGGGTGATGGTGGACAGACAAACAACAGCGTTGGAAAATAACAGGTTGGGTACGTGCACGAGTTTCCATAACTCTCGTACCGTGACGTACCGATTACAGCCCCACAAAGAAATGGCAACGCAATATGCACTGGGCCCCGAGTTCAGTGAGGTGAAGTTTTTCGTCATGGATGTCGTACATATCTGCTGCCGTGGACAGCTGCACACCAAGATGTTTGTACACAGATTGGCGGATCAGCTGCTCTCTACACAAGGCCACCGAGATGTCACCTGTCGAGTCACCCGCAAGTTGTACCACCGCAGTCTTTTTGGCGCTGAAGCGAAGCCCTAGACCAGAAATCTCCAACTGACAGATATTTAGCAAGGCTTGAAGGCCCCATGCACATTCTTCCATCACCACTTGGTCATCCGCAAAAGCCAAGGCCGACAGTTTGTTGTTCTCGTCTATCCCTGTGGTGGTGTACTTGAGGCGGAAGCTGAGGCCCGAGTTCAAAAGCTTTCTCTCAATGCTGGAAACATAAATGATGTACAGCAGTGACAACAGCAGGCAACCTTGACGAAGACCTTTGACCATTGTGACAGGCTCGGATTCAACAGCTCCAAAGTGCGCTGTGACGCTGTTCCCCGTATACAAACATTAGACTATTGACAACAACGCTTCCGGCAGACCCAAAGTGGCAAGGCAATGAAACATAGGTGCATGTGGTACATTGACATTTGCCTTCTTGACATCAAGGAAACAGCATAGCAGAGACCGTCGCTCACACCTAGCAATTTCCATGCACTGAGTGAGGATAAAGATATAGTGAGGATAGGTATAGTGAGGATAAAGATAAAGTGAGGATAAAGAAAGAAAGCCGTTCTGTAATCCTGTCAGCAGGTGCTTAATCTTTGCCCAGGCACTGATCCACTCCTTTAGTACTCGGGCGAACAACCGGTAAAGAATGCTTGTGACCGTGATTAGTCGTAGCTTTGGAGAAACTCTGTCTCGCCTCCTTGCTTGAAGATAAACGTTATGCGACCAGTGTTGCGCTGCTAACGCCACCTAACGGTGGAGTTACTCGGGTGCAAAAGCAAATAGCCTGTTCTTCTTTGGCATGGGGTCAGCCAGCTGCGTGGACATTTCGCATGTTCACTGGCCATTCACGGGACCATTCTGCAAAAAGCTTGGGAGCAGGACACGGGAATGGACGAACACGATCGTTCGAACGTGCCACTGTTCGCGTGACTGTTGTGGGGAGTCTTCCCCTGTGTCGTCGCAGTCGCGTCGAGAGCCAGCATAGACACGGGAAAAGCGCACTACGCCCTCTCCCGCTTCTCCCTCGCTCTCGCGACGCACGCGCACCCTTTCTCCCCGACTTGCAGGAAGGTAGCCGATGGGCGAGGAGGACATTCCCTTCGCCAAGGTTGTGGGGAGCACACGCGCCTATCTTCCCCCGCGCCGTCGCGTCGAGCGCCGGCATAGACCGGGGAGAGGTGCACTATGCCCTCTCCAGATTCTCCATCGCTCTCGCGACGCGCGCGCGCCCTTCCACCCCCACTCGCGGGCGCATAGCTTACGGGCGAGGAGGACATTCCCCTCGCCCAGGTAAAAAGGTACAAAACAGCGCGACCGGGGGAGACTCGCTCTCTCTGAGGCCGGACCCCTAACCTGCCGGACTAGAGTACCTGCTGCAACCCGTGAGTGACCACGTTGCCTGACTATCCCGGGCAACGAGGCCAGCCTATTTATTACTATTACAGAGAGGACATCCCTCTGCGAGTGTTCGATATTGCTAGTAGCAATAAACGTTGTTACCGTTGACACCGCTGGTTGCCTTATTTGTCCGAACCCGGCGTAGCCGCGACTCCCGCGCTACGGGTTGGGAGTACCACGCAGCGACTGCGTGGGGCTAGATCCGGAGCTCGCCTTCAGCCCTAGCCGCACGCAGAGTGGAACCCCCACAAGATGAAAAGGTACAAAACAGCGCCAGCGGGGGAGACCCTCTCTTTCTGACGCTGGACCCATAACCTGCCGGACTGGAGTAACTGCTGCAACCCGTGAGTGGCCTCGTTTGCCTGACTATCCCGGGCAACAAGGACAGCTTATTATTGCTTATTACAGAGAGGACGCCTCTCTGCCAGTGTTCTTTATTGCTGGTAGCAATAAAGGTTGTTACAGTTGACACCGCTGGTTGCCTTATTCATTCGAACCCAACGTAGCCGCGATTCCCGCGCTACAGGTTGGGGAGTACCACGGAGCAACTGTGTGGGGCTAGATCCGGAACTCGCCTTCAGCCCTAGCCACACGCAAAGTGGAACCCCCACACTGTACACACGATTAGGGTCCACAATGGAGGCAAACATATTCGCTCGCTATCCGGTCGCAGTGAGTCGGACTTCCTCGATTTGTTGCACACCCATCGGCATATTCCATTGGTAATCATTTGGCTGGCTAGGTTGGTGTAAAAAGGCACAATAAATGCCCTTGTGTTTGTTTGCACTACTGTGTTGGCATTCCTTTGTCCCAAGCGCACATTTGAGACCCCACATATTGAGACCGTTAACGGGGCCTAGTATGTGTTCCTTAATTATACACACGTGCCATCCACCGAGAAGCAAAGAAAAGTCATCTGTGTTTTGGGAAACCTAGTGAAAAGGAATGCGGTAAGACAAGAATACTCAGAAAGTTGAGAGGACATTTAATGCCAACAAAAGAGCTGGGGTATATCTAAATTTCTGAAGGCCTGCCAGTAAACTTACTAGGCGTCTCGGTGCTCGTAGTGTGACTGAAGCTAGCGAATGTACGAGTGTAAATTAAGGAACATGTGCTATGTCCCATAACAGTGGCACCTCTTAGCACCCTGGTATGGTTCACCACATAACATTACCGTATTGCAGTGAAGCTAACAATTCAACCAGTTCTGTCGGTCTCATCAGGATCTAATTCATGGAAGTCGACTGTCTATGTCTTAAAACAAACTGCATGACTGGCATATTATACAAATTACTTTCACTTGATTCTATTCTTTTCTCATCATTCATTACGCACAAGCAGCTGATTCCATTGGTAATAAAGACAGGGCCCCATTTAGCCCTTTGACGAAGCATACTCAAAATGAAAGGATTTAGAATAAAAAAGTTACATTCTACTGGCCCCGAAAACCGAATGAAAAAGTGCACCATGCCAACTTCAGTACAGAGAGAAGAAACTGTCTCACTTGTCTTTGCAGCTTCCAGGAATTCAAGAAGAGGGTGCAGTGTGTGCATCCAAAGCTTGGGAATTTCCTTTCTGGTAGGGAAGTCACAGCAGTCCAGAAGCACAGATGCCTGCATGACAAGTGAGTTTATGGGACCATGTTTACAAAGGCAATCACACAAACAATAAAGTAAGACATATTTCTCAATCAATTTTCATGTCACTTATCGAAGACAGAATGGGAAGTATGTAGATTTGAACTATAAAGAACTTAGTGCCGTTCCACTCTGTGAAGAAGGATAACCAGTGAAGCTGTGCATGTGGGCCCCTTCATGGCGAACTGCACCTCCGCCGCGGATCGGCCCCGTATTGCCCTATCTTTGGGATCAGCCCACGTATGGAGAATGCTTAACAACTGCTTCTCCTCTACTGCAGCTTGGCCCGGCATTGCACTATCTTGGGGATCGGCTCGTGTATGGGGAGTGTTTAACGGCTGCTTCACTTTCATTGCGGGACAGCCCGGTATTGCACTATCATCGAGATCGACCCAAGTATGGGGAGTGCTTAACGCCTGCTTCATTTCCACCGCGGGTCAGCCCAGTATTGTACTACGTATCTTCGGAATCGGCCCAAGTATGGGGAGTGCTTAACACCTGCATCACCTTCAGAGCAGGTCGGCATTGCACTATATTCGAGATTTTTTTCTACACACCGACACGATAGTGGGGGAACTAGGCCTTAACAGCTGCGCTGTAAAAATGTAAGCCGAAATCTAGTTGCAATATGTTGGCCAACGTTCTCATTCTAACACTCTGTTCAGACACACAAAACAAAAAATAGACTTCCGTCACCACATAGAGAATTCCTGGAGAATGTGTTAAAGCATTCTCAGGAATTAGCTTCTGCTAAATGGCTGTAGTGTTGAATGACTGAAGCAACAGGAATGGATAAGGTAGTTAAATTGCTATGAAAAGCACCAATTCACTGGGTATTAAATGGCAGCAACACATTCTATGGCCCCTCCAATATAGGCCAACAAAATGCCTCACTCCTGCAACTTCTAAGCAAACTTCTAAAACATAATGTGCCACTGAAAAGTAGGCTCACTGTAGGTAAGCAGGAGCTGCAGCCATAAAGCTTTTCAAAATTGTTTTGCTTGCTTGTAAAGAATTGGACATTTGTAAAACTCATCCTGTTTAGAAAATCTATAGTTATAATATGTTTCTTGATCTCAATGCAATATAGCCACTTACACAACTGTACATTAAAAAAATATACTGCAGATGATAAGTAACCACGGTAATAGAATTCTCTATTGGTATGCTTGCATATTTTGTCATTCATAAATGTAAATTACTCCTATCACTTCCACTGCATCAGTCTATCAGGCACTATCTTTAGAGATTTTACTTGTAAGAATGGGAGCTATAATACCTGATTGGCCACATTATGGTAGGATTACTGCCAAGTACCAGATGGCACAACTATAACTAAGAACTGTAATAATAATAACTATAATAATAAGAAGCGTCTCTCAACAGTCAGAAGTACCTGACGAAGTTGACAAACAGCATAATGAAGTATTTCAAGAAAAGTTCACATCCACCCAAAAGTAGCTCTAGGTTGCTTGCTTGTGCTCCCACATTTTTGGCATCAGGAGGGCAGAGTGTGCAAACCTACCCAACAAATTTCAGTTAGCTTTGCAAGGCCTGATTCTGCAATGTATGTTCGTCTCAACTCGTCTCCGGCATGGCCCTAGCTTTCAAAAGATCCTACCACCAGAGATGCTGAGTCAAATGTTTTTTTTATTCCCTGGCACACTCTGTAAAAGCAACATTTCCTTGTCACCATTACCTAGCTTTCTAGCTATTACTTTGGTATACAAGTTTAATACACACTTTTGCATCAACATGTGCCATTTACTATGTTCCTGTGAGCACAGCTTACAGAACTGGCTAACAACATTGTGCATCTGCAATCATAGAGCAGGGAGTGCTCACTACAAAGTAACTGCAACCAACATCTTCAGGTCTCACACTAAGAAACCATAAGAATCTGCACACAGCAACACAATCCAAATAAATGGAGTGCCAATTAGCTTTCTACTATTCTTATAGTGTTGGCAAATCCGTACTATATCTTAGACAAGAGCCACTAATTGAAACTGGCATAAGGCAGCATCTTAACAGCCATTATGTCACATGGAGACGATAATACATCCACCAAAGAATGTGGTATGTTCTGTGTAGCACGAAATCAGATTTACCATTAGAGTACCATGCTTGTTGTAGGCATACTGGAGCAAAGAGCCGTCATGAACAGATCTCGGCTGTTTTCCACACTTGGACAGAGGTACGTACTTGCGGAAGCCAGCTATGAGGCCATCCATAGTCATGTTGTCCAGCAGGCCACTATTTGTATCATTCAGCGCAATTCTGCACACCACACCAATATGAACTGGTTATTTCATAGTTGCAACAGTTAGTAAGGCTTCACTGTTAAAAGCTGGCTACGTAATAACTATGTACGCACAGCAATTCTTCTCTAAAGCAATGGTGCCGAAATTATCAAAGACAGTATTATCAAATTACCAGGACCAGCGCTTGTCCCGTCTTCTTCCTTTCTCGTTGATGTTTTTAGCGCTGTTTTCTACGATGGACATTACATTTGTAAGCACGTATGTAGTACTGCATTAATGAATAACTGCAAATAAGAGACAGTCTTTTCCTGCGAAGTGTAAGAATAAACTGCATTTCTTGCAGAAAAAGAAAGCTGCACAAAGCCACATGTGATTCCAGTTATTTTTTTTTTAATTCACACATTTATGCCTATATGCCCGACAATAGTACATGACAAAAAGACAGACAGATACAGGTTTTCTTTCTTTCTTTCTTTTTTTTACAAATTCATCCACAATGCTTCAAAACACAAACTATAATGGTACAAGAAAAGTCTTCCACATTGAAATTAATATTGTTTTCTTTTTTTCTATTGACCCTTATTACGTAGCAATTTGTTCTAAAGAAACGAGGTGGCACTTTCAGTGACGTGCCGCATGTAGGCTCAATGACAACGCACAAATATGAAACCACTACCGCTTCCACCTGGCTTCTGCACGATCAGCTGTCGGAAATGCCACTGAGTTTTCGTTGATGCACTGTGCTCCAATCATGCTGGATTGAATCATGTGGATTGAAGACCTGTGCAGTACTTGGCTGCAAAAATAGTGACGGTGGACCACTGCTGTTCGTGGATCACAGCTGCAACTGTCCGTACGTGTTACCGGCACTTCGAGATGTATGGCTTTTCTCGAGGATATAGAAATTTGCTAATCTGCTAACGTCGTAAAGCTAACCTTCAAAAAAGGGTGCTTCAGCCATGGAACATCGGCAAGCGTGAGTACCGCTCGTTAAACAATGACAAAGGGAGTAGCGCCGCTTCCTGTCATAACACGTTTCGAGCACAGTATCAACACACATCTACTTCAACTGGCACGGAAACTTACACCAATTCCATTGCCAATGTGTCAATGGGTGAATGGGCGCCCACTTGAATATAAGCGCACCATATATGCACAATAAATGACGGACTACACTGACAGCGCGCAAATGGTCGAAGTTGAATATTTCGTGACTGTCCACAAGAGTAAGCGAGCTACTAGCGATAATATATCTTTGCTACAAGGTATTACAAGGTACAAAACAGCTACATCTCAAGCTTTGCATGAAGCAAGAACAAATCTATCGGAAGTGAGTACACCCACAGGAGATTAGGCAGAAGATAATCAGACAGTGACTGCACCGAGAAAGTCAGAAATGTGACAAGCAGCTGCTTCAAAATATTCGCCAAATAAAGAACGACGAGCGAAACACACTAATCCTGATTCAATTAATGAGCAGAAAGTTTGGATAGCGTGAAATACATATTTGGCCCCACATTTAGAACAAGCACGATATAGGCTGCTCGTGCCATTCGGGCATAGCTTAATCAACTCCGAAAGCGCATTCATGTGTTCTCTGAAGCGTTGGCCAAAGCTTCGTTTCGTCTTCCCAGTCAACATCTATAATATCTCCCAAAACAATGGTTTGCTAAGCTGCATCGGCATCATGCAAACCCACCGTAAACACAGAGGCAATGGAGGCAGTTGAGGCAAGCAATGAATGCATCACCATGTGATCAAACATGGCAGCATTCATTGGATCGCTGCGAAAAGGGTCAATAATTTCCTGCCTAACCATGCACTTTGTACATCATGTTCAGGTAAAACTTTCTGTTTTTCTTCTGACTATTCTGAGCATTCTTTATCACTTATTCGAGCTCTTTCTGAGGTGGCTATCTAGCTACCTACTATTGGCCCAGCGTTATCTCGCCATGCTCTTCAACACCACCAAAGCAAATCTTTTGGAGCTCACCTGACACCAACACCTCCTGTGTCGAGGACAAGACCTGCCACATAGTGTGACACGCTCAGGCCCTCTTTGACGGCTTCCACAATGGGGAATTGGCCAGTGAACTCACTGCCAAAACGGTCCTCCATATTTAGCTCTTCCGACAGTTGAGAGTCACATATGCCCTCCTCAGAGTGGCTGAAACCCGCTTTGTCCACCGAGGGGACGATGTGCACCGCCACTTTCTCCAGAAGGTCAACTATGCGCTGGGATCTTAGCTTATAGCCTGCACAAAACAAGCACAACTGTGAGTACTGACCATTTCGTCAACCTAGGTGGGCGACGGAAGAGCCACAAAATAAGGCACACTTAGCTGCCATGTTTCTAATAATCGAGTTTAAAAGCCAGTAATATTGCCAGAAGTTACAGACAGTGACCATGTTCCACAGTATTGAAAGTGGTCAAAATCATCAATCCAGAGTAAGACACTGTACACTGTAAGATAATGCCTCTTAAATTCTGCTATGTCACGATAGATCAAAAATTATGAAATACACAATAAAATTACAACATATAATGTCACAACCCTCCTTTTTCCTTATTTGTTTCTTCACAATGCCACAGATCTTTCAATTTCACTGCATGAACAGCAAAAAAGAAAAATCATGCTGAAATATTATTTGATGGCTAATTTAAGTTGGAACATATCAGCTTGGAAATGAACTAACTCTGATAGGGCATGCTTGCAACATTGATCCAGTAGGACAGACAAAAATGAGGTTTTGTGAAGCGAGTCAAAATATTGACACGTGGACTTGTTTATCTTTTTGCAAGTGAGCGCTTTTCACCATCTAACAAATGTTATTGCTCAGCACAGGGCACGCCTGCATGTATCGGAAGTTTCTGGAATGTTATCGATGGTTCCATCCCCTGTCTGTTGTCAGCGAACCTTCTGTAATCTGACTGCATGTATGCGCGACGCCAATGGTGTAGAACTTTCTCGAAGACACGTGAGCACCAGCGATTACTCTGAAACGTTCGATGGCATGTGTATAAAAGCCGATGCGCTTGACTGGCAGATCAGATTTCGACGAATGCCAACTGTGTTCACCGCTATCATCGTGTTTAAAGTGTAGCCTGCTTTTGTGGGCACAGATTTCGACCAATAAAGGTTAGTTTCGTCATTCACAGTGTCACTACTGTGTTATTTACCATTACTACTATGTGACAATATGCCCAATTAAAATTGCACCAACATGAATGTTTATGTAATGCACAATAATGAGCAGAGTGCAGCGCTGACACGATGATATGCCCAGAGCACCATTTGCTGCCCCCTTTTTTTTAAGATCCCAAGACACTTTACTACACAACTGAATCTGTCACTAGCTCCTGGGGGAAAAGGTGGTTAGCTACATGCAACTAGTGCAAGATGTTACCTGTGACAAGGTGCCTGGCCAGGCGAATCAACATCTCCCTTCCTGCAGGGCGTCCTCCATTGAGGCCTCCAATGAGTACAACCTCTGGCTTCATTTTTTTGCTCTACAGCATGCATCATGGAGGAGAAAAAAAAGAAATTGTATTATGAAAAAGAAAACAAAACAAACTAGATTCCTCACATTGTGACCACTTTTCTCTTTTCATTTGGAGCTGCATGTTTATGCTATGCACAGCTTTGATTAGCCTAAATGCTGAGAACAGGATAGTATGTTGAACAAGTTGGTAAGTGTGCATTAATTGCACAGTGCACGAGCGATGGGACAAGGAATTGTGAAAGAATGTGCAGGAAGAAAAGCACCACCTGTTGAGCCTGAGCTTTCAATGCCATCTTTTCTGAGCTACAATACTGTGAATGTTTGTAACTCTGAAAGGCATAAACCAGTAGCTACGTAACTGGTAACGCTGCTTTTAACATAACACATCTTGTCAAAGTTGAGAGTATTTTCACTTTCTTGGACTTTTGATAAGCTCACTGACTGCACTTGTTCAGCTGCAGGTGAAGTTAACAATGACAGCAACATCAATCATGTTGCTTCATAAACATGCTTATCCACTCTATGATATAGACCATACAAACAGAGTTAAAACGGCAAGCATTTGTGCAGTTCCATGGAGTGAAATGTTTATGTGAACTGGACTTTGGAAGACTATTCCTATACTAATTTATCGCTTTCGACTAGAGTTAATGCTGCTGTGCAGTTTATTGAAAACACAATACACAGACACTGCCACTAACATAATTCATCACAACTCCACAATAAAATCTTATCCTGTACAATCTATTCAAGAGAAAGCAGACGGATGGAATCAGGCAAAGGGCTTACGATATAGTGGATTATGCTATGTTCTATAAGTATAAGCAAAACTCCTGCAGTTTGTAATGAACCCAGGCCACAATTTAAGAATGATAATTACAGCAATGAGGACAAGCCAGGTTGTCTTACCGGCACCGTGATTCGCAGGAACTGGAGTGCAGTTTCACCAGGTGGGCCAAAGCTGTCCTTGACCTCAACAATGTCAGAGTAGTTTTGACGCAGCTGCATCAACAGGTTGGTAAGTTCATCAGCACCCAGATACTTGGGTTCTCCATTTTCACCAATAAGGAAGTCATGCTCCCTTGACCACTTGGCGTAGTGGCGGTCAACGGTGAAATTTACCCACGTTGCGTTGCCTTCCACAACAGTCACCCGTTGTACTGGCAGAGGAAAACTGAACAGAAACAAGAGTAAAGAGTAAAGTGTAGGTTCACCAAGAGCAACATGCAAGTAACTTCTGAGCCAACAAGGAATTTTGACTCAATATATTGAGTACAGTGCTGGGAAGTATCAAAGATACATGTATCTTAGATGCTATCTTAGATACTCTTTGGGTATCATGATATGTCTGACAAGATGTGTATCAGTATCTGTATTTCCGATACATGAAATAATGTATAATATATCTTAAGATATAAGATACTGCTATCGCAACATAAACATTCAGCCAACTATAAACGTTGGCTGAACTCCACTTTTCAAGCTGATACTGCTGCCACTAAGCCACCTGAATTTCCATAAAAAGAATGGGAGTTAACCGAGGGGCCCGATTTTTATTAGTCATATCAGAAGAGCGGTAGCGCTGCAGTAGCTCAATTGGTAGAGCATCGCACCTGCAGCAAGTTGTTTTTTCATCTTCTTTCATTTCCATTAATTTATCATTTCTTTATTTCATTTATTAGGCACAAGTAATTTCCCCTATGTTGTCCTTGGTGTCAGTGTTCATTGGCTTCTTCTGATATGACTGAATTCCCACAGGCACTCAGTTTTCTATTATCTGACCTTAACAGGTAGGTTGACAATACTTCATGCTTAAATGTCATAGCTATTAGTTATGCCGCCTGTATCATGTTTCTACATATTCACTGAGATTCTGTTATACGGAACTGCCTTTCTATTTTACTTAAATATATTTTTATTTTTATTTAGCTCACCCTTACATTTCTTACTGTTACAATTCACCGGGTAATCGGAGCTATAAGTGGCAGTAGTGTGAATAGCGGTGGTATCCTTTGACACTTTGTGCCACTGAAATATGTATGAAACGCTTTTGAGCTGCACAAATTTTCTCGTAAAAGAAAAATTGTAAAAAGATTACACGTAAATGAATATGTTGCTAATGAACACTTTACACCAGCAGATAAGCAAAAATGAAAGGTCACTGCAGCTTTTTCTGCTCTCGGTATACACAATGTGTCAAGAAAATGTCTCTACCAGCATTATTGCAGGTAAAACTTCAAAGTGATATTTGCGCCATCATGCAGAGGCTTCTTAGTGACGTTCTTGTAATTAGATGGTGACCTGCTAGCTGGTAGGTAAGCAGAGCACCGACTCGAATTACGAAAGCTACAGGCTAAAACTGCTGACAGCGTAGTATATAAAGAGCTTTCATGTTGAGTGGCTAAAGCAACCCCAATAAATTGTTTCAGAATAAAAATATTACACTTTGAGCAAGAAAGACAAACATTTTGAGATACTAACAGACATTTCATTCAAATAAAACAAGGTTGGTCAGAGTTAAAAAATTTCAAAGCAAACATTTTGTGCATATGCATTTGCTGCTACATTATATAGATCCATGATATGAAATTTGCTAATGTATGGAAGATACAAATGGAAAGTATCATATCGGATACAATAATCACGGTAGTACCTTGTATCGTATCATGATACAAGTGTAAAGTATCCTTTCCCAGCCCTGCCAATACTGTGTGTTAGTGGAACCTCAGTGGAACACTAGCACAAGGTAAATCAGCTGCCAGATATAAAACCAGATCATCCCCATCAAGTCACAGACACTACATACCAACAATGCAGAACTCTGTGTTCACAAGAACTTCGATTATAGAAACTTCAGTTAAATGTATTAATTAAAAATTATGAGGTTTTACATACCAAAATGACAATCTTATTATGAGGCATACTGGAGTATGCCTCAGAACTCTAGAAATTTGGACAACCATATGTATGCTAATCACAAAAAATTTAATAGTATTGTCACAAAAATGATTATAAACAGCATCCTCAGTTCTTTATTGAGTTGCACAAATTAATGCCAATGTTCATAGATGCACAATATGCAATGTGTAATCTTCATAAAGGAATAACTCACATACAGTCATGTGCTTTCTGTGCACACATATCAATAATAAGTACATGTCAAAACCTATAGGAAGTGTACAATGCACACAGACGAACCCATGAATTTCTTTATAAATGCTATGGCTAAACTGCTAAATGTTATGGCAAAAAGAATTAAAATTATGTTCACTATGCAACTGTCCCTCTTTTGTGTATAGATATGAGGACATCATGACATTCAAGGAACTTCAATTCAATGGTAGATACTGTCATAGGGAACACACTGTGTTTTGCCATTACAAATAAAAATGGCACCACTATTCTGTTGCAGTGAAATTAATAATTTTTTTATTATTATTATTTTTTTTTTTTCTGGTGTCAACACAGATGATGCATCCTTCTGATATAGTATGAATAAAACAGCCAAGTAATGCACTCAAACGTGGCTCAAAACTGCTTGCTAGCTGAGAAACGGAGCACAAAACTAAAACAAGACAAGAGAAGCGACTGGACAAGCACCATCAATTGCCATATCTGTGCAAAATTTGGGTAAAAATAAGCTATCTATTTAGCTGTAAAAGTTACATATACGTGTTGCTTCTATTGATGCAATGTTCAGTATGCATTAAAAGTATAATGTGAAAAGGCCCCTTCACTAGACAGGCAACCATACCCATCAACGTAAGCTCGGACAGAGTAGGTCGCAGGCATGAGAAGTCGCCAGAAGTCTCCATCCACAGCTGAACGCACGTCATGATGAATGCCAAGAACGTGGACTGTGGCATTGGGCACTGGCAGCCCAACTTCATCCTTGACAAATCCCTTCACGCCCTGGTGAACCTGCAAGCATTTTGCCAAGAACACCGCTACACACAAGCAACACATAATCTCCGGCAAAACATGGCGTCATAATGCAGAGGGCCGATCATGCAAGTGGCTCACTAATAGACATACTGTGAAGGAAGCTTATAACATACTACTCCACAATAGCCACACAAGTGCCTACCATATGTGGCATTGCCACAATAACCACTGTGTATAACACATTTCAAAGCCATTACCATACTTGCCAACCTGTTAGCTCTAAAAGTTGTAGCAATCCACGGACACAACACAGGAAATAGAGAGGGCTGAATAGCACGCTTCTGTTTTAAAGTCTCATCTGAGGACCCATTATTGTTTCATATATAAGCACTTAATTGACAATGATTTGCTCCTAGACGCCACACACAAGCTGCAGCAAACATTGAAAAGCACGCACTGACAAGTGACATGCTGTTTTTAGATCGCGTTGACTTTTTTAGCGACACTGCTATTGCCTACTTTGCCCACACCTTGAAATTGTCAGAATAAGCTTGCTCCTTGCAGGTACACCCTCTGGTGTCCTTTCACAATCGGAAGACTTTCGAGGTATGGTCACAGACCAATCTGTGAAAATTTACCATGAGTAGAATCACAATCATATTATTCTAGAACGAGTTGGAATTCATAAAATTAATAAAGAATTTGGGAGAGTTGGTAGGTATGCATGACGTGTGACGGGCACGTCGTCTATAGGTTTGCGTGGATATCAGGCTCTTTCCTTCTTCAAAGTGAATAGTTTCAAAGTGAATAGTTTGGCAGCAGCTCAAGGTGCGAAGATGCTTCATTTCACAGAGTGCCTTATTTGCAAGGTACTGTAAATGTAGATACTACCATGTAGAATTACTATTTGTTTCACATGTGTGGGTAAAGAAGGGGACAGCACTTTGTCCTCGGGAAACATTCATAGTCAGTTAGTATAACCTAAGAGTGCAATAACAATTACACCTTGATGGTAATTTGTACACATGCACATACGCTATGCCAATGTGCGAAATATTTACACAGCCAAGCCTGTTTCTTGTAATTAAGTTTTATGTTGCAGTACTGTCACTATCCAACTGCTGTTTCTATGCAAAACGTGCTCTTTATCAGATTCTTTCTGTGAAATGAAAACAGGGTCACTGATTGAGTTGTATATGATGCAAGTAGTAATATTCGCATTGCTGTGGTGGCTGGCGTTTTATTTAGAATGCATGATGATGTGCTAGAAATAGAGACTACATGTAAGCCACTTGACTCTATTGCAATGGCTGACTACTATTGTTTTCATCATAAGTTTGCCCAATAAACAGTTAATGCTTCTTCGGTTCATTGTGATTTGCTGCCTTCCTGCTAGCATTCCATTGTGCCTACATGGCAATAATTGGTCCTGTTTTACAGAAGGTTAACAGCTGAGGTCAGAGTGCTTACTGCCATATGGCACAAACATGTACTACATATTCACAATCAACCTAGGAACAGTACGGCAGCATTAAATAAGCTACATGATCAAAGCATCTTTTAACAGCATCAAGACCATATACTATAAGTGAAAAGGTTCAATAACAATAGGACAAAGTAGCCTTCACATTATAGACTTGAAGCAGCCATCACATTATAGACTTTGCACAGCCATTGACTTACCTTCTCCATGAATTTTACAAGTGCATGCTTGTGTTCATCCCAATATTTTGGCAAGTCAGATGCAGGTGGGTACTTATAGCAGCCCATTTCAATTGTTAGCTCATAACTGTTGCTGTGCAGATAGTTGAAGTCTTGCATTCCACCTGTGTACAACAATGAGACCACCAAATGATTATGTCCCACTGTACATGGCACCTTTTAAGAAAAGGAGTATGCAGAATTTCACAGATCACAGTAGCCACAATCAAAATCTGGAAGGGCACACTCTACGCAATGGCTCACATTTTCCATAAACTCGTAAGCAAGCGTACAGAAAAGGGTAGTGTCACACTAGCATATAGTACTTTCACTCATGCACAAGTGCTTTGAAGGTATAATTACATACATTGAGAAAATACAGGAATGACAAAAATACAGAAGACAGTACATAACCTATAAGATTTATTTAATAACAAAAAGCATGTCTCACCATATACATTGTACCATGCTGCTCCATTTGTGATTCCATCCTTGAATGCATCATCTTTGGGTCCTTTTGAACAAGGCTTTCCTAGACTCATGGTTGGATGAGCCTGAAGAAATCACAAAAGCAGCCAAAAATTATAAAACACAGCAACAGTTCTTATTCTAAACTTGGAAGCAATGAATCACTGTATTGCTATCATTGCAAAAACCTGAAACTGCCAATGCAAATGGAGTTGTATGCGCACAAACTACATTAGCCAGCAATTTAACTCTTATGATATTAATTATAAGTGACATGACAAGCTGAGATACGACCAACTAAAGACTGCCAATATGCTTGCTTGTAGTGTCAATATTTGTGCAGAACATCTTAAGCATTAAGATACAACTTCTCTAAATGGTATTTGTCATCACACTTTGTGAAAAAAGGTACCACTAAAGGGGCCAATGGTAACAGAAATAAAAAAATTCAGAAGTAGAACTGAGATATGAACTGCCAAAAGAACATTATTTACATACTTTAGTTTATATTATATGCAATGACAAAGGAAGTAAAGGCGGCAAGACTGAGCCCATACATAGTTGATTATTGTCCTCTAATAAAGCAGCACAATTCCCATAAATTCCTCTGGTTTCAGTACTTGTGGATGTCATCTGTAAAATTTAACAACTCAACAAGCACCTTATTTTCCTTGATTCGTCTCATATATTGGCAGAAAATATTAATCAAACAGCCATCTTCTGAGAGCTCCTGATCAGTGGCGGCACGAACACACTCACAAATGAGAAGCAACGAGCACGCACCCGGGCATAGACAAGAGCCAGGTACCGGAAGAGGGAGTCATCCGGTGTGGCACTGTAGATGCGCTCCACTCTCTCTCTGTTGCCATCGTAAGGGTAGTTGGCGACCAGAGCACCTCCATGCAGGCTGCCCGACAGCACTATGGGCCGCGCCACTATGAAGTTTATCATGGCCCTTGTCTCAGGCTCTCGTGGGTTGTATGCCTTGTCGGGCTGATATTGATCAGGGAAGTCGCGGTTCAGGTCAACATTGTGAGCATTAAATCGGCCCACTAGACTGCTGTAGTCGCCTGGAAGCAAACATTTCACATTGGCGTCAAGTGTAGCACATGCATGCACGTGTAGAAAAATTACTACACGCAGTCATAGCACCATGCAGTAATTCACTGAGCAGTTATTGCTATTAGAATCTTGGCCGTGAGATCACTAAGCTGACAACAAATAACATGCATCACCACCTTAACTGTGCCACTTTACCAACAGCTCACACCTCAAATGTAAATAAGTGCCAGCAGTTTGCACATCTTATCATTTAATTTTCCACTTGACATATTCACATGTCCTCTAGGACATCAAATTTCTTCCTGCTGGCTTTTTGATTGCTGCACAGATAAAGCAAAATTCAGTTTAATCAACATCTTGGTTGGCTACACAATGCTTACATCAGTGACCATGAATTCATTTCTTTCCGCAATCAAAATGCTTGTATAGGACTTCATGAGAGATCAAGAATCATGTGTGAAGTAAACATCATTGCGTTTACACTATGCTAATACACTGCATTAGTATCTCTGAACATTACATTCTGTGTGTAAATGCACTAGGGCTTCCCAATTTAAAGCGAGAAGCTTCTGAACAACAATGTCGAGCTTACCTTAGGAATTCCTGAGCTTTACTAAATTATAATAGTAGCTATAGTAGTTTTAGGAGTGAATGAACAACTACTGAAACATTTGATAAAGGTTCCTTACCGACATTGGCTCTTGTATAGCCATCAGGGTTCATTGAGGCCATTAGGAAGATGCGTGTGTTGTTTACAAGAGTTGTCAAGCGGCGAGACTTGCCATACTGCTCACAGAGGAGCTGTGCCAACAGCAGAACACATTCACGACCAACCGGCTCATTGCCATGAATATTCGCAACATACTTGAACTCTGGTTCACCTGTCATTCAGAAAGAGGAAAGAAGGGGAAAGGTGGGGGCGTTCATAAAAGTGAACATCTAATTTGTTACCATTACTCTGAGGGTAACAAACTCTCACAAAAGGGTCTGAAAACATAGTGCCACGAGAAAGCAGAAGTACATGTTTAAAGTGATATAAGCAATTGCAGACTATGTGTATAAAGTGATGCAGTGAGCCAGTCACACTACAGTAGATAGCTGTAGATAACAATAACAGAGCTTTATTACAGACTAAAAACATGTACACATGCAGCGTAATTGGCACACTTTTGACTTAATCTGGGATTCAGATTAAAGATTCTGAAGGAAGCACCTCACAAGGCAGCTCATAAATTTTATGAACACCTAACAGAAAAAGAAAAATTTTCTGCTTGCCAGACCTGCCTTATGCAACACAGCTGCAGCAGTATTCAAGGCAGGCTATTTCTGCTAGGTGGTGCTTCACTTGCGTGTAAACCACTACTCTGATTCACTTAGTAATGCCACTATGCTTAACAGTGTGTGTCCAAAGTGCATTCAGCATAATTGGAATGTCTCTTTTCCATTAAAACAAAGAACAAATGTACGAGCCTGTCCCTACCAGTCTTGTTCTGCTTATCTTTCTGAAGCCCTCACTCCCTTGACACTGTTTGAGCATTAGTTACAGTTTTCTGAAGCAGCACAAGGCATTTCGAGTTAAACAGCTTGTGCTATACACAGCTTGCCTCACTGGCAAAATATCACGGCGTGCTTCTGACACCATGATAACAAGGTGTAAGTTTGAGCAAGTTGGTAAGACATGGCGATTTAAGGTGTACTTCTAGGACAGACCAAATTCTGCAGACAAGCATGACGTGGATGACTCTTAAAGGGGTCCTGAACCACTTTTTATCTAAGTCAAGAAATGAATTTGAAGCTAAAAGAGACTACATGAGAAATACTTTGCCACAGAAGGTACTTCAATGTGTTCAGCAGAAACGGAGTAATTGGCAATTAAACATCCCCTGAGCGGTGCTTCCATTCCTTGTCCGCAGACTTGCACTGCGAAGGCTAAGGTGGAACAGGGCATGCTCACAGCGCTCCACCTACTGAACGTCACTGTGGTGCGCAGTTCAATTTTGATTTTTGATGTTCAAGTAAATGCCACTGCTTCCAATCTTGGCACCTACGACGTGCCAAACATGGTTGTCCTCAGTAAGCCATAGTGCACTAAGCCAGTTGATTCATCGTGGCACCCCGTGGTATCTACACTACATAGCAGACCGCAGCTACATGTAACTGCAACATTTGCTTTGCGCATGACAGGGCTTGAGTGAGCGCTCGCACCCATATGCTCCAGTATGGCCATGTTACGTGGTGCAGGTGGGTGCTGTCCTGCACCAGCTCGCCCGATGGATAGTAGCCACATCCAACTTGTGCATTATCAGCTATCAAAAGCTCAATATGAAGCAAAGAGTGCCAAGGCATCTAACCAGAAGCGGCCAGGAGTGAAAGAGTGCTGGCGTTCGTGCATGTCGTCTGACCTTAAGTTTCGTGTGGTTCCAGGCTAGTTGAGTGTCCAAAACTAGTCAAAATTAGCTGGACCAGACAGCTATGACACCGATAAGTATAGTGGCCAAAGTTCAATTCTTATACAGGCAGCTGTGGCCAAACGTGAGCAAACGGTAGTCAGTTTCTTCCGGAAGTATGTGATTATCATAGAAATTCGAAGGAAGATTTTCACTTACTCCAGCCTGCATATTAAAGGGGCCGAGAACTACCCTTGAGCTTAGTGAAATAACTTAGTCGACAGGTAGCATACGCTGCTGTGAACATCACAGCCAAGCTTTGCTGTTGTACGTGGTGCATGGAGCTCGCAAACGGACCGTGAAGTTACCTTTCTCTCAAACGCTATCTTTTCAACAAAAGGCCCTGTCCTCAGTCTGTTCTAGACGAACTATTTTGTCATCGGACGCACTGTTTCGTCATTCCCTTAGACGGCTGCTATTGGCCGATAGCTGACATCAAGCTGCGGTTGGCTACATGACATTGATACCACAGCTGCCGCGGGATGCCACCACGAGTCCACTGGCTAAGCGCACTGTGGCTCGCTAAGGACAACTGCATTTGGCTTATGTTTAGCGCGTCGTAGGCACCAAAGACAGAAGTCGTGGTGTCTACGTTAACATCCAAAATGAAATTTGAGCTGCGTGCCACGGTGACATTTATAAGGCAGAGCGTTATGGCCACGCCTAACTGTGCCATAGCCTTCGCAATGCAAGGCATTGAAGAAAGAACGGGAGGACAGCGGAGGTCATGTTTGATTGCCAATAAATCCGCTTTTGCTGAACGCATTGAGGTACATTTTGCGGCAAAGTATTTTTGAAATAGCCTATTTTCACTTCAAATTCCTTTCTCCACTTTGATAAAAAGTGGTTCAGGGCCCCTTTAAACTGTGTCAATGAATATACGCAGTAACACTAGGTAAAATCACACTGATCCAAACACCCTTCTTGTTGATGTCAGCTATTGGCCAATAGCAGCAGTGTGTGGGAATCTGCCATATTACGAAATAAAGTGTCCAGAAAAGTGTGAGAAGCAGGCTTCTGTTGAAAAGAAAGGGTTTGAGAAAAAGGTGACTCCGCTTTCCACTTACGAGCTCCACGCGCAGCGCACAACTGCGAAATTTGGCTGAGATGTTCACAGCAGCATATGCTATCCGCGGACTGTGTTTTTTCGCTAAGCCCGAGGGGTGGCTCAGGCACCCTTTAATGCATTGCACCGTCAGCAGCTTATCTGCTTCATCCTTGTGTGCACAGTGACTGGGCTGCAGGAGCCACGTAATGGTCACTTGCAGAATTTAGTCGGTTGTGTGAATCCAGCTTTAGCAGCACAAAATTACATAGTTCAACTTCACATCAAATCATGACAACATTTGCAGAAGACGCAATTTTCAAGTTCAGTCACAGGCTAGGTACATGCTACAGCAAGTAGTCAAAAAGGCCAAACCACACTGGAAACTTACTTTAGTTTTTAAAAAGCTTTCTATTATGTGCCAGAAGTAATAAAATGAAGTAATTTATACCTGGTTCGTGATGACCAGGATTGTCACTAATCTCAAGGAAGTAGAGATCTCTGTCCTCCACAGATTTGCCAATGCTGAAGAGTCGAGTGATGGTGGGACATTTCTTAGTAACATTTCTGAAGATGGCAACCAGTTCCTCTTGACTGTGGTACTTGAACTCGGGTTTGGTGGAAAACACAAAGTCCGTATCGAGAGGAGCATACTGTTTGGGCTGAAATTTAAAGACATTTATGCTTAACACCAATGCGTATTGACCTGATTACAGCTTGAGTTCAAGCACAAATCTAATGAACTATGTTCAGCTTTCTTAACTACAATGCAAGCTTGAATACAATCAAAACAATGTTTTTCTTTTGTTCGCTAAAAAGCTGCAAAAATGAGCACATACATTAAAAAAGGATAAATAAATATGAGAACAAACCAATCCATGAAGAAATAGTAGCCTTCATTATCAGGTAATGCACAACAACTCCTGACTTTCGCTCCCCAAGCTAAGCTAAGCCAGATTTCTACCCACAAAGCTGGTTCCAGAAAATATTACAAGCAAGTGGAAGAGTAAGCGAATCCCAAATCAGGGCTTTTGTCAGGGACGGACTCCCCCATTTTTTTAACAGCACCAAAACTCGAGAATGACACACCTTTGATGCCCTGCTTTGACTGCCTTACTAGCATTAAGCTGCAAAAGGCTTTCAAAGAGCTGCCATGAATTAAATACAATGAGCAAGCCATAATTGTGTCTATTTTTATTTATTTATTTATTTATTTATTTATTTATTTATTTATTTATTTATTTATTTATTTATTTATAGTGCCATATTTGATAATGCTCCCTTTAAAACATTTTGATCAAATATGTGTCCTGAATGAGGCAGTACAATGGCATAAATGTCTAATAATTAGAGGAAACTCAAACCTAAAAGATGAGATTTAGCAGCCACAGAAAGACCACCTGAGCGAGTTGTTCGATGATTAAAAGCCTTTTGCTACCAGTGACCATGTATGTGAGCAAAAATTTGACAGCAATGAACAAAAAAAGAAAGACACACAAGAGCTGCAAAACACTTTTTATGGCACCATTTTGTAACTTTTTTGTGATTATGAAATAAGTTACGCATTGCTGAAGATGAATGCTCATTTCTAAATTAAATTGTGGGGTTTAAGATCCCAAATGCTCACTATTGTTATTGACTTCACTTTAATGACATAACCTTAGAAAGCATGAACTGTGGAATGGTTTGTAGAATAAAATAGCTCTGCAACTATTCACTATGATGGTGGCATCCAAGTCCTCCACCACCACTACTTGTCAAGAACATGAAACCCAGAAGCAAAGGGCCCCATTCGTGTGATGTACCCGCTTAGCAGAATGTCCTGTTATCTGTCTGAGAAGTGACATCCTTTCTCCACACAGCACTATCTTGTGTCACCAGACAGATGTTCACACACCTACACAGCTGGTGATAAGTAAGGGCTTCCCACTAATGTGTTAAAAATATCCCATCAGCAAATCTGTTCTGTGCTGGGAAGCAGACATGGCTTATCAAGTAGCAAATATTTCGGCCTCAGATAATTCATTCACTCCCAGTGTCCCATTTCCAAGTAAGCAGTGTGTGTGCAAATACAAGTCACCTTCTTATGTATTCCACATAGAAACAGTTCTGTCATGATACACACATCTGTACATTTAGCTCCAAATAAGCAGTCAAAGTTTACGTTTTGTAAAAAGTGTCTGTTTGTAAGACCACAGTTAATGAAGCCTAAGCATTCCTAATATTTCAGGATTTAGGCTGTAGAAGGAAAGGAGTGCTCAAGTAATGTTACAATGTGTTAAAATGTAAAAGAAAAGCTTCAAAATGAAAGCATTTTTTTTTTATGCAACCCCGAATAAGAATAACAAAAAGAAAACAAGTAAATGAAAATGATGCTTCATAATGATGTGGTTTATCACATGAAAATATGTCAGCAACAATAAAGGCTACGACAATCTACTGTACGGTGTAGCCTATCTCAGAGCTATAAATGGAAACGGACGCTGCTCTGACTACAAGTGTTACAACAGCACTGTGTGTGCTACGAAGGGCGCTCACCGGTTTGGTGGTGGATGGCACCGGTGTGAGAATAACATCTACCCATGTCGCAGCTCCAGTCATCACAGTGACATTATGCCTCACAGTGCTCTCATACCTGAATATAAACAGTAGCATAAAATTTAATGCATAATTTTCAGGTTTACTACTCAAGGTTACAACAAAAAAGGCTACCGACAAGGCACAAAAGCTTTTAGTAGAAAAAACACTTAACAAATATTAGCTTGCAGCTTTGCAAGCATAATTAACTTGCATGCATGCATCTATGAGCATGAATAAACATACAGTGCATGGAATACACTTACTAGTACCTACTAACAACAGTGCTTGCATTTTAGCTAACGAACATTGCTTTTACTTAAAAGTGCAATTCAAAGCTTGTTTGCTGCATTCATAGATACATAGTCATCAGGCTCTATAATACAGCTACTGATACATGTAATTACTAACAACAGTGTTTGTACTTTTATCTAACAAATATTGCTTTTACTTAAAATTACAACTTAAAATTTACTTGCTGCATTCATGTATGCCTAGTCGCCATGCCGTTTTATGAAAACAAAGGGGCGTATGTGGCAGCAGCTGTGAAAATAACAGCAACCAGAAACATAGGACTTTAGATACATAGATACTTCTGCACCATCAACCTTTACCCGCCGTGGTTGCTCAGTGGCTATGGTGTTGGGCTGCTGAGCACGAGGTCGCGGGATCGAATCCTGGCCACGGCGGCCGCATTTCGATGGGGGCGAAATGCGAAAACACCCGTGTGCTTAGATTTAGGTGCACGTTAAAGAACCCCAGGTGGTCAAAATTTCCGGAGTCCTCCACTACGGCGTGCCTCATAATCAGAAAGTGGTTTTGGCACGTAAAACCCCAAATATTATTATTATTACCATCAACCTTTCCTGTGACTAATGTAGCAGAAGCATCAGACAGGAACTCACCCTGGGCTGGACACATGGAGAGCATACTGGCCAGGAAGCAGAAGCCTCCAGAACTCTCCTCTTTCTGTGGTGGTTATGTTGTAGTTGATGCCTTGCACGATGACCGTAGCTTTAGGAACAGCCTTGCCTGTGCCAAATTCTTTTACCACTCCTTTCACACCCATGTGGACCTTAAATTTTCAGAAAGCACAAAAGGAAACGAAAGCTTATAGGACACAATCACATTGTAGTAAACACCAAAGATGTCGCTGTGTACAATACCTAGGCATTAGTTGCATTACTTGGACACTATTCTAGAAATAGCAAAAAAAAAGCTTTTTACTCATTGAAAAACGATGTACACCATATTGCAGGTGCATTGCAAGGTTCTAGAAAAAGCCAAATGGCTTTAAGTTGCCCTAAAACACGGGTAAAACACACAGTGCTCTTTGCAAAACAGATGGGCCCATTGCCTTCTTTTCTGTAAGATTAGATTGAAGCACTACAATAACTTCCACAAGCTCACAACACAACCAGGCGTGTCTATTTTTTTTTTTTATAGAGCACTACTTACTACATTTAAAACAATTAAGTCACGCAACATAGTAGACAACCCCAACTAGCTTAAAATGTGACACAGTACATGCAATTTCTAAATAGCTCAAATATGAAAGAACCGGAAGAAGCGTGTGTACCAAGTTCTCAGTCACCAAACATAACTATGCGCATAAATCAGTGTGTACTTTATGGGTTCTTGTTTCTCATACATCCATTGCTTAGTGAACTTCCAGTAACAAAGGAATACAAAAGAAAAGTGGTCCAGCAAACTTCATTGAATACCAGAGGTAAGAATGTTCATGCAAGTCTGTGATATCTAAAATGTGAAAAAAGCTTGTTTTTGTTATGTTACATTATATGCCATCAAGTGGCTTTCGAATTCTGGTGACACTATCTGCTTAAGACAAGTTCTTTAAGCTCACTGAGACACTTCCCTGTGGTATGAAGTATCTCACCTAACCATCTCATGTGCTGGTATCTCACTGTCAATGTGAGAACCAATTAAAATGGTCACCAAACTAGAAACTGGCCATGCCATCACAACCTCTGGTTAGCAAATTTGAAAAGTTTTGAACCCCATCAAACATGTCAGCAAATGGTTGAACCAAGGTTTTCCCCTGTGCTTTTCCGAATGAAAATATTCATGACTTGCAGCTAATAACTCTATTCCAATTTTCTCAGTAGGCTCCTACAATACAAGGCAAATGCAGAAAGAATTAGCCAAGAATTACCATTTTTGGAAAAAAATCATATAGCCTAGTTTTACGGCTTTTTGTTCTTTCAACAAAAGAAGAAAGAAAGAGAGAGAGAGATCTCACGCAAGAACAAATGAAGGATACTCATGCACCACTGCTTGGAAGAATGACAGAACCTGTTCAAGTGCCTTGTGCAAGACAGGAACAAGCCCTTCCTCGCCTCTTGCCTTTCATTTCACACACTACATTCATGCCCGAGTGAGCAGCCAGACAACTTCTCTGACAAGTATGCACTTCATATTTTCTTTCCAGTGCTCACGACCCACTCTGGCTGCCCTGCAACTAGCGGAGAGCAAGACCAGTTGAGCAAGGTCTCGAGTGAGTGTTGAAAGACAAAGAAAGAAAGAAAGAAAGAAAGAAAGAAAGAAAGAAAGAAAGAAAGAAAGAAAGAAAGAAAGAAAGAAAGAAAGAAAGAAAGAAAGAAAGGAAATGGTGCCATGGGCAAGTTACCCTTGCACCTCTTTCAATGCAGTTCTGCTAAGGGGATGGGCAGGAAACTGCTGCAGCAACAACTTTTGGTGCCTCACAGGTGCAGCCACATCTTCTAAGGAAGCCACTCCTCCTGACTAGCATCTCACATGCTCAGTCACATTAGCACTAAAGAGTGAAATTAAAGGTGCTGGTATAGCATAGGTGAGCAATTGACTAAATTCTTTATCAAATGTTACAGTGGGTATCAGTTTAGCATCTACTGAAACGTAAAGCAATTACACTTAGGATATATTTAGCAACAAAAAGGAATTCTGTTAAACTTAAGCAGGACCCAATATGGTGCAACCAAATGACATGTGAAAACTGTTTGATCCTAGTCCAAGTTGTTCAAAATATCCTTCTATCATCAGCCAAAACTCTGAACTCGGAATTCATAATAATTTGAAAATTAATTTATGATATTCCAGACAAAGAATTTAATGAAACCAAGACATAACAGACATAGAATAGTACTTCTGAGGGCTGTACTGGACAGGCTGCAACAAATTATGCTTTAAGCCTTCATGATGTCATTGTCAAAAGGTTTATACCGGCTGCAGCAGTAACAGCAGAGTAGCAGCAATGTCAGGAATGGACACACACACAAAAAAAAAAGCACAGCTGTGCAACAAATTGTGTCCTGGCATCCAACAGATGTAATACCAATGTTTCATTTATCCTGCAGCTGTTGAAAAAGATGACTGGTTTGTGGTATCACACATCCACTTACATTAAAGAACTGTTGTTCTGAAGAGTGACAAAGAGAGCAAAGTAAGTTAACAATTACTGATAAGCAAATACTACTCAAAGGAGAGAAAGTACATGGAAGCAAGAACTATGCATGCTGTAATGATTCCCCTTATCAGTGCTGCTATCGTTATGCAAGAACTGAATTCTGAGAGTTTTTCTCACAGGTGCTGTGTTGCCATGCTTAATTACATTGTCCATGAAAATAAATGTTGGGCAAAACCTAGCAACTGAACTGGAGAAAATGAGAGTGGCACTGTAGAAATGCACAACAAGCAAGTGGCAACAAAGAATACACTCTTGCAAGAACACAGAAATGCCAAACATTCTGTACACAGCAGTTTTTATGAAGTACTGAAGCTTTCTGGCATAAATCCTAGAGCAAAAATGTCAATAATAGGGCGATTCTCCTTACTTCTAAGTTAGTCAAAGCAGAGGATATGGTCAATGCAAACGAAGTACATAGTATTTTTAATGTCCTATAGATTGCATGGTGTCACCTAGAATCTGTTAATAAATGACTTCAGACTGGACACAGTGCTATTAAAGCTGGAAAGCAGTCAAACTTCATCTAACTGGTAGAGTGCTGTGGTCAGAATTCTAGCTTCACAGTCTTTATATGATAGTGTAAAGAATGCACTTAAGTTGAGTTGACTAAAATAATACCCACAAGTCAACACTCACACAGCACCATTTGATAGGAGCATATAGCACTTTGAGGCAAGAACACCCTCACAGCACTGCAAATACAAGAAGGCCTTCTTACCTGTTCCATGTAGCTCAAGAGGGCATTTTTGTTTTTTTCCCATTCGCTGACAAGCGTGTTTGCCATTGGATACTTGCAACAGGATATCTCTAGGGTGACTTCATAGCAATTTGTGTAGATGTAGCTGAAATCCTGCATGCTCCCTTTGGCAAGAGAACAATGCAGAGAATGTAGGCAGTATTACTGATGCAAGAACACAAGGAAAACAGGTGGAACATTAATCACCATATCAGCTAAACCAGGTGCAGTGCAAAGCAGTCCACTGACAACATATATGTAGACTTTAAAACGTTTTGTAAAGAACAATGCTTCTTAATCGACATCATTGCAAAAAAGTGTACACAGAAGCATGAACAAATGCTTCTATGCCAGTTAACTAAATAGAGCCCAAACATGGCAACCTCAATCACTGTAACAGTGAGGCAAAATAGCTGAACTATCCGATTTGGCCTATAACAACAAAAGTTATTAAATTTCACTGAATAATTGACTCATTGCTACATGTGTTCATGTTGGCTTGCCCCACTTCACAGCGCAGGACTGCTGGTTCAAATTGTGCTGGCTGTTTCCAGTGTAACTAGCAAGCAAGCAGCATGTTATTGATGCTAATCAGTGAATATTCCTGAAAGTCTATAGCATTGCTTTGGAATGTGAAATGTCAACAAAGTCAGCATTACATGGAGCCATGGTTCAATGCTATCAGATTTGTTTGAACATGGTTCACAGCAGATAATCACGGCATTTCAGCACCAGTATATTTATTTATTTATTTATTTATTTATTTATTTATTTATTTAGACTTACTAAAGTTTTCTTTCGCCGTGGATGCAGCAGCCGGCCACCTGTTGCAGTTTGTTTCTCTGATGTTTTTATTTTTCTTTATTATATCGCGTTTTTGAGGCATTAGTGCAGCCATTTGTTGCGCGACCAACAAACGCGCACCGAGGCACTATAATCATAACTTGTAAAATCACACTTCGGTTATTCGATTCTCCGAATCCTCAGCAGTAACCTTCTTATTTCCCACAAGAAAAAAAAAAAAGAGGGGGAAGGAGGCGGTAAAAATGACGACGTAGTTATATTCCGCAAGTTTTCGTTCGGGCTACTCGATAGCAAAACAGGCTTCTCGAGAAACAACCAGATGTAAACCATGCGCAAGTAATCAGAGGTGTGCTCTTCGTGGCCGTGGATAAATACGGCGCGGAAAACAGGACGAGCGGACGGCCCATGCGCTGCCTCTCTTAATTATCCTCCTGTTAATATCCATCCCCGATTCAGGATCAATTAATCTGTGAACGATTAATCAGCGCTTACGAGGGTACGCGACGTGCATTTCACATTAAGAGCAATCACGACGGTTTTATAGGCAGGGAGGACGTTCACATCCTCTGCACCGCCGAACACGACGCTAGCGCAGCTGTGACGACGCGCAGATGAACCATTCAACCTGCGCGCACAAATAATTCCTGCAAAACGATCCCATGCGTTCCCCGTGAAAATTCATGTCTGCTTGTTTCACTAGCAACGTCAAGGGGGAAAAAAACTGCAAGGCGGCACATATTTCAGAACGCAAACACACGGTCTGCAAATTTCAGGTTCAAATTTTGGTCGCACGCAGTTTAGAGGCTACGGTCGCGAGTGCCTATGTAGAGAGAGGAAATGAATTCTTATCTGCGCCAAAGAACAAGAGCAAAAAGCACTTCGAGCACACTACTTTGCCTGCTAGTAACGCGTGCGACAATCATCAAGGAAAAGAACATCGAGCGATGACTACGCTGCCGGGCAAACCCCCGACGAGAGGCAGCTTCGCTCGGTTTTTGCCGTCAGAGCGGAAGCCGCCCCCTGATTTCGGTTCTGCTCGGCTACGCAGGCCGTAACTGGTTTTCCTCCGCGTTGCCCCACCGCGTTCCAAGCGAGTCTTTTCGCTCCCCGTTTTGCATCTTTTTTTTAGGCGACCGCTCCTGACGTCTCCGCCAGCGGCTGTAAAAGCAAAAGCGTCGTCGCCCGGGGTCGATAAAGCCCAGGGGCGCGAGGTTCACGTGGTTCAGGGAGCGCGGGGAAGCGCAAAAGCAAAACCTCTCCGCGGACAAGATTGCATTTCGGAGCGGCAACGGATGTTGCGCGCTGCACTTCACAGCACGATGCGACACGCCGTCGCCGCTGACGGGTGTGACGGACGTGGAAGCGACCTTTTAAAGCTGCTCTCGCTCGGACGATCCAAAGAAAGTAAAAACGACCGCACTACGCGGCGATTGCTTACCTGACACAGGAATCCATTCGGCACCGTTGGTGATACCGCCGTCAAAATACTCCTGGCACTGAGGGCTTCGAAACATGTCACTGTGTGTTCTCGCGTATGTACCCGCCAGATGTCGAAACACGTCGTCATCGGGGGTCAGATTGGGGCTGTCCATCGGCGCTTCGGGCGAGCGGAAGTCATATGGGTACACGGCAACGACCAGTCCGCTGTGCAGACTTCCCGAAAGAACGAAAGGATTGAGAACTGACCATTTCATGATAGCTAAAGTCTCCGGCTCTCTGCCCACTGTCATCTTTGTCAGGTCGGTTTCGCTACCTGGGAAGTTACCGTTCAAGTCCACAATATGGCTGTTAAAGCGACCCGAGTCTCGACTGGCTCCCTCGCAGTCACCTTCGCTAGCATTCGCGTATCCGTCCGGGTTAAGCGATGGACAGAAATGCAGTTCTGTGTTGTTGACGAGCCGCGTGATGCGGCTGTCGGTGCCGTAGTTTTCCAACATGTATTCCGCAAGATACAAGAGAAGTTGGCGCCCCAGTGCCTCGTTGCCGTGTATGTTGGCCGTGTACCTGAACAGAGGCTTGCCAATGCTCCGTACGTGAGCATCGGTGGTGATCTTCAGCACCCATAGCTCGCGCCCCTTCACACTCTTGCCGATGCTGTAAACAGACGCTAGCGAACGATGCTTGTTAGCAAGTTCGTGCAACAAAGTTGTGGTCGCATTGTAGTCCAAATACTTGGCCACGGGGAAAGATTTATCACTCCCACTCCCAGCACTCGAATGAAGGAGCGAAACTAGCGCGATCACAATGGGACACATTAAACACCGAGCGCGACTATACACGTCGGGAGCACGGCTCGGCGCCATGTTTGTCGTCAGTTGAAGATGCCCAGTGTCCCTAACTGTTGGAACGCAATCCCGCCAATACCTCCGCTAAGTTCACAGCAAAATAAAAACAAACGTTACTGCAGATTGAACTATAATAGTAATACACCTAATAATATTTTGTAGCTACCTTTACACCTTTTTTTTAAGTTTTCTATATTTGCGTACATTAGAAACCGAAATCGAAACTTGAAAGCGCACCTCTTGGGGCGCTTTTGTCAGTTGTTGCTTTTGCATTCTAGATACGGCACGGAGGAAGGAAACTAGAGAGGCCCTACCCATAGAGTTTGCCCTACCCCCTCCGCGCGCTAGGAGAAAAGTGTTGCGGAAATGACGTATAGGTTCTCATTTTTTTTGCTGCATGGTCATGCCTTTTGGGCCAATGGCGGCGTTGTTCTGATTTTTTGAGCGCTCACACGTGTTGCTCTGGTAGATTTCGTGCCGTGGCAAAGGCGCTGTGTGGGCGGGTTTGCGTTAGTGACCGCGTCTTGTTGCGCTGTGTTACCTGCACCGTGCTTTGCCGGATGTTGCGCGAGCGCGCGCGCTCCGCGCGCGACACCACGCGCAGCGCGGCGTGGTTTCGCGAAAGATGTAAACAAGAGAGGAGGCTGGCACAAAAGGCGGAGCATCGCCATGAGCAACGCCAACTTCCGGCTTCACTTTTGCTTCACAAAGAGTGACGTCAGGGCCTCTCCTTAGTTTCCTTCCTCCGTGAGATACGGCAACGCCTGTGCCAGCTACTAACTATAGGTATATAGTTCTTAGCTCAGCTAGGTGGTCAATATATTTACTGATAGCTACATCAAATTCGCCTTTCTTAGAATATAATACAGCTATCACACAGTAGGCTTAACTTCATTGAAGAATTGATAGTAACCGAATTTTCGAGTGCAATGAAAGCACGAATTAAGCGCACTTCACGATGCGCACTTGAAAATGTGATCGTGAAAGCCCACTGGAATATGCTCAGTCATATCCAATCTGCGTGCACCGACACATTTAAAGAGAAACATTTGACGAACAATGAAGTTGCGCTAATTGGAGTGGTATATATATTCTCTCTTGAAAACAGCGATCAATTTCGCAGGGAAAAACAGACAACGCGCGAGCTGTCATACAACTGAAAATACATTTCCTGAATGATAAAATAGTAAAAGAAAATATAAAAACAGATAAGAATCAAAGCATAAATAGATTGAACCCTCCCCCACAAAAAAAGCGTGTATATATAGGCATAACCGGCGCGCAACAAAAATACCACGCGGGAGCCTTCGAGGACATTCCTGTAAGTACTCTCGAAACGAAGGAAGTGTCAAAATAATACTCCTCTAATGTGCACATACTCTAGCGTGTGTGTACACATGCAAACCACAGAGAGAGTGATTAGTACGCCCTCAGACTTTACCCTAAAACTTCGCGGATCGTTTAATTGCGATACTTCGAATATACATGGTATATGTCTTTATCAATTAGACGTCATTTCGTACGTTCGGTGGTCTCGATTTGTCACGTAAGTGCATCATAGCCCCATATAAAAACAAGAAAACATGTATATTCGAACGCGGAAACGTCAAATCGATCACGTCAAATGACTGTTTTTTTTTTTTTCATATATGTGCCAGCTAGAAGAAGTGCGGGATATCTACCGGATGTTCATATGTAAAATATCCACAATGAGACTTCCGACGGATGCGATTTCGTATACTGAGGCAGTACATGCATGAGTCATATATTGTAATGACGAAGCTTAGATGAGAGCTATAGGTTACGTGGCCGCCTGCATGCAGCGCGCAGTCTGCCATTTGCATAGAGTTAGTAGAACAACTCTAGAGGAAAAGCTGGGCCGGAAAAGTGGGAACCTCTAGGGCGCCGCCCTGTTGCTACTGGTCAATGTGGCCAGCGCAATTACTATTGAAAGAGCTGAGAACAAGTACAGGTCACCTTATGCTTTGTCACCTAAAAACGCATGTCTGATGACTTTATGAAGGTGGTGCGTTAATATTAAGTTTATAGAAAGCGATCGCTAAGTCCGTGACTTATGTAAATCACGATGTACGCATTCATGCAATAAAGGATGACGCGAATTTCGGTTTCGAATCTGTTTTTTGGATGCGTAGTAGTTTCGTTTGACATGCGATCGCGCGTCGACATCGGACGCTATGACACACTCGTGCCTTATGTGCCACCGAAGCCCCGAAGTGGTCTGGCATATACCTTCACATGTAAGTAAACGAATGTATCTCCTTGTTGAGAATATCACGCGAGTAGGCAGCTCTTGTGGTACATCACAATCGTTCGAGAAGCGTCACAGTAGAGCATTTTTCTGCATGCGGAGCGGTGTTTTTATTTGCAAGTTTCCCTTCAGTAGGAAATTGCTGGACAGGCGGACCAGCGCACCGCAATTGTATTGGCGAAGCCACAAGCAACTCAAAGAATCTGTTCAATTGTTGCACTATAAACAATCATGCTTCTACAAAGGCCACAGCAGAAAAACAGCCTGATGACCGAGTATTTCTGTGCCACGAAGTAATCAAGAGGCGAGTGCCTAATGCGGACGAAATAGAGTGCATGGAGACTTAGAACGACAGAAAGCTGAGCTAGTTCGTAAGGATTCATTATGCAAAACAGAGGTGAGGCGTGCAGACAGGACACAAGAGTAGAGAAGTGGGCGGCGCGCGTGTTGTTTGCTTGTAAATACTCTACTCTTGTTTCCTGTCTGCACGCCTCACCTCCGTTTTGCATAACGAGTGCATCAACCCACATATTAATAGCTTAGGCGTTTTATTAACTGTGGAATATTTTCAACACTTCCTTGCATGCCATTTCATGTCACAAATTTGTGCAGCGAATCTATTTGCATGATCGACTCCGGGCCTGTGGGACCGTTCACTTGCACTTGATGCTGAGTCTTTTACATGTATCCATAAACTGCAGATATTCACATCAGATCCCTGCGAGCACTTTCAAAATTCCATTATTTTCGACAACAGGCACATATGCAATACTGACATAATCTGGAATACCACTAAGCAGCTGGGACACATTTTTGTTGACCATACTCGCAGGTAAAATAAGTACATCATGTGGACAGCTCCAGCTCATTTTCCTTAAGTCAGTGTGTACAAGGGTTATGCAAAAATAAATTTTTTCTCGCGCACCGATTATTTTGCTGTATAAGCAAGAGAACCCACCACGTTAGTGTAACGTATCTTGTGCATCACACTAATATGTGCTTTCATTTACCAAGTGAGACGAGTTACTTTTATGGCTCATTCAGTCATATCACACTGCAAGCTGCATTCATCAATCTTCAATGGGATTTTGCAAATGTTTAATGAAACATGTTTCAATTTTATGCAGATATGCAATGGCAAGCCCTTCCGTGTGTTCCAAAGGTAAAATTTAAGCTCTAAATTAAAGAAGACATTTCTAGTCAGAAACAAGCAAAAATAGTGAATGCAGAGTATCAGAAGCCCAAGGTACAGAAATTATGAGAAGTGTCGAATGATTTTAAGGAAAGAGTCGTATTTAAAAATGCAAGACCCTTTAGTGGAGGTCAAGCAAGTCAATATGGGTAGAATACTCTGCAAAATTATGCGAGTGAGGGGATGTCAAACAATGGGTCAGGAAATGCATTGTTTTTCTGCAAAACAAAAGCTGATTGCCATTACATAAGTCACTTTAGCATCATGATAAATTCAGAAATAAACCAAAAAACAAGACACGCAAAAATAAACAAAGCATTTAATGATATTTCAGCAGAACTTTTTGTTGGGCTAGTTGGTGCATATTTGGCGCTATAGTACTTCAGCCATTTAATGATGCTCTCTCCACACTGGGATAAATAAAAACAAACACATCACATCTAATGTGGACATATCAGATGCCTTGTGAAACACTAAAGGAACAATTCAGTTTCGAGCTATGGCACTTGCCGCATAGATGTGGGGGGGCCTTGCACCAATAGTGATAGTTACCACTGCATTTAGAAATTGAAAGCATTCGTGCAGACAAGGATGATTCTTTATATTTTTGGCTACCACTTCAAATGCCTCCACCAAGTGTTACAATGCTGCACGCAGCCATACTAAGGATCTCGCAGCAACACCTGCAGGTAAAAAGCAGAAGCAGTCAAAGTGCTGGTGTGTTCTGGACACTATGTTTGAAAACTTCTAGGCAAGAAGAGTGCAAGAAGCAGACATAACTGCATTTATTTCCATAATTCCCCATTTAAATGGCCTTTTCTTTTTGCTTAGACAATGCCTACGCCTAGCCACAGCAGCTCCCTCATACAGACTCCACAAACCAAGAGGCCGTGGAGGCAAATGCAGGTAAGACAATAAGCAATAGCACTGGTATCGACATTCATCTAATTTCTTTTTATTTCATTTAGGCAGCCAGCACACCTCGAACAGCCACCTTGACTGCAGGTGTGTCACCCTAGTCGCCAAGGAAACATTTGAGGGAAAGTGACAGGCAATGTGAACAGCCACTTCTCCATGTAAACAATACTCTTTCTCTCGGATGACTCCTACGCCTCACCACGCCAGCGCACTTGTGCACAAAGATGCCGCAGAGGCACGTGCAGGTCTGAGGCAAGAAGCAGTGGCACTGGTGTCGACATTTACCCAATTTCTTTTTCTTACACTGAGGCAGCCAGCACACCTCGAACAGCCACCTTGACTGCGGGTGTGTTAGTTGATTCCTGTTGTACATATGCTCATAATATACTTCAGTAAACTTGAACTTCATAATAAACTTGAAGGCAAATGGGACATTGATGCATTGTATTTTTGAACATTTATTGTACACATACAATATATGTTATACTTTGCAGTGCTACAGAGCGTATTTTGAAGCTTCCCCCTATATTTTGCACCTTTAATTATGTATGTGTTGTGTGGCCCTCAATGCAGTTCATGTTGTAGCAGCTGCTTTGTCTGTGTATCGCACATTGGCTTAAGCTCGTGATACCCACATACTTCTCTCACATATACAAAATAAAGTTCTATGTAGTCCTCAGTGTTACAACAAAAAATTAAACTAAACAATCCGATCGTGGAATTATGTTTACTACAGTGATTCCTACGACAGTTACTGACAATTTGACAACTTGAACTGGTCAATCGGTCCATAGCCGCCTCTATTTTTCAAAAATAAAGGAGGCTATGATCCGTCATGGCAAGGAATTGTATGTATACATAAAAAAAGGGGGTATGTGTGTGTTTGTAGTGGGGGTATAGGATTAGGGCGGTACGAAAAAATGTACCAACACCGTCCTCTAGACCCATTCCGTTGAGGTACCGTAACAAAACGTATTATGCATAAAGTTCATACAACCAACTCTGATATTACTACAGACGCCAGGCGACGCGAGCTGCATTTGTCATGATGCATTCGCGACTGCACCGGATGCCCTCCACATTATTCTCGTTAATCGTGCTCACTGCGCCGAGGCAAAAGAAAGACAATGGGCGCAGGTGCCTTTAAGGTATCTCGACCTTGCGAGGCACGGCTGCACGTGCCTGGGGAGCTGTCCGTGCGAACACTCCCTGGCACACACCTGCCTCGGCGGCCCCAACCTACGTACCGTTCTGCTTCGAGCTTTGATCCCCCCACTGTCCCTCGGGTGCCCTGGAGTTCCTGCGCCGCCTGCTCTACTATCATCTCAGGTGCTCTCCTGAGACTTCCGTTTGTCGGTTACATGTGCCCTACAGTTGGATCATTACTTATAATAATAAAAAACCCGATCTATCGTCACGACGATAGATCGCGAATGCGGCTTTTGCAACATACCGCGCCCGTGCGAAGATAATTACGGAACGCCAACGAGGAATCTGACCACAGCTTCGAGCTCGTAACGTCGTCGAGTGACACTCCTGCAACAGGCGTGACCGCTGAAAACCGCATACCGCCAGAAACTTGAACAGGATCATCCCTCGGTTGCATAACTGCCAGCTGTACGGCCAACATGGACCACACCCACACCATCCCGCAACATAGAATAAAGAACCGACTTATAAAGCCCAAACACACGGCTGCACGCACACATCACAACATCACAAGCGAGACGCTGGATGGATGGATGGATGGATGGATGGCGGCTATACCCTTTGTAACGGGCGGCGGCTGGCGCCACCTAGCCTTTTGTCCCCCCCTCCTATTTTATTATTAATCTTTTTTTTTGCCCAACCTAGTTTTTACTCCCCTCCCCCCCCCCCAAGATAACTATCTAAAACAGTAGAGGAAACATTTTGTCCCCGATTTATGTTATTATCTATCCCTTGACTTCCTCCACCAATCCTCTAGCCTCCCCTTCGTTACTGCCACTCTTTTCTCATCTATTTGCCCTCGTTCCCCGGGAAAACCTAATGCCCCTTCCATATCTGCCTCTGTTCCCTCTGCCTGGGTCGGGCGAAGGGCTGTGCATCTCAGCACTATATGTTCAGTGGTCTCCATTTCTGCTCCGCAAGCTGCGCACCGAAGGTCCACGTCTTCAAATTTATCCCTGTATGTTTTCGTCCTCAAAACCCCCGTCCTAGCCTCGAATAATAGTGAGCTGCCCCGCGAGTTATCAAATAAGAGCTCTCTCTTAATCTCCTGTTTTTGTGACCTATACATTGATAGCGATGGCTTTCCGAGCATTCTTTCTTCCCACATTTTTCTTTCCGTCTCCTTCACCTCCTTTCCCACACTAGAACCACTTTGGCTCCCCTCCCTCGGCTGTAGGTATCTATTCCTCAGCTTCCTCGTTCGGAGTGTCCACTTTGTGTTCAAACTTTTCATGTACAGATATTTGTACACTTTTCCTGCCCACCTTTTTTCCTCCAGTGCTGAGAGTCTCTGTTCAAATTTTATTTTACTTATTGCCTCTCTACCTTCAAATGACGTCCATCCCATGTCCCCCTGCACTCCCTCATTAGGGGTGTTCCCGTGTGCTCCTAAGGCCAACCTGCCTACACTTCTCTGTCTCGTTTCCATGCATGCCTGAACTTCCGATTTCATGCACAGTACTGAATTTCCGAATGTGAGGCCAGGTACCATAACCCCTTTCCATACGCCCCTAACCACCTCGTACCTATTATAGTTCCAAAGTGCCTTGTGTTTCATCACAGCCGAGTTCCTTTTCACTTTTTCAATCATGATTTTTTCCTGTTCTTCCAAGTACTTTTTGCCCTCGTTTAGCCATATGCCCAAATACTTGTATTTTTGAACATGATCAATCTTAGTGCTTTGTATCTCCAATGGCTCCCCCCTTTCTGCATTGTATACTATTACCCCAGACTTCTCTCTACTGAATTGGAGTCCCAATTTTTCTCCCTCCTCTCCACATATGCTCATTAGTTCCTGTAGTCCTTCTCGGGTGTCAGCAAGCAGTACTATATCATCTGCATACATCAGTCCGGCTAGTACTTGAACTACCTTCTGCCCTTCCAGCATATAGCTTATGTCGGTTCCTATTGTGCTCTGTTCTAGTCTCTTTTCCATTTGGCTCATGTAGATCATAAAAAGCAGAGGTGACAATGGACAGCCCTGTCTGCCCTGCCATGCTGCTACGCTGCTACTGTTGCCGGATTAAAACTGACTACTGTCACCAAGTTTAGCAAGCGTTTCAGGAGCTGGCAACCTCGGCGCGTAGCAACATGGCGGCGCTCTTGAGGTTCCCGATTTTAATGCATGGGCCCTATGGGTAGCTTGTCCTCTAGAGTCAGTATAGTAACTCTATGGCCATTTGGGAAGTGGTGCCATTGTCGAGAAGGCCCTTCCTCTTGCGCAAGAGCGATATATGAAAGCGCTATACGCGAAAACGTATAAAGTTGACAGCAGCAATTGATGGACAAGAAAAAAGAAACCTATACAATATTGCCTAATGTAAGCCGTTACATGTTTTCAGCCAGAAGCTTATAACTATATATATTAGATAAAGCTGTATAGGCAAAACTATACTGATTAAAAAAATATTACAATTAAACTGTACATTTGTTTCGACGCACTATAGCGTATGCATCCATGTTAATTATTCCGCATGCAAGCGCTTTTGTGGTGCTGCCTTGGGTGCGTTTCTGAATTTCTCATCTTGGGCTCAGATAGATCGCACCGTTTATTCAAAATTTATTGACAACAGACACCGCTGGCTTCTCGGCCGCAAGTGCAGCCTACAGCGACTGAAACGAAAAGTTTCCCGCGCTTCTCCCTTCCCTGATTGCGAACGTTTTGTATTTTTCTTTCTTCTTTTTCTTTCCCCTCCTAGCTCCATACTGCGGTTACCCGGCCACGCTATTCGGCCTTGGGCTCGGTCCTCCCTTCTTGCCCGCATTCTTCCCCGCCTCTGGACTATTTTCCTTTACTTTTTTTTTCCCCCTTAGTCCGAGTCGCCAGAGCCTACATCAGCTTATCGTTGGAAGTAGGCATGCGCGTTTACATTGCTTGTTCGTTCGCGCTCAAAGTTCGCAATGAGGTCGCATTCTTTCTTCTTGCATTTTTCACAGAGTGTTTAATTAGTATCTCTGCTTGCCATGGTTCATGCGAAAAAGACACCTCCTACCCAGTCGAACCGAACCAACGGCGAACGAACCAGTTTAAAAGCAATGCAAATTTAGCGTTTCACCAATGCGGAGAAAAAAAATGCCGCTTTTTAGCGAAACGTGAGTTGAAACCAAGCAGCAACATGAGCAAACTCATAAAAAAAAATTAAAAGAAAGGTCCAGAGTTGCGGTCTGGTGCTTCGGCAGTGTGCATCAGTTGTGGCAGCATGCAAAATGCTTATTATTGTAGTTATCTACTTAGCGCAATGCATTTTATGCTGTCTGAAAAAAAAAATGGCTGTGGCTTAGGTAAGGTTAAGCCCAGGATGCGAAGCATACTAGCCTTTATTTTAGTTGTTGAACCACTGTTTAGCCTGGTGAACTGCTGTTGCTTGGCTATATTTGGTTCGGCTAGACGAAGAAACAACTCATGCATTACTTCTTCGCCTTCAAGAGTGGAACGCGACAGCGTTCCCGTCGACCCGCCAAGGGGTGTAAGACAATGGGCTACAGGGCAGCGACTACGCGCCCCGCATTGGACGCGGTGAGCGTCGAGCAAAGCAGCGTTCGGCGCGGCAACGAAATGTGCGCCTGAGCAAGAGACGCACGCCTTAGAAACAGCGCGTTTCTAAGGCAACACCGCATTCACTAGAGGCGCTTTTGTACCGCTTTGAAGCGTTGTACTCGTGGCTCAGTGGTAGCGTCTCCGTCCCACACTCCGGAGACCCTGGTTCGATTCCCACCCAGCCCGTCTTGCAAGAGTTGAGCCAAAGCCACTTCTCCTCTGTCGTGACGTCACGGTGTCACGTGATTTCATGGTCACCGCCGCGCCTGAGGAGCTGGGTTGAGCCCTCGTAATATGCTTCGCATAAAATACGTGGAGCCAAAGTTCAGTCGGCAACTAAAGCCGGCCCGATGCATTGCCGGCTTGTCGCGCCGACGAGCGTTTGGCGCGCTCGCGGCGTCCAGTCGTGCTCTGACGGAGGCCCAGCCCGCGCGGCCGGCCGCGTGCCGATGTAGCTGGAAGGAGACGTCGGGCCGACTGTTTTCGGAAGTCGGGTGGCCAGTGAAGCCGGCTGCCGACTATTTCCCAACAATCGGCCAATCATTGGCAGTCGGCTAGGGTTGCTTGGGTACATGTTTCAGTGCACAGTCTGCATGCAGAAAAGAGTATATTGGCTTAACAGAAACCTCGTTTCGAATACGCTTTAATAACCACAGATCGCATGCTAATACGTTTCCTAACCTACCATATTAAGCATTTATTCCAAAAACTCAGGGCTATATATACTTGAATCATGCTTTCATTCCCATCACGATCGCGAAGTCCGCGAGTCTGTAAGTTTAACACCGTGTCATCTGGCATTAACGAAAGCACAGGCACACTAACCATTTTTGCATATTATTTATAAACACCCTTGACATTAGCCGTGACTATATGTATGCCATGAGACGGAGCTTTCTTTCAAGAACCCTATATTATTCTTTATCTCTTCTTTTTTCCCTGTTGTGTCAATTCTGTGTCACATAATGTCATAGTTTGCAAACGACACTGTATTCCACCGTACGTATGCCAATAAAAGCCCGGCCTGATCATTCATCCTGCTCGCTATGACGACTATATGTATACTTAGCAGTGCGCTTCACCTGCACCCTGAATCTACTGCCGTGCGGTGCCTTATTATCTCCATGTTTCTTTTTATTTTATGATCTTTCCATTTTTTTTGTTGATTTCCAGTGGTTTACATTATTATATTGAGTAAACGAACGATTCATTTCTGCGTCGTGCGCCACCCCACTGGACCACGAATTTCCTCTGGACATCCCGATTAGATCCGAACGTCCAAGTCCCGGTCGGGACGTCCAGTGGATAACATATGAGGCCATTCATTTCGGGATGTCCTACTTAAGACATCCTTCAGACATCCACACGATTGAACTACTGGTTTCTAAACAAAATCCCAAAACTTTAATCCTATGTATGTCCGAAGGATGTTTTCAACAGCTAGGATGTCCCATACCGGCCATACCAACACTATACGTGTCACGTGATTATATCGCGGAATATTAAGTCCACGGCTGCCCTCAGCGCACGCTTTTCCGAAAAGACATGTCAGCCAGCAACGTGAAGTTGCTGCACTCAGAATCAAACATGCAGACGATAAATGGAGAACTTTAAGTGAAAGACCGAAACTGCATGCACAAGCATATCGGGAGGAAACGTCACAAAACGGCAGGCGGAACGCCGGAACAGCTGCGCATTACCACCTACCGAATCAATCGTGTCCTACCAGGTGTTCTGTGGCGTGACCTCACCGACCGCGCTTCCTCTATAAGAAACACTGACTCCTCTCTACGGTCACAGGGACGCTCCCGCTACTCACAACGAGATTATTAAATATTTATACATGTCCAGAAGGGTCTTTCCACCCCCTCACCCCAAGTTGAATAGGGCGCAAGCCGTTTCGCTTAGGCTTCTACAGACCAGCACATATATCCGTGTCTGTCCGCTCTCCACGATCGAGGCTTACCCCGACGTGTATCGCGACGACGCCTGCCCGTCCTGCGGCCAGACCTCCACTCTACCTCACATGCTGTGGAAGTGCGAGTCGACATACCCCAAGTTCATCAAGGAGGAGTGGGACTCGCTTTTGCGTAGCCCCGCTCTAGAAAAGCAAATCCTGGCCGTCAGGCGTGCCCGCGACCGAGCCGGTGGGCTCGCGTATTTACATTCCTTTTTACGGTTGTTTCAATGTTAAATTTTTGTTCTTTGAAGTATGCTTTGATTATCGCGACGTATATAAGTTAGGTGAAGATAACCTAACGTTTTAAAATTAAACTCTGGGGTTTTACATGCCAAAACCAACATATGATTACGAGGCGCGCCGTAATGGGGAAGTCCGAATTAATTTTGGCCCCTCGGGATTCTTTAACATGCACCCTATGCACGGTACACGTGCGTTTTTTTAATTTCACGCCCATCGAAATGCGGCCGCAGTGGCCGAAATTTGAACCCGCGCCCTCGGTCTTAGCAGCGCAGAGCAATTACCGCCAAAGCCACTAGGCCACCACGTACGGCAGGCCTAACCTAAAGCTAAACTTAAGACAAAAGCGTACGTTAAAGGAAAGAGCTCCCTGGGACCACAATTCAACCACTGACGCGTAATCGCTCGTATAAGCGAGGTAAAGCTATGTGTAACTTGTAAAAAAAATAATAAAAAATTCAATGCGGGCTTCTCCACAACAAGAGTATTTGTAAGGAGAAGCCCGCTCCGCCAATTCTTTTTGTGCTATTTGGAGATTTGGGATGAGGGTGATCACATACAGACGAAAACGACGAAATATAGCAAAAGGGGCTCACAGTAATCATTTGCCCGTATGTGTATATCATATTTATCAGTAAATAACATTATATATCTATTTATTTATCTCCTGTATATGTGTAAACCAAAATACACAACGTAATTAAGCATGCTTATATATAGATAAACAAAGAAATAACAAATTACGCAACAGCCGCAGGTGGATCGAAGCTCACTCTCGATTGCGTCTGTCGGCACTAGTTGATCGAACTGACTGTGCCGTCGAAACATCAATTGTGACTGAATTTGAAAACGCATTGATTGCCGCCGTCATCACGCTTTCATTAGCAAACCGTGGACTCAATGATCAAGCGTGGTTGATTTGCTACCATTGCTGTCTGCCCTCTCAATCCTCGGCCCATTCACAGTTTGGGTTGTGTATCTGCTGCAGACGAATATCTCCTGTTGACTCAATTGCGGCCTGACAATTAGTGGGCATTATATTGTCTTTATATACACGTTTCATATCTGCTTTCGTATCCATTTGACTATCGGCTACCTGCAAGCGCAACATATATGGTGCGGGCCCGCCGCACGCTGCAGATATGACAGCGTAGAGCGACCAGTATAGGTGACATTGCTGAAGCAGCGGTGAATGAAAGCACGCGCGAAATGACGCACGGACATCTCGCGTCATTTGGTACGGGGCCGAACTTGGTCTTATTGCCCATTTGGACACTCAAAAAATCATACCGGTGTCACACGCCACTTTCGATCGCGATCAATCCTGATCCGGATCGAAATTCTCGACCGTGATTCTCCCCCTCCCGCAGATTGTTAAAAATAACGCGACCGAGAAATTCGATCGCGATCGGGCTCAATCGCGATCGAAAGTACGCCGTTTGACACCCGTATAAGGCGCGTTTGCGCCGTCATCGTCGTGCTGTCACGGTATTGACGGCGCGCATGCGCGACACGCATATGTGGAGAGTTTAATACGTTATACAGATCGATACGGGAAAGGAGGCGCGCGGCGAGTTTGACTGCAAAAAAATACGCACGCGCATACCCGCCTTCACGTCGCTCCGCGCGCTCAGTCGGCTCTGAAGCGCAGGAGCATGGAGGAAAGAAAGAAGTGAAAGAACGGCAGCGGAGAGTCTGGGCATGCAGCGCATGGGGCAGCGTTTCCGCCTTCCGTTGCTGACATGCGAGCGTTGTGCGCTCAAACACCATAGCGTTCCCGCTGAGCAGCTGAATTTCGCGATCTGAGCGGGAATGAATAGATCGACGTATACACTTGAAGCGCTATACAAATGACGCCGACAGTTTTCCCTCGGTCTCATTTCGTGCCCCGTCGAAGTGTCCAGTACGCGCCTGCATTGTGAGACACATAAATTTATGCTGTGTTAGATATGGCGCCGTTTCCTGAGGCTACTTCGAGTTCCCCAAACCACTTCGAGTCGCAGCACATCTAATTGAGGAATGCAGAAGCAGGAAAGCGCATTCCAGAGAAGCGGCCGAACAAACAAGTTTAAGGCAACAAGTTCACGTGCCAACAAGTTCGTGCGCCGCCGGGATTAGCAGGTGGGCATCCGACAATGGAGCATGAGCAGCCCCCTCCTTCTCCAGCCTAGAAGTGGATTGCCAGTCTGCGAGGCAAGACCGCAGAGAGCCGCCAGGTGCGACACCGCGACACGGGCGCCTACCATTGGCAGAAAGTGGCGTCATCGGAGCGGACTCTCCCATTGGTGAAACATGACGTGACTTACAGTGCTCGAAGGGTTTATAAGAAGCCTTCCAGAGAGACCTGAGGATTCTGGGATATTCCCTGATTCCCTGATTCACCTCTCTCGAACTTCTTGCCGCGGGCCGCAGCGTCCGAGTTGCTGCTGGCCCGTAATGACTGCACAAATGTTACTTGTCGCTCACCTCCCTGTACATAATGTAGAATAAATTCCTCCCAAGTTTTGGGGTTTTCATCCCGACGTGCCGTCCCACGACCCCTACATCTGGTTGGCAGCGGTGGGATCGCCTCCGAATGCATCAGCTGGTGGCAGCGCTACGGATAAACCTTCGTCAAGAGAGATCCTAAGGAACCGGGAAGAGCGAAGAAGAGAGAGCCTTCGTCGAAAGAGGTCCGAAGAAACTGGGAGTAGCGAAGAAGGAGCGAGCCTTCGACCCAGAGAGTCCGGAGGAACCGGAAACAGCGGACAAGTGAACCGGATGGCAGGGTGCTGTAACCGTAAGTGAGCGCGTGGTTTTTTTCCTTATGATTCGCCAGACTCAAAGGTTGTGTGTTCAATTTTGATAGTTCTGGGAATCGGGAGTTTGTTGCATTGTGTGTTTGCACAAATTAATTAAGGAAAACAGTTTTAACCACCTGTCGGGGCAGCTGCCATGGATCTTAGAAGGTTGACGAGGTTAGACTTGTTGTTGGTGTGCGACGATTTGGGAGTTGAGGCGGACGAACGGATGGAAACGACAGCTATCATAAAGGCGATTCAAGATAGTGGCAATGATGATAAAAGCATTGAGCTTGCTTGGGAAGTGATACAGGAGCCACTGGAGCGTGTGCGTCGTGTACGTTTGCGAGAGCGTCGTGAGCTTAGGAGTGAGCGTCAGCGTGAAGAACGCGAGAATGAACGGAAGCATGAGCTTCAAGAACTTACTCTTAGGTGTGAGCGTCACGGACGTGAGAATGAACGCGAACGTGAGCGAGAGGAAAAGTATGAGAGAGAGAAGGCAGCACTGATCAAAGAGATGCAGTATTGTGATCAGTTATTGGCACAGAGAGAACGGCTGTCTGAGAATTCTGTAGGTAGTACAGAGCGAAATAATGAGGAAGTGTCTAGCGGACTTTCGCCAGAAGCCGACGAGAAGAGTAGTGCCTGTGAGATTGGCTGCAGATTCATAGGAAAAGGGAAAAGGCTAGCTGCTAACGATGCCTTAGTGGCAACAGAGGCCGTTAAAGGCCGTAGTGAGAGCGACGAGGTGCTGTGCCAACAGATGACTGTGGAGACAGCTAGGCCAGCTGCGAACAAATTGGCACAGTTACCGCGTGTGTGCGTCGCTGGTAAGGTTAGCGAGGTTGCTAGCGAGGAAAAGGGTACTGTTGACGCGACAGACGCGAGCACCCATGTAGAGCCAGATCTGCGTGCAGAAGTGAAGTGCGAGCTGGACGATGCAGTTGAGAATAGCTCTCGGGGTGGCGAGCTCCGTAGCTCACGAGAGAACAACTGCATTGTTCAGGGATCGGTGCGGCTCTCCGCCAGTCTAGATAGCCTAGAGAGGGATGGTTCAGTTAATAATCATTCAGACTGTGCGCGTGAGACAGCGATCGAGACCGACGGACTGTGTGCCGATGCACAGCGTGAGCTGGGCAATGTAGCAGAGGGCAGTTCGCAAGAGTGCGAGTTGTCTAACTCGAGTAAAGCCTGCTGCATTGTGCCAGAGTTGGTTGAGCTGTCCGCCAGTCGAGGCAGAGAGAGTGTTGATTTAAGTGAGAATCACTCAGACTGTGCGGGTAAGAGACCGATCCGGGCCGACGAAATGTGTACCGGCCAGCACGAGGCACGAGAAGGCGACAGGAAAGCGAGTGCAAAGAGAAAGCGCCGTAAAAAGAAGCGCAGTAAAGACCGAAAGACGGTAATTAATGTAGCGCCGCCAAAAATGGCGAGAAACCCAAATGGGCAGGGCGCGAGGAAAAAGATGCGGTCGTCTCGTACGATGTTGACGCATCGAAAACGTTCAAGCCACCGGTCAATGGGGGACCGCGAAGAATGTTCTGCGCGGACGCGGACAAAGGGCACGAGGCAGTTAAGCTCCTCGTCGTTCCGTAGTTCTTTTCAAAGCTCAGCGTGCAGTTCGAAGAAACGCAAGGTGGTAGGACGAGACCAGGTGGGCAGTAGCGACGCGGTCAATCGAGTTTGTGTTGAAAGCGGGGCGCGAGGACGCAAATTGGCAGGAGACCGTAACGTCTCGGGGGAGCTGATAGTTAGTCAGCCCTTTTGTTGTCTCTCGGCAGCCAGAGTAGCTTTCAGACCACGGCCACCCCGAGTACGGCTCAGAGTGTGAGTCAGACATAAGCAATCGGGAACGGGAGGCCAAGAGCGCTTCCGTAGAAATGAAGTGTTTGTTTTTTATTTTTGAGCATCGGAAAATTTCGCGATTTGAGACTAGAGTTTCTTTCAATGTGTAAGGTTTGAGCTTTGTTTATGTTTTGGTTTGAGAAAGCTCCGAGATTTGAAAGATGCGTTTTAAGTAAACGTGTAGTCTCGCGAGATGCTCATTAATAGGTCTCCTCGATTTGGCTACACTTCCTGCACTAGTTCAGGGGGTGCAGCACTCAAGCACTCGATTTGCCAGTGCAGCTAGCGCCACCTGCACTTCGACACTCGATTTGACGTCGTGCTGCACGAGTTCATGTACACTTTGGCACTAGACTCTCCGCAAGTTCTTTTCTCGTGCACGTAGTGCAAGGCTCTTGGTAGCAGACGACACATGCGGTTCCGTGGCCATGCGGGTGTTGGTAGACGGCATCGACGGCGCCTGTTATTGGTAACGCAGCACGGACGCCAGTTTTCTTCAGGATGTGTACGCAGCATCTTGTTAAGGGCGCTTTCCGGGTTCAGCTGCTGCTAAGTGCACTGAAGGCCGGGATTTTCCCACAGGTCACAGTCGTTTGTATTAATTTTCCCGAGCTTACTGCTACCTCGACGTTAAGTTTACGCGAAACCACATCGGTCCGCCGTTTGAAACGTTGTGCCATATATGATTCAGAAAGGTGTGGAAACTGCGCTTGGTCATGCTTTCTGAATAATTATGCCGAAGTTGAACTAATTTCCTGGTACTAATGCATAAGTTCTTCTCAGAGGACAAAAAAGGCCATTGCGCACACGTTTACGCTTGCGGCACACACCAACAAAAGAAAAGCCACAGCCGCCCAGTCGCAGCAGACGAAGACCTGAACGTTCATGCACTTTCGTCCTCGATTTGACCGCTGCACCGAAAGCGCTAGTGTGGCGCTACACTCGCACTTCAAGAACTGGCGGTACACTGGCACGACACTTTTCTGAACTTGTGCAGAAAGTGCAGCCAAATCGAGGAGACCAAGTAGATTGGCTTTTTTTGTGTGTGTGTAAGTAACCTGAGGGTCAAGGTTATCGTCGAAAGGCCTATGGTAACGCGCGTGTGTTTTATTTAACCTTCTTTCATTTTAAGTGTTGAATTTTTTAAGGTTAAGCGCGTAGATTTTCAGTTAGTGCATGATTTGCACGGAGAAGCGTTCTTAGTTCCATTAGCGCGTGTCCTGTGTGGACGGAAGGAAGCAGACTTTATGACTGGGTTGCTAGTGTGTGTGGAAGGCAGCCGTATTCTGACTTCTTTAGTGAGCGTGCGTGGAAAGAGTTAGTAGAAGACGCATTGGTTTGAGTTCTGCGGGGTGTATAAGTCCCGCGAGTTTAATAGTTCGTTTACGTCACGTGTCCTGTAGGATTTTCAGGGAAGAAACGTGAGTAAGCGTAAATGAAAAGTTTGCCTACAACGCAAGTACGCGTTTTGTTTAGTGACCACAAGGCTAGTGCGCTTGTGATTACGTACTTGTGAGCTTGACCAGATTGTTCAGTGGCATCAATACGTGCGATAAGTACGCCACTGCGATAGATTGGAAACATGCTGTTCGTGTAGTTAGGCCACTTAAGTTATGGTCGGCTGTTTTCATTTGTTGTTTGCATCGTCAACGACCCTTTTGTTTTGCAGCAGCAATAATAGTCTGGTTTGTGGGCAATCGAGGAGAAATGGATAGCTGTTTGGAAGGGTGGTTGGAACTGTTTGGTCAAAATTGGGGGAACTAAAAGATCAGGGTTGATTTTGACTCAGTAATAGCCTGGCGAGTCAGGGGTGAAGAGCCTGCGCTTACACGTGGGGCAGCGCTGTGTTGTTTGGTTTGTTTGACGTTTGTTCTCCAGGGCCTAGGATCCCGAAGTTCGTCAAACGAGGCTCGACCCCAGTACCCTGCAGCTTCTTTCAGCGTTCCTCATGGCCAGCGAATTGAGTTCACCGGCCATTCAGAACTACCGGGGCGAGGACGAGCTGTTAGATATGGCGCCGTTTCCGGAGGCTACTTCGAGTTCCCCAAACCACTTCGAGTCGCAGCACATCTAATTGAGGAATGCAGAAGCAGGAAAGCGCATTCCAGAGAAGCGGCCGAACAAACAAGTTTAAGGCAACAAGTTCACGTGCCAACAAGTTCGTGCGCCGCCGGGATTAGCAGGTGGGCATCCGACAATGGAGCATGAGCTAAAGCCCCTTAAACTTCGTAAAGTAGTGCCACGCTTTGAAGAATGCCGCCCTCCTCCAGCGCTCTGGCCGAAGCCGACACCGCGTCGCTATTGGCCTAATGGCATCACGTGGCCCCTTGCGCCGGCTTTGTTTGTTTACAGTCGCGCTTCAGTGCCATCTTTGCTCGAGAAGCGGCGCTTGTTGGCGGCATTCTTTCCGTTCCTATTCTGTGTTGTTTTGATCTTGTGAACGCCTTGAAGGATGTTTTGTGGCAACTGCGACGTCGCTTCACGTCATTTTCTGTTACCATGACCTGCTGCGCGTTTGGATGCCAATATAGTTTTAGCAAAGGCAAGAATATGTTCGCGATACCGTCCGGTAAGCGCAACGGGTTAAGAAGAAAGACGTGGCTTCACCGAATCGGGAGGGAGAACTTCCGACCAACTTCCTCCGCGCGACTATGTGATGTAAGTTGTGACTCTCTGAGTATTGTATGTGCCAGGCTTGCGTATTGTGCTGCGGGCAATAACGTAGTAGATATTGCACAGTTCACTGTGCATATTGTCATTTGTACGCACACTTTAACATGATTTTTACGCAACGTCTGCTTTGCTTATATGCGCACAACGTGGTCGTGTTAGTCATATTTGGTGCGCTTGATCGTTTTGAACGCCAACCGGCTTGAGTTCGCGGGCACGCGAGGTTGCGCGCGATAACGTGATTACGAAATTTGTAAGATTCAGCGCAGTCCTTTTGATAAAATTTCAGTCTCGATCATGAAAGCGCCTCAGGAGAGCAACTCTCTGCCTTTGGTGGTTACTTACTAGCCTTCTTTAGATAGACTAGCTTTGTTTGCCACATTTGTTCGTGTTCCTCGTTGGCGGTCGCCCGGTGGATTTGCGATACAGAGGCACCGATGAAAAGCGTGCGTGCTCTCCCGAAACAGTGTTACGCGGTGCGTTCGTCGTCGAGCGACCGCATCATAGGTAACTGAGACGTATGTGCTAATTCGCGTGAGCTTTAAAGTGTGCGAGGCTGAAGATGCGGCGGTGCAGCACTCGCAAAGAAAACGTGCGGTCGCCCGCCCGTTCCCTGGCTGATTTAGTCGTCGTTCGTGCTTAGTTGTTTGCTCGTTCGTTCGCACGCTCGTTTAGTCGTTTGCTCGCTCGTTAGTTCGCGCGCTCATATAGTCGTTCGCTTGCTCGTCTATGCTACTATTAGTTTCTACAGTCACTATGCCTTATTGAGACGCGCTTGCTGTAGGACTCTTAGGCTGGTGCGTTTATTTACGCAATGAGACAATAAATGGTGCACATGGACTTGTGACTGCAAAGGCAAATCTGTAATGCATCTATGTAAAAATAAACTGTTAACTTGCAACTCGAATGCCGTTTCATATCATTTTAACCTATGGATAAAACCATTTCACTTGCCGCAATTTCGGCCGCGTCATGGCGGGGGGATTCTTTGCGCGATCATGACTTCACTAATAAAGTCATATCTCGCAAATGTTACTTCGAAGGGAGTTCAACCGTCCTCAATGCATGCACCTCAGTGCAACTCGGTTCGCGACAAGTACGTCACTTAGTAAACGGACGAACCAACGCAAGATGAAGTGTTATTCGTGATAAGTCATTAACCTCAAAAAATTACTGAAGGCCACAGTAGTCTTGTTTGAGATTGGGTCAAGCATTGTTATCGCGCTCCCGCTTCGCGCACGAATGCTAAAAACTCATTTTATTTTCTTGTGTACGCACAGTCCCGACTCGATGATCGGCCGCGGTATTTCTGTCGGCGTTGAGACACGAGAAACATAATAGCACCAGCGCCCACCTCTGAGGCTTTGCGCGCGCTTAGATTGGCAAGCACGCACGTTGGCGGCACTGTAGCTTGTAATACACTTTCGAGCCTCCAGAGCAGTGATCTCCGTCAGCCTTTGTACGTCATAGCTGATACGCGCCGCGAATTCACATGGTAAGGGCGGCGCGGATTCTTTAGGCTGAGGGCTTGCTGGAAGCCAAGAGGTTGTCATTCGATGGTAAACGTGTTATTTACAACCATTCGCAACAATATCTTGCGACACGCCCTTGACAAATGTTGCGTACCTAACTGTAGGGCACGCTATACATTCGCAGTCGTCAACGCACAGCGTTAACACTCCGTCAGATACTTTTTAAAGAAATTGTTATCAAAAATGAAACAAAAGCTGCCGTTACCGAATTTGTATAAGCATCCGACTAAAGATTCTATGCTGTACACGAAGTTACGCGGAGCTGGAAAGCCAACGTGAACGCCTAAAGAGCACTACCTTGCTATGCGTGCATTCACTCTGCGAAAGGTCGTCTGCTGCGCTCGAGCAAGTAGGCGGTGCCATGGTCGAGGAGGGAGCGTGAAAGAGAGGGGAAACGAGGAGAAGTGAAGGCGGAGGAGGAGAGTGGCACTACTTTACGAAGTTTCAGGGGCTTTAAGCATGAGCAGCCCCCTCCTTCTCCAGCCTAGAAGTGGATTGCCAGTCTGCGAGGCAAGACCGCAGAGAGCCGCCAGGTGCGACACCGCGACACGGGCGCCTACCATTGGCAGAAAGTGGCGTCATCGGAGCGGACTCTCCCATTGGTGAAACATGACGTGACTTACAGTGCTCGAAGGGTTTATAAGAAGCCTTCCAGAGAGACCTGAGGATTCTGGGATATTCCCTGATTCCCTGATTCACCTCTCTCGAACTTCTTGCCGCGGGCCGCAGCGTCCGAGTTGCTGCTGGCCCGTAATGACTGCACAAATGTTACTTGTCGCTCACCTCCCTGTACATAATGTAGAATAAACCCTCCCAAGTTTGGGTTTTCATCCCGGAGTCCGTCCCTCAACCCCTACAGCTGTAGCTGCCAGCTATAGGTTGCTGTTTCTTCAACTGTTAACGTTGGTTTCTGCTGTGCACAACGGCCAACATGCGCGTCGAATGGTGTCCCATAGGGAGACAACTTTGTTGGAACACTGTCCGATAGATGCGAGCTTCGGTGAAAGAAATAAAAAAATGAAACAAAGAAAAGCGGGTTGCTATATTTGTTTCAATGCTTCACTTTCTTTCTTTTCTTTTTAAAGCTTTCACGTAAATTTAATTACTACGTACCACACGCTTTCGAGTTTCGGTGCTACATACCTTACATACGGGCGGAAACAACACGGACTAATATAATGTAAGGATTATTTTCGCTAGATCTTATAGTTTCATCTCCATACACCGTGCACGGCCTGTCGACTACGGTGAAAACGTTGGGCGAATATTTATAACAGATCTGTTATAACGATCTATTCATCGCCTTTTACGCTGTTTCGCAACTACGCGGTTAATTGATTCGGGTTAGCAACTAATATATATATATATATATATATATATATATATATATATATATATATATATATATATATATATATATATATATATATATATCAGACACGCACCGAAAGGGGGGCCCGGGGAAAATAGGGCCCCCCCCCCCCCCCGAGATTAAAATGCATACCCCCCCCCCCCTCCCCACCCACGCCACAGCTTCTCCCACACATTCCTAAAGTGCTGCCAAATTAATGTTGACACTTGACAGCTATTCGGTGGTCAACATTCTGCTGCCTTTTTCACTCCTTTTGGATGGCGGTAGTCATCGGCATCTCCTGGGGTGTGAAGGCCAGTTTCCTCATCGATTTGGTGCCCACGCGATCAACTCGAGCTGCATTCAGTTGTCACCGTCTTTTCGACAGACAGACAGACAAAGAACTTTTATTTTGGTCCTGAGAAGACGATGAGTGTCCCCGTTAGGGGTCAGCGTCTGCGGGCCGCACCCACGACGGAGCCGGGAGGTTGAAAATCTTGGCGATATCGCGGGCTCTCTGGACAGCCCTGAGTTGCTCTTCCTTGGCGGAGCTGGTGACGAGCCGGAGCCAGTCTTCCTCCGTAGAGGGAGACCCTGAGCCCCCGCACAAGTCGGGGCACTGCCAGAGCATGTGCTTAAGAATGCATCTGGGATGTCCACAGCGCGGACAGCCCGGGTTGATGCCACCTAGGAACTTTGAGCAAATAAATGGAGACGGATACGTCTCCGTCTGCAGCATCCACAGGGTGATTGCCTGTGGTCAATCACGTGCTTATGGTAGAAATCCCAGCATGCCCTTGTGGGGTCTGAGGTGGGATTCTCACCCCGTACTCTTGGGACAAAGGAACGTCAACACAGTAGTGCAAACAATCACAAGGGCATTTATTGCACCTTTCATACATCAATGCCTGCTAGCCGAGTTGCTATCCACAAAACATGCCGATGGGCGCGCGACAAATCTAGAAGTCCGACTTACCGCGACCGCAAGCGAGCGAATGTGTTCGCCCCATGCTGGATCCCAACGCCTGGTCGTTCGCGTGTATAGTCACGCGAATCGCGGCGCGTTCGAAGGCGGCCAAGCGAGACGGTCTCGCCGAAGCATCGGTCGGCGCGCACGCGGGAGACGTCCCCCGCCGTGCGCCGACCCGCCGGGAAAGAGGGCCGCTGCACGTGCGGCACGGCACGTCCGTCCCGCTGGCTGTCTGGAACCCAAGAAAGCAAGCGCCTTCCTTTCGGCGCCCAAGTAACCTCGCGGCCCCGCTCACCCAGGCGCTTCCTCCTCCACCCCTCCTATCGCCCCAGCCTCCTCCGCTCCCCCATTGGCCAATCTGTGTCACGTGAAAGGATGCCCCGCGCTTTTGTATATTTTTTTCTTTCCGGCGCAAAGCAGGCGCCGTGCTTTTGTATATCTTTTCTTTCCAGCGCGCTGCGACCCCCATTCTTGGGCCTACGCGACGAAAGTACGGCAGGCGGTTTGAAGGAGCGCGGTAGTTTTATACAATGTGTTAGGGCCGAGTGCTTAATTGCGATGCTGTGCTGCTGCGTCTACGGTTGCCACAACAGACCCAGTGACGGCAAAAAGCTTTTTGCTTTACCATCCGTCGGGCGCAACGCAAAACGAAGAAAAGTGTGGATTCACAAGATCGGGCGGGCTGACTTCGAGCAAGTGGCAAAGAACGCGCGGCTTTGTGAAGTAAGTGCCACGGCTCCTCCAACCTCTTCCTTTGACGCCCGTGTCAAAACGGGCCCGTGTCCAGTGCACTGGGGGCGCGTTAAAGAACCCCAGCTGGAAAAAAATTAATCCGGAGCCCCCATTATGGCGTGTCTTATGAGATCGTGGTGTTGGGATGTAAAACCCAAGAATCAACTTTTTTTCTGTCTTGTGTGCCTTGACTGTTCCAGTTAACGCAACACTGCTTCCTTGTGAAAACTTACAACGCAAAAGAATACAGACGCACGTAGTATACAGAGATAAAATTAGCACTTCAACAAAAGTGTTGCTGGTGCCAATGAGGGGAGGGGGATAATTATTTTTTGAACCTCTTTCCAGTTGTCCCATCAAGTTCCTTCTTTTTTTTCTATCAAATTCTAACCATTTGCACTGTAATAAATAAATAACGATTTCATATGCTGGTACGTTGTTCAAATTATCTATACCGCCTATGTGTGAAAACGTTGCTCATGGCCACCACAACCTGTGCATGAGCTAAGTACATTTGTAAAAGGCGCGGAACAGAAACGGCCCTGCTGCCAGGCATTGCTGACCGCAGACAGTCGGAATCTCTCACGCGCCGGCCGAACAAAAGCATCCTGCAGGTACGTAAATTAACCTACGAAACCACGTGCACATACTTTCGCGCTGTCAAAACCTGAAACTCTGGTAATTACTCGCGTGTCTGAGCACACCGCGTGCTTGTGTCGTGCTTCAGCAACACGAACTTTCAACGTGCGCGCGCTTTACGCCTTAAATACGCCTTGAATAATGGTGCTTTTCTCTATTTCTTCCGCAAATCCGACACGACATTCTTAAGGCCAGTTACCGACGGACAAAGAAAGATCTAGATTGAAAAAAATGCTCCGCAGGACTCGAACGAACTTTTCCGCGGATTTCCTCCCGTAGCGTGTTAGCCGTCGTCTGCTACGGCAGGCCCACCGCCGGCGGCGCCACCGTCGAGGCCGCGCCGAGCGGAGGAGGAGGGAAGTGAATGGCGCTACTTTGGGAGATTGAGGGGCTTTATTAGCAGCGCAACACCCGCGCCATCTCTCGGAGTGCGCTTCAACCACATCGACCGCGCTGACGTCACGCAGGCCACGCGGCGAAGCGGGACCACAGGAGACGCGCTATGCGGGAAAAACATCAGGGGAGGCGCGAGGGTCGCGCATCCCCACACTCTTTGAATTTCATCATTTCTTCTACCTTTATTTCTTTCTTTTTTTTCGTGGCTTTCGACTTATATTGTTACATGACGCTCCCTCGTATTTCTTTACTCCATGCATGTGCTAAAACTTCGTTTTGTACTAAGAGGTTATATATACTTAAACCTTCTTGGTTTTGTACCATTGCGTACTCAGCATCGTCTTCTAGCTTTATTAATTACAGTTAATATGTGATCGACTTTTGCGATGCTACATGCGCGCTCTCCAGAAGCGACGTGCGCGGCACCAAGCACGCTCAGGAAGGAGTTCGCTCAGCTTCAGGGCGGGTATTATAGGTGATGTGTGGTGCGTAATGCTGCAATTTGATATTGCATGTGCGTGCGACGCATGCAGTACTGTGGATCGACGCTTTGGGCGCCCTGTCGAGATTCAAATACCGCGCTGCATCGATAACGGTGACGGCAACGCTGGTTCACTGCAAGATACCATGCAAGAGACAATCGTCGGCTACGGGCATTGGTTGACTTTGCTAAACAGCATTCGGGATAAGCGTGCCTAGAAATATAATACCATATGTTGGACAGTATTGTATTTATCCAAATCTACACAGCCATACACAGCACAAACGAAAGCTCGAGAGCCCCGAGACTTGAGAGTCCAAATTTACATGAGCCATTATGAGCCATTCCAGTGTGAAGTTGTAGCCGATTGCATCCAGATCAGCATCGTAACAGTTCGCTTTCTGTTTTCGTTGTAGCGTAGTTTCGGGCTTGCTTCCCACCTTTATTGCTTTCGAGAAGTTGTGAACCAACTTTCTGGGCCTAGCACGTGAATTAAAACGAGCATGTGAGACCGTGACATTTCTGTTTGTGCTTGGAAAACTGCTCGCGAGGTAAGCCCTTGCGCGAAATCATATAGCGCGCTTTGGTTATCTGAGATCTCGGTTGTGTCCAGCAGCGTAATATGCTTTTAAATTAAGCTTATGTAAACTCTGTTGTATAAAAACTCTGCGACACGGCATCTGTACTAGCAACGAACCTGTCGAGACGAGATGCAATCGCGAAACTTCATCCGTTTGATTTACACAATGAATATTTGCACTTTAGTGATCAAAATGTCGCGACAAGTTTCATTGCACTTTCCTTCACCATCAAACAGTTTTGTCTTACCAGCAACGCAACGTTGCTCTTTGTGGTAAATTCAATAGCACATAGGCGCAGCTCTGGGTTACATTTCGTTCACTTTGCATGTGAGCACTGAATGCATGGCGTGCGGGCTCAATACTGAACTTAACAGACTCGTCTACCATGTGTTTATTGGGAAAGTGCGCAGTTGTGCTCATTCTCAAGTGTGCTGGATTCGTTACCACGTCGGAATGGAAGGCATCCTGCAGATAATTTGCCCATGGCGTGGCCTGACTATGAACATATTGTAGTATTCGTAACATAATTGCACAATTCAAGCTAAAGCCATCTTGTTGATCGGCGTACCGTTATTGACGTGTTTTGAATTTTTAAATTTTCTTTGACATTTTATTAGAGGCTTCTTTCCCACATGACAAACCCACAACTGCTTTTTTCAATGTACAGAATGCAACACCGGCAACTAAATTCAGTTATATCTTTACTCTCTATGCAAGCGTATGTGCTGCATGAGCATGGGAATACAACTGATGCTCAAACACATGCTTCTAACTGAGTTTTGAGGATATTAGGTAGCATTGCCAAGATTCAGTGAAAGAAATCCACATTCTTATTATCATAACATATGCACCTTCCTAGCACCGACGACCGCATAGTTACTGCATGCACTCAGCTTGGCTTTCGCCTTTTTGTGAAAGGAGGTAGCAGAGAGACGAAATTACGTTCGTTTGTATTTCCCTTAAAAATATACTTATAGAAGTGCCACAGCTTATGTGAGTTGTGTTGAAGTCCTGTACACACAACATATCTTTTGTAAACAGGCTTCTTATACCGAATTATTTCAGTTTCCCATGCTCCAGAGCTCCCAATGCAGATATTTAGTGTACTGAACAATGGATTTGCAGAAGTTGTAGCAGCTGCCAATATTATATGGTTTAATTATCAAATAGTGATGTATGGTTCTATATTGACCTACCTTCCCCTGGTTGTGGAAAGTACACCATAGTCTAGTATTACAGTTAACGTTTGTGTGTTTGTTTACATTTCTGCCGCCAGTTTTTGGTTTCATATTGTTGTCTACTTGGTGAGTTCTACCACCACAAGGTACAGAGCAGACAGGGTATGCAGCATTCATGGTAAATACCCAACTGCAGCATTTGCATTCACAGTCTTCACGAGTGCAAATTACACACCTGTAGACTTTCAACTGCTTGGTCTAGCTCACATTATGCTCACATCATCAATTGCAAATGGGGGCGGGGGGCTTCTTAGTGGCATATTTCACACCCCAATTTACATTAAATAATTATGTACTCAATATTACCAGCAGAACATTGCAGTCTGCATTTTGGTGCATCTGCTATATGTTAAAGTTTTTCAACACCTTAATCAATTACCAGTCCCGTTAACTAAGTCGCAGTTGTGTTCCACTGCTGAGCATGAGGTCCTAACTTCATTTCTTGGCTGCCACAGCCACATTTTAATGAAAGCATGCTTGTATGCATATAATTATGTGCACGCTAACTCCAACATAGTCAAAATTAATCTGAAACAGGCCACTGTAGGCATGTTTCATAGCATAGGTGTAGCTGTGGGATGTTATATTCAAATCAGTCATCTCCTTGCACAAAGTATTTTTGTAAAGCAGTTACTCAGCTTTCTCCCACTGATTATGATTACTGCAAATCTTATCTGGACTTTTCTAGAATATAGGTTTTGGCCATTTGTATAATGATGAAATGCTGGCATCATTTGTGACAGTTCTTTCCCTTTTATTTTATTTTCTTCCAGCTTTTCAGCTATGACTGTAGGAGTAGTACAAAACCTGCGGGGCTTTGCCCAAAGTCATCCACCACTGCTGGTGTTCAGCTCGTGTCTTTTGGCCTTTGGAGTCACAATGATTGTCCTGGCCTACATTATTGGAGGCACAGAGCTGCCCAATCCAGACATCGACATGGTGACCAGTATTATATATATATATATATTTTCTAAGAGTCAACTCGACCATGCAAAGAGCTCGGGTCTCTTAGTAAAAACACAGTTGTGCATGCACAGCAGCGCCTTATGTGCATTTTCTCAACAACTGCTTGTACAGTTTGCAAGCTTATATGCTGCAGGCACTGTGGCTCAGGGTGCATTCCATTTGGGCTTGGAAGAGATGTGCTGCATCACCAGAGCTATGCCACTAAGCTGTTGGAATACCAGTAGAGCTAATTTAACTCCTTCACTGCCCATGACAAGGTACCTCAGCATCACAATGAGCATACTCTGGCGCCAATGACAAATTCACTCGTCGTGAACTTTCCATAATTTTTGCACACATGCGTATGAGCAGTTTCTTGTAATTTTGACAAATAAATAATGCGCTATGACTTTTGCTATTTTTTCAACTATACCAGTAAAAATGCAATAAGCATTACTCGTACCATATTTTAGAAAAAAAAATTATATCAATATGAGCAGGTCTAAAAAAAGAAGCTCTGCACTTTCAAATGCTTTTTTTTTTCAGAATTTGGCACAGCAGTTAAGGAGTTAAAGAGATTTTGTTGTCATGAGTGCTCATGCAGCAGTCTTGATGCAGTCGTTTTTGTTAAGCTAAGGATTTTGCTGAGTAGTATGTTTTCCTGTGAAATTTTGTTGTGTAGTGTGCTTTGTAGTAATCGCCAAAAGTCTGAATTACTTCCATTATACCTCCAATTCTTTTCATTCAGCCTTGTTTTAGGCTATGTTCACACTTGTTGTCGAAGCAGGCGAAAGAGAAAAAAAGCCCCTAGAAATCTAAAAAGCGTTTCTACCTGAACAGGTGAAAAACTAGGCGGTTAGCCAGATCACTCTGGAACCAAATTTGTTGCCTGGGTGAAAGCGTTTCCACATCACCGGAAGCTGGACCAGCATGTAAACATTTAACATGGCACCCAAAGTGTCAGCGGCAATGCTAATCGGTGCAATCATAAATTACCCTGCGCTGTGCGATAAAACACACAGCCTCTACAAGAACACCTTCCACAATAGTGACATTTGAGCAAAAATTGCTGAGGAGCTGGGGATTAGCAGAAGGTGCATCAGCAAAGCGCAGCATTGCCCCGACTTCTTGAGCTTTTGCAGAGCCGAGCAAATCTATAACCACCACTTTCTGGGCTTCTGCTTCTTCAGCTGCTCCTTACGCATATCTGAAAACAACAGGCTAAGTGGATTAAAACTATTTATTTGTCTTCTATATTCATCATTAGAATCAGCGTGGGTGAAGTTGCATGCAATCACTCCTTTTGATAACCAATGGATCAGTGGATGAACATATTGTCTGAAATGGCATAGTGTCTGGTGTTGCACTTCTAAGCCTGAGGGCACAGGATCGAATCCCCGTCCAGCCATATTTTGATGGGGGTGAAATGCAATAACACCTGTGTACCATGCATTTGGTGCATGTTAAGAACCCCAGGTGGTCAAAATTAATACAGAGTCCCCCATTACAATGTACCTCATTATCATATCGTGGTTTTGGCACACAAAGCCCCACAATTTAAAAAAATTAAATAAAAAACGGTGTGGTGACAAGTGCCGCCAAGTGGACAAGTGTGCTCACAGTAGGTGGATTTGGGGAAACAAATGTGGACATGTTGGACATGTGTGGAAAACAATGTCCACCCGCTTTCGCATTTTCACTCTCTTTTTGCTTACCAAGTGTGAATGAAGCCTTACACAAACTTGTGCACTCCCTTTTGGAAATATTCGCATAACGTGAGGGTTGCCACGGAGTCAGATTTTCTGCTTACAAAGCACGGCTGGAGATAAGATGGAGTCAAATGGATCAAATTAAGGAGCAGCATTTTACCATGCTAGTGACAATCCAACACCATGGTGACCATGATAGTATGTATAGGAGGGTAGAGTTTATTTGTAGTAAAAAATAAACCAAAGTGTAAATTAATTTTATACATAATTTCCCAACTTATAAATGCATATCTTCCTGTGGATTGGCACCTTTCTAATACCGTTCTCGTAAATAGAAGTAGGTTGTGTCAGTAGCCGGTTGCTCACTTACTCCACTGCATTGTTGTCGTCGAATTACTGCCCTCTCAAAGCTTCTTTGAGTGGCCCAAAGAGATTAAAGTCATAGGGCGATAAGTTAGGGCTCTTGGGAGGATGTTCCAGTCATTTCCAATACATCTCTCATAATTTTACACATGTGACAGTGGCAATGTGGGGTCTAGTGTTGTAATATAGAAGAATCACTTTATGTATTGGTTAATCACACCTTTTATAGTGATAAGCAGCTTAACCTCACTCAAAAGTTCACAGCATTTATGGTGCAGTGATTGTGCAAGAACTAAATATGCAAAACGCTTCGCTGGTCCTAAAAAACAGTTGCAGACACCTTGCCAGCTGACAGCCGAGTCTTGGCTTTGACAAGGGCTACATCACCTTCTTTCTCCACTCCATGCTTGCTTGTTTCGAATCAAGCATGTAGTCATGTACCCAAGTTTCATCATAGGTAATCATGCTATTCCAAAAACGCATTCCTTTTTGCTCAAATCGCGCTGGGAGCTGCGGACACATGTGCAAACATGCCAACTTGTGTTCTGCTGTCAAAAGACATGGTGCACACTGGGCTCTCGCTTTCTGGAGTCCTAGGTCCTTTGTGATAATGTATAAAGTGCTTTCATAATTTATGCCTATCTTAGAAGAAATTTTGGAAACATTCAAATGTTGGTCACCCTTCAGAATATCATGAACGACTCGAATGTACTGCTCCATAATGCTTGTCTGGGGTGATGATTATGGTCCTTGTTTTCAACCTCTTCAAGGGCTTTCATGAATTCCTTATGCCAGGTGAACACACGTGGCTTTGACAATGTTTGATCCGTGCTGTCAATTGTACAGTTTCGGTTGGTTTTACATCCTCATGACAAGAAACTTCATAATATATGTTGCGCAGTCAACAAATACTTCTTTGTCAGACATCGTATGATTGACTACTGAAGGTGTGTACGAGACCGGCCAGCTGCTCACGTAATTCCTCACTCGCCTACCTAACACGTCATCAAGCAGCAGCGCACGTAAATCGATAGAATGCGCTCTGCAATAAAAGTCTCATTTATATTTGATCCACCCTTGTATGCCATCACTGCATCTTGTGCTTCTCTTCTTCGTGTATCTGTGCTGTTGCTAAAGTAGACCTATGACAGGGGTCTTCATTACTGCTGGAAAAATATGCAAGATATAAATTGTTCTTCACTGGTGTTGTCAGAGCTTTTTGTTTATTTATTTCTTGTCCTTTCTAGGATTGGAATGTGTTTCTTACACATCTCTCCGAGTTGCACTACTGTGTCGGACCTCAATCAAACCCTGGGAATGAAGGGCTACAGTTTGGAGGTGGAAAGCGCTCTGTGCCACCACTTGCTGCTTCTAATGTAACTGCTGATGTGCCCGGTGTAAAGGCTGTGGACAGGGCGAAGAGCCTGAGCGCACTGCTTCCAGACTTGGGCTCTGGTGACCCCAAAGATGACAGCCCCAATGTCACAGTCGCCGTGGCAGTGCCAGCGACTTTCTTTCGGGAGGCCCTGTCCAGCCCCGTGTTTTGGCATGGCAATGCTCGGGGGTACATGCTAGGTTTTTCAGGTGAGAATTTATTTTTCAGGTCAGTGGAGTAATCAGTTTTAATTTTCACATTTCAGGTAGCTGTAGTAAAGAGCTTTTGTTATTTTTAGCTTTGTTTTGGTGAATAGCGTAGGTGCGTAAGTGTATCACAGACTCCCACCATAGTGTGTCTGTGCAATACGGGGAAGCAGAACCTCAGGAGAATCGAGGGTCATACAGGGAATGCTAGTGTTAGTGGATGCAAGTGAGTCAAGTTTCCCCACACCGTGCACGAACACATTATTTTTTAGTAAACACCGCAAGCACAAATATGGGAGAGAATAAATATAACTCACAGTTTGGTACTCCTAGATAAACTGTTTGTTTACACCTTGCAAACGTGCAAAACTATTTCACTATAAATTTTTTTTTACATAACCTTGTATACTTAGTTTCTACTGTCTCTAGAAGTGAAGTTTTCGAGTGAATGCGAATATGTAACCAGATTCCAACCTTATGGCAATGAAATGCACTTTGCAGTGTCATGAAGATAAATTAATGATATTATGTTGAGAAAAACAAAAATACATGAACGAAATCAACATATTTGCATTAAACTTGATGCAGAACTACAATATAGCTGGAATGTGAAATTTTTTTTCTTAAAATGCTCCCATCAGTTGTCACACACTCCTAAAGCCTGAATCCAAAACTTCGCACACATTCTGCTGTTTCGTTATGAATTCAGGTTATCACCTGATTTTGGAGGCCTTGAGGTTGTTCGTGGTCATGCAGTATTCTTTAAAGCAAACCTTTTTTTGCATATCTCCCCAAGATTTGTCATGTCGTTGTAATCATAAAGGTGGTGGTTGTTGTTGGCTGTCTCTCATAGTAGAAGCTGTCGCTATCATGGATATAATCACTTTTGCAAGGTTTTACATGACTCAGCACTGGACACTTCGATGTATAGAGCCGAGAGCATTTTTGGAGCTCTGCTAAGCTCTCTGGCTTCGCACAGTGTCATTCCTAGAACTCTTTAGCCGAGTCATACGAAATCTTGTGAAAATGATAGTATCACCGAAAGGGATCACTTGAGAATATTGCCCTAATTTTGCCTGGCAAAGTGCGCCACTATGACTGATGGACGCATTCATCATCCAAATCTGCTGTGCATTTCTTATCATGATGTACCATATTGTGTTTCCAGCTCATGAAAGCTTCATGCATACTGATTTTAACAATGCATGGGTTCTACATGACTTAAAAAAATCATTTTTTCCCTGTCTTCTCTGCACCCCAGTTGTATTACACGAAGAACATGCAGTGATACTCAATGGTATCCTCTTGTCAGAAGATATGTAGTAGAGCACATTCTCATAAAACCAGGCTTGAGACTTAATGGCCCTGTAGATGGGAACCAAATCATAAACTTAGACATACTGCTTTACAGCATTCGCACTGTTGTTGTACAAGAGGCCAGTCTTTGAATACAGGTTCATTTGCAAATCAGCACTGTGCATATGTGTATGTCTCTTCTTTTTTCCTGTTGTTCTGCACTGCAAGTTACTGAGCATTAACATTCAGCCAAGGCTTCAGAACAGTCACCAACATTTTATCAAATACACAGTACTCATTTTCACTGTTTTCTGCATTTTCTTCAATAATGTCTTTAGTGCTTCTGCAAAAAATTTTTCTACTGTGCTCTGTTGTTTGTTTATTTTTTTTAGATTCTTTGGGTTTATCCGAAATGCTACAAATATTGCATTATCTCATAGCCAAACCAACCTGAAACACACACACATGTATCTACATTCACTTCAGTAAAAACTAAATCACTCAACAATCAGCTCTACTTTAGTCTATTTTCTTGTTCTTTCTGCACTTTTGAAAGGGAACTGACTTGCTCAATTTTACAATTCTTCTACGCCTGTGATGTCGCTCTCTCCTTGTGCAGGGAAACGAGCGAAGGAGCAGCTCCTGCTCACCATGATCCTGTGGCCTCGCATCAACGACACCATGGCAGCCTGTGCTGGGAAGCACTGCCATGTGGATACAGACACCTGCATTATTCTGCAGGGACCTTCGCACCTCCTGCCCAAGACTAAGTAAGCTCAGTAGCTAAGTGAGGTCTTCTACCATTAGTTCCCTTAGCACATTGAGCAATTGAGCACATTCTGTGATTCTCATAAACAGGCCTGAGAAGATGGCACAAATATACAAGGGCAGATGAAGAGGACAAATAAAACGCCGTGTCGGCACTTCGTTCGTCCATCTGGTTTGTTTTGCTTTTGCGCTGTTTTCTTGTGTATGCAAGATGTGCCAATTAATCTTTTACAGATTATCTTCATAAATATAGTCAAACCTTCTGTAACTATCTTTTATCTTTTTGCATGTACCATCTGCCCTGTGTATAACCTGCACATGCGCTTACAACTCTTGGATAAAAAACACTAGTCATTGAATATGATTGTTAAAGTAAGCAAAGCTTTTTCTGCATTATATTACTGTGCTCTTCTTGGTGTCCTTTATTTTCTTGTCTGGGTGAAGTGTTGCCGTTCTGTGTGGTCGTTGCTTGGCTGCACCTTGCAGTCTAGCATAAGCTTGACAGCACATATAAGTTATACAAACAGCCGCGTACAGCATTGAAATCAGCACAAAAGCAACTCGGCACTGTTGTTGGCAGGAAACAAAACATCAAAAGCGCTCTGATTTTGCATGTTATGTACCACTCTCACTACTGCTTTTGAAGCATGATGCACCTTCACAACAGTGCCACTTGTATTCTGATGGAAATGTCTTCATGGTTCAACTGCAGTGATGATCTTGTCTGTTTATGTGGCTTGCGGCAATTCAAGTTGCATTGCCTGCATGTCGTCTTTAAGGTGGGATCATTGTACTGATGCACTGAAAACGAGAAAAATTCAAAGAAAAAAAATTCAGGACGACTTGTGTTCTGTGTTTGCGTTTCGTATGCACTGATAAAATGTACATGCTCCGATGTACCTGATTTGCCCTACTTCTACAACTGAAGGCAAAAGTTATGGATAACTTCGATTCTAAGATAGAACTTAAATTCTCAACACACTTTTATGCACTCAGAAGTATGTATCATTTATCATAGTTTCAGTTGGCTTATGTGGGGTCTCTCACCCGTACTCTTGGGACAAAGGAACGACAACACAGTAGTGCAAACAATCACAACGGCATTTGTTGCACCTTTCATAGATCAATGCTTGCTAGCCGAGTTGCTATCCACAAAACATGCCGATGGGCGCGCAACAAATCTAGAAGTCCGACTCGCCACGACCGGATAACGAGCGAATATGTTCGCCCCATGCTGGATCCCAACGCCTGGATCCCAACGCCTGGTCGTTCGTGTGTACGTTCACGCGAACGGTGGTGTGTTCGAAGGCGGCCATGTGAGACGGTCTCGCAGATGCATGGATTGGTGCACGCGCGGCATGTCCGTGCTGCTTGCCGTCTCGAACCAAAGAGAAAGCATGTTCTCCCTTGCGCCCCCAAGTAACCCTGCCATGAGGCGGCGATAGCAGCGCAACACTCACGCCATCTCTCGTACTGTGCTTCAACCACGCCAGCCGCCGCGGGTGCCAGGCCATGCGGCGAAGCCGCACTGCAGGAGACGGAAGCTTTGCGGGAAAAATGACATATCAGGGGACTCGTGAGAGTCGCGCATCCCCACACTTACTACTAGTATATTGTGGTCCTGCTGCCTCATTTCCACTGAGTGCGAACTGGTTAAGCAAAGTGGGTTGTCTCTGCAGCACCATGAAAGTCACGTGGATAGCAGATTTTCTTTTTTGAATATTTCTTGAGCTTGTCAATGTGTGTAAAAATTATTTGTTTAACCATTGATACAGTTCTCAGCATTCTGAGTTAACTAACCAACCGCTGCGCTGCCAACTATTGGCTTTATTATTCTTACATCGCTTAGCTACGAAGTGCAGTAGCGAGTTGGGCCGCGGGTACATGTTTCAGCAAATCGCACTCATGACAATGAGCCATCATACTGAGTAGTGGTATGTCAGAAGCAAAAATGTTCAAATTCAGTCATAAGTACTTGTTTCAAAACTATTACGTACAGGAGGTTGTTCAAGACTTGATGGGGACGCCTCATATATATTGAAAGCGTTATTTGACATAACATTGGTCAAGAAGTGTACAACTAGAAAGAAATTCAAGACAATGTAAGCGAAGTAGCTAACGAAAACTTCGAAGGTTATGAGACTGATGAGGAAAATATAGAATTTTTAAGAAAGTGTGTTGATTTCACTTTTGAACAGGTTGCCTGAAAAATTGTACTTTATGAAAGCACTGGAATTCACATTTTATTTACCTATTTATTTATTTAGTATATACTGCAGTCCAAAGACAAAGCAGGAGAGGCGTAAAATGAATATAGTGTAAGAAAAAAGTGTAAAGTTATGCGGCTAAATATAGCAACATTTCTGCAAAAATAAAAGCTGACATTTGCTCATGATGGAGCGAGAGGAAATGTAGTGAAGGAAATCAAATGAGTTTGGCTTTTACAATTCGATTTTAAATTTGAGGATACGGTGCTGCATCAATAGAAGTAAATTCAGTCAACGTAGAATTAGCCTTTATTGCTTTGGACATGGAGCTATTGGAGCCAAAAAAATTTGTGCTAGCAGCTCCAAAGTATGTGTCTTGGGTTTGCAGCACTTTAAGTACTGGGCATTCTCGCACTATTCCTCCAAGCCTGATGTAATATTTGCGTTTTGTCCCATACCCACAGGCGGCCCCCTAAATGCTTTCTGGAGGCTGTGCCGCCATCAGTGAGCCGGCAGGTGTTTCTGCAGCGCTCAGCTGCTGACACGGGAGGCCGAATCAACTGCAGTGGTGGCATCTGGACTAGCTTCTTGTACAAGCCTAATCCTGAGCTCACTGTCATGCTCTCTTATGTAAGCAATCACTGTGGCCCAAGAAATGCTTAGACAGTTTGAGTTGGTGCAGTTTCTTTTGACTTACATCACTTTTGAACTGTTAATATCAAGCTGAATATGCTCAAAATGAAACACTGAATATACTCTCATGGCAGCTTATACTGTTTCTTACATCTTAGATAATGTGATGAGCTTTTTACTCGTAGAGTTATTGTAGTTATAAATGTAAAGCATAGTGCATGTTTCCATGCTAGGACTTGCCATAAAGAATGGTGAAACTTGTTAGTTGGGAAGATTTGCCATGGTTGTCTTTTCTGCCACCTGTAAGGACCCCACTACAAAGCACACTGTAAGGAATTGAAGACATCCCAATAATTCCACAATAAAAAAACGAAAATTTTTGTTAAAGATAAGGTAAGAACACTATTTTAACACTATAATCTTATGTGGCCCACACCACAATTATTACAGTTGCAAAAGGACAAAGAAACCTACACATATAGCCTGCTCACTGCTTATATAACTGCATGCAGCTATGTTCAGATATTGATAAAACTAAACCACCCGCATTCTTGACGTAAAACGAAAAATATTGACAACCATTTTTGCTGCTGCTTCCTGTTGGTGCACAGTGAGATTCCATGACAATGGGAAGCTGATTTTGCCTCAAGTATTGCTTCACAGCACTTCGACACGTTGCGATCTGCCCCGGCAGGTGCCGTATCAAAATGATCATTTTGTGTCTTGTGGGAAAGAAAAAGAAATGAAGGAAATGTGTGTAGTAGCTTACTCTTGCGCACAGGCTTGAAACGAAGGCCTCAAAGAAGGTCACCTTGAGCGGTTGCATCATGAGCAGTCTTGCCATAAAGTCATACCTAAAGGCAGTGTTTGCATATAATTTGCGCTCCCAAATTTTATTGAAAATTTCAAAATTTTTGCTACAGGTTATATGCAGAAGCGTTCGATGTTCCTTTGGCGGTACTGTAGGCAGAAAAAAGTGTTTAGTCATCGTACTAAAAATAAATGTTGCATTTTATCTTTGCACTGGTCTTGGCAAAATGTCCACTGCAGCTTAGAGGAATTAAAGAGATACCAAAGACTGCACAACATTTGAGATACATATATAAGCTTTTATGTTGATTAGTGGTGGCCACTATTTTGTTTTTTCCATTTTTCTCTCCCTTTCTTTTAACAGGGTGATCGCTCTCTAGTGAACCTACATTTGATCCACACCAGCTACTTCCTTTTCTTCGTGGTGATGACACTGGCCTGCTATGCCATAATTCGTGGCCGCTTCCACAAGGTGACCATGGAGAAGGTGGGAGGACTTCCTTAGCATCTTGTTCTGTGTGCTCTGCTTAAATTGTTGTCCCTGATAGAGAAACTTTAGTGTTGAACAACTTTTGGGCTGAGTCATTGCTATTGAATAGTGCTGAGCCTATTTGCATGTCTGGGTCCATTGACATGTTGTAAGAAGGCCACCATTATTGGCAATACTCTAGGGCATGGCCCTTGCTGCAGAGCGGTCCAGTTCTTTCACGTATAGGAAAGAAGGGAGGGTGGGATGCTTGAGTGAGTTAAATAGTGTAGAGAGTAGAGTTCCACAGGAAAGCCCAGCTCATATTGCTGGGGGAATACGAAGAGAGATGCATCATTTGGTTACCAGCCCACACCTTCTGTGAGTCCACCGCTCCCAACCTCAATGAGGAAGCCCACTGCGTCAGCGAGGCCTCACTTATCACGCTCGCAAGGAAGCTTCCCCTGAAGGAACGGGAGGGAAGGCCTTAAAGGAGAGGGACAGAATGTTCAGATTCTGTGATGTCACCTGCTTCTACCAAAAGTCGAGGTGCAGATTCCCACATCCTAGCTCCAAATTGGACAGATCTCAGGCAGTTGACTGGAGGCGACTTCAAACCAGAACCTTCACCAACCTGGTACATCTACATTGCATCTACCCCGAACTGTATCCAGATGACCTGTGTAAACTATGGAAGACAGAACATGCCACCCTAGAACATATTTTATGGGAATGTGCACATGTACAGGATAAAAATGCAGTCTCCTCAGAACAGCTTGGGGCGTGGTGGAAAGCCATGCTGATCAGCTCAGATAAGCAAGACCAACTATAGGCCATGTAGTGAGCTCGAAAGGCGGCTGCGAGACAGGGTCTTTCTACTGCTCCTGGCATGGCCTAGACCTCAATCTGCTGGTTTCTTCAATAAATTTGCTTCATTCACTCACTCACTAGAGTGCATCAGCAGTAAGTATGGAGTGCGTCAGTTTACCTTGTCTGTTTTCAGTGCGGTGTTAGCATTGTTGGGTAGTGCCTGGCTTTAGTGCCTGGCAGATCAGTACAGTGTCCTCTATAGTATGTGTTTGTAATGGGGATGGTAAGATGATTCTGTTGTGTTTGGAGTGCTTGAGCGTATTACGGTGTTGTTCTGAAGGCAATAGGTCTCTGGCCACTTCATGGGGCTGCTTACCCCCACCCTCACCTCCCTCATATAATAGAACATTGCACCACTCAACCCTCCACCTCGACTCAAGGGAGTGGATGGCAGCACCGCTTCTCGACAGAAGTGGTCACTGCTGTTCATTGACGCTCCACAGCGATTTTTGAGGAGCGAAGAGTTTTTTTCAGTCAATACGCGATGCTGTGCTCAAGTTGTTTGAGTGGAGGATCATATAAGAATACTGTGGTTAGTGTCGCACAGCTTGGAGTGTGCACCACCAGTTTTTTAAGATGGACATAGCGCAGCTTCTGCACTTTTGTGCCCTGTCAGTGCATTTTACTCTCAATTTTACTTATTTCTTCTGTGCCTCTTGGAAGCAGTTGCACCTGAACTTTATGCAAGTTACAGAAGAAAAAAAAAAAGAACTTTTGCACCATTTCACAGGGCCCCATGTTTGGCTCACTTCACAGTGTGTGCACACTTGTATGGGCACTTGGAAATGCTGCTTCTTTATGTGAGGTGCAGGAAAATATTTTGTACTAGTTTATAATGCAGTATAGTGTACAAGGTGCAATGGCTGTGAGGAAAAACTTGCCAAGCTTGGAAAAGAATTCATGGTTTTCGAGAAGTAATTGTGTAAATGCAAGGTACATGGATTAAAAATTTTGTTTTAATGCATGTTTTGTTTAATTTCCCTTTGCTACAATCTGACTTCATGAGTCACACATTTTAGGGGCCAGTCCACAAACGTCAGGATTAGCCACCGATTATGCCTCAAGAGCTGTTGTGTTTCCCACATTGTGAGGGGAAGGATTGCGGGTAGTGCCCTTGACGTGCGATGGTGCTCACTTTTGTTGAGATTTGTGCTTCCATTCTTCGTTCACCTTTACCATACCAAAACATTGCCTTGCAGTTTGCCATCTTTTTAGCAATCTTTGCTTTCTGTTGGAGGCTTTTCTCTCTGTGCTCTTGTATTTGGTTATGGCGGGCACATGCGTCACACTTACTCGTATTGTTTTTAAAAGTGCCCTAAGTTATACTATGTGAAAATCCATTACATGCATGTGATTACATGGCACTGTTTAGTGAACATCCTTCTGCAGGGTTTCTTGGTATACAAGAAGTGATAGCAGAACTATAGCACTTTCTTGTAATTGGGTGCAGCACTGCATTCACCAACAGTACCTCTTGTAATGTGTATCCCTCTACCAATCTGACTGCACTTGTTAGCCACTGAAAGTGAATGGAGAGGTGCGAGTGCATGCGATAATTTGTGCTATTGTACTGAGCCTTTTCTTTCTCTTTTCTTGTTGTGTGTTGAATTACTCTGCTGGTTGTAATAAGTTTCTGAATTGGCATTGTCCTTTCACTTCCCACAAGTAGTTACCATGTAAGAAGAGATACGAGGCGAGATGCAGAGCATACAGGAATACTTTGCTCATAAAAGACAAAGTAGATCCCATGGACGTCCACGGGTCACATTGATTGCTTCACCAAGGATAAAATAAAAGCATACACTGTAAGGATCTGCTATATTCAACCAGTGGAATGTGCTCAAGGCCTGGAAATCTTACAACTGTTTGTTTTTGTAGATCTTATCTTTCTATATTTAAATTCTGGGTGTAGAAGTGTGCTATAAAGAAGACAGTACACAAAGTTGAGATTTAGTTAAATCTGCTACATTCTGGTGGTTGAACTTTTGGTGCATGGAGGACACAAACACTGTGAAAACACGGCAGATGCCACCTTGATTCATAAAGAAAAGACTAGTGCTGGTACCAACGGGAGTGAACAGTCTTTCTTTTTAAGTTTGTGTGCTCATCATAACCTCCGAAGTTAGAGTATTCAGCAAGTATATGCTTCTGTGCTTCTTAATTAAAATATACCATTATGTCGAGGGTCCTTTTGGGAAAGTACACATTGGGAGAAGAACTTGTGCTGAGCAGTGCCGCTCGATCCCTACAGCAATAGCCGAACATTTTGTGGATCGAACATTTGCTTTCTTGCATTGATGTAAATGCATTTTCTTGCCTTCTATAAACAGGGGCTGTGTTTGTAAACTAAGTGCAGGCAAAAAGTGCAGACAGATACGTTGGCATTTTTCTTCCTGTTTGTTCTTTGCTGATTTAAACAATAATATTTGTTAACTAACTCTTAAAAACATGGCTATGTGTGTTGATCTAGTCGTCAGAGAAAATTGACACCAGTAAAGCTTGTGTGATGTTTTTTTTTTTTTGCATGGAATGCTGCATTGTCACAATTTCTGACAATATGCTTGGCAGTGTGTCTATATGAATAGAGTTTAGCTGCTGGGAGGGTTTAGAAACACGACTGGTTCATGACAGAAGCAGGTTGTGTTCATGGAGCAATATGTTGTATGCGGACCAAGAAAAGTATGCTGGTGTCTTTCTTTTCTTTGTTTGCATGTCTTACATTCACATTTACCAATATTGATGCACACGACACTGGCAGTGGCATGACACTTTGGGCACGAAGCCATGCTGCACTGTTTTACGTAACATCTTTGAAGCACCCAACACTGCTCTGCGTTAGTGCACCTGGCTGGCAAGCAGTGGATCCAGTATTAAATATTGAGGCTGGCCTGTATTCGTTTTCAGCCTGCAGATGGTTGGCTTCATTATATATAATTCTGTATATAATTCTAGTCCATAACAGCCAGTGGCGTTGCCAAAAAATTATTTCAGGGGGAGGGTTCCGCCGACAACTACCTCTCCTTCCCTTCCTTACTATCTGTCTGTGTGTGTGTGTGTATTGTACTGCAAAATAAGGAGCAGTGGGGCTGTGGCTGTGAGAGAGACGACGACGAGAGAGAAGAAACCTTATTTCGGTGCTCGATCGGCGGTACTACCTCTTGCTACTCTATCGTTCTAGTCGCGAAAGCTTACTGCCCAAATAGCTTCGCAACATTTGGTGGAGGTACTGGACCTTTTGCAAGCCTGGAACTCCGAAGCCGGACGATCCCTGTCACATCTCCCGTGCCTGAGGAGACTAGTCCTACCGAGCCACCCATGGCACCGCCTCTGGTCATCTGTCCTGGTGCACCACGCCAATGGGATCCTCCCATATTCAATGCCACTGACGATCATGACGTAGAGGACTGGCTGTCATCATACAACCAAGTGGCTGCCCACAACAAATGGACTGAAGCTGACAAGCTTGGTTACGTACCATTCTACCTTTCCGGGGTCGCCCATCTTTGATTCCGCAACCATGAGGCTGACTTTTCCACCTGGACAGCATTCCGAATGACACTTCAAGAAGTCTTCGGTCGCCCTACTGTGCGAAAACTTTGGGCTGAACAACAGCTTCGCTGTTGCGCCCAACAAAAGGGCGAAACCTTTACCAGCTACATTGAAGGTGTAGTTGACATTTGCCGGCGTATCAACCCAGATATGACCGAAGATGACAAGGTCAAGAACATATTGAAAGGCATAGAAGATGACACCTTCCAAATGCTCTTGGCAAAGAATCCTCAGATGGTCAACCACCTCATAACGCTTTGCCAGAGCTATGAGGAGTACGAAAACAACGGCTTTCTACGGCTCGCTCCGGACGCCATGCTTTCAGCTCTGAGTGATGGTGTCAGTGCTACTCCTTGCATTTCAGCAATCTTCGAGCAGAACAAGCAGTTTGTACGAGATGTGGCACACCAACTCTCTCATCTGCCAGTCAGTCCAGCCTCAGAGTCGCCCTTGTCTCCTGATCTCAGTCAGGTGATACAAGAACAAGTCACTAGCTGAGTACCGCTTGCTCATCAACCGCCTCTTACGTCTGTTCCACTTACGTACGCTGCCATTGTCGCGAATCCAAGGCAGCTATTCAATCCAGTCTTACCAATGCCTTTCCCTCACCTTTGCAAGCAGCTGCAACATATGCGCCTACCAGCAGCTACTGGCCGCCACAGCAGCCCGTGCGCCCACCTCGCCAATATTTCCATCAATCTCCACCCGCTGTTCTCAATCCATGGCGCACCCATGACAACTGGCCTATCTGTTATTTGTGCGGCCTGCCTGGGCATGTAGCATGGTTTTGCCGCCGGCATGGATGGTATCCTTCGGATTCTCCGAGGGCACAAAGCAATGGTTTCGACTCTCCTCCCCGTTCCGCTACTGCCGCTCAGCCCTTCGAAACACCGTCTCCTGCTTCCCGAGCCTTCAATACCCGTCGGTCTTCGTCTCTTTGTCGGCGTTCTCTATCGCCGCTTATCCGTTGCCCTGAAGCTATCCGAGAGGAAAACTAAGGACCACAGTTCTGGAGGCAAGAACTGTGATCTCAACGAACTCCTCAAGACCTCATTTATTTCCTGCGAACGTCCATGAAGTTTATGCAGAAGACATTGCCGTTCATGCGCTTGTACACACGGGAGCAGCAATATCAGTGATTTTGAACCAGCTTCGTCTTAACCCTAGAAAAGTCGCGATGCCATATTCTGCCATTTCATTACGTACAGCAAGCGCTGCGCCAATTGAACCCTTAGGGAAGTATACTGTGCGTGTTGTTATAAGCGGCACTTTATACGCTGCTCCCATACCTCCCATCCATCGCTGCTCCCATGCCATGATTTTAGGATGGGACTTTCTGTCCTCTCATCATGCCATTATAGATTGTGCCTGTGCTGAACTCGTGCTATCGATATTCGACCACAACGTTTTTGGAGATACTGATGACGCTTCTGGTCATGTGTTTGTCACCGCCGACGCCGAGATTCCTCCATACTCTGCCGCACTTGTACCCGTTTCCTGCGTTGGGTTTTCCGACTCCACAGTTCTTTTCACGCCGTCTAAGCTCGTTAGTCGCCGACATCTCTTCTTGCTTCCTTTTTCCCTTCTTGCCATTCGACAAGGTTCCAGTTGTGGTGTTCTCGTCCGCTACGCTCACAGCGCGCACGCTCCGATTCCGCGCGCGCCGGACGACCACCGCGGGTTCGAGCACTCCGAGCCGCCATGCGTGCAGGGCACCGTGCGCCCGCGCCTGCTCCGGCCCGCTCCGTGTGCCGACGCGCAGCTGCGCGCGTACGCACCCCGCCGGCCCCACAGCTTAGGGGAAGGTGAGACCGCGCGCGCAGCAAGGGAGACCCTAGGCAAATCTCTCGATAAGTCACAAAGAACATTTATTACGGTTGGATTCAATACAGACACACGTTTTAACATAACACAAAACATAGCCGAATGGTCGCCGGTGGCCGCTAGAATGGCGCACCGCGACAGAGAGAGAAACAAAGAACAAAGAACCCCCAGCAGTAAGAATTTGCCTATCCTTCGGTCAGCGCCTGCCATCGTGCGCCCCCACAGCAGAGAAAAGGGAAATAGAGAGAAACGACAGACGAACAGACGGGGGCACGATCGGCAGACGCTGCCTCAGGACATCGAGACGACGGAAGAGTACGCGCACGCCCGCGAGGCCGGGACCCCGACGAGCCGAAGTAACCATCGGCCGGCGGCGGACAAAGGGGGCCGCCGCCGGCAGAGAGGAACACGTACGCACCTTCCGACGCCCCGATGTGGTCTCCCCGGGCCCCGTCTTGCGCGCGCTTCCCCGGAGCGCGCGCAAGCTGGGCCCGAATCCCGCCAAAATGTCGGCCAATGGGGAAAGCCTGTTGACCTTCCCGTGGGCGGGATGACAGCAGAGTGACAGTGTTTTATGACCCTCTGCCACCCCGTCCAGGCAAGGGGGAAAGGGACACGGAGCCCCCGGCAACACAACACAACGGCTTTACACAACCACCGCGAGAACCGAAAACCCCACACAGTGCACTTTACGTATCGAACCTGTTTCCTTGCCCTGCTAGCCTGCTCCACGATGAGTGTCTTGGTTATGCTGACGAAATCGAACCAAACTTCCTTTACGATGTGCCTGACGATCCGGCTTCTCGTCTGGTTGATGCTCTGGGCCTTCATGTTTCTCCTCCCACGCCGCCGTGTGAACCAACATTTTCCCAGTATATCGATCCCAACCTCACTCCAACACAGCACGCCCAGATCGTTGATCTCCTAGACCGCTTTCGCACGTCATTCGACCTCCAACAGTCTTGCTTAGGCCGTACTTCCACTGTTGTCCATCACATTGACACCGGCAACCATGTGCCTTTACGCCACAGGCCGTATCGTGTATCCGCCACGGAGTGTAGCGTCATCGCCGAGCAAATCAGAGACATGCTCCAACGCGGCGTTATACAACCTTCGCACAGTCCCTGGGCTTCTCCTGTAGTGCTGGTCAAAAAGAAAGATGGCACAACCCGCTTTTGCATGGACTAGCGGCAACTCAATAAGATCACCCGCAAGGACATTTATTCGCTACCCCGTATTGACAGCACGCTAGACTGCCTCCAAGGCGCTGAATTCTTGTCATCTTTAGACTTACGATCCTGGTACTGGCAAGTGCCAGTGGCTGAGTCACATCGTCCAAAAACTGCCTTCATCACTCTTGACAGTTTATTTGAATTCACCATGATGCCATTTGGCCTGTGTAATGCGCCTGCCACATTTGAAAGAATGATGGACAACATCTAGCACGGCCTCAAATGGCAGATATGCCTGTGTTATCTGGACGACATCGTTATCTTTTCACCGGACTTTCCTTCCCATTTACTTTGACTTGAACATGTCCTCAAGTGCATCGCAAATGCTGGCCTCCAGCTTAACCTGAAGAAGTGTCACTTCGCTGCCTGGCAGCTGGTCATCCTCGGCCTTGTCGTGGCGAAAGAAGGTGTACTCCCTGATCCGGTGAAACTATAAGCTGTTGCCCAGTTTCTGCGACCAACGACCTTGAAAGAACTGCACAGCTTCATTGTGTTAGCGTCATACTTCCGCCGCAATTTCACCACCATAATAGCACCTTTAACGCAGCTTATTCGTGGTGGCCGCAACCTCGTGACCGGGTCACCGGACTGCGATGCCGCATTCACAAAGCGGCGTCATCTCTTGACGTCCCCACCAATCCTTCGCCATTTGGACCCAAGCGCTCCAACTGAAATACACACGGATGCCAGTGGCATCGGCCTTGGTGCTGTTCTCGCTCAGAGAAAGGCTGGCTTCGATGAGTACGTCGTTGCCTTCGCCATTCGTGCACTCATTAAACCTGAATCGAACTATTCTGTAAGAGAAAAAGAATGCCTGGCTATAATTTGGACCATAACTAAATTCCGTCCGTATTTCTATGGCCGCCCATTTGCCATGATAACTGATGACGATTCGCTGTGCTGGCTGTCTTCTTTAAAAGAACCATCTGGTCGTCTTGCTCGATGGACCCTTCGACTGCAGGAGTACGACATTCAAGTGCTATACCGTTTTGGCCGAAAACACTTGCATGCGGATGCCTTGTCTCGTTCGCCACTAACAGACGAAGTTAGCTTCCCAAAGGCCTCATTGTCCAAGTCTTCCCTTGCTGCCACAGACATTCTTGAGCAGAAGAAAGACCCATGGATTGTGTCCATGCTGAGTTTCTTGTCCACCCCATTGACACCCACTACCACTGGTGCATTACGTTGCCAAGCACATCACTTCTCTATTTGCGACGGGCTCTTGTACCATCGTAACTACCGCCCGGACGGCTGCAAATGGTTGCTTGTCATCCCCCGGCATCTGCGTTCAGATATTTGTGTGGCGTTCCACGACAATCCCCAGTGCGCACATGCAGGTGTACTGAAGACATACGCGCATCTACGCCTTCGTTACTACTGGTGGGGGATGTATCAATTCATCCATCATTATGTCCGCTCCTGTCTCGTTTGCCAAAGCCGCAAAGATCCCCCTCATCGTGCAACCGCCCCATTGCAGCCTTTGCCTTGCCCAGTATGTGTTTTTGATCGAGTAGGCATCGACATTTATGGACCTCTGCCAACCACATCAGACAGCAATCGCTGGGTAATCGTGGCCATCGACCATCTTACGCACTATGCGGAAACTTCCCCTTTGTCCAGTGCTTCTGCACGTGACGTCGCCTGGTTTCTCCTGCGCCACATCATATTTTGCCACGGAGCTCCCAGGGAATTACTCAGTGACAGAGGCTGCGTGTTCCTCTCCTACGTCATTGAGGCTCTCCTCAAATAATGCCGCATCATTCATCTCACCACTACTGCGTATCATCCGCAAACTAATGGCATGACCGAGCGCTTAAATCTCACTTTTAGTGACATGCTCGCCATGTACATTGTATCTGACCAAACCAAATGGGACCATGTTCTACCTTTTCTGACCTACGCTTACAATACCGCCACGCAGACTACTACGGGATTTTCGCTCTTCTTTCTACGGTCTCTAGAAGGTACGGTCGCGAACCTTTTTCCACAATGGGTACTTTCCTTCCATACCGCCCTGACACCACAGAAACGACTACATTATTCGAAGCTGCTGCACACGCAGAAGAGTGTCGCAAGCTTTCCCGTATATTTACGTCACAAGGCCAGCAATGCCAGAAGCACCATCGAGAAACTTCCCATGCTCCTATATCCTATGCTCCTAGATCGCTAGCGTGACTTTTGGTTCCAGCTCCTTCGCCTGGACTGTCACCAAAACTTGCGTCAAAGCACCAGGGCCCATACCACATGATCAATCAAATGTCTCTAGTCAACTATATCGTGGAACCCCTCGAGCTACCTTTGGATCATTGCCGTTGAGGACGCGAAATTGTGCATGTCCAGCGTCTCAAGCCGTAGCATGATCCGCCTGTGTTGTCCTACGCTTAGGTCGCCGGGACAGTTTCCTTTTCCGCGGGGGAGATAACTGTACTGTAAAATAAGGAGCAGTGGGGCTGTGGCTATGAGAGAGACAACGACGACGAGAGAGAAGAAATCTTATTTTGGTGCTCGATCGGCGGTACTACCTCTCGCTGCTCTATCGTTCTAGTCGCGAACGCTTACTGCCCAAAGAGCTTCGCGACAATATATATATATATATATATATATATATATCATCAGCCTGTTTTATGTCCACTGCAGTATGAAGGCGATCTCCAATTACCCCTGTCCTGTGCCAACCGATTCCAACTAGCGCCCGGAAATTTCCTAATCTCACCGCTCCACCTAGTCTTCTGTCATCCTCAGTTGCGCCTTTGTTCTCTTGGTACCCATTCTGTAACCCTAATGGTCCAACAGTTATCTAACCTGCGCATTACATGACCTGCCCAGCTCCATTTTCTTGATACCAATTAGGATATCGTCTATACCTGTTTGCTCTCTGATCCAAACCACTCTCTTTCTATCTCTTAATGTTATGCCTAGCCATCTTTGTTCTGTTGCTCTTTGCGTGGTCCTTAACTTATTCTCAAGCTTCTTTGTCATTCTCCAAGCCTCTGCTCCATATGTCAGCACTGGTGAAATGCACCGATTGTACACCTTCCTTTTCAATGATAATGGTAAGCTTCCAGTCAGGAGCTGGCAATGTCTGCCATGTGCGATCCAACCCATTTTTATTCTTTTGTGAATTTCATTCTCATGATCAGGGTTCCCTGTGATTAATTGACTTAGGTAGACGTACTCCTTAGAGGCCGACTGGTGATCCTGAACTTTTGTTCCTTTGCCCGGCTATTCATCATTATTTTTGTCTTCTGCATATTAATCTTCAATTCCACCTTGTCTGATCCCTTTCTTTATAGGTATTTTCCTGCTTTTCTTGTGTAGAATTAAGGTAGCTGTAGAACCTCTGTAGATATTTTTGAAGTTAATCTACATAAGCGTTGTATACTCCTAGATTACGTAATGCCTCTATGACTGCTGGTATTTCTACTGAATCAAATGCCTTTTATTAATCTATGAAAGCCATGTAGAGAGGCTTATTGTACTCTGTGGATTTCTCGATAACCTGATTATAATGACATGGATGTGATCCATTGTAGAGTATTCCTTCCTGAAGCCAGCCTGTTCCCTTGGTTGACTAAAGTCCAGCATTGCCCTTATTCTATTGGAGATTATCTTGGTAAATATTTTATATAATACTGGGAGTAAGCTAATGGGCCCATAATTTTTCAATTCTTTAACATCTCCCTTTTTGTGGTTTACTTCACATAAAGAGCCGGCAGTTTTCCAAGCATTATGTCTTCTCCATCTTTGATTAAATCGACTGTTATTCCATCTTCTCCTGCCACTCTTCCTCATTTCATGTCTTGCAAGGCCCTTCTGACCTCATTGCCCGTTATAGGAGGAGTTTCTTTATATATTGTGGGGATGCGCGACTCTCACGTGTGCCCTGATATGTTGTTTTCCTGCATAGCTCCTGTCTCCTGTAATCCGGCTTTACCGCATGGCTTAGTGCCATCAGCAGTCGGCCTGGTTGAAGCGCAGTACGAGAGATGGCGCGAGTGTTGCTCTGCTAACGCCACCTAACGGCAGGGTCACCTGCGCGCAAAAAGAAGACTCTTCCTCTTTGGCTCGGGCTTGGCAAGCGGCGCGGACGTTCTGCGTTGTGGGGTCCTCCTCCGTGCTCTTGGGACAAAGGAACGACAACACACTAGTGCAAACAATCATCATCATCATCATCATCAGCCTGGTTACGCCCACTGCAGGGCAAAGGCCTCTCCCATATTTCTCCAACAACCCCGGTCATGTACTAATTGTGGCCACGCCGTCCCTGCAAACTTCTTAATCTCATCCGCCCACCTAACTTTCTGCCGCCCCCTGCTACGCTTCCCTTCCCTTGGGATCCAGTCCGTAACCCTTAATGACCATCGGTTATCTTCCCTCCTCATTACACGTCCTGCCCATGCCCATTTCTTTTTCTTGATTTCAACTAAGATGTCATTAACTCGCGTTTGTTCCCTGACCCAATCTGCTCTCTTCTTATCCCTTAACGTTACACCTGTCATTCTTCTTTCCATAGCTCGTTGCATCGTCCTCAATTTGAGTAGAACTCTTTTCGTAAGCCTCCAGGTTTCTGCCCCATAGGTGAGTACTGGTAAGACACAGCTATTATATACTTTTCTCTTGAGGGATAATGGCAACCTGCTGTTCATGATCTGAGAATGCCTGCCAAACGCACCCCAGCCCATTCTTATTCTCCTAATTATTTCCGTCTCATGATCCTGGTATCAGCGACCTCGCGAGCGAATATGTTCGCCCCATGCTGGATCACAACGCCTGGTCGTTCGCGTGTACGGTCACGCCAACGGTGGCGCGTTCCAAGGCGGCCACGCGAGACGGTCTCACAGAAGCATGGGTTGGCACACACGCGGCACGGCACGTCCGTACCGCTTGCTGATCTCGAACCCAAGAGAGAGCGCCTTGTCTTCCGGCGCCCAAGTAGCCCCGCCTGTCGGTGGCGTTAGCAGCGCAACACTCGCGCCATCTCTCGCACTGCCCTCAACCACATCGACCGCCGCGGGCATCACGCAGGCCACGCGGCGAAGCCGCACTACAGGAGACGCACTATGCGGGAAAAACATCAGGGGACGCGCGAGAGTCGCGCATCCCCACAGCGTGTGCACCGATCCATGCTTATGCGAGACCGTCTGCGAAGCCTACCCCGGGATGGACGAACACAATCGTTCGAATGCGCCACCGTTCGCGTGACCGTACATGCGAACGACCAGGCGTTGGTGTCCAGCATGGGGCGAACATATTCGCTCGTTATCCGGTCGCGGTGAGTCGGACTTCTAGATTTGTCGCGCACCCATCGGCATGTTTTGTGGATAGCAACTCGGCTAGTAGGTGCAATAAATGCCCTTGTGATTGTTTGCACTACTGTGTTGTCGTTCCTTTGTCCCAAGAGCACGGGTGAGAACACCACAATATATATATGGAAGTTGTACACCATGCAATGACAAACTCCTAGCACTCCCCCGACAGGAATGCCTTAAAAATGTGAATGCATGTTTTGCAGCCACTTCACATCAAATTATGCTATCATCCTTACGCTATTTTTAAAAACGATGATATTAAAGAAATGAAAATTCTGTTTACGAATTGATGCATTCATGAATGTATGTCGATGACTTAGCTGGCTCATGACTTGGAAAAATGAACAGTGCTGATAATGGGGCCATTCAAGAACAAGACAGCACACTATCGTGTGTCTTTTCGTTTGCAGCCCAGACTTCTCGTAGCCCGGCTAACAGTGGAGATCCCCGTTTCTTTCCGGCCAGACCATCTAGTACGTGGTATGGCCACGGCTACATACGGGGGAGGGTGGGCACTATTTTGCAAGTTTTCTATCACGTAATCTCGCTTTTTGTGTTGTGGGCATGCGATATTATTCTAGGTTTAAAAATGAAGGAATGAAGCCTTGCACTAGAATTTTGATAGTATCAAATGATGCAAGCTTCATTCACTTTTGATGACCTGGTGTCCGACTTGTTTGAAGAAATGTTTGGTAGTAACTTGCGATCATGGTATTGTAATCATCACGCGATGCATATTGTTATTTGATCACACTCAGGAACTGATGAGGCAGACAGTCCGAAGCAAAGCTACTTCTCGTTTAGAAGCCATCGTGAAAATTACAGCATCCGTTGTTCGCAGTAAGATAAGGGCTAGTAGCTCCAAGATATTTGAAAGCATTGTGCCTCCTGACACCCTTCTATTATGAAAATTACTGGGACGTTTAGTTAGGATAGGCTCTCCACAGCAAGTCGCACATGTTACAACGTGGTAGGTGAGCCTCAGCTAGGCGACTGGCCATGGCCGTCTGCTGCTGAACGATCGGGCATTGATGAAACGCTCTCCCTACGTCCATAATTATCTGCCAACTTCATTCTTGACGCCTCTTATGCATCTCCCCCCACTCCTCGTATTCATTACACCACTCCATTCCTTGACATTCTTTTCCATAAGATACTGTCACATTCTTGAATATTCACCGGTTTGTTGAACAGCGCAGCAGCCACTAACATTCCTATGTTTCTGTTTCTGTATGGACTTTGAGGCCATTCCCCTACCTGCCCTGCCATCTGTTAGTTCCCTGGCCTAGCACTCCCGTCCTTGATATATTTTGCCATGCGCAAATCGGCATTCTTCTAAAGCGAAGCTTTTTCTTCTTCTTTCTCGAATGTTTTCCTGCATCAGGAGTGGTGCAGTGCGTGTATATACATGGAAAGAGCGTGGCAGATAGGAAAGAAGACACCCGAAACTCATTTGGACCTGTACATAGCGTTGAATGTGCGCAATGCCCTCTGGAGCTCCCCTAACATTGATCGCCACATTAGCCTCTTGGCAGCTGTAATTATCTGTAACCCCCACAAAACTACCGCATAAATTGCAGCACTTACCTTTTTACAATACCCAAGCCCAGAAGGGCGCTAGATATAATGGGGGGCAGAGAATGGGTAGAACCAACGTAGCCTTGCCACTCTTCGCTCGCAGTTTTTCTACAGGGGGGGGGGGGGGGGGGGGTAGGGTAGAAAGAAGGTGATGGGAGAAGGTAAGGAAACACTAATACTATAGACATAACAGTGATCTCGGAAAAACTGGATAAACTTTTCTAAGCACGGTAACATGACAACCCCCTCCTCCCCCTTCTGACTGCCACAAGCCGTCGCCTTGCTTTCACATTCAAGCTTTCCCTTCATACATGTCACCCTTTCGGAGCCCATCTCCTGAAACTTTCTGTTCCATGGGAAAGGTGGAGGGAAAGTTTCATCAGAAAAGTTTGGGGGCAGCTTCGACCCCCTCTCCCCTGGCTACGCCAGTGATAACAGCTATCACTGTAATATGACTAGCATTAATGGTATAGTGGCTTGCTTAGCAAAGCTGCACTGCAGTGCAGAACATTATGAACTGAACTTGAATCAAATTTTTGCATTGAATGCACAAACCCAATTTCAGGCAGAAGTGAATGGTGTAAATACCAAAATTTATGTTTCTCGTATTATATGCCAGATCTATTATGGGTAAATTGTGTCTGTCTCTTTTAGCTTTTAGTTGGAGAAGTGCAGCTGTTACAACAGGTGCTCGGGATTTTAAGGGTGTGCGAATTTTGATTTTCAACATTGAATTGAACAATGATGACCTCAGATCGAGTGCAAGTGAAATAACTTTTCAGTCCACTTCTCAGTCATACATGAATCTTTACAAATTCCTTGAAAACTTCAAAATTGCAAATGTACCTGCAAATTTATTCAGACTAACTAAATCTAGTGAAATATTTTATTCTATATTTGTAATTTTCATCTGTTTGTGCCATATGTTGGATGTTTTTCATTCACATGTTAAATTTCTGCCTCAATAATGGTCTGTCTGTGAGATCGGATGTTACACAAACTTCTTGCACCATGGTATCTTCAAGGCATTTGTCATTGTAAGATCTTAAAGGGGCCCTGAACCACTTTTTACCGAAGTCAAGAAATGCATGTGAAGTTAGATTATTTCAAAAATACTTTGCCGCAGAAAGTTCTTCAATGTTTTCAGCAGACGCGGATGGTGGAGCAGGGTGTGCCCACAGCACTGCACCTACTGGACTTCATCACGGCATGCAGTTCAAAGTAGATTTTGGATGTTTACATAGATGCCATTATTTCCGATTTTGGCGCCTACGACACGCCAAACGCAGTTGTCCTCAGTGAGCCACAGTGCACTCAACCAGTGAACTCGTCACGACACCTCGCGGTGGCCACAGTATGTACTCTACGTAGCAGACCGCAACTACATGTAACTGCAGCATTTGCTTGTCCTGCACCAGCTTGACTGACGGATAGTAGCCACATATAACTTGCACATTTTGAAGCGCTATCAACAGCTCGATCATTATGAAGCAAAGTCTGCCAAGGTGTCTAACCAAAAGTGGCGAGGAGCGAGCATGCTGGCAAGCGTGCATGTGGTCAGACCTTAAGGTTTGCATGGTTTGAAGCTTGTTTAGTGTTCAAAACTAGTCAAAATCGGTGAGACCCGATGGCTATGACACCGATAAGCAAGGTGGCCAAGGTATAATTTCTATGCGGGTGGCCGCTGCATAGCGCGAGAAGACGATAGTCGACCTATTCCAGAAGTACGTAGTTATTATCAAAATTCGAAAGCAGATTTGTGCTTACTTCAGCCTGTTTATTAAACTGCATCAATAAATGCATGCAGTAACAGTAGGAAGAAGTGCACTGATCTAAACATGCTTCTCAATTGATGTAAGCTGTTGGCCAATAGCAGCTGCGTATAGGAATCTGCTGTATTATGAAGTAAAGTGTCCAGGAAAGAGTGAGGAGCAGACTTCTGTTGAAAATAGAGCGTTTGAGAGAAGGGTGACTTAGCACTCCACTTTCAAGATCCACACATCATGCACGACTGCAACATATGGCTGAGATGTTCCAAGATTCACGTACTATGTTTTTTCACCATGCCTGGGGGTGTTGGTTCAGGGGCCCTTTAAATGTACATGAAAACATTAGCGTTTTATGAATCATCGGTGCACTGCACAGACTCCACTCTATAAAATACATTAATTATGCATTTGCAAGGTAGCCTTAAGAGCTTGGTTCGTGTGCTATGTCTAAATTCCTACTTTGTCTTTTGCAATCTCACTAAGATCACAGCACCTCTACACAATCTACATAACATCTAACAATCAATCAAAATGACAACAGCTAATCAGCTTTGAAAAAAAAGAAAAAAAAAACAGTTAGTCCCTTGCTTTATTTAAAGTTTCATATAGAAGCAACAATTTTTGTGTCTGCTGTGCTGTCTGATTAGTGTTTACTGTCTGAACATTTCTCTTTTCAGCAAAAGGTTCTTCACTTTTAGGTACCTATCCAAGACATGTTAGTACACTTCTCTTTTTGTAAGAGCAGATAATGCATGCCATGTGTAAGGGTTCATACTTTCATACATTTTTTAACTCCTGATAAATTTCATAAAGAATGTAACGATGCTGTGTTTATATCATGCTAAAACACCCTTGCCTTCGAGTGTTCAAAACATCTTAAATGTTAAAAGTTTATGATGAATTGATCAAGCATCACGAAACTATATCGCCACTTTCCCTGTTCTTATGTACAAGAATGCACATTTGATGGTCTGCAGTTAAATTCAACACATCTGCAGCAGAGAACATAATTGTTTATTGCTTTATGATGTAGAAATGTTTTGTGCAACCTAAATTTTGGTCTCAAGAATCTTGCTTGAAAATGCATCATGTGCACCTGCCCATCATCCCCCCATGTGCAACTGCCAAAAATCTACAAAACTTTATGGCCTTAGTGTGAGGACTCATTAGAGTACTTCTTAATTCCATGTTGCATCCATAGACTGTAAATTGTTTCAGCTTTTAGTGGCAATAGCCATTCTACAGATCACTGAATAACTGCTGTGGTGGGGGTCGTATAATGCATGATCTAAAAAAAAAAACGATGTTTAGAAAAAAAAAAAAACTCATCTCTGGCAGTGTGATGTTCCAGCATGTAGAGATGCAAACACTTAGAAAAAATAAATGTACAGGACTACGCTAGATTTGCTGGACTACCTGCTGGAACCATCGCACTGTCATTGTTCTCCAACTAGACCAGAAAACCACTTTACTCATCTTTGGGCGGGGTTCAAACTCGGCTTCGTTTGTGAGCACAGGCATTCTAACCATTACACCATGCAACTCTGTTGAAGCGACAGAAAGATGGGAGCATGTTATGCAGCTCGACGCATGTTTGGCAAGGCATATAAATCACCATTTCCACATGCTTTGCAGATGACTGTAGCTTCACTAAAAAACACTCAATCATATGTGAAGATACTTCCCCTAATGTGCATGCTTTGGAGAGAATGAAAATCTGTAGTTTCAAGTATCAGTATGCTTAGTGTGACAAGAAGAAAGACTGCTTGGAGCATGCAGACAGGTTTTTGATGTGGTGATTGACAATCCTGAACACATGTCAGATGGAATACCAGTGAATAAGCAGCCTCTACTCTTTTTAATATGGTGTTGGCATGTTGTAAGTGACATGGTTGGCGGTGTGCTTGTGTAAATGCATTTGAAAGAGGAAGCATGGGTCCCCATTACATCTCATTTGCTCTCAAAAAAAAGGGTTTACTAGCTTTTGCAGTTTTCACATTCAAAATTTTTTTATAGGCAAGTGTAGTTTTAATTGTACCTTTAAGTGATTTTTATTGAAAAGTGAACATTTACAAGGTGCCTTTAAAGAGCACAGAGGATGTACGTACACTAGTGACTGTGTTCATTGCATAGCATTAATGTGAGTGATGCGATATTAAACCATAACGTAGTCATGCCTAATGCTAACAGTGAGACACGGAGGCTAAAAACTGACTGGTAGATCTTTTCATATATCAGATTATCAGTCTTGCATTATCAACCAAGCAAGAGTTTATCAGCTCTAATAACTTGGTGGGATCATCTGTTAGTGCTTTTCTTTTTTATTTGTACTTTTGTTGGTGTTGCTCTCCATTTATTTTTTATGCTTACGTGAAGGAAATCTGTAAATAAATATAATTAGGACTATTGCACAGTTTTGGGCTCTTTAATTGGAAGAATTGTTCACAGCTGGGTAAGGATTTAGTATGTGATGGAAATGCAGCAAGGACACGCTTGCAAATAGGATAGGTGTTTATTTGCAACTCATATAATTTTAAATATTGCACCTAAGAGAACATATGTGCCAACAGCAGAAAGATGAGGGAAATTGACTTTTTGAATGACTGTATTACTGGAGCACTAACAAGAAACCATGACGATAGAGATATGAATTTGTCTGCGGTTTCTAGCTGCTCTGCTCAGTGCATGCCATTACACCTGATGTTCTGACAGCAGAAGCGTCTGCCATGTGTGTTCCTGTTTTAATGAGCAGGATAACTTAATCCCATTGGCTACAACATGGCAAAACTCTCATATTAACAGCCCATTATGTTGATGTAGGTAGTGCCTATATGAAAACTAAAATGGTATGTATGCTGCTTGCCTGCAGGTTGTACATGCTTGACACACGCTTCACCTACCAAGACACAACTTGCAACATTCCAAGGAGCAGTGGAGCACTACGGCTACTGAAAGATTATCGAGTGCTGCACCGGTGAAAGCCGCACACCTCGCCATGCACCAAGTTGGCTTGTCTGTCAACGGTAGCATCGCAGAACTGTGGATATCATTGCTTTGAGGTGTCATCTTTACTGAAACTACCTAATCATCACATGTGGTTGCTGCACACAAATGCAATTTGGGCATATTGCTGAGCTGGTCATTTTATTTGTGAATAAAGAAAGCAAGAAGCCAGCCCAGCACGTAAATTTTCGTTTGCCGACAAAATGGTGCTGTGTTAAAGTTATGTGCTACTTGCATGGTGCTGAGGACACTTTGGACTCCTGTGGATGATTGCAGACATTGTTTTCTCAGTCGTCATGAGAAATGTGGCATGCTTAATTGGCATGCCCTTAGAGAGCCACTGTGTAACATGATTGACAGAAAATGCTGCATCAGCCTGGCTCTGCACTGCACCGGTTTCCAAAAGCTAAGAAAAATAAATCCTGTAAATAACTTCATAAATCGTTGCCTTTTCTGGTCTGTATGCTGTCAAATGTTTGTTCATGCGCCAGAAAATAAATCAAATAAAAGCAGTGGTACTGTTGCCCGAGTCCTTGTTTGGCGAATAAAGCCCTGCTATATGGCTTGCAATGTAACGAGAAAAAAATGAATAATAAATCGCACGGCTGACGTAACGGGTACTATGGGTTGTGCGACCGCAAAAGCAGTAGACTGATTCACAGGCAGAAAAAATAATAAAAAAGACGTGCTACGTTTGCCTCCGTTACAAAAAATATCCGGCATGACTCCGTCCGGACGATACGAATTGCCACGACATCGAACATCTAGCCCTAAGCAGCTGAGGACGCCCCTATTTTATCGCAAAGCTGTTGCACTAGGAGCACTAAACAGGGCAACAAATCGGATGCATGAGCTTACACAAGTGGCCACATAAAGTGCTAACGCGCTAACTTGGACGTGTTCTCTATCCCGTCCTGAATCTAATTACAGCTGCAGCCTGCGTGTCATATCCCAAGCGCAACTTTCCGGTTAGGGTTCATGACCCCATTTAAGGCGAGCTTTTCACGCCGTGGACTCACTCCTACGCTCGTATGGCCTTACACGCTCCGTTCGCCCTTATCCGCGGGTACACTGAATTTGTTTGATAGCCAAAAAACCGATTACTGACGGGCCGACAGGAGAAATAACTTCTGTTGAGTAAAGGTCGGCCAGTTGTCATGCTCGTACCGCGGAAAAAACATCCACAACAACACGTGATTTTGTAGCTCCACCCACTAGCTATGTTTTCTCGGTACACGATTGGTCAACACGTGACGTATCAAATGTTTCATTTCAAGTGTCCTAATACCTATATCTAAAGAGCATGCACACTTTGGCTGAATATGGGGCAGTAAAATTATATGCGTGTTATTTTTCACGTGAATTGTACAATGTTTTTCTTTTCGTGTGCGCAAAAAAGTTATGTCGACACTTTGCAGCTTTTAAACGCAGAAGTCAGAGATAAATCGTAAATTAGACATTGTTATAACCTTAGTCTATAAATTCTCTTTTTTAACTCACCACTCTTCTCTAAAAACATTGCAGACCACATAAATCTACCAGAAACTAGCAAACAATGCGTTTATTGTTTCACACGCGCAAAACAATACATATTTGCGACTCGTGAACTGCGATCGCGACATAAGGCCGCGCTCGAGTGGCACGTCAATCACAGTTACCACGTGGTGCGTCGGCATACTACAGGAGTGTTCTGCGAGTGTTTTGATGAGCTCCCGCCATCTTGGGAGGAAAGTGTTCTACTTTGGTGCAGAAAAAAGACGTGTAGCTCGCCAAATCCACCTCCGAGATTGTCGCCAAAGGTGTGCGGGATTCATCGGGAACTGCTCTACGACATGAGTTTAGATACCCTGCTTGAAGCCGCCAAATACATCGAATATAGATCAGAAGCAAAAGCACGTGGTAAGGATATTTCGTTCCGGATTACCATCGCTAGCCTCGGATGTGTGCCTCGATGATCGCGAACGGGTGCCCCTCCGGCGTTTCTCGTTCCGTGGGCGATCGCGCTGGACCCTGGCCTCGAATCAGGCACCGGGTGTGTCCGCGATCGGGCCAGGAAGCGAGCGGATGGGAGCTCGTCTGCGAACAATGTCGCTCCTTGTCTGCTGTCGCGGCGTCGATCTAATACGCGGTCGGCCGAATAAGGGTCGCATCGGGTACGCATGTGTCAGTGGACTCGAAAACAACGTCCTCTAAGCTCTCGCGGTCGTATCGGCTTTGCTCGGACCCGCTCGGGCATTCGTAGGCTGCGAAAACAGTGGCCGTGTGCAGGGCGAAGGTTGAAGATGGCTTCGGCGCACTTTAATGTAAATAACCGGATGAGAGAGCCGTCAGTGACTATTGGGTGGGGTGGTGTTTGCTGCTCAGCGCCGTCGTCAAATGCCTCGGCTGTTTCAGGACAGCCTCGCAGATGCTTTCGTGTGTGCTACGAGCCAGTTACCGTGGTAATTATCGCTGTGCCTTTTTCTGTTTGCAGCTCTTATGTGTATATTCTTTTATTTGTGGCCCTACGTGTGCGCTGCAGCGCGGTGCGGTTTGTGACCGCTCGAGCACAACGCGTATACGCCTGGCGGCCCCGGGCTGCGGCTTTTGTCTTATTCTAGATTTAACGTTTTCGTTCTGCTGCCCGTTAGCACACCCGATGACGCAGACGCATCATTCCTGCGTGCAGTGCAGTAGTAATAAAAAAAGATGTTGCGAAAATGTGGAGCGTTTGCGAGCCCGCCTGCGCAGGCCGTTGGTACTAGTTGTGCGCTGCCTATCACGTATCTTTTGCAGTGCATTGCCTCAATCGTCATCTCTGGCATACGCGTGGTCGACGTGCGTGCTTCAGGAGGGCACCTCCCCCTCTCGCGAGCGTGACGCATTGAGAGGTCCACCTGACACTCCTCATTGGGCTACAGCGACCGCCGTGGCCGCTGTTTTTGTTTCCTCCCTCCCCGCGCGAGCGTTGGCGGGCGTCGTGCGCGTGTGCCATGCGCGGCGCACATGCGTGAGAAGAACGCATGCGGCCCCTCCGGTTGGGCGTGCGTGTGTGACGGGGTGCCCTCCCTCTCATCCTCCGCTCCTCCTCCCCATCCGAGAAAGAGAGAGAGAAATAAAAAAAACGCGTGGGGTGTCAAAAAAATCTGCGCGCATGGGTTTCATGAACGGGCAGCGATAATTCCGTTGTGTCGGGGTAGCTGCACTGTAGCGCTTTGCGCACGTAGTTGTCGACTGTCGGTCCAAACGCTAGTGCGAATGCGCGGTGCGGTTGCCGCTCATTCGGCCACGTAGCGCTCTGTGAGCCGCCGGCCCCACGCGCGTGTTCTGTTGTTGTTAAACACGCTGTTCGGCCTCCTCTCCCTCTGCTCCTGACTCGCGCCTTGTCTCTCTCCCGCACCCTCCTCTGTCCTGTGTGCCGGCCACCGTGCGGGGAATTCCCAGGCGAGATCCCGCAGGATTACCAGACGTTCGCTCTGCAGAGCAAAGCCATCGCAGCGGCGGACGAGTTTCGGATCCAGGCGAGGCAGCAGCTGCACAACGCATCTCGGTGTGACAATTCTTCGGACTCCTACTCGTCGAATCACTGCGACGATGGCCGAGAGAAGAGGCGGTCGGGCGGGTGCGTAAACCGTCCGCCTCCTCCTCTTTTGTTTCAGTTTTAATAAAACGCGAAGCTCCTTACTAGGTTGGACTGCGATGCAAGTGAAATTTTATTCCGCGCGCCTGGAACTGCCATTATACGCATGTTCCCGGAAAAAGTGGCCATAGATTTAGCAGAAGAAAATAAAGAAAGTTTGATGTATTGTAAGCTCTCTCGTGATTATTATTGGCGGCGCATGAAGTAAAACGTGCTCTTGAGAAGCCTCAAATGGCTGGAGCCATGAGAATAAGGCGAACCCAGGATCTCAAGTTTTAGCGAAGTCAGCATGCATCAAATCTAGGGAAAGTGTAATGTTGTAGTTGACAAGACATTACTAGCTCACATTACAATGCAAGTGTTGGTTGATTGTCACAGTCAACACTTGAGAAAACAAATGAAAAAAAAAACACCTTCGTTGGTTATTTGACTCGGGAACAAAAAAGGGCCTCTCGAAGAGGTTAACAAGCTAGTATAAGTGCTCATATGGAGTTAATACAGTCAAAGATGCTTATTACCTTGCAAGTCGATGACATTGTTTGAAAAATTCAGCCTGCAATTTTATTTGCGTGCTCAAGCACTTTGATTGATGGCTGCAGTAATCTGTGGCATGGGAGCATATTGTTTAAATGCAGTGGGAAGGTTAGGATGTATAGAAAATTGCTACACAACTTCCAAATCTGATTTGACTCCGACTTAGTCGTTTGGAGAAACTATAGTTCTGCATCTCTGTCCCTTGCCTGGGTGAGGTGGCCAGGCCAGACTACTGCAACCACAAATTTGTGGCGAATATTCTTAACAAGTCTCATTGATGAATATTTGATTAATGTTACAATTAATGTAATGGTTCATGAGGAGACTTGTTTCTTAGACAAGGGTCGTGAAACTAGATCATGGGTGGCAGCATTATATCTAAGCAGTTGCCAGCGCATAATTGACTCACTCAAGTCTAGGTTGTAGGTAAGGTATCAGTAACTTGCAATTTAGCTGAAAGACAAAAGTTACATATGGTGAATAAAAATTCCCTGTGATGTCTGTCTGAAATAGTAACTTAATGGGTGACTGTGAAAAAGTGCACATATTTCCTTTCGCTGCCTGCTGTTGCATTTGAATGTACGCAATAAAATAGTAAAATGGAGGAAATTTATTTTGATAGGAGCTAATGTGTTACCAGTGCTATGTAAATCAATTGATGGTGTAATGTAAAGACATCTGGAGTTCCATCTATCGTTAAAGAAAAGCTGCACTATTCATGGAGTATCATCTAGAACTTCAGAGTAAGCTTCAGTTTGATTTCTATTACAAAAACATATTTATTAGCAGTTTCAATTGGTTTCTTGATAGGTTGTGCACATCACAAAAGAGCAACCAAACATGCAGTTTATTTTAGATGCATCAGATTTTTAAAAATTGCCTGTGGCAGATAGCAGAATTCTAACCCTCGAACTAAATTATTTCATGAAGCGGTCATTAGTTCCATGAGAAATCGAAACGTTTAATTGGATAATTAACAAAATTACATTAATTACTTTTAAATTTATTTACTTCATGGTGCATGTTTCAATCTACAAATCGTAGCAACTGAGCTTGCAAGGCGTATTAATTTGAAATGAATTCTGAAGCTGGCACTAGTTTTGAGATATGCACTGTGAAAGTTGCAGTAAAAACGCACTGGTTCCACTTATTTTTTTTTAAAAATGCTGATTTATGCATTGAAGCAATGCTTCCATACATAAACTGAAAAATGACTGGAACTCCAATTCATTTCATCAGACACTTTGAAAATGAATATCTCAAGACTGGTGTACTCCCGAGAATTAGCTCATTAGTTCCAAGTGGATATATTGCCTTGCGAACTCGCTGGCTATAATTCTTAAATTGAAATATGTACGTACAGTAATTAATTAAACGGTTAATTCATGTAACTGTGTCAATTATTCAATTAAGAATTTTGATTTCACAGATGTAATGGGTCGTCTCATCATGAAATTTAGATCTAGGGATAGAATTGTGCTTTCTGCAACAGGTAATTTCTCGAAATATGGGGTAGCTAGGGAAGAAGAAAAAAACTGGTATAATAGTATGCAGTTGCTCGCAAAAAGCACTGTTTTGTTCGACTTGCAGCAAACGGTTGATGAATTCAAAGACTTCGCATATGCAGGGTAAAATAATTCTCCCTGCTTCACTTGCCTCTGCTATATACACTTGGAGAAATCCAAAAGATTGATTAGCTCAAACACAGAATCTGGAAGTAATTACATCTTGCCTCATACATAGCAGCACACTTATAACACTATTGACAAAACACAAGTATGTGTTCACTATAATTGATTGTCATTAGAGAGTTTTAGTTTAGGGGACGCAAGGCATTGGGGCCCTTAGCGCTTGGGTACGTTTGCTTACGCAAGCAGAAACACGTTATATGTTAGTGGCCCCAAACACAAACCGCAGTGAGGTCGCATGCGCTCGCAGTGCCTTCAACGTCTGATCGATGCTGCGTTATCACTTTTTAAAATATGAAATCAAGCATATGAAGTAAGGTACATAAAACTATTCTTAATAAAATCAGTTAATAGAGAGGTTTAGCGTGTCCGGTATTTGGGTAAATGCAGGCGGACGTAGGTTGGGGTGTTGTGGCGGAGCCGTAAATGGTGAGCGGCCTGCATGGTGCAGCCACCTGGTAGCGCAAAGCTCAAACAGAAAAAAAAAACAGCTAATATTGCAGTAACCAAGTTTATTTTACTTTGCTGCAGGTGTAAATTTTTGGCAGCAGCACTATTATGCCAGTGCCAAAGATTTATACAAGCAGCGAAGTAGTATAGACTTGGTTACAGCAATATTAGCTGTTTTTGTCTGTTTGAGCTGTGCGCCACCAGGTGGATGCAACGTGCAGGCCGTACCCGTTTACTCCCCCGCCCCAACGCCCCGGGGCGTCCGCCTGCATTTGCCCGAATACTGGACACACTTGGAAAAACGCTAACATAATCCTAATCCATAAGAAAGGGGACGCTAAAGACTTGAAAAATTATAGACCGATCAGCTTACTGTCCGTTGCCTACAAACTATTTACTAAGGTAATCGCAAATAGAATCAGGAACACCTTAGACTTCTGTCAAGCAAAGGACCAGGCAGGATTCCGTAAAGGCTACTCAACAATAGATCACATTCACACTATCAATCAGGTGATAGAGAAATGTGCAGAATATAACCAACCCTTATATATAGCTTTCATTGATTACGAGAAAGCATTTGATTCTGTCGAAACCCCAGCAGTCATGGAGGCATTACGGAATCAGGGTGTAGACGAGCCGTATGTAAAAATACTGAAAGATATCTATAGCGGCTCCACAGCCACCGTAGTCCTCCATAAAGAAAGTAACAAAATCCCAATAAAGAAAGGCGTCAGGCAGGGGGATACGATCTCTCCAATGCTATTCACAGCGTGTTTACAGGAGGTATTCAGAGACTTGGATTGGGATGAAATGGGGATAAAAGTTAATGGAGAATACCTTAGTAACTTGCGATTCGCTGATGATATTGCCTTGCTTAGTAACTCAGGTGACCAACTGCAATGCATGCTCACTGACCTGGAGAGGCAAAGCAGAAGAGTGGGTCTAAAAATTAATCTGCAGAAAACTAAAATAATGTTTAACAGTCTCGGAAGAGAACAGTAATTTACAATAGGCAGCGAGGCACTGGAAGTCGTAAGGGAATACATCTTCTCAGGGCAGGTAGTGACTGCGGATCCGGATCATGAGATGGAAATAATCAGAAGAATAAGAATGGGCTGGGGTGCGTTTGGCAGGCATTCTCAGATCATGAACAGCAGGTTGCCATTATCCCTCAAGAGAAAAGTGTGTAATAGCTGTGTCTTACCAGTACTCACCTACGGGCCAGAAACCTGGAGGCTTACGAAAAGGGTTCTACTTAAATTAAGGACGACGCAACGAGCTATGGAAAGAAGAATGATAGGTGTAACGTTAAGGGATAAGAAAAGAGCAGATTGGGTGAGGGAACAAACGCGAGTTAATGACATCTTAGTTGAAATCAAGAAAAAGAAATGGGCATGGGCAGGACGTGTAATGAGGAGGGAAGATAACCGATGGTCATTAAGAGTTACAGAATGGATTCCAAGGGAAGGGAAGCGTAGCAGAGGGCGGCAGAAAGTTAGGTGGGCGGATGAGATTAAGAAGTTTGCAGGGACGGCATGGCCACAATTAGTACATGACCGGGGTTGTTGGAGAAATATGGGAGAGGCCTTTGCCCTGCAGTGGGCGTAACCAGGCTGATGATGATGATGATGATGATGATGGACACACTAAACCTCTCTAATATATATAAAAACGATGTCTGTTGACCTTGGTGAAAGATTTATCAGATTATTTACTCTCTAGCTACTCGTAAGTTCTTGTACATAGCGAGAGTCACGTGGGTAACGTGACCGCTTAGGGGCAGCAATGTTTTCGGCCGCCCCAACAACCCCAAGGACGCAAGTAGATGTAGTGGTCTGCTCGTGCGCAGTACCGTCGCCACTAGTTATTGCGTATGCAAGCCGCTTGCGTCCTCTAAACTAAAACTCTCTAGTATACCTGAACTGACCATAAAGCTGCTGCCCATGGATACCAGCACACTTGTGTAAGGGCAGCAGTCCGCTAACCTAGCATCACACAATATCTAATAAGTATATTTTTTGTGATCTCCGAGTACTATACCAATCTGCTGCTTTGTGGAACTCAAAAAAAGAAACATTGCAATCTTTAAAAAAAAATAAAATTGTGCGATCAGTGTTAAGCAAGCTCAGCCTTACTTAAAATCAGGAGTTGCTTTGGTAGCAGGCAGGATGTGATCGTACATACTATGTAGCAAATATGTGTTTTATGTGCACTAATGGTTGATGTTGGGTCTCTATACCATTGCTTGGCTATAACATCGTCCTTGATAACCCTAGCCCATGTTGGCTATTGACCCAATATGTATGATGAGAATATAATTAAATCTAGATTATTTTTTGTATGCATCCAGTGCAGAAGTTGGTAATGTTTGTTAGTCATTTTGAGCAGCGCATCATTATATGCGGTATCATTGTATCTATTTTACATTGTCCTTTTGCCCACTGGTCTGCATACTTTGCAGGCTTCTTTACATCTGCTGCAAAGTATCATGTACAAACTTTGAACGAGAAGAAAGGGGGGTTAACCGAGGGGCCTGATTTTTGTTAGTCATATAAGAAGCCAACAAACACTGACACAAAGGACAACTTAGGGGAAATTACTTGTGCTTAATAAATGAAATAAAGAAACAATAAATTAATGGAAATGAAAGTGGATGCAAAAAAAAAAAGCTTGCCGTAGGTGGGGAACGATCTCACAACCTTTGCATTTCTCGTGCAATGCTCTACCAATTGAGCTACTGCGGCGTAGTTTCCCCATCCACTTTCTTGGGTATTTATGTTTCCTCGTAGAACCCTGGGAGTGTTAGCCAGCGCCACCACTCACAGACCTTGGCGGCGGACATGGAACGTCCTTTCTGCCGCAGGCTTCACGAGAATGTGACATGATGCATGCTCACGTGACGTAACGTTTCTGCCGCAGGCGTCACATTCTCATGACATTCACATGACATATCCCGCCTCCCTTACTACTATTATTTTTTCCCTTCTCTTTCTTTACTGCTGTATGGTGCATTTCCAGTAGCATCATTGTGCATTCAGCATTGGACGAATAATCGAATCTTTACTTACAGCGCGAACGAACCAACAAGGACAAAAAAGAAAGAAGTAACACGAGTGCAGACTCACTACAGAAAACTTATTTTTTACAAACACCACATAAATAGGAAAACTAATGCATGCGTAAAGATGCAATTGTACCGACTCACCCAGCTAGCTGATCAACCGAAGTCACGTGCCATGGTCAATGACATTGCAAGCAGTGCGTCTTGTGCAGAGGCATCTGTGCATGTGACCTTGGCTCCCTTGAGATTGAAGGCGCGCATCCTTCTGTTTGACATTTTAATCATTTTCATGCCATGCAACCGTTTCATACTTTACAGACACGGTCACCAATGCACAATTTACACATTGCGCTTTTTTGTTTGCAACGCAATGCCCAAACCTGCTGAGGGGTCCTTTAAACTGTGACATTATTACAGGAAGACTGGGTTATCATGCAGCCATCACCTGCAATAGATTAAAACATGCTAAATGAGAAGCTAAAAGTGCAGTGTGTACATATATATATTTTAAAATGTGCCCTAAATTATCACATTTATGTGTGTAAAATCGGTACAAAATTTGAAGCCTTTTTCTAAATTGTAATGCTAGCTTTGCCATGATGCAGTTTGTCAAGCTAATGTAGACATGGCTAACGTGATGAAACAATGTGCAAGCGGTAAGCCCCCGCATGTGCAGCTTGCGTATCACCTGCATTTGAACCATGACCGCTGCCATCATTAGTTGGGCAAATGTGCAGTGCAGAGAAACACTTGCGAATGAGTAAATGCATCTGATTTTGCCTTCAGGTGTGGCTTTACAGCAGCACACTCCAAAATGGCGTGAAGCTGCGCCTCACAAAATTATTGTTCATATCCGGGCTCTGCTTCAGGCTTAGGCAGTGGGGAGGTGACAGCTGACACTTGTAATAAAGCAGACATGATATAATCAAACCTTATTACACACTGCAGCAGGGGATGACATCGTCACTTTTTATTCTTGTCTTTCCAAGGACTGACTAAGCCCATTGCTGCTTAGTTTCAATAATCTGACAAGAACCGGCATATTTAGCATTGCATTTAATGTGCTGCACTTTTCTGTGAAGCTGTGTCATACTTCAAAAGAGAAGAATAGTTAGCTGATTTCTGAATGTATAAAATAAGACCACCTTTGGAGCTCTGCCCTGTTGTGCCAAGTTGATTTTATAAAGATTTTAATACTGTTGAATGCAGTGCAATAATTATTTCTGGAATTTACAAGCAGAGATTGGTTGTACACACGAAACTGGTAATGCACTGTGTTTACTCACACACTGATAGTTCAGTTAAATAGCTGTGGAAATGCTCACGTTCTTGTGCAGTTTCTTTGTTTCTGGCTCTTCTGTCCTCGGAATGTAACAGTGCTTAAAGGGACCCTGAAACGCTTTTGACGATTTTCTACAAACGTACTGAGTCGTTAGAGTAGGTCCTTCTGATCATTAATTGACACGTCTAAGTGCTCTGCGTAAAGCGTGTAATTTATTATAGGGTTTTAAAAATGCACATCGCTGCCGATCGCAGCGCACCGCTCGGCGGAATTTTAAGCCGCCCCTACCCATATGACCGAAATCACCCATATGACGTCAGTGGGGCGAGCTATCCGATTGGCTGACCAGGGTGCGTGATCGATAATTTTTCCACCCTTATGGTAAACAAATGATCTTCGTAATAGTTGGAATGTTAGTTAATTTGTTTTTATAAAGAGAAAGTAGCAGAAAGAGAATGCACAAGAACAATTTTTCAGTACACTTAAGCACTTCCGGCACACACCAAGTGTCGTATGCTTGTGTTACAACGTACTCCATTTTGACGAGAGCTCCGCGGTCAGAGTTGGTCTCAGTCTCTTCGCGAGCACTATGATTCGACTTTGTTGCCTTGTGGACTGCAAACGTAGCGACTGGCAATATGTCAAGCTGCGACATAGTGTCCCTCTGCAGGGCAGCGTACGAGCGAACTGGCTGCTGCGCATCGGACTGCCGCTATCCGATCGGCGCCAGGATTTGTGCGTTTGTGGCCGTCACTTTACACCGGCAGATTACTAACGCACTAGAGTTTCGCGAGTCCCGTATTAGGCAAACGTAAGCGCAAGGGGACAGGGTGTGGCCGCTTGACTGTGCCGTAATGGGATGAGCCGAGATGAGCAGAAGGGCAAATGCGAATAGTCTGCACGGTGCAGCCACCTGGTGGCATAGAGCTCAACCATACACAGTAGCAGCAACGAAGCGTATTCTTCTTTGCTGCTGGTGCGTATTTTTCGCAGGAGTGTAATCATCAACACGTTGTTTTTATAAATGTTTAAAATGTTTTAAACTTGGTTAGAACAATATTAGCGCTTTGTTTGGCTAGTTAAGCGCTGCGCCAACAAGTGTCTGGACTGTGCAGACCGATCAGGCCGCTCACGTACGTCTACGCCAAAGTTCCTTCATCAGCTTGAGTTTATGCCTCCAGTCATTTGCCGATATGACCAGCTTGCCTTTGGCTAACGGAATACCAGACACGTTCGGCGCTACGACAGAATGCTCGCAACGCACGCTGCTTCGATAGCTCTCGCTTGGGGTCGACAGCCAAGCGGCTAGCGGAGTGGTTTCGCGCGGGCGGGGGCAGGCGTCAAAACAACCGGAAGTGGACGATGTGACGTCGCATCGTGACGCAGGAGCAGTGAAGGCGGAGCTTAGCCCCGCTCGCTCGGCGAACGAGTTGAGGAGAAAAAGCATGGCTGGGGAGGAGGGTAACTTCTAATCGCTTGTAGCTCCATTAATACGTAACGCTTCACTTAAATTGTGGTGCAAATGTTCTACTTAAGCTGTACCCTACGCGTCTACAAAATTTGTCCGAACCGTTTCAGGGGCCCTTTAAAGGGACACCAAAGAGAGGGAAAAAATATGCAAGTGCCCCCTCCTTTTTTATGATTTTCTAAATGATAGCCAAAGTTAAAGAAGTATGCTTAGATCTCACGCAAGTTTGCATCAACAGGCTTCTCCTGTGCACTTAACATGCAGCCAAGATTGGCAATCCTCCACTGATAAGCACTCTCGAAGCTAATAGATGTGTTTCGAAAGATTGGACCGTGCGAGGAATGAAGGACAGCAGGGATGGCAGCACCAGTCCACATATTTCTAGCCTGAGGTCCTCCATGTTGCCTAGCTCCCGTGAGGTGTGCAGAGAAGAGCACTTGCAGGTTTTGCATATTGTTAAGATGCTATTGTCATGCACATAGCTCATATTTAGTCTGGACGCTTTAACATCAAAAATAAATATAGCTGCGTCTTTAAGTTACTGCTTAGCAACATGGCACTCACTATGACCACTCTGTCACTCTGTACAGAAACTTTCGTGCTGCTTTCTCAGCTTCTACCCTTGCTGGCCCAAATCTAAAACTACTTGTCCTCCTGTTCTGTTGATTGATTTATTAAGTTTAATGTCCTGAAGTTAATGTCCTGTGAGAGACGTAATGGGAGACTCTCAATTGATTTTGACAACCTGAAATTCTTTATGTGCAACCATAGTACAGTACACAAGCATCTTGCATTCTACCCCTATTAAATTGAAGCCACTGCGGTGAGAAATTCAACTCGTGGCTTTGGACTTCAGCAGCGGAATGCGATAGCCACTGAGTCACTGCTGTAGGTTAAGTCTACTTGTGACACTGCGCTTCTTGAAAGAGACCTTGCCTTGCCACACACTGATAGTCCAGTTAAATAGCTGTGGAAATGCTCAGGTTCTTGTACAGTTTCTTTGTTTCTGGCTCTTCTGTCCTCGGAATGTAACGGTGCTTAAAGGGACACCAAAGAGAGGGAAACAAATATGCAAGCCGTGTCAGTAAATTACCCTTCTACACCGCCAAAAAAGCCACTTATGGCCTTGCAAGCAAAAAAATAAAATAAATGCAAGCACAAAATATCTGTGGCAACGCGTCCTTGATGTTCCCATACCAGCTTGCTGTGATGACATGGATTTCGACACCATCCACTTCAGCCTAGTTACGTTTTTGTTGACAAATATTGACTGCACTGTGTTCTAGGATAGTGAAAAGCTGAACTTCACAGGTTGTGAGAACCTTTACTGAGCCACAATTCCAAATACAAAAATACATTAACTAGCACCAGGGTTCTGACATGAAATTTTAAAAATTGTAGTGTGACCTTCATTTTCAGTTTTAATAATTGACCTATTAATGCAAAATGATCAAATCTAGATGTTAGAGAGAATACCTTATCAGTCTACACTGATTTAGTGTTTCTGTTTAGTGTCCCTTTAAATGAGGAAAAATATAGTTGTTGCAAAGTAGATTGTACTTTGTCAGCTAAATCTGGATGTGGAAGAGATGTTGGCCCCGACTTTGATATAGAAAAATGCTAGAGTCAACCCTCACAGAATTTTTAAAAAGGAAGCTTTGTAGTTGAATAAAAATTTGTCCTGGTCACTGAATTAAAAGACGTCATCCATGTTTCCTATCTGATCTGAGAATAATACCCCCCCATCGCCTGTTTTTTTTTATTCTTAGTTGCTTACACTGCTTGAAACTGTATCTGATTTTGCTGTTTTCTGACATTGAAGAAGATTGAGTTATGTGGTGCAATCTTGTCAACTACTGTCCACATTAAATTATTAGCTCAGCAAATGGAGTTCCATGTTTTAATGCATATTTGCTGTTGTTTTAATTAAAGGTGCACAAACATTGAACTGTTACAGTACTATACGAATACATTTTGTTAATTTATGTTCATAAAAATTGATATTTAAGTTTCTAATATTTCCCTTTGGCCAAAACATAAGGGCGTACTGTACTATAATTACTTGAGCAGGTGTTGGGCAAAGACTTTAAGCTAGTGGTGAATGGGTATTGGTCACTCTGTATAACAGCTGCTTAAACAAAGCAAATGTTTTTTGTGGACTCGTACTGAGTAGGGAAGTCTGATGCTTAGTATTTTGCCCATTACACTGTCGCAAGCAAATGCATTGGCATATGCTGTAGCAATTGAAACTGGCACAGAGTGAAGCACCCTGTTAGTGGCAGCTGTCTAATACGATGTGAAAAAGTACCGTACCCTGAATCTTGCTGCTTAATCTGACTGCTCTAAATACCGGCTGCCTAGTATGAGTATTTTTTTCTAAATTTATGCTCAATAAGTCTGATACACTGTATCTTTATTTGAAAGCCGCTGAATAAGGGAAGGTATTATACTTGTATGGGGTAGAGACTTGTGAATGGAGGCTGTTTACTTAAAGGGCCCCTGAAACGGTTCGGACAAATTTTGTAGGCGCGTAGGGTACAGCTTAAGTAGAACATTCGCACCACAATTTAAGTGAAGCGTTACGTATTAATGGAGCTGCAAGCGATTAGAAGTTGCCCTCCTCCCTAGCTATGCTTTTCCTCCTCAACTCGCTCGCCGAGCGAGCGGCGCTAAGCTCCGCCTTCACTGATTCAGCGTCACGATGCGACGTCACATCGCTCACTTCTGGTTGTTTAGGAGCACGCCCCCTCCCGCGCGAGACCTCTCCGCTAGCCGCTTGGCCGTCGACCGAGAGCTATCGAAGCAGCGTGCGTTGCGAGCATTCTGTCGTAGCGCCGAACGTGTCCGGTACTCCGCTAAAAACAGGCAAGCTGGTCATTTCGGCAAATGACCGGAGGCATAAACTCAAGCTGATGAAGGAAGTTTAGCGTAGACGTACGTGAGCAGCCTGATCGGTCTGCACGGTCCAGACACTTGCTGGCGCAGCGCTTAACCAGTCAAACAAAGCGCTAATATTGCTCTAACCAAGTGTAAAGCATTTTAAACATTTTTAAATCAATGTGTTGATGATTACACTCCTGCGAAAAATACACACCAGCAGCAAAGAATACACTTCGTTGCTGCTACTGTGTATGGTTGAGCTCTGTGCCACCAGGTGGCTGCACCGTGCAGACCGTTTGTAACACAAGCAGACGACACTTGCTGTGTGCCGGAAGTGCTGAAGTGTACTAAAAAACTATTCTTGTGTATTCTCTTTAAGTTATTTTCTTTTTACAAAAACAAAGTAACTAACATTCCAGCTATTACGAGCATCATTTGTTCACCATAAAGTTGGAAAAATTATCGACCACGCGCCCTGGTCAGCCAATCAGATAGCTCGCCCATGTGACGTAATATGGGTTATTTGCATCATATGGGTAGGGGCGGCTTAAAATTCCGCCGAGCAGTGCGCTGCGATCGGCAGCGATGGGTATTTTTAAAACCTTATAATAAATTACACGCTTTACGCAGAGCACTTAGATGCATCAATTAATGATCAGAAGGACCTACTCTAACGACTCAGTACGTTTGTAGAAAATCGCCAAAATCGTTTCAGGGTCCCTTTAATTCAATGCGTACCTGTCATTAAGCAAGCCCTACCAGGGATATTTCGATAATTCTTTAATATCTTTCCAAATGAAGCGTACATTCTGATGCACAAAGGCATAGTCCCTGCGTGTTTACTGAACAACCACGTGGAAAGAGAGAATTTTATTACGTGGTAGATAGCCTGACTAAAGAATGAGAAATCTTGACTTGTGCCTCTCTGCAGACTTAATTTGTGCATTTATGGATATTCACATTTGATTTTCGTGGCTCACATTATTTCTGTAACAAGATGCTTGTGTGTGGCATTTAGATTATTATAATTTCTTTTTTGTCACAGTAACTTTCAATTTTGTTCTAGATATTAAGAACTGCACTTCCTTTGCACATCTATTCGTGTGCAGTTCTTCTGTTTCATTGCTAATTGTGTTCATTGCACACCCTTGTGGCTTGCTTAGTACATCCAGTTTACTGCACCTTTATTTGACTACATTTGCACATGTGGAATGCCATATTTTGAAACAAACATTTTTTTTCTTTTTTCACTTGTTTGCCTATTCTTTCTTTGCCTACATTATTCAAACAGCAAAAGTTTAGTGCTGCATGACACTATAGTGTTAACTGATGTGCTAAAGGGATCATCATTGGGAGTAGAAATATCTGTATATTATATAGCCTCAATTTAATAACTTTTAACCTTGTGCTTAACGTAGTTGTCCATGTAGCGAGATGTGAAAATTAAATTCTCATTAGATTATTGTTTGCTGCTTTTAAGTCTTAATTCATTCACAATGCCTTGCCAAACTGATTTGAACATGCCAGTGACCTTGCATTATTCATTTTTTCTTCTTTGCTCTTTGTTCCTTTTCTCACTCAGGGCGGGCACACGTGAAGTCCACAATAAGCTTGAAAAAAATAGGTGAGTGCTATTTTTGCAAGCTTTTTTCTTTTCATTTGCTTTTCCATTGTTAGGACTACACTCACTTTATACGAAAGCAGCGCACATGCTGCAATGCCCTTCTAATGCTAACAATAAACCTACAAATATTTTTTTATGCAAGGCTACCCCTTTCTCCCCTCTTTTCTTTCCCCCTTTACAATGTTCAACTGCTATAGGGTTGTCGTCTTCTGTCGATAGGAGCTTCAAACAGTGTGATCTCAACTAACACATTTTCACTGTTCTCAGAGGCAGGGTTCGTAGTGGTTGTTGAAACCATTTAAAACCCTTGAATGTGAAACTGACATTTTCAAAAGCCTTTAAGTTTTACGGAGCTTTTAAAAATGCTTGAATAAGTTGTGTACAAATTCAGCGTCCAGCATCAGCGTTCTTGGAGTAACAGAAGCTAATCGCGAAGGCGATGCTTTCATGGATTAGATGAGCTGGAAGCAATTGCAGAGCCGGGAACATGTCATGGACGCCACATTTTAGAAATTGCCTAGTTTGCTTGCTTTCTGCTGAGCTTAGTGAATATTATTTGTCTATTTGATCACAAGGTCTATATAAAGCCAAAAGTAAATCCAATCCAATCCATTCAGCCTTTGTGTGGTAGGGAGCTATTTGGTTTGTGGCGGCAGGTGATTGTCCATGCAAAAAAAAAAAAGAAAGTAACATAGTGAGCATCCATGTGCAATAAAAAAGATTTGCTCTTTTTGCCGTAAGGCGGCATCGTGGTGCTTCATTCATTGAAAATGCCTTGTCAAAGCCTTCTGAGCCCTCAAAAGCCCTTGAATTTTTTTCCCAAAAGCTGCACTGAACCTGCACAGAGGCAATTGTAAAGTAGATTTGTATATTGTGAATAAGTGAGGGTATTGATGATCACATACAAGCAAAACAATTTGCAAGAGTATGCAGGTATACACATCATGATCAGTGTGAGCATGATCGAGGTCTACACCCGTGAATTCAATGATAAAGAGAGAAGTAGACACCAGAGGTGCGAATGCGTTAGTGTGTCAGAGTCAGCTATTTGCAGTGACACAGGGTAACATGTCTACAGCCTGAATGGACAGTTTTAGTTTAGTGTGCGCTATAACATAGCGGTTCATCACTGCTCATGCGCAGAACGCTAAATGACGCATAGCATATAGCGTACACGTGCTATTTCTCAGATTTAGCGCTACAATCTTTGCATTGTTTACATAGTTTACGTAAAACGTGGTGGTGGTCCCGGCTGCCTGCTAGGAATTGAATTTGGCATTGCTTTTGTAAAATTCACTTCTTTCGAAGCAAATGACTGTGTAATCTGCTTTAGCTTAGTCAACATCACCTCGCTTATGTTGACATGTCTGCAATGCTTTTGCATTCATCCATGTAGGGATAACTAAGTGTCCCTTGAATTCTTTTCTTCAGAATTTCCACTGCTGAATGCTTGTTTGTTGTTTTGCTGGCAACATATTTAAACAAAGGCAGCGGCCAGCCTAGCTGTGAAAAATTATTGCCATCAAAACAAAAATATTTTGACATTGTAACACATCTTTCTTTTGCTTCGGTAGGCTGGTAGTAGCAGGCAACTAAAAGCCTATTATACTGCTACTGCCAACTAGCCTGCCAATTATGCAGCCTATAGATGGCATAGTGAATTATCATGCATCTTTCAAATTTGCAATTTTCCGGCAGGTGGCAGATAATGCAGCCTAACACCAATGTCTTTGCTTGCGTGGCTGGTATACATTTAGCCGTTTTGCAATGACACAGAACTTATAAATATTATTTAACAAATTTTGGTGATGAGTCTTTTAGCTGGGTTGGTGCAGTGCAGTAGTTTTGCCTACTTTCTCTTTAACATATACAGTCGAACCCACTTATAATGATACCAGTTTTAACAATATATTGTCACATGGTGGTGATGTTGAAGAACACAGTAGTAATACTGTGAACGACAAAACTAACTTTTATTGGGTGAACCTGTGCCCACAAGACAGGCTACACTTAATAGCACAACGATAGCGGCGAACACGGTCGGTGATCATCGAAAATCTGATCAATGGGTCAAGCACGTCGGCTTTTATACAGTAGTCGTCGAATGTTCCAGACTAATTGTTGGGACCCGCCGTGCCTTCCAGAAAGTTCTACACCATTCGCGTCACGCGATGAAATTAGATAACACAAGGTTTGGCGACAACAGACAGCGGATAGAAGCATCGATAACTTTCCAGAAACTTCGAATACATGCAGGCGCGTCCCGCGCTGTGCGATAACATTCGGTAGGCGGCGAAACGTGGTTGCCCGATAAAGATAAGTACACGTGTCAATATCAGGTATAACAATGAAAGTTGCTGCACCGTCAACTTTTGTATGCTTTTTATGGGGAAATAACCCGCTTACTACAATGCCCCCATGGCACATTATTGGTTATAACGATGAAGTCTGGCTGCTGGGTGTCCATGCTGAAAGGTGATGGAATGCGAAATCCTTGAAAAGAAGCAAGAAAAAGTGAAATACGAGCCACTGCAAGATTGCCCGCCATCCCAACTGCTACCGCGCGCTTCTCTCCATAAGAGATGCATGCCAGCCTCGCATGCATCTCTCTTGTCACTGTTCCATCCCTCCGAACACGAATGGGCTGCGCCCATAGCTTTGTGCTGTGCCACCTTCTGAAACATGAATGGACCGTGCCACTGCGCTTACAGCGCTGCTGGCGCTGTAAGCTCGCTGCTCGCTGGGCCCTCATTCTGCGCAATTCTGCTAACGGATGAAGTCATTTGTGCTTGTCTTTGTTCGTTGCATCAAAGTCGCTCCTTACCGCCTGGTTTCTCTGCCTCGTTTGACTCGCCACCGAAATGGAAGATGGCTGATCCACCCAATAATCATCGGCATTGCATGACGTTGCCGGTAAAACGAAAACGCATTGCTATAGATTTGGAAACAAAGTGCTTCTAACTGATAAGACAATCATCGCAAATGTGCTGGCATCGGATAGTGACAGTGACGGCCACAATGGCAGCGCTGACGCGGTAGGGCAGGCTGCCTCAATTTTGTTCCCACAGGAAGCCCTGTCGATGATTCAGTCCCTCAGAGGCTTGTTTTCGCAAAGGACCTTTTGCTGCACTACGTGGAGTATTTGGATGTCTTGGAGAAGGATGTTGGCAAGCTTCGTGTAAAGCAAGCAAGGCTGCTGCACACAGGGTTTTCTCATACAACCCAGTGGGAAGTATGTGGCAAGACGCTTGTGGTGATCTCGTCCCAGCCTTTCTTTTGGATTTCTCAAGCAGAGACGCTGCTGCGGCAACATTCCCACATTCTTTAAAAGGTGCTTTTTGGAGCCTTCAAAGCCATGCCTCGGTGGAGCTAGTATGTCATTTGCCGCCCGTGACCGCTCTTTGCAGTTGTTATAGCAGTGCCATTCTTGAATGCCGACAGCAGCGGCTTGTTAACGACATGAGATCAGAGTGCGCAGGAAGGAGAGTTAGACAGTTAAATGAGTCTAAACAATCAGAAGCTGGATGGAGGGAGGTGGTGGCTAGAACTGGCCTCCCCGCCATTATAGTTTTCTCGGAACAGCTACGCCGTCCCCCATTTTGATTTCTTTTTTCGTGCAACCCAGTTATAACAATTACTGGTTATAACAATGGAATGGAATGGAAAACTTTAATCACTCTTTAAAGGTTTTAGCGGGTCGAGGCCGAAGTCTTCGTTCTTGAAGCTTGAGTCCTCTTCAGCCATGGATGGGCCCCTAGTCCAGGGCTCCACTGAGCCGGGCCGCCTCGCACGCGTGCGCTATTAGAGCTCTTTGAGTCTCTAGCTCGCGGCTGGTGAGCCAGCTCTCCCATTGCTCCGCACTTGGTGTTTTGTGTTTGTGGAATGCCTGGTTTCTTGTACACTCCCATGTAATGTGGTATAATGTTGGCTTAGCTCCACACCACGGACAGGTTGCGCTATACTGCGTGGGGAACATCCTACTTAGTATGTGTAAGTTTGGAAAGGTGCCCGTTTGCAGTCTCCGCCATCCTGCGGCCTCCTCCTTTGTTAATGCTTTATGTGGTGGCGGATATTGATATCTTAGACCCTTATAGATGTTTAATAGCTCTGAATAGCTGTTCCCGCAGTTGATCTGTGGCCCCTCTGGGGCGGTTGACGTTCCTGCTCGGCTGGTCATCCCTCGAGCTAGGCAGTCCGCCCCTTCGTTGCCCCTGATCCCTGCGTGGCTTGGTATCCAGATAATGTTATGTGTGGGTTGTCCCTCAGCGATTGGAACTCTGCTGAGGATCTTGAGCGCCGTGTTACTTATTTTGCCTCTTATATAGCTCCGGCACGTCTCTTGTGAATCTGTTAGAATATCGAGCGATATTCCTGTTCTATAACCTTCTTCCGCTGCCAGTGCGACAGCAATTTCCTCTGCCTCGGTTATGTTAGCCACCTCGGCCGTGAGTCCTGTGATTAATTCTCCTTGATTATTTACTACTACCGCTGCCGCGTTGTTTTTGTGTGCGTGTGAGTATAGGGACGCATCGGTATAGACTGTATTGTCCCGATGTCCCATCGTCTTTTCGTAAAACTCTGCCCTAGCCTGTCTCCTACTCGCATGGAGGTTTGGGTCCATGTTGCGAGGGATAGGTTGTATGCGTAGTTTCTTTCTTAGTGGGTCTGGTATTGTGGCCCTGCTACTTTGTGATTTTTCTACTTCCCGACCTAGCTTTGTCAGGAGCGCCCTTCCCGTCGTTGTATTGCTGAGTCTTCGTACTTGTGCGTTGAGCTGGCATTCCCTGAGTTCTTCAAAAGTGTTGCTGATTCCAAGTTGCATGAGTTTGTCGTTGGATGTGTTCCTTGGGAGGTGGAGAGCTGTTTTATACGCTTTCCGGAGGATGGTCTCCACTTGCTCTTTTTCGGTTTTGGTGATTGCATGGTACGGCAGTGAGTATGTGACCCGGCTGACTATCAGGCTGTTGACCAACCTGAGTGTGTCCTCCTCTTTCATGCCATATCGCTTGTGTGCCACTCTGCTAATCATTCGGCCCACCTGTCCTGCTGCTTTGTTTAGCAGGCAAATTGTGTGGCTGCATTTCCGGCTTCCTTGCAACCACATGCCGAGGATTCTAATCATCTTTTGTTCCGGGATGTTCTGTCCTTCTAGCCTTACTTCGAGCGGGGCATCAGTGGGGTGTCTGCCCACCCTGAGGAGTTCAGATTTCTCCGTGGAGCATCTGAGGCCTCTTTGCTTTGTGTATTCTTCGATGCAGGTGGCAGCTTCTTGTAGTGCCTCTTGTTTATCCCCTAGTGAGCCTTGAGTAGTCCAGATCGTTATGTCGTCCGCGTATATTGCGTGACTGATTCCTTGGATCTTGCTAAGTTTCTTGGTAAGGTTGACCATCGCTATGTTGAAGAGTACTGGCGAGATTACTGAGCCCTGCGGAGTGCCCTTGCATGGCGTTTGAAAGGCGTCACTCCGTAGGTCTCCTAGGCCTACTGTCGCTGTTCTGTCGGTTAGGAAGCTTCTGATATAGTCATGGACTTTCTTCCCGCAATTAGTGGTGTTAATCCCCTCCATAATGGCGGCGTGGGAGACGTTGTCAAAGGCTCCCTTGATGTCGATGGCCATGACCACGTTTTCCCCGTGTTTCGGCATTGTCTCGAGTACCTCTTCTTTTAGCTGTAGCAAGATATCTTGGGTAGACAAGTTTGCCCTGAAGCCGAACATGGTGTTGGGGTACCATCCTCCGTCTTCAAGATGCGTTTGGATTCTTCGGGTCACTATTCTTTCGTACAGCTTGCCTAGGCATGATGTAAGCGAAATTGGTCTGAGATTTTCAATTTGGAGTTTTTTGCCAGGTTTGGGAATCATCACCACTACGGCGTGTTTCCACTCCGCTGGTACTTTGCCATCCTCCCATAGTTTGTTGAGGTAGAGGGTGAGCTGATCAATTGTTTCGTCGCTGAGGTTTCGAATTAGCGAGTTTCGGATTTTGTCCGCCCCTGCTGCTGTGTTCTTTGTTGCAGCCCTTACAGCCTCGACGACCTCTTCTCTTGTGATGGGTCGGTCCGTAGTTGAGTTTTCATCACCCTGGTAGTCGCCTCGGTAGCCTTCTATCGAGATCTTTCCGTAGCATTTTTCCCGTACTGCTTGGAGCAGTTGTTCTTCTGTTCCTTCATACTGGTGGATTAACCTCTGAATGGATTTGCTGCTTTCCGCTTTGCTCTTGCTCGGATCCATGAGTGTTCTGAGGATATGCCATGTTCTGGCTGTGCTTAGGGTGCCATTCAGTGAGGTACTAAACTGCTGCCACCCCTGCCTTGCCAGCTGCGTTGCATACTCCTCTGCTTGGTGAGTTATTTCGGCAATTTTCTTCTTAAGCTTTCTATTTAGCTTCTGACGCTTCCACCGCTTGGTTAGGCCTCGTCGTGCCTCCCATAACCTGAGGAGTCGTTTGTCCACTTCTGGCGCTTGTTCTGTTCGTTCCACTTCTTTTGTGTAGAGATCTCTTATTTGTCTGAGTTGATGGCTCCAATCCTCTGCCGACGTTATGTCCCCTTTTAGCTGTTTACAGTGGACTCTAAAGGCATCCCAGTCTGTTAGACTTGCCTTGCCAATCTTCCTCCTGATGATTTCTGCCTCTGTGCTGACCCTGATGATGTAGTGGTCGCTGCCGAGGTTTTCTTGCAAGTTCTGGTTATAACAATACAATTTTCGTGGCACTTTAATATTGTTATAAGTGGGTTTGACTGTACTCAAATCCTTTTATAAGGGGTTTTTAATGTTTAGCCATATTGCATTCAGCATTTTACATGGTGAGCATATGGCTACAGTAAGTTTCCACTACTGTGTTGTATGCATTGGTCAAAGCAGATGTCACAGGTTAGCTGAGACATAGTTACAGCGCTAACAACACTAGCTTTCTAGTACAGCGGGCCCTTTCCTAATGTCCGTTCACTAGTGCTCTGTCCTGCCCCAATTTTTTTTTCTGTTAGTGTTGTTAGTGGTAGTAACTATGTCCTAGCAAATGCATCAACACCAACTAGCCCAACTTTCTGCGTTAATCAGAGGTTATTGTTCCTGCATGTATGTTTCGTAATTATGTATGGAACAGAGCTGCCACATGCTTGGCAAGCCAAGGTGGTTTGAAGATTTTAGAGGCTGTAATAGACTAATACTTGCATTCTTTTGTGGCGTTTCGTGGCCTGTCATTTTATTACCTTCACAGTATCCACAGCTGTGTATTCATGTTAGTTAGGTTGCAAGCTTTACAATTTAGGTGTTTCCTCTTTCCTTGCAGGAGAGCCCACCTAAAGGAGTGCTTTGAAACACTGAAAAGACAGCTTCCTAACATGGATGATCGAAAAACGTCCAACTTGACCATTCTCAGGGGTGCCCTGCGCTACATACAGGTAAACCTTGACTCAATTCTTTTCTTTTTTGACAAACAAGGATGGCATTCTTGTGAACTGGGGTAATCAAAGTGCAATGTTTTAACTGTGAAGCAAACTATTACAGTCAAACTACAGCTGTTTCATTGGAACAACATTGTTTAAATGTGTAACCTTGGGATGATTGCTTATAACCTGGAAGCAGTACGAAGTGTTGAAAGCTGCTTTCACATTGTTTTGATTTATAGCTGGGTTCATCGTCCATTTTCAAAACATGATAGTTCTTTCCAATTTCCTAGTTTCTTTCACCAACAATATGAAATAAACATTTCAGTTCTGGTAGCACTGGTGGTATGTGAATGTTTGTTGAATATATTGTGTTGAGTGTACTTGAATGCGTGCATTGGCTGTACTTAAGTATATGGCACCCCACACAATGTTTGGCGAAAAAGCAACTGCTCTGAAAACCTCATGCCTGCTAGCTGGCAGCAATGCACATAATAAATAATTCCCTCATAGCAACAGAGTGTTGGAAGCTCTTTAAGACAGTAGCGGTTGGGGAGTGTATCTGTAGTTCTATTATTGTGTTTGTGCCTCCAGCTGCCACAGGAGAGCTTCAAGGTTACCATCTATTGTTTCGTTCATTCTAATTCTATTCATGCCCCAATGTGTGAAATGTAAACTGTTGTAGGCCATACGGTTAACTTCAGCGAGCCGTGGCCTCAACTTCAACTTTCTCAGTAGTTGATACTCAAGTGATGTACATTCATGGGTGCCTGGAACCTGTCGCTGGAAAAGCTGATGAGTTGGAATTTCTGCATATGCAGAGCCTGAAGCGGCGTGAGCGGGAGTATGAGCACGAGATGGAACGCCTGGCTCGAGAAAAGATAGCAGCACAGCAGCGGCTGGCCACACTCAAGAAGGATCTATCCTTGCAGCTTGACTACCTCGACATGAGTGCTCTGCTGCCCGAGAAGGACAATGAGACTACCACAACTGCCTCTGGTATGCTACTGCTTATCATGTCTCACAGCTCTCAAAGGATTCATCTAATCCTTTTTGAAGTATTAATGCAGTTTTGTCATTTTTTGCAATATCTCACACTTTCAAGTAAACCTCTCCCTTGATAAAAACCTAAGCCCTGGTAGTGATCGGATGGGGCAAAAGACAGCTATGTGAACCAAGACCTGATGTGTTTTTCACGAGACCGCACTAGCAGAACTTAGTAGCAGGGAGCCCTCTTGCACGAACCTGCTTTTTTAACTAGTGCAGTGAAACTGAAAGCTTGTATGTCTGCTGTCACTTTTTACCACACTATCTTGGAATAGGTAGTGCCTGTTCTGCCCTGGTTACATAGGCACAGTAACCACAGTTACACTGAATCTCACTTCCTCCCTACTGCAGTCGTGCAGTGTTACATGAGAAAGTAACTCACATTTGTTCCATTAACTGCAGTGGTGGTAGATGTAAATGTGTTGAGATTTTCCCTACAACTGCATATGACTGCATTGGCCATAACATTGTGTAGCTCAATTGCGGTTAGCATGGCTGTGTAACTAGGGCATTAAAATGCTTCAAGAAGTGCCGCCAGCTTTCACCAGAGAAAACATGACGAATGCGGGAGATGAAATTCAAGGCGGTGAGCAAAACGTGAAGAAGGTGAAAACAGGAGCCAGCTTTTCAACATGTGGACTTGTCCTTTTCAAGGTGGAAAGAGAAAAAGACAAGTAAAGAAGACAAAGAAAAAGACCACTTGTTGAAATGTTAGCTCCTGCTTTCGCCTTGTTAACGTTTTGCTCATTAGATTTCACTAGGTGATTTATAAAAACCTAAAAAGTTCACTGTACAGCAACAATCATAGTACAGAAATGAAAACCAAGGGGACTTTTACTCAGACAGTATGGGTCTTGCCATGTGTACTTTTTCTTTTGCTTATATGATCCTTGAATGCTTGATCTGCCTTTCTCAACTTTCTTATTTAATTGTCTGGCCTGTAAAGCCTGTGCACTGTGCTGCATGGGGAGGATTATTGTCAGATGCACACATGTACCATGTCTTGAAAATGCTGGTTTTGTGACATTGCATCGTGAGATGTTACACATGTTCTGAGCTAGGTTTGAAGGAGCAATTAGTCACAGCACGCATGACATAATCTCGCTGATCTCTGTCAGTGCAGTGAGCTGAAGGTAATGGTACAGACATGCACATGCATTGTCAAAAGATCAGAGATCTCCCCTCTGGCTATAGCCATCACTAATCTGCACAAATAAGATCAGAGTTGTCTCTGTTGTTATATCGTGGTCCTAGGTTAATGTCATAGTTACCAGAATAACATACAGCTGGGAAAGCAAAAAAGGAAAGCGAGACAAGGTACCCATAGAATTTGATTTCACTAGTACTTTTTAAGCATGAGGCGGTGAAAAATTTTGAAGGCATGGCATGGTGCCACCTTGGTAAGCACAGGGTTTCTTCTGTTTGAAATGCAGAGTGTGGCAACTACAGCGACCTGGATGAGGACCTGGACGAGAAGCCTCGTCTTCAGCCGCCGTCGGTGTCCCCCACCAGCTCACCCAAGCCAGCGCTATCTTTTCTATGTGACGTAGCAGGTGGGTAGGCAGTCATTTGGAGCGTTGTGTACTCTTATTTTTATTGTGATAGCAATTATATTGACACTCCAGGCGCATTTCTGCCATTGCCGTGATGTTCCGTATAAAGACCAAGGGCGATAAGGTCGTTGCTGCGCGCCCTATGCTGTATGTGCGATTGAAAGCGTGCGAGGGGAGCCGACGATCGGCGGCTCAGTGTGTGAAAGGGAGGAAAGTGGGGAGGAAGTCATGCACGAGGCACCCAACATTGCCAGGCACTGAGGAGGGGAGGGGGGGTGGGGAGCAGTGTTCTACTGCTTCTGCAACTACACATTTGGCGGCTGTGCATGGTCGTGTGGCCGTATCTTGAGAGCAATCTGCATTTGGTGCAGAGTCTTGGTACGGCAGTGGCTTGTAGCTTTGTGTGCGCTGTGTGTTCTCGGTGCTCAGTTTACATTGAAGCGATACACAGCATAATGGTTACTTCACTTGTTGCTATTTATGTGTTTCCTCATGTCACCGTTTTGACAGTGAGTGCCCATGGTCATCAAGTGTGATGTGTTAATGTTGGCTGTGCATGCTGACACCATTCTTGTTATGTTTAGAAGTTGATACGGCCAGTAAAAGTACTATCCTTACTTCGTATGGCTGTCTGCTAATTTGCTATCGCAGTCGATACTGTGCCTCTTGGGTGAAACTGATTTTTTTCTTTCCCCCTTTTTTTTACACCTTTCTTTGTACAGTAGACTTCTGTTAATACGACTCCACTTAATTTGAACACAACCGGAGGTCTCGGTCAGCACCTGCGCATTTCTATGGCACAAAATGTTTGTTTTGATCATAAAATTGGCTTTCACCGGGACACACATGTTTGGCCCGAACAAGGACCTAAATGAATTAGGAAGGAATAGCGCCAACTAAGACGAACATAAGTGGGGGAACGACACAGGACAAGCGCCAACTTCATCTATCTTTATTCGCCGAAAAATCAGCAAATATAAGGAAAATCACAGACATGCGCACAGTGACCATAATGCATCATCTGCCAAACCGTTCCAGATAGGACATTTCGCTTTTGAAGAGGGTCACGGAGGTATCATTAACACAGTTTTTTCCTATCTTCTTTATATGGAATGCTTTCAAAACCTCACGCGCCTTTGTTTCCCTGCTTCTGCCAAACATTTTTATTTCTCTAAACCGTGGTTCACACTTCTTGCAGTACAGGTATTGTTTCTGTGGCGAATCTTCTGCCGCTCGGTCACACGCAGTGCAAGTTGCACAATGTTGCGAAGGATGCACACCTTCTTTCAGCGACCGCACATGTTCAGCTGCACGGTCGTTCACGCATCTGCCCGTTTGGCCCACATAGGCTTTCCCGCAGGTCAAAGTTATTTCGTATACAGTCGCCGACCGTTTATTCGGACCTCACGGGGACTGCGGAAATGTCCGAATAAACAGGTGTCCGAAAAAGCAGATTAAGAAAAAAAAATGAAGTCCTTTATTTCCACGCACTTATTCGGGCTCGGCAGTAGGCTTGAAGAAATCGTGAATGCGCCGTTGCACGCTGTTCCGTTTACGCGCAATCAGATAAGCCTGAATCTCAGAGAGGGTCGTACGGGCTGAAAGCACAGTCACTGCTAGTACACGCTCTGCATGCGACGGCAGCGTAGCACATGGTGCGTCAACTTCCAACTCGGTCATCGTCCGGCGGTGCAGCAGAAACCTGACGAATGATCTCGCCGTCGTCGAGTTCTGCGCATGTCAGTACAGCAGTGTCAGCACCTGTGAAACTGTCAATGAGACGGTGTCCGGAATCGCAATGCAACCACTGCGCAAAGCAGAACATTTTCCGCGTCGGTAGGGAGCACATCAGAGCACCCGCTTGCCGGCATTCCGTAGCGCAGTCTGCGCGGGCACTGTCGGCGCCACGAGAGACTTGACGCGATGTTTCCGTATGTCGCGTTGGATCACCGAAACCTCGACAAAGCAAACACCACCGTGCCGACACCAGTCACACAAACGAAAAAACGCGCCCGCTGCGTCCTGCCAACGCCTCCTATAACTATATTATTATATTATTATATATTATTAATATTATAGGAGGCATTGGTCCTGCGCGAAGAAACATATCAGCTGCTGGATTGTCTTGACATGGCTTACTTAACTGAAACCGGAACTGCTGCAGAGCCACTCTATCGAACTAGGCAGAAACGATGATGATAAGCGGGGATTTCCAGTAGCGCCACTTCGTGGGGCAGCAAGGAAGCTCCGTTCAAAACAAAAATGGCGTTCAGCAAGTCGAATCATGCACCGGTCAGAGTCGGTGCATGGTGCTCTCGACCGAGTTGGCTCAAGGAGTGTCCGAAAAATCAGACGACAGGTTGCAAGGTGTCCGAACTTTCGGCAGTTGTTATACATTATGGTCTATGGGGAGAATGGCGGTGCCGCGAAGCTGACCGAATAATCGGGCATGTCCGAATTTTTGGAGTCCGGAAAATCGGTCGGCGACTGTACCACACCGGTGCAGCACTTTAAAAACTGCTTTCCATGTTTTTTGGTGCAGCTGCTCCTCGTACCCTTGCTCGCTACGCGGGCGCAGAGCTGTGCTTGTTTTCGAGGAGCCGAAAACACGACTGGGACGCCATGTTTGTTTGCCACCTTTTTCATATTGTGGGCTAACCTATGTACATACGGAACCACTTCCGGCTTCGCAGCTTGCTTTTCTTGTGCGCACGGTTTCTTGACCATGGCACCTTTGATTTTTTGCAAGATCGCTTCAGCCACTGCTGTGATAACCGTGCTTGGGAACCCCGCTGAAACTAACCTATCAACTTGCTTGTTAAAGCTCGCACGTATTGCATGGTGACACGATTTCACGAGAGCAGACTTAAGACAAAGTTTAGCAATGGAACGTTTTACTGCGCCGACGCATAAGGAAGAAGCTCCTTTTGTGCTCGAAGTGCGTACTGCCAACATACAGGAGCTTCACCCAAGGTAATGTTAATGTCTAAAAACTGTAATTGCCCCTCCAAGGGTAGTCCATGCGTGAATACCAACCCCTGTCCCTCCTCTATAAAACTGTCTAGGACAGTGCTTACACCATCTGTGTAAGTCAAAACGTTCAGTTTGTTAAAAACTATTATAAAATCGTCAACATTTCTAAACACATTTAGTACACCCTTTCCTGTTAAAATTGGCTCCAAGGCGCTGTCAATACAGGTTAAGAAAATGTTAGTAAGCACCGGGGCTACGCAGGATCCAATACAAATCCCTTGTCTTTGTCAATAAAACTTGTTCTCAAAAGAGAGAAATGTCACACCAAAGTAAAATTCTAGCATTTTCATAAAATTGTCTATTGACACGCCAGAGGAGTTTTGGAACTCTACTGCACCGTTACATTCTGTAGCATCCCTGACAGAACTAAATAAGGGATCGTGGGGCACAGAGTAAAACAAGTCCAATGTCTACTGAAATCACATAACCAATGGAAGTACCTTCCTCAAGAAACCTAACATCTTTTGAACTCTTTGTGGCATACGGATCTTGAACTTTAAGGGGTGTAAGGTGCTTTGGAAGAAGTTTCTTCAAAAGCACCTTACATCCCTTAAAGTTCAAGATAGTGCTCAGATATCAGTGCTCATACTATGATAGGAGACGGTGGGTGCATGCGTGTATAGTTAAGAAACATACTATGTCCCTTCGCAATTGCCCCCTTTGAACTTTTGGTATGCTTCTCCGCTTAAAAATTCTGCATTGGGGCAAAGTTGACTTTCGGGAGCTGGCATTATGCAACGCACCATGCTTTCCGCAATCCGAAGCCATTGGTGAGAGTTATAAAGGCAGAGGCAGCACCATTGCTAACAGCAAGAAGCTTGGTAGCGAACGTTGAAGTAGCTAGGCCTAGTCTTGCCACGGTGTGCCTACGGCTGCCAGCGGATCTGCGTGCGAGAGCACCAGCTCGAGGCGGCGTGATAATCAAAATGAAGGTAGTGGTGGCTTCAAATAATGCCGTTTTGGATCCACGGTCATGGCAAAAAGTTTGGAAAGTCGTACGGCGAAAGCCTTTGCGTCTGAAATTTCAGAAATTCTTATACGGTGAAACCTTGTTAAACCGTAGTTGGCTGGAGCTTGAAAATAGTACGTACTAAACGGTAGTACTGCTTAACCGAAATAGCATGAGATCGCCCACTTGCCTGTCAAAAACGGAACTACGAGAGAGTGCGATGAAAGAGTAAAAAACATGTATTTATTCACTTCGCACAACAAAAGTAGGTTATTTTCGTTTGATGCCACCACAGGCTAGCAGCGACAACGGCGGCCTCAAACTTGCTCAAGCTCCGAGCCAGCTTTTCTGCCAGCCCCCTCTTCTTGGCAAACACCCGCATGAGGCTGACGTAACGTGCAGCGTCTACCAATGTCTGGCCTGAATTGCCCGTGCTGTCACTTTCCTAGTAGTCCTCATCACTGTCGTTACGCGACATTTCGGCAATACAGTTGAAATCCGCGGTAACGAAATCCCGAGGGAACGAAATTCTCGCTGCAACGAAATATTTTCGAATCCCCGGCGAACAGCCATAGGAGTCAATGCATTTCCTATCTCGCGACAACGAAACTTTTTTCTATAGCAATCCCTCATCAACAAAATTTTCTGAAACGACAGTCCGCAAATAATCTACTCATGTAACACTAGTTGTGTCTGGAAACTGCTCAAATGCATTCGTTGTGCGCTTAAATTGCATTAAGTACCGCCACAGCACATTTGCGTGGCCGCCGCCATCATTGTTTACAACAAAAAAAGCCTCGCACCACCTCTCGTGACAGACAACAGCGATGATGATGGTGGTGGTCGTTCGCCCGTTGCAACGGGTGACTGCGCAGTGTCAGGGCCAAAAATGCAATTAGCATTTAAATGATACAAATAAAAAAAGACAAGAACCGTAGGCGATCTTGCAGTGAGCACATTTTATTTAATCCTGTGTGCCATTACAGCTTGTGCTAAATGCGGAGCGAAATGCTTGCGTGCGTGGCAGCCAAATCGACATCTACTACATGTGAAGGCTCCGATAACCCGGATGCCGCTTTAGTATCAGTGGGCTTTGTGTACCGCTGCACATGGTCGTGTGCTCAGTGTCGTTGGTGCTAGAGTGGCGTCAATTGTGTGTCTCTGTACCAATCGGACCATTTGCTTTGACAGCCTGCTAAGATGCCGCCTCCAGCCAAAAAGAGGAAATTTATGACGCTGCAGGATAAGGGTGCAATTATTGCCCAAGCTGAAAAGGGCAGGAAGAAAATGGATATCGCCGAAGAATTTGGAATTGCGTGCAGTTTGACATCGACGACTCTGAAAAACAAGGCCTCCATTCTCGGCGCGCTCGGAAATGGTTTGAGTGCGAAAAACAAAACGGTGAGCGCTGCGGCTTTTCCAGACGTTGACAAGGTGGTGTTTGCATGGTTTTGTGAACAGTGTGCCAACAAAGTGCCGCTGTCTGGCACAGTTCTTCAGCAGAAAGCGCTGGACTTCGCATGCATTCTCGGGCACGCTGATTTTAAGGCTAGCCCTGGCTGGTTGAGCCGTTTCAAAGCCTGCCACGACATAGTGGCCAAAGTCATTTCCGGGGAGGCAGCAGCCGTCGACCCTTTGACAACGTCGTCGTGGCTGGTGACCAACAAAGAGGTATTGGACCAGTACAAGGCCTCGGACATTTATCACGCAGATGAGACGGCCTTATTCTACGAGATGTTGCCATCGAAGACCCTGGACTTAAAAGGCCAGAAATGCCGCGGGGGGAAACACAGCAAGCGGCGTGTAACAATTTTGTTGTGCACAAACATGGACAGCACAGATAAACGGCCACTGCTTGTAATGGGCAGAAGTAAGAAGCCCCGCTGCTTCAAGGGAAATCGTCGGCTGCCCGTACAGTACACCGCGAACCTGAAGGCATGGATGACCCGGGCCATATTTGGCAGCTGGCTCGAGGCCTTCGAGACGGACATGCGGAAGGCAGGCAGATCGGTCTGCCTTTTTTTGGACAATTGCAGTGCCCATCATGTCGATGACGTGGAACTGGGAAACGTACGCTTGGTTTTTTTTCCACCGAACTGCACTTCCGTGCTGCAGCCGCTTGATCAAGGCGTCATTCGTAGCGTCAAGTGCGCCTACAAGGAGAAGCTGATTCAGCTTCTGCTGCTGAACCTCCAGTTGAAGCGTCCCACCACAGTGGACATGTTCATGGCGCTTGAGATGATGGCTGTCGCATGGGTTGCGACGTCGCCAGTCGTGATAGCTAATTGTTTTAATCATGCCGGCTTCATTGCCACTCGGCAAGCATCATGCGCTCATCCAGTGGCATCGCAAGAAGATTCGCCTGAAGGTGCACTAGTTGACAGTGCTGACGGCGCAGTGCCGTCATCGCTGGCCCACGCATGGGATGAATTTTCTGCTGTGACAGATGGTGTTCCGGATGGCCTCAGCATCGATGAGATTGTTCGTGTGGATGAAGGTGTTGTCGTCCATGAAGAGATGACTGATGAGGTCATCATAAGTAGCGTTTGCCAAGGTGCCGATGACGTCGACGACCACCAGACACCAAATCAAGAGAGGACTGCGAACCCGCGGGATGTGTTGAATGCCTTTGATGTAATTCGATCATTTTTCGGTGAGCATGATGACGACGTGGCAATGGACCACTTCTTGCAGTGCGAGTCGAGAGCAGTAAAATTGCTGCAAGGCAAGGCTCGGCAAAGTAAGCTGACTGACTTTTGGCATTGATTTTTTTTCTTTTTTCTTTTTTTGCAAGCCAATTTCCTTTCCTGTCTTTTCCGCCTTCATTCTCGCGCTAACGAAATTCCCGCAAAAGCGAAATGTTTTGCTTTCCCCGGTGATTTCGTTATTGCGGGTTTTGACTGTAACGGAGGCAATGATGGCGAAAAGTCGAACCTCGTAACCGTCAATTATTTCACGGTCACAGCAGCATTGCTGACCAACTTCTCCTTCACATTCCCATTGCCACACACTGTAGCCAATGGTTGATTCCTCTCGCATGCCAGCACCATGCGGCACCATGCACCATGCGGTACATGGCAGTGCCGCAACACTTACAGAAGTCACTAACCCTTCACTAACAAAAGTAATTGATGATGCCTGCCTGCACATGCCTACGCACAAATTTCCGCTACAGTTTTTTTTTTTTTCTTCCACGCGGCATTGAGGAGCCCCTCCTACGCTCTTCTTCTGTGGCTAGGTCAGTGGAATGCTAGTCGGAGGCGCGGCCATGTGATTTGGCACGCTGCTGAGAGCATTGTTGGAGCACAATACATTCAAATTAACCGTCGCGAATGCTGCTTGCGCTTTCGAATTACCTGGCGCTTTCGCCAATTGGAATACGCATAACTTTGATTGGACCACAGCGTCAGTTAGAATAAACCAAAAGTTTGAATTAAGCGTGTTCAAATTAACGAGGTTTGTGTGTATTTGATATTCAACTTGATATTCAGCATTTTTTTTTCTTGATTCTATTCAGTATTCTATTCGAAATCTACTATTTGGTATTCGCATACCCCTAGTTATCTTCCACTGAGAACACAGATTTTTTTGCTGCCTTCAACAGATCTTTGAAGCAGTGTGACAGCTCACAATGGATTCTTGTTGTATTTACCAAATTCTAATGCACACCATTTTATTATTTTTTTTAATTGCTCTGAATATTACCTGCATGTTACGATCATATGCGAAACCAAAAATTCATAAGTGGCATTATATGCCATTTCATATGTAATTGCATGCAACACTGTGGAGGCTAGAAACTTTCTGCAGGGGCTGCATTTGCACCAACAAATAGTTCAGTGTTCTTGCCACCAGTGTGGTGAAATTCTTTTCAGTGAATAAAAATAAAAAGTAATCCTTAAGAAAGGGACAAACCGTGTATTTGTGCGGCTGCTAATACGTTGTTTTAGGGTTTTTCTTTTTTAGGTTTTTTATTTGCAGCCTTGTGTCCACTCTTGGGTGAGAAAACGCCATTGGTGTGCGGTGAAGCCTAGACAGAACGCGCGTAATGGTCAGTTTTGGTGACCAAGCTTCTTGCGTAGCTTCCAGTGCGTTGCATGCTAAGTATGAAAAGGAGTATGAAACGGAGCAACAGCCACTGTCACAGCCTGTCGTCACAGCCAATGTCATCGTCACTGTCATTGCAAGATGACATAAAACAAGTTTTTGCATAGGATGGGAACAACTATGCATGGCTTTCAGGCTTTATGAAAGCTTATTCAAAAAAGTTATTTTCCATGCTAAGCTAATGACAACAGAGTCGTGTCATGTGTTTTTCATGTTCTGGAAACTTGCATGTGTTGCTTGGTGAACTGATGAACGAGTTAATCTAGAAGTGATCCAATATCCCATTTGCCATTGTGTCTGATGGAGTGGTTTGAGAAATGCTGAATATCAAACGCTGTGGACTGCAAGAAAGGTCTACATGTTGTGACCCGTTGTGATAAAAATCTGTCTAAGATTGACAATGATAGGCATTATGTGCAAATAAGTTTTCATTCTTTGAAGGTAAAAAGCTGTGCGCAGTTGGTCACATTTCTGATTGCCAGAATCAGAAGCATGCTACATTTATGTTTTATAAAATCAGGCATGTATTAAGTGTGGCTGCACATTGCTTTTTCCTATAAACAAATAAAAACTGGGTGTGTTTTATATTTTGGGGCACATTAGAATCATTTAAGTTCTGGCAAATAGAACAGCAGTTCAATTGGATTGTGGCGAAATCTGGACACAGAATGCGTGGTGCTGACAAAAGAAGAAGAGGCAGGAGAGGCATGAGCTTGGCCAGACTTTGCCACAGGGGCCACTGCCTGTAGAGATATAGTCTGTTTCCCAGTAAACGCGCTTGTAACATTGAGGGGCTAGAGACAGTGATGGCGAAGATGTAGAAAGTGGAGAAATCGGAGCAACGTTAAAACTGCGAATGGCGGTGTTTCCAATGACAGACTGAAACCTGGTTTCATTGACAACACCGTCATTCACAGTTTTACCCCATTTTCTCCACTCCCTACTTCCTCACCATCACTGTCTCCAGCCCCTCGATGTTACAAGCATCTTCACTGGCAAACAGACTACATCTCTCCGGGCGGGAGCCCCTGGGGCGAAGTCTGGCCACAGAATGTGCAATGTCAGCAAAAGAAGAAGCAGGAGAGGCACGAGCTTGGCATTCGAAAGAAAATAAAAATCAGTCTGAAGGGTCAGCCTTGCTAGAAGGTCGCATCTTGAGTCTTTCCTGTTCTCGCGACATTGGGAAAGACTTCGTCACAGACTGTGGCCAGACGTTGCCACAGGATGTTTCTTTCCGCCTCTTCCTTTAATTTGCACCACAGAATAATTCATTTAGTTACGTTCATCCTGTCAAGGTCTAATTAACAGAAGCTAACTGTATTGTAGCACAGTGTGCATGGCAGGTCTGTCCAGCAAAAGCCTAATTGGGACCAAACAGTCCTGCTATCCATGTGAAAATGGCAGGCAGTGTCTGTAATAACTTTAACCTGTAAAGGCCGACTGATTAACCATGATGCTAGCATATAATTTCTCAGTTGTGCTAGTCTGGGTTCCTTTAGGCTAAATGAGCAGGAGTGTATGCCCTTACCTTATATTTGAAAACACAGTATTATATTGCCTTGTTGATTGTCTTTATATGCACAGTTGTACAACACTGCATGTGCTCCAGCTAGCATGTCCTTATGTTCATCCATTCTTGGCAGATGCTTAGAGATACCATGAAAAGAGGTACCATGAGCGCTGCCTAGAAGCTAGCTCCTTTTCCTCCCCCCTCCCCCCTTCTTTTTTCTTTTTCTCTTTTGGCAAGGCTCGATTTTTAGGCTAACTAAATGTAGTTTTTTCATTTGCAGGTAACTCTGAAAATGGCAAGCCTCCCATTTTTCCCACAAACCACAAGTTGATTGACACGCTAAATGGTGCTGCAAATAGCAACATTGTCAATGTCAGCAGTAACAGTGCTGCCAACAACATTGGCACCAACATTGCCACTGTGTTCACCTCCTCGACTGGCCACATTGTGACCAATAGCAGCTGTGGTGCCACCCCTGTGGTGGTCACTGGTGCCCGGGTCACTGCACCCAGGGCATCCCCAGGGAAAGGTATAGCCCCTATGGCAACACCGCTGCTGTCGATGGCTAACAGCAGCAAGATGGTTGCCACCCCAGCTACCTCTCTGGCCACGAGCACCAGTTTGGCCAGCCTGGTTTCACAGCAACAGGTGTGTAGATTGCGTTTGCATTTGTTGTTGCAATGTTGAATAAATAGTGCCAACAGGCATACAAAAGTGCTTTGCTTTTGTTCTTGTTTCCCTGATGACAACCTGGACGTGGCATCACAAAAATTGCTGGAGCTCTTTGCCAGTGGTCAAATTCCATCCTCACTATTGAAAAAAAGAAAAGTAGTTTCCTTCTTTTTTTCTATTGCGAACCAAAAAATATGAGCGTCCTTTTGTTTGTGCAGTCTTTGTCATGGAACGTTAGCTTATCCTTAAGCATTTATGACCATATTGTGATGAACTTCGTAAAGTACAGTTGAAAGACTTGCATTAGTGTGTTGAGTGAATAGTATATATATATATATATATGTACACACACACTGGGTGCGTGAGGTATTTGAGAACACTATTCCTGAATGCATTAGACACCTGCAGGCTCATCATATCTATCTAGACGTGCGGCTTCTTGTTAGTTGACTGCTTATCATTCGCATTGCGCAATTTGTTCAAAGATGGAAGCGTACAGGTTGATGCAGGAAATGAAATTCCATGCAGTCCTTGTCGCCCTGGCTGCACACCACAGCAACGTGGAAATTGCCACTTTTCTGAACGTAGCAAAGTCTTTCGTTTACAAGGTGCGGACAGTACTGATGTGTTCTGGCGGTGACATGGCATCTGTGGCAAAAAGGAAAAATACAGTCAGTGGTCAGCGGCTGCAAGTCATCGTGAGTGACGAGCGAGGAAAGACAATGCAGGCCATTGCAAAGGAGCTCCAAGTCGCAGAGTTGTCTGTCAGGCTCGCTGTACATGAGGACTTGAGATACCATTCCTGTGTCATGAGGAGGGGGCAATTCATGTCTGATAAAACTCCGGAGAGTCGCCTGCTCTGGTCCAAGCACTTGCTAAGGAAGCTGAAGAGCCTGGAATGCTCTGCTTTTTTTACGCGGCAGCATTAAGGAGCTCGTGTCGCAGAAAAGTCGGCGGCGTTGGCCGTGAGTGAAAAATTGCGGAAGGCAATTCATAAATTAAAACAACTTGCAAGATGGGCTGGGTGCGAATCGAACGAAGGTCTCCGGAATTTGAGATGGAGATGCTTCCACTCAGCCATGAGTTCGATGCTTCAAAGTGGGACAAAAGCACCTCTAGTGAATCTGGTGTTGCCTTAGAAACGTGCTGTAGAAAGTTATACTGCGGTGTATATCAGTAATTATGAGCATGTAAATTACAGAAGTCGCAGTTAAACGCGTAGCAAAGTACGTTTCCGCTACATTTCTTCTGCGCTTGGCGCACACGCAGAGCCATCTTGCGGCAAACACAGAAGACCCCCTCCTCGCAATGTACGGCGCTGCCCCGACAGGTGGTGTGCCACTCGCTCTCTTCTCCCCTTTGTCTCGTTAGAGCGCATTGGGGCCGTGTGGGGACTGGTGCTAGGATGCCCCAATACCCTTGTGTTTAATCAGTTTTCTCGCTCTCTCCCCGTCTAACTTCCAGCGTGCGTCACTCGAACCCTCGTATTTAGGCAACGCGGCTCCTCTTTCCGCTCACAGCACGATTCCTAGGTTCAGCGTCCGATGCGGGACGCCTCTGACGTGGTCGCTGCGCCGTAGCGTGTCTGGTGGGAAAGCGTCCCCTGCTATGTGTGCCGTGCTGCTGGCGAGTAGTCGTGCATCTGCGTGGCGCTCCCAAGCGAGATAGAGGACGATCCCATCGAGGCGTCAGTCCCATGATCGCGTCCGCATTCATGACGCGTCGCGGCCAGGCTGTCCGTGTCGATCACAACTTTTGGCTCGCGTCGATCATTTCTCCCTCCGAGACACCGAGTTCTTTGGTTCGATCCGCTTGCTCAGGTGCACGTTTCGTCTTTGTGTGACTCAAGAGCATGCCGAGCGAATGAGTGGGCAGTGCGAACAGGGTGCGATAATGCTATCGCGTTCCATTCTTGAAGGCGAAGCTTTAAGCGTCTTCCCAGTTTTTCTTTTTTTTTTTTTTCAGATGAAAATAACTTTCACCAAGACCAAGAAGTTAACTGCCATAATGACAGGTGGCTTCGCGCGAGTGCTGATGAGATGCCTACAGTGATGCACACAAAATTTCTGTCATTGTGATGGTGTTAGCCATTGTCAGCAACGAGAGTGACGTCATGTCGCCACACTTTTTTGCAGAAAAATTCTGCATTACAGCTGCCGTGTACGTGGAAGTGCTTGCCACCCTTAAAGCCCTGGGTAGAGACTGTTTTGAAAGGAAGACCTTATGTCTTTCAGCAAGATTTGGCTCCCGCCCACACCGCCTGCATCACCCAGGAGTGGCTGGCTGACGAGTTCTACAATCACATCACTCACAACTTGTGGCCTCCTAGTTCTCGAGATTTAAATCCGCTCAACTACCATATTTGGGGCATCGCTGAGACAGAGGCCAATAAACAGCCACATAATACAAAAGACTCACTGAAGGTCACCATTGCTGACTCAGTGGCCAACATCTCTAATCCTGATCCGTGCATGCAGCTGTTTCCGAAGCCAAATTTAATCGGGTATTGCTGCAGATGGCGGATTCATTGAGTAATCGTGGAAATAAACCGTAAGAGAAGTATTTCCCAAAGTTTGGTGAAAATATGTCTATTTTTGCTGGAGATATTCTTCTCTGCCTGAAGCCAACACTGTTTTCTCAAATACCTCACGCGTCCGGTAGTGCTCGCATATTGCTGAAGCCCGTATCTCCACCACTTATAGGATGTCGGCCGATGCAATGTCTTTATGTTTGAGCAGCTGCACCAGACAATCCTCAAGATGATGAGTATATTCAGATGACGACAACGAAGTGCACACATAGCACTTGCAATACAGTAGAACCTTGTTCATATGTTTTGAAAAAAAAACGTAATAAAGAATATATTCATCGGGAAAATGCACCATTCAAAGTCACTAAAAAGAAGTGGCATACTCAACTGTAGATGACATCTATATAAGGCGAAGTGTTGCGTGAGTTGTTGCAGCATGAGACACTGGCACGCGCTGAGTTGGTGGGCTGCGATAGGCTCACGACTCACGTTGTCATTTTTGTGGGTTCGGAAAGCTCATGTTTGTGCTCCTCGAGTTCAGCCTGGGTCAGGAACTTTATTGAGTTGGGAATTTTGGCAGCAAGTTTTGACCTGCCCACTCAGCATGAATTGTTGCGACACGAGACTCCTACATGCGTCGAGCTGGTAAGGCCCTAGTGACCTAAAACGCACACTTTCATTTTCCTATTGTGTAGTGTTTTATGATGGCGACAAGAAACTGAAATGAAATCAAGCTAGTGAGAAATGCTGGAAAATGGTGCCTACAGTGCCACCAGAGAGAAACATTATGCTCATTTCATGCCGCCTGCAGCAAGGAACGATGGCGTAATTAGGTTATTGCCTGTAAAAGCATCCAGTACACTTCCAACGGCCCTACACCTCATGCACTGTGAAACAGATAAGTGAAGGCGCTTATCAAAATACGGTTTGCAGTGGTAGCTGAGAGAGATTTGTTGGTACTGGAATAGGAAACTGAGTGCGCGCTGGCGTTCTCGTGCGAGATGAGCTGGAAGCTGCTGCATTGGGCCGCTACTATTCTTGATCACGCACCTCGCGCTGTTTCTTGTTTACATGGGAACTGGTGGCCTAAAAATACATTACTGTATAATTGAAATTTGGCGATGTACTGAAAGATAGCTTTTTCCGGGAACGTATGAGCTGGTAAGAAAGAAGTGCAACTGTATTGGTTCATTTTTTGTGATCTTGATTGTTAACACAGAAGTACGTATATATTTACACAGACCCCCGAAAGTTCAGCTTAGCAAGTCCCAGGGTAATGTCAGTCATCGCCTTGCGTAATCTAGCGTGCCATTGTGCAGCGGCATGTGTGGTCGGCCTCCAAATGGCACCAAGCATTATGCAACGAGAAATACAGTATTGCCCAAGTTAAAAAAAAGATAGGTTTCGGTTTCACTTTTAATTTATTTATTTCATAAGTGGTGTACTCCATGCCTTCATAAGTATACTTAAGGAGGTCCCAGAGCATGTAGCTGAAAGTGGACCTGCTGTCAGAAAACATACACAATTGTGCAAATATATAGCATAAAACAAGTAGTAGTCACTAAGTGAAATATTGTACAATGTAAATGAAGTGCAAAAGCAAATATTACAAAGTCAATAAGTAGCAGTAAAATTAAAGCACTAAATGCATTCACAACAGAACAAACCAAAATCGTTATAAAGTGTACAATTGAAAGACCTATAAAAAATGAAAAATGAAAGAGAAATGAACAGGAGTGAAGTGATTAGATTAGATATGTGGATAATTTTGGTTAATTCGTAGGAAAGTGAGTGACCTTTTCTTGATGAGAACTAAAGAATAAGAGCGCTTGACATCTAGTGGGAAACTGTTCCAGATGGATAATGCTGTGAAATATCCAGGTTGTTTTACATAATTAGTATGTATTAGTGGCAATAAGAAATTGTTAGTTGCAAATCGTGTGCAGTGTAAATTAACCAACGTAGCATCAGAAAATATATTTACTTGTAGAGAATCACTTGTTATATTAAGCTACATTGCGGCTAAATTATATTTAACAAAATTATTTACTGAAAGCATTCTGTGATTGGTGAAGCATATCAGAAGCACTGCAGGAGAATGAGCTGAACGAATACATCCGGATGGCCTGATTCTGTAAATGCTGTAGCGGTGCTATCTGTGTTGGATATGTGTTACCCCACACTGTAATACAATAATTGAGGTGGCTGTGAATAAAAGGATACAGGGTTAGCAATGTTGGTTTTCTAAAATAATACCTAGCTTTAAGTTTTAATACCTTGCTTTAAGCTGTAACTAGAAGTCTAATACTGGGAGCAGGCTTATACTTCAAATAGGCGATATGCCTTGTAAATTTGAAGTTTAAGTCTAGAATTATACAAAAAAATGGGCATTCATTTACTGCACTGATGACAAGAGAGTTTGGGTTAATAATGACCCGGCCATGATTGCTCAGTGGCTATGGTGTTAGGCTGCTGAGCACGAGGTCGCGGGATCGAATCCCGGCCACTGCGGCCACATTTCAGTGGGGGCGAAATGCGAAAACACCCGTGTACTTAGATTTAGGTGCACGTTAAAGAACCCGAGGTGGTCGAAATTTCTGGAGTCCTCCACTACGGCATGCCTCATAATCAGAAAGTGGTTTTGGCATGTAAAATTCCATAATTTAATTTTCGGTTGATAGTGGGAATGGATTCCGGTGTCCTATGATTCGAATGAAAAATCATAAAAGACGCTTTGGTAGGATTTATTAGTAGCAAGTTAAGATAGCGCCAAGGTAAAGTTAGTTTTAGCTTAGTAGCCAGAGAAGTTAGTGAACGACCAGCTAGAAGTAATCTCATGTCATCAGCGTAAAAGAAGGCCTCAGTTTCTGATAGACAACCATGTAAATCATTTATATAAAGTAGGAATAGTAGTGGGCTAAGTATTGAACCCTGCAGGGCACCTTTATTGGTTGTTCTGAAATTAGAAAGTGAGGAACTAAAGTAAACAGGCTGTTGTCTATCTGTTAGATAACTGTTTATAAGTGCGAATGCTGGGCCATCGACGCCTGCTGCCCATTGTTAAGCAAGCAAGATGACGGGGTGTATGGAATCAACTGCTTTGTATAGATCAACAAAAGCTGATCCTGCGTAGAACCCATCATCTATAGCACTTTTTATTTTATCTGTGAAAGAAAGTATAGCACAGTCAGTTGAGAAACTTACCCTGAGGCCAAATTGATTTGGCCAAAGAATGTTAAATTTTGAGAAATATTTAGTTAAGCACTTTTCAATACACTTTTTGATAACTTTGCTACAAAAAAAAGAATAGCAACGGGGTGATAATTAGAAATGCAGGAGCATTCACCCTTTTTAAATATTGGAATAATTTTTCCTTTGTTTGTTTGACTTGGAAATAGTCCAGTCTTAAGGACCAAATTCGTAACATGAGATAACAGGTGGGCGATAAGATGAGCTACTAATTTTGTATTAATTGAACTGATTTTGTCCGGACCTGCTCCTGTAAGCTTTAAATCATGTATGACATTGATTATTTAATCTGGGCCAGTTAGAAATATGTAAATGATTGTAAGCAATGCTCAAATGTTAGTTGAGTATCATTGGTATGATCGAAAGTATGGTCTCAGAAAAACTCATTAAATGCAGTTAATTTGCATTTACCGACACCTGACACTGTATAATGTCTGATCCCGGTGCCACGGGAAGTAAAGGCTCCCACGCTGAGGGCTAGAACACGGAAAGGGCCTCGTAAGTTCATCGCTGTGGGAGCATGGCTCCACGTGGCTATGCTGCATAGTTTCGCACTGTCTAATAAGCTTGATCCTAAAAGAAATGGGCAGTCTCCGTTCACTTGAGCCTTCGATGTGTGTGGCTCGGCGTAGTATAGCCATGCATGGGCATGAGGCACTACTCTTTGTCTTAGTGTTTGAAAAGGAGCAACACAAAGTACGCACAACATAGACGAGTCCGACTAGTACCCAAAGGGGCTACTGGATGAGAGCAGAAACATCTATGCACTTCGCGCCATCCAGGAGAAAGCTCTCCCACGCTTGGTCTGACAGTTGTGGCAGTTGCGCTGCCACAGCTTGTAGTGCAAGGCCGTTGTTCCCATCAACAACGGACTACACTACACTACACTACACTACACAGTGTACATCAGTGCAGACTGACAAAAGGGTATTAGTTATTTTTCTATGCACAATACTGCCAACAAGCTGATATAGAAGGAATAGTTTTTTGATAAAACTATGCTGAAAAATTGATGAAGTTTGACTTGTTACGTGGTGTTATCAGGTGAACATTTTTCGATGCCAAACTCTGAGGCCAAAGTCGTTTGTGGGTGAAGTTTTCGGAACTGAAGCACATATAAACAGTCATATTTCCCATGTCAATGCCACACTCTGAAGCTGAATGGAGAGCCTTTCGATTACCCTGGAGTTTGCACCTATAGGCAAAGCATGCCGACGTCCACAAGGCAAAGAAGGGGCTACATTACATGTAGATACGACCCCGTTTCGTACGATTTCCTGGTGCCAACGTTCATGATCGAGAACACAAGAAATTACCCCGTACAGTTACACTTCATTTTTTTACCAACTGATACATTCCCAGAAAACAGTCGTCACCGATGTTCAGTACTTTGCCAAACTGCAATCGTATGATACGTTTTCCAGCTGCTAAATCTCATGTGACCGGCACAACAGGTGCACCAATTGTGGCATTTTAATACAATTGCATACTTCTGTGCCAAGCTGCGCCAAAAGTGTGAAATTTGATGAAATCGCGCCTGCTGTGCCAAATTGCTCTGACTTGCTGCAAAAGTTATGTCACACTAGTTTTAGCAGAAAATAAGAGCTGTGTTAGCAATCTGCAGTTTTGCCATCTTAATTCATGGGACAGGTGTTGTTTATCTAATCCAGTCATGAAGACGCAGCAACGGAGAGGTGCAAGTGTGCTTGGTGTTGGGTGTGTTTGGTGTTGGGTGTGCTTGGTGTTGGGTGCCCTTTCTGCTGCTTTCTGGTAGCAACGCTGCTAATTGCAATGCAGTTTTTAAAGCGAATAGCTTTCTTTGGCTCTTTCGGAACAAGTGCACATTCTTGGGCAACCAAGTTGTGAAGAAGGGCGGGTGGTTATTGGAGAAGAAGTGGGGGTGCACTGTCACTCGTTAGCTTGCTCGCTTGTTGAGAGCGCATGTGGCATGGAGGAACTGGAGGAACAGTGGCAGGGAGGAACTAGAGGGAGGAGGAGGAGAGGCTGCTGCTCGCTTTTTTGTCACGTCTCGCGGGCTGTCTGACGGTGGCCGGCCCATCGTGGATGATGCGGCAGAGGAGAATCCACAGGGGAATCTTGTCCACAAAGAATACACTGCCAGCATAGGCGAGCGTTCTGCCAAATGCTGATGGCATTTACTCCGACACACCAAAGAGAGCAAGAAGTAGACACATTTGCTTCCCACGGCTGCAACGAAGGAACTCTGGGAAGGCGGGGAAGGCACCGAGGGTGTTATATAATAACACCAAATGTTCAGTGTTGTTATCATAAGGTGCCCTTACACGGGTGCGACAATGAGGCTTCGCTTCATCATCAGCCTTCTTGGCAATTCTTTGCCGCCTCCTCAGCCAGTAGTAAATGCTCATCCGTACCGCATCATCTGCTTGGCTTTGGCTCACCACCATCATCACATATCATACTGAAGCGGGGTAGGTAGTAAGTTAATGATGCAGTGAACAGTTAGGCCTTTACGGCATTCCACATTGTCAATGCATCACTAGTGCTAATGTTGTGATGCGATCTGCTTAACTGAAAATCAAACCACCTTTATGGCTTGGCACTGGCTCTGCACTCCTAGCACCATCAAAACAAACAGCTGATCTGAACACTGACAAAATGTAACTGATGCTTTGCCCACAATGTGAGATGAGACTAAGCAATCATAAATTTTACCATTTCATTTCTTGATGTCAGGACAGAGAGCCAGTAACAAGCGCAAATCGAGATTGAAGCAGGCAGTCTGGGCTATATGGACCATGTTGTTACGTAATCGCAGTTATGTGGCTATTAGTGTTGCCAGCAGTAACTGCCACAGTAATTTGCAGTATATCACATGCATGCAAAGGGTCTAAGAAGTCGTGTATCGCTGTAATGTATCATGTACCAAGGAAAAATAAAACTCTTATCCTACCAATAATCTGACAAATGTGCCCAGAACTATATTCCACTGTGCATGGACATTCCTGTGTATACCTTGTACCTTCAGCACTGCTGCAAGTTAGTTGTGAGATAAAGTAATGATGTTAACTATAGTTGAGCCTGCCAACTCTTTTAGTGACTTCTGGCCATTTGTTTTCCTGGTCAGTATGTTTTTTCTAACGTTTCTTTTTCTTCCCCAACATGTAGGAATCAGGTTCTACTGTACCTAGGTTATCAGGTTGCACTAGAATAAGAGTGCTTGTGCCATCTCTTATTGTGGCTGTGGGACTGTGGTGCTGGCTCCCGCCATTGCATGTGTCATGTGGGGAAATTGAGCATCAGGGCACAATTTTAACTGATTTTATTATAGAGAAGAGTCTCTCCTAAAACTATTTGAGTTTTTCATGTGTCATTTGAAGGTTGTTGAACTTCACACACATTTTTGATGTCTTCTGCATTACCAGTCGCAGGTGACCACACCAGCAAGTCTAGGCCTTGTCTCAGCAAGCCCTACCTCTGTAAGCGGTACTCCTGTCACGGGACCGAGCATCCCAGCAGGTGCAGTGCAAGTGGTGGCCAGCCCCAGTGGCACAGTGAAAGTGATTGGTGTGGCAACAGCCGCAAGTGGGCCCACAGCAACTGCATCCACTCCTGGTGCCGGTTCCGCTCAGGGTATAGGTGGTGGTCCCCTTGTGGCTTTGGCTGTGGCAGCTTCTACAGCAGCAGGGCCTGCAGCACAGCCATCTGCAGCCAAGTCACTGGTGCGCGTGGCAACCAGTGCAGCAACATCCAGTGTCGGTCGGCCAGCACCTGCAGCAGGCCCTGCTCCTGTCACCTTGGTCACGGCAGCAAAGTCTCTCTTCCTTGGTGGGCCACAGGGTGGGGTGGCTGCAACAGTGGCGGCTGTGGGTTCAAACCCCCAACCCATTGTGGCAGTGGCTGGGCCGCCCACAGCCACTGTGGTGACAACTCCCACCGTACGACGAGGCCTGCCACAAATCCTGACACCGCGAGTGACTGGTGCAACAGTGCTGTCCAACTCTACAGGTGAGTTCAACATATGCAGCAGCACTAGTGCGGTTCATGGTAACGTTTTAGAAATGGCATTACAGGCACTTTCCAGCTGCGCCTGCGCTGCTGCGATTGCCATCATTACAGTAATGTCCTAGAAGCAATTCTTTTTATTCTGTACAGCGCAGTCCACTTATAGCGATACCACATATAACTATGTATCGGTTATAATGATGGGTCAAGGTAACAGTGTCATTTTATGCATTAGGTCTATGGGGGAAAATATGTTTTTTCCCCCATACTGACATATCCATACTGACAACATCTCATACTGACAAAATTCCGCCATACTGACAAAATTTTGCCATCAGGACAGTGTTTGCCATGCAAAATAATCCTGACATTTGCATTACTTGGTTTCCCTGAAACAAACAATGTCGAGACGGGGCGACGTTCACCTACGCGAGTTTGTATGTGGCGCTATTACCGCGCAGCGCGCCCTGCCTCGCTCGTACCGCCCACGCACTGGAGAGCATCGTGAGTTGGTGCAGCGCGCCACTAGATGGCGCCAGCTGCTTCACATTTTTGCACCTCTCACCTCGCCTACAATCGCACCAAAAAAGAGAGAGAAAACGAGAAAAGAAAAAAGGTGAAAAGCAATGCGGTGCAGTGGCGCCCGTCCCCCAACTCAGTCCCTCTCGCAGCGAGCTCGACAGTAGCTTTACAGCTGAAGCCACCGAAGCAGCAGAGAGCCCAGTTCGAAAATGGCGCCGACAAAGCGCAAAGCAGTGTCGCTTTACAGGAAGATGCAACACATTTTGCAGGATTTTAGATGTGGCTTCAAGGTGAGCGCCTCAAGAAGATATATGAGCTCACTCAGTAAACAATATCTGCAATTCGTAAAACCGGGAGCACCGCGGTTGTAATGGCAGGAAATATTAGTGGCCACGCCGATCAGCGGTTAGGGACCCTTTTTACGCCGATGTGGAAGAGTCTCTTTACCAGTGGTTTATCACAACCCGCGTGCATATTGTGCCAATCACTGGGCCAACTTGCTGCCAAAGTGAAAAACTTCGCTTTTCTTCTGGGACAACTAAATTTTGAGCCTGGAGGAGGCTGGATTCAGTGTTTTAAAAAGTGGCATGGCATTGTTTATAAAAACATGGTAGGGGAAGCAGCGTCCCTGGATACACAAGCGAAGCAGCAGTGGCTACTGACAAAGCTGCCTGGCGTGCTACAACTGTGACGAAACATTTTTTTTTTTTTTTTTTCAAATGTTGCTGTAGAAGACGTGCGCTTTTAAAGGAGATACATGCCCCAGCAGGAAGCACTCTAAACTTAGGGTGACTGTGTTGCTGTGCATTAGCATGGACGGGAGCCATCGCCTCAAGCCTTTTATTATCAGGCAATTTAAGAAGCCAGCATGCTTAAAGAATCTGCACATCCCCGTCCGCTATCACAGCAATAAGAAGGCGTGGATGACCCGCGACTTGTTCGAGGAGTGGCCGCTCGAGTTGGACAGCATAATTGAAAGTCAAGAAAGAAGAGCAGTATCGCTACTGGACAACTGTAGCTCACACATTGTTAACCCGAAGCTGACATCGGTCAAATTAGTGTTTCTGCCTCCCAACATGATGGCAGGCCTGCAGCCGTTGGACACCAGCGTGACAGCCAACTTGAAGGCTTTATATCAGCGGTGCATACTGAAGTGGCTAATCTTAGTCATTGACTTCACAGCGCCTGGCACGTCGGGCCGTGCAGACGGCCCCCATGACCTGAAAATCAGCCTTTTGAAGGCTGTGCGCTTTGTCTATGGTGCGTGGTATGAGGTGAAGCAGTTTATCATACAAAACTGCTTCATAAAGGTGGGCTTTGTGCCCGCCTAACTCGCCTACCCCTCCGCCTCCCCCCCCCCTGCCCCCACCCACTGTTAGTGAGACCAACACGGTGGATGCTACCGACTTAACCGAGCTCTGGGAACACGTCGCTACTGGTGACAGAGGTGTGTTGATGGAGGAGTTCTTGACTGCTGACAGTGCTGCCTCGTTCTGCGATGAGATCACCGATGAGACAATTGCTGAAGGTGTGCTGTCACGACAGATGGCAATGTTGTGCAATGGTGGCGATGGCAGCAGCGACAGTGACAACGAGATTGACAGTAGCTCTTTGACTCCGACCTCAATGTCCATGTACAGTGCATTGTCGTCGATTGACTCCTTCATTGATTTTATCTGTTCCAAAGGATTGCTGCCAGTGTTCGCGTAGCAGGTGGAAGCTATGAATACCGTGGTTGTGAAGCTGAAACTGTTGCGAAAGCAAGTGCAGATTTCAGATTATTTCAGCGCACCTAACGCTTGACAGGATCTTTGGTGCTAGAACTAAAGTGTTGTTTCGCAGCTTACTTTCTACAACATCTATTCTTTAGTGCAAGTGGCGAATTCGGCTTTGAAGCTACAAAGGTACATTTGGCGGCTTTTTTTTTATGGCACTCCAGATATAGTGATTATCGGTTATAATGATCACATTTTTCGTACTTCTCAATTTCATTATAAGTGGACTGCACTGTATTTCAAGCCAGAAAAAAAAAAAAGCATATCTTGTAGTTTTCACTTCCCTATGTTGTTAGCCAAGATAGGATAAAAGGCATGTGTGAAAGAGGAAATAATTTGTCAGACCGTCAGGTCCTCCTCAATTACCACATTTCGCGAAAAACTATTCCAACAGGGCATGCAGAGAAATTTGAATAGCAATGATAATTGTTCAGGATGGCATATAGTAAGCACTTTGCCACAGGATGCCCATGCAGCCATTGTTTAATGTATGCACCAGTCTTGGGAGCATGTATTTGCTCTTACAATGCCCACTTGCCCTTGGGCTCTGGCTGACCCAAAATTATTTATGCATATCAGGCCTGTGCCACCTGACTTCCTTGTCTTGGGTTCAAGGTAGCCTTGGATCAGAGTACAGTAAATCTTCACTACAACCAAATCACCTGAACAAGAAATAATCTTCGTTATAAGCAGTATTTGATTAAAAGCAGAGTGGCCCTTAAAAAGACATAACACTCCAACAGCTCTGAGACTTGTAAAATTTTTATTGAAACAAAGCTGTGCTCGACAGTGGCGACATCCTGTGGCTATCTTGTCTCTGGGTTATCATTATGTAATACAGCCACATTCCAGGGCAGCTAACATCATGAAGTGTAATGGCCTTTGTAATGCTCTGTCCATCTCCAGGTTAACATGAAGAAAAGCCAAGAGTCGCTGTCTATGTGGCCCTGCAGTGGTGCTGTGTGCATTTCACATTTTATGCTAAGCGGAGTTTGACAACACGCCTTTTTAAGTAATCCACTGTAAAATTTGCCCACTACAGTAGGAACCAAGGCAGTTTTCTTATAGCAAAACTTTACTTAAATAAAACTTGAAGCAGTGCAAAGATGAGAAGGACAGGAATCGAAAACAAACGCAACAGGATGAGTGCTGTTGGTTGTTGCTACTACAAAATTTCACTGTACTGTCCTCATAAATTCAAAAGAAAGCAAGTTGAAAAGGACTAGAGTGTATAGTTTTGTTTCCAGGTTTGTCTGCGTTTGTAACCATGGCTTAGTTTAGGCTCCAAAACATTAATCTTATACTGTACCACGCTTAGGAAACGGTTCTGGAGTGATTGCATGCCGCACTTTCGCATAATTGTGCATAACATGTGTTCTGAAAAGTATGTTTCTGTTCGCATTTCAATTTGTGCTGATGGCATGTCATGTTAGATTGCATAAAATTGCAGGCTGCATAAAAAGTTCCAGAAGCACAGTGATTTGTTGTTCTTCACTATAAATCTTTTACTGCAGTTGATATTGCACAACACACCTTTAGTTTTTCTGGATGCAATTGTGCCACAGCTGTTGGTGTTATTGCTTTGCACATTGCATGATACTGTGAAATGCTTTTCTCTTTCACTAAGTGTAGTGCTTATCACTTATCACATACTGCAGAAACGACACATGAAAGAGTATTTAAAACTACTTCAGTTGACTCACTTGCTTGTACATTTGTCACTAAAGCACATCACATCGTAAAACTGAAAAAGCAATTCAAGAGACCACACCTTGTCAGCATGTGCTTCATTGCATCATCATGGACCTACTGTCATTCTGAGCAGTGTTATGCACACTTCCTTTCTATAACTTGATGCAACTTATATGTGTAGTCATCTAGCTTTAAGGTTAAAAGGTTAACTTTCCTTGTTCCTAAATAGAAGAAAACAGGGGTGTTTGACTAGCGAAATTCTCAAATCGAATCAGATGTGAATGTTTGAAAAAAAGAAAACTCACATATTGAATTTTCAAACAATTGAAATATAACACTTGTGTGTGGCCTGTCTGGTAAAAGTTTACTTACATTATTTGATACATGCATGTAATGTTGTTTGCAACTGGGCATCCGGTCAACTGAGGAGCTTGTAAATGATTAACAACTTCTTTAAATTATTTGTTGCACCTTGACACAGTAACGAGGCAAGAGAACAGCATGTCACCACATGTATCTGTATTTTGTGTATTGAGCCAAGCGTACTACAGCACTGCATATCAGTTTTAAAGAAATGCAACCATGATGAGAGTGCCTGAATAAAAAAATTTACCAATGATTAAGATACTCACTAATGTGAATTTTGAGCACAGCTGTTTAGGTATTTTGAAGACACGATATATTGTGGCAAAGAATTGATTCTGAATGACAGGGTCCTCTTGGCAGCGGCGCTGAGCCTCTGCTCAGGCAGCTGGTTTAGCAGCTATGGTAGACGAAGCACTTCCACTGGTTGCGTCGCTCATTGTTCAGAAAGAACTGACCGACGCTATTTTGTATTATGATTATAATGTCATGTAGTAGTGACAGTGAAGAACAACAGTGTTGAAACTGTGAGTTACAAATTTAACTCTTTATTGGGCGAACTTGTGCCAAGCAAAACAATTAACACTCAAGCACAACGATAGCGGCAAGCAGAGTTGCTAATTGTTAGAAGTCTGATCTGCGGGTCAAGCGCGTCGGCTTTTATACATGACTTGTCAGACGTTCTAGTGAAATTGCTGGTGCCCACGTGGATTCCAGAAAGTACTAAATAATTCGCCTTGCGCGTACAATCAGATTACAAAAATCGCAAACCATGACAGTCAAAACAAGCGCAAACAATACTAAACCAAGCGAACCAAACAAGTGCGAATAAGAGCTGACGCTAGCACACGATAGTACGAAACGAGCAGTTGGGCAGGTCCGCATGACACCATTTTTCTGCGCGCACGTCACTGAAGGGGATGTTCTCATTGGTTTCTGCCGTTTGTGACTTGCGTCTTTCATTTTCCACTCCGCATTCACTCTTTCATCTTTCGCTGTGCTCGTTTGCTTGAATATGCCACCGTCGCCACTTGCCGTAGAAACGGGCACCTAAGTGCTGCACTCTAGAGATTGCTTTGCCTAAATAGAGACAACAAATTTACATGCTGCCTAAACATAAGGCATTGTCAGCAGTGTTTCTCTTCTTCAGCATCCACAACTATCCAGCTGCAGAAGCCCTTAGAGCAGTCCACACTTTCACCATTAAGTGCTTCTAACCCTCGTATTCAAACAGAAACAAAAATTCGACAATATTGAATAGGGAATTGTTTATTCAAATATGAATTGAATAGCAAAGGCCATTTAATTCTTTTCCAAATATCTTATATTTGTACACCCTTGAAAGTAAAATGAAGTTAGAATGCATATTTATTTATTGAACTTGTCACCTTGTGTGGTTCATGGAATGTTATGTGCAACCTCCTCACATTTACTACTTTATCTAAAATGCTCTATTTTTAGCACTCATGTATGATTGTTGTATTGACATAAATATCTTACAATCTTTTATTTGCTTATAATGTCCGCAGCACAGAACACAGTCTCCAAATCTTTAATAAGCAGTAAACATTTTGAATAACCAAATAATTTTTCGAAAACAAGAAAGGGGCTGACAGATGGAATAGCACACTGTGGTATAAAGTTTGTAAACAGGGATAAGGTGCCTCAGAAAGGCTGGCCAACGTTTCGATAGGAGGACCTATCTTCGTCAAAGGCGGCCTCGTCATCCTCGGCGTGTTAGTTTTAAAGGGTTAGTGCAGTGCAATTTTTGGTATTTTTCAGTGAACATTACTATTTTCTGCCTTCCACTGTAGTGTCTTTGGAATCCCAGATTTGGCATGTCTGTATGTGCCTCATTTCAGATAACCCTTCATTTTCTTATGATTGTTTGTATCGTGGCATCAAAGTACTTAGAAGTGCAAAATTCTTTTCAAATTCTAGAGCAGCTGGTAGTGTAGTGGTTTTTTACTTGTTCTGGGGGGGTGGCACATGTCACCGCTACTGGGGAGATTACCCTACTCTCTTTTCATAGATGAAAGAAGAGTCATGGCAGTGAAATTATTCCTATTGTACAAGTTACAGCACTGTCTTTTTGTTAAGGTATTCAATGCGGCTGTTTCATTTACCACATCAGAGAAGGCCGTATTTTCACATGTATAACCTACACGACAGAAAGCACCACATTTGCAGCAGAACTCGTATGCATAGCATAGATCAAAAACACAAGAAATAAAAAACTAAGGTGTGGAGGTGCAGGCTGTGCACAAATATTGAGCTTAGATGCAGCTTTGTGGCAATGCACTGCACATTGTTATGAAGCTGCACCTGGAGATGAAATTTACATATATGTAAATGTTATTGCTGTGAAACTGCACCATGATGTGAAAGTTTCGATGATTGCTTATGGAGTTCAGCTTTCTGCTGCCAGTGGTGCCGGTGCCGTGTTGCTTTTGTAAATACTTAAGTATTGTCAACATTGTCACAGCAGTTATTTGTGTGGAGATTAATATATATGTGCATGTGCCTTTTTTGTTTCTTTCCCTTATCCACATACACTCATAGCACAAATGTTTGTACTATCACGGCGACTGGATAAAAAAGAAAGTTGCCGCATGCCACTTCAGGCGGGCTGCAATGGGAGCAAATGTCTCGGCCGTAGTTACTATCTCGGCCGCTTGGCTGGGCCAAAAGGTGCTAGCTCTCGGGGACAGGATGCATTGGTTTCCATGGGCGACGGCGTTCAAAGCGTGTTCCTCGTGCATTTTTCATGCTGATCCCAGACAACAGTCCCTGACTGGTGGCACCGCAGTGGATGATAGCACTTTCGATGCATGCGGCAGGCCACACATTTATTTTTCCTCCAGCGGCCGTGGTATTATCACTGATTCATAGATCATCATGCTTCATTTGCCAATCGACGTTAATTTTACCTTCCTCATGTTGCTTTACATAATCAGTGTGTTGGTGGCACTAATCTGTACCTTCTTTTTGTACTCTTCCTGGAAATGCAGTGGGCACCCTAAAACCAGTGCGGGGTAGCAGTCCAGCCCTCTCCCAGCTGGCAGCTCATGTGACCCATGTGGCCGCAGCTACTGCGCCCACGGGACAGATTCCTCTGATGGCCCCCATCTCAGTTGTGGGGCACCTGCCCACATTGCTGAGTCAGCAGTTCCTCTCTCCGGGCCTCGGTTCCCTGGCAGCAGCTGCAGCTTCTGCTGGTGGCAATGCGCACCACCACCACCACCACCATCACACCGGCGCCACTGCAGTTGTCAAGCCCCTCGTTGTCGTCAGCCTTCCCAACGTGGTTGCCCAACCAGCAACCTCGTCTAGCGTTGGCACAGCCCAGTGACACCCCCTCCCTCCTGTTTGGCGATGACTTCTTGCAGTGGTGCCGTGCAGTTTTGTTCCTCCCCCCCCCCATTTCCCCCCCACATGTGTTGCCTTCTTACGAGCACCCCACCGCCTCTGTTGTGTTGCCTGCCCAAAGAAAGTTCTGTGTTGTGCTTAAAGCTGCAGCACAGAGCTGTAGCAGACCCTCTTGCCTCTGTTTCTTCGTTATTTGTACAAGACAACTTATTCACCAACAATGCATGCATGCATGGCAACAGAAAAACTTGCATAACTTCTCCATTGCAGCATATTTTCCTGTCGTGGTTGTTGTCTTTGTTTTGGCCAGCTTCTTCATTCTCTTGAGTATCACAGGCCTACAAGGAAGGGTCTACCATGCTTGACTTTATCCTGGCTGGTGTGGTAGATGTTCCATTCCGCACTGAACAGCTCTACTTGTCACGGATGCAAGAAAGTGAAAGCAAGTATGCTTCTAAACGCCCTGTTCTCCTACGTTGACGGTGCTTACCAACTGATTCATGCCTTTTTCCTCGACTGCTTGTGATTCATGAAAAGGTGTATGTAAAGATTTCACATAATTCCCACAGTGAAGAAAGAGCATGATGTTGTTAGGCTCTGCAAGAATGGCAGTGCTTTTTCTGTCTTTTTTCTCGTCTGTGTTCTTTGCTTGTTCTGTCCCTTTCATTTCATTTATCAGTAACACATTTCTCAATGTAGAGTTTGCTTGACAAGAAAGGAAAAGATCTGTGGCAAGGTCTATCTTTCTCTACTCTGCAGTGGCATTCACTACAAAACATGCTGGTTTGTAATGCCACTTATACTGCACACGGTAATGATGTCTAAGTTGTTGCACTTATTGCTTTATGTAGTCATCGCTATGCATTCTTTGTCAGTACCTATAACATTGCAGCAGACTGTCGGAATATATTACATTTCAGTCCAGGCTTTTTTATTATTATTATTATGTTTTTTTGTGCACCTCTCCTAAGCTGCCCTATGAATTAAAGTCAGTCATAGCCGCACTTACCCCCTTTAGTTCTTTTTTTCTTGGTGTTCATTAACACTCCCTGAGTTAAGCACTGATTTAAGTTCAGAGACTTTCTCATGTGCATTTAGTACTAATTGAATCTACACCTGCCATTTCATTGTCTGAACTGTTATAACCTGCATACAAACAAGCCTTTGGCATGGCCGTAACATCCGCCTTGTTCCCTAACAGGAGATGCAAAAAATTTGCAGTTCTGTTATATGAAATACACCATTCAAAACTTAGTGTCCTCCTTCTCCACAGTCACTGTGCTTTGCAGTCTTTGGTCTGCTTGTGAAATGACAAGAGCCTTGTTGCTGCTCTTCTTAGCTGTACTTGTGCTCCCTATCTATCATTTCGATGAACACATTGACAAAGGAGCTTCTCATGGTGTGGTGAGTTGAGCATCCTGAGCATCCTGGGACATCGCATGTCTTCCTTACTGTTGCAAAGAAGTGTGCCCATGTTTTCTGCTGCCTTTGACAATTCATTCCATTGCTGAAGCTTCAGAGAGAGTGGCCTGCTATTTATGTGTTCTGTGCGCGAACTGTTCTTGTTATGTTGCTGTTGTCCTTTTGTCCTTGTTTTCTTTTCACGTTGTGGAACCCTGTCACTTGTGAATGTTGTGGCATGTTGCACCTGCTCGGTGATTTCTGTTTTCTGTGTTTTGTTATTCAGTGAGGAGAATTGAGGTGTGTGTGTGTGTGTGTTTGGGGGGGGGGTGCAGTTTTTGTGCTTCAAGAACTAGACAGACGCACCTTTCTGGCCTCATGAGCTATGCCACCTTTCAAATGCTCCAACTTCACTTTTGCGTGTTGTGCTTTCTAAACACTTTACTAGCTTCCCAAGTGTAAAGGAGTGACGCCACTTTTTAAGCCTGGGCACATTTTACTGAGCATGTTAGCTATGCTTATTTTGCAATTGTGAAACAGTTTTCCGGCTTGGAAATGGAGAAGGGCGAACTGTGAGCTCTCTCGTAAAGCTCAGTGTCACTAAGCATAACTGAAGCCATCTTTGAAGTGTTCCCACACCATTCATTGTGATGGGATCGTGTTTGCCACGTGCGAAATGCAGAAGCAGCGCTCCTAAGTGAAGATCTCCTCCGGGGTCCAAAGAGAATTTACAAGTGGTGATGGCGTTTACACATGTGCGCAGAGACAGCAAGAACCTGATGTAGCTTTTGTGTACGTCTGTTCACATAAGTGCTTGGACATGTGATCTCCATCAACCCCATGCAAAGGTGGCTCTCAATAGGCCATTGTAATGCGACTTGCAAGTGTATGCAAGGACATTTGCTAGAAAATGTTGGCATTTGAGAAATGAAAGCTCAGCTTTGCCTTTTTTATTTTTCTCTGTGTGATTTGTTTGGGCACTGTTTGTTTGACTTTACTTCTGCCCTTTCAGCTTTTTGCACTTGTGGTACCTGACAGATGGAAGGCTTAAATAGTTGTTTTCTGGTTTTGTCCTGGAGGAACTTATTGATTTATTGTCTTTCTTTTTGAATTTTTTTTTTAAGGAACAAAGTGTGTGATTCCCAGCTCAAATCTTTATACTTACATCCCTCCCCTTTTTTCTCTGGGTTTTGTAAGATCTGTAAATGTAAAAAGGAAATAGCACATTATTTTACAAAACTTTGGAGTGCTTAAAGATGGCTGTTCTTGCTTTGTGAGAGCTCACCATTTGGCATACGTGCATTTTTATGTAGTGGGAGTTTTGTATTTTATCTTAGTGCAAACATTTCCACTTAACTTTTTCTCAATATAATCCTATCTTAATCAGCTGTAGCTGCTGTGACACCAAAATGTGACATTGGTGTGTTGCAGAAATATTAGTGCTCATTCTCTGTGGTTTGCAACAGAAGCCAGAGCAAATTACCATTTCGGAGAAAGAAAAAGTAGTGAATTAAATCAGGCACCGCAATTTTCATACGTTGCTGCAACTATGCCTCTGAAATGTTCATTTCCTTGCATGCTTTCTCGAGGCTTTATAGAGTGCTATGGTAAAGATTTGAAGCCAGCAGTTCTCCGTAAAAACGTATTTTCTGTTTTTCACCAACATTGGTTTAAACCTACACTGAACACTGAAACGTGCAGCATTTTTCTTCAACCTTCGATTGCTGTGACACTTGAGACGATTGGGCCTCGAGTCACCATAGCATCTGTGCACCTCTGTAATTCACTTTAATTGGTGCCTGCAACATCTGCCGGTCTGCCTTTGCCTCTTAATTGCCTCTTGAACGAAACAAGCAGCTTCACGGGGCATAGACTGACTGTTCATTCAAAGTCCAGGTTTAAATGTGCGCATGTGTGAGTTGTGGAGATGATGTGATTGATTGTAGAGTCATGTTCCTCCCCATACCTAGTGCATATATTAAAATGGTTGTCATTTTTTTTTAACTGTTTCCTAACCAGGTAGCCATCGCACTGTTTCTCAAATTGGAATTCAAGTACCCCTGAGGTTAGCCAAAGAGTTCCAAGGTGTTTTTTGAAAACTGCTCTGCAGTGTGCACCAAAAGTTCTGTGAGAAATTGATCAGTAAGTGGAGATGGCAAATCTGCTCTGAAAAGCTGTACAGAGAACATTATATGGACTGTACATTTCAAAGTTTTCACTGCTAGCTACAGTGCAAGCACTTGTATGCAAGATTAGGGTAGCCGAAATTATGGTACATTTGGCTGGTTTCTAACGCACTCTGAACCAGTTTGCAGCGATGTGGAGACATCTTGACATTGGAGGTAGAGAAAGCATGCGTGAGCCGAGCATTCAGCTGCTCCCAGAGCATTCATAAGAGCCCCAAAATAGGAATTATGTTAAATCTTGGTCGCAATGTTAATGCTCCCAGCTTGATAGCGAGATCACCCTGAAGCACTGAAACAAAGTGCGGTGCTCTGAATGAACCAGTTGATTGTAAACCGCATTGCAAGGGCACTTGAAAACGACCAGTAAATGTACTGTTAGTTTCATACCATATTTTTACCCCGAGGTGAAATTTGTTGGCTAGTTTGTAAAAATTAGGGGCGGGGGCACGCATTAAGCATGCCAGAATGCCTTTGTATCAACACGTTTCCTCCCTGTGCATCTTATGACTTGAAAGGCAAACTGTCTCGTATCTTATAGCCGTCTATAAAGCAGACAATATTGCAGAGATGACAACTTGAAGTTGTGCAACTGAATGGAGGCAGTCGCACCTGTTTTTTGGAGTATTCAGTCTCGCTGGAAACTTGTGTGTGCAGAGTTACATTGTTTTCTAAGTGAAATATGGTGTCAAGCCAACAGGTTTTGTTGGACTAAACATCATGTCAGAATCTGGATTTCTCTTGCTTAAGTGTCTCGTTCCAATTTCGAGAAGAAAGGGGGTTAACCGAGGGGCCTGATTTTTATTAATCATAAGAAGCCAGCAAACAAAGACACCAAGGACAACACAGGAGAAATTACTTGTACTTACTAATTGAATTAAAGAAATGATAAATTAATGGCAATGAAAGTGGAGGAAAACAACTTGCCGCAGGTGAGGAACGATCCCACGTCTTCGCATTATGCATGCGGTGCTCTAACCGATAAAGCTACCGCGACGCCATTTCCCCATCCACTTTCTTGGGTATTTATGTTTTTGCTACTAGAACTAACCTAGGATGCGTTAGCCTGCGCACCACTCACAGGCGTCATGTGACGCCTGCGGCAGAACATCCGCCGCCAAGGTTTGTGAGTGGTAGCGCTGGCTAATGCACCCAAGGTTAGTTCTAGTAGTAAAACATAAATACTCAAGAAAGTGGATGGGCAAATGGTGCCGCGGTAGCTCACTTGGTTAGAGCACCACATGCATAATGCGAAGACGTGAAATCATTCCCCACCTGCAGCAAGTTGTGTTTTTCCTCCACTTTCATTGCCATTAATTTATCATTTCTTTAATTCAATTAGTAAGTGCAAGTAATTTCCCCTGTGTTGTTCTTGGTGTCTTTGTTTGTTGGCTTCTTATGATATCATTCCAATTTCATAGCTCAGAACCGGTATGTCGCAAGGTTGTGACAACTGGCTAGAATAGATAAAAGCATGAACTTGTTCAACGCCTAATGTTTGTTTGATGAGTAGTTGAGGACTTGCTATTTTAATGTTTGTAAATGACTATTGAAACTAATGATACTAGGTGGATACGATGGGACAGCTATAGTACTTCAATGATGGGTGTATGAGTATTTCTACATGGTAACTTGAGCACTTGTGTGTATGAAGTTCTTTTATGATGTGATTAGTTGGGTCCGGTAAAACCATTCTCTGTTATAATTGCCCATGTGTCAATTTCTGTGGTCATTCACCTATATTTTGATAAAGAAAAATGAAATTTAATTTTTCATAGCCCTGGGTCATTGGTAAGAGCATCATTTTCTTTGTGTCATTGGACCCTAACCGACTCTCTTGCCCCTGATTTATCTCTGGGGATTTTGGCGCAAATATCTTGATGTTATCAATGTTACAGCATGCCGTACTTGTGACGAGTTTGATCTCTAAAAAAAAAATCTTGTATTGATGGTTTGCATCACTGAATGCTGCATCGTTTGCTGAAATTTATGCAAAATTATGTAGAAAAAATATTCATTAGGCTCTTGGCATAGAAAATAGAGTGAACATGGAAAGGCAGTAAAAGACTAAAAATTATTTCTGAAAATATTGTAGTATAGGTCTACAAACTTTTGGTGCACCCTGTAAATTACAGGCATACTATTGACGAGCGTTGATGATAAAGAGAGCAGCAAAACATTGGGTGAAGCAATAGCAATCATCCATCTCTGTTAAGCAACATGTTAGGTACTGATTGAGGTCAAGTCAAATGCAAGCAACAAAGTTGCCGTTGAACCAAACTTGAATCTCTCCAAAATGTAACTCTTGCACATTTAGACATAAAATATTTTCACTTGGTTGTAGCACCAACGCTGTCTAGTTATGATGCTTTTCTCTCTTCTTTTATTAATTAATGATTATTATTTTTATTATTATTATTATTATTTTGAAAGTTTTCAAACGTACTAGAAGCAGCTGCTGCAGTAGCAGTGATTCGGTCAAAAGGTTCATGACAGATAAAGGTTTGGGAACTACCAGGCTATGGTATTAACTGATCACAGCAGTTCTGGTAAGCATTGGAGACTATAGCAGTGCAAAAATCAAATGAAGAAAATAAAGAAATGCAGAAACAAACAGTTAGTCATTATTCTTACATATGCCTCTTCTTTTACTCTTTGGTTATGCTTTGCTTTGGTCTTAAATGCATGCCAACTTCAGTGCTCTGATTTTCGCAAGAAGACGCCTTTGTCTGTGTTTTGTCTTCACATAGAAGTATCTTCCTCCAATGTGTTACCTCAACTTTAGAATCTTTTTCCTTTTCTCCTTGAGATGCTGTAGGAAAGGTAAAAATGTTTTTGAAGTATTGTAAGGCTGTTAGAGACGCATGTGTATTGAGCGTACATTGAACCTGTGATGGGCAAATGTCCTTGAATGAGTTCAATTTCTCTTGTGTCAGACTCGTGGACTGGACCAAGTGGCCGATTAGTGTCCATTTGGTGAGCTGAAACATTCATTGTTGAGTGTTTTTAATTCCCTCAAATATGCAAGCTCAGGCAAGCGATGAATTTTTTATGAAGTGGTGCGTTATGCTGACATTTTGGCACCACCTGAGCAGTGACGCCTGACATCTAAAATTTTTTTTTTTTTTGTAACTGCACTGATGGAAAAAAGAAAAGAAGGGAGGAAGCAAGGAAACAAGAAAGTTAGAAAGCAGAAAAATGTCTCTATGTTGTCTGCTGTTTTCTGAAGCACTCGCAAGTCAAGATGTACTAATGTCAAGATTCACTGTTTTGTTTGAACGTCTGGGGATGCCTTCAGAATTTCTTGATGGCTCTAGAAGGAAGGCATTCAGCAATATTTTGTACACTTTTGAGGTATTGTGCTCCTCTACACTCGCGCAGGATGGCCTCTTGTTTTCTTTCACTGTGCATGACGAACACTGAACAACAGATGTGAGGTTGAGAACAGTCGAGACAACTTTGCTATGCTGAAGTCTTTTTCTTTTTTTGCACAGCATGCTTTCTAAATGCATGATGGGTTTCAACTGCAATTTCACCTCTCATGTATTGTATAACTTATTGTATGCACCTATTTTTCTATATTTTTTTCTTTGGCACATATACATATGTATGTAGATAACGCATAATTTATTTGTGTGGATGTGAAACAGTGGCTGCAAACTGCTTAATCCAAGGAGACACCGTGATGTGAATGAAGCGCTGCTGCCTGACATGTTGGTTACCCTCCTTGTGTAGCACGTTAAGGAAATGGATCTGCCTGCAACAGTCGCCTTGCTTTTTGTATCTTGTTATTGGCTGGCCAGGTGTGTTTTTGTAAACAGCATGAGAGTTCCCCCTCCTCCTTGAGTTTTCTTGTCACTTCTGTCTGCTAATTTCTGAGACCCATTCTATTCATGGCACTAAGCTTTGTGGAGGCGATCAGTTGCTATGCGAATACATTTAATGGTTCTGCTATTCAGGTCGGGCACCAATCTTTTGACACTGTTGTCTGTCATGGTTTCTTGTGCATGCAAGCACTGATTCCTCATTGTGATGGTTTTTACATTTCACTTCTGTGCTGAAACGACCTCCACTTTTATGCCAAGGATAGTCTGGTGTTTTGTATTGTGCGCATTGGTGGGAGTCCAAAGCTTTGTGCAGAGAATGCGCAACTCACATTGTGGTTTTCAAATCATCATCAGCTGTTGATGTTGCACTGCAAGAAAAAAGAAAAAAAAAAGCTAATGTGAGAGGGAACTGAGGAGGAGAGAAGGCCGGCTGTTTTCAAGTCAATTAAATGAATTGCTGCCTGAGCATGCTTATAGATATGTGCAGATTTGCCAACACTGACAAGGCATTGTAATATACTGTGTGGTTTCATGAATGTGCTAAAGTTCAGTACATTTTGTATAGTGTTTGTTGGACAATAACTGGCGACATTCGGGTCTCTGCTAACTAGCTGATTTCTTTTTTCTTTTGTTTTTAATCTTTAAAAGACAATGTGAATGTTTTCCAGCTCTTGTTTGTTGTGTGTTACTTTCACACTGAACTGTTATTTTCAGCTGTTTTCCTTTTTCATTCTTTAAGGGATATGCCAACATGCATTCTGTGTAGCCTTGGCCATTCATTCTCTTAGTGATAATCTTGGATTCATACCTTACTGTTAATGCTTTATACATACATGTTTATGTTGCTGTGATCTGAGAGACTCATTTGTGAAAATGGAATTTGTAGGTTGTACGGAACTTGCATGTTATGATGCAGAAGTCTTATATTACTATGCAGTCAGTCATTTGAAATAAAATCAAATGCGTCAAAGACAATTGCGCAACCTCAGACAAATTATTGGACATCTGGTCACGGGTATCTGAGCATTGATGTGTGTGCAGCGTCTTATTTATGTTCAAGGAGACTGGAAATGCAAGTTTAGTGCAAGAATGGATGTAAAAAGCTACAGTGACATTCAGTGTGTTGTGCTAGTTTTTCCTGCTTGTCTGGCCTTCACAGACAGAGTCGAGAGACCCAATATGTGTGGCTTAGTGACAGAAGCTTTAAGTTTGTCCCGCCCTCCTGTCAAGTAGTGAGTGTGTACATTACTTCTCTTCATTGACTACTGTCAGGCCTCCTTTGGTGGGGAGGGGGGGGAGGGGGACATTGTTGAAAACTTAAAAAAAAGTGTCATCCTCATCTCCATCCCATACAAACACATACACCTCCTTTTCATATGTCCAAAGGAGCAATATTAAGTTATTGCAACTCTGCTGTAAGATATATTTCTGCATTGTGTGTGCATGCTTGAAGTAACCAGTGCGTGTGTTTGTTGTGACATGTATACATTTGTTGCATGAGTGCAAACTTCTTCTCAACTTTTTTTTTTAATGGCTGAAAGCGTAACTTATTTTTCACTGTTCTACTGCCTGACCTTTCTTCTTTTTTATTAGTATTAGAAGATGGCATGCATTGTTAGGTTATTTATGTATGCAAGCCTAGTTTGGTTGATTATACATTTTTTTCTTCTTCGTTTGTGAATGGCGGTGTATACACACACACACACATTTGTGTAGATGAATGTTGACATTCCATGTACATATTTGTGTAATATAAAAAAAAATGCTTTGTTTACCATTTGAACGAGTCCAATGTGTGTTTTCTTTTGGAAAATGCAGCAAGATCTTGTACACTGCAGAACAACACACAGCAATTTCGGCTCTGGATAATCAGCTTCAGCAGCATGTAAATGGGTAAATTTAAGCTTTATGTACACCTTCAGTAGAGACGGGTGTAGGTTATGCTCCCACCGACGGCAAGTTACTTTCTCGTCCACTTTCATTTTTTTTACCTTGTCATTTCTACTCTCCAACTAAAACAAGAAATAATTTTTCTTTCGATTTCCTTGGTTTCATTACATATTGCTTAATATGGTTGTGACTAGCAAAAACTGAGCCCTTCAGTTCCCCTTCTCATGCATTACATATAGTTTCACAAAGGCATGGGAAATGGCAAAAAAGAAAGAAAAAATCATCCATCAAGTCCACCTTTTTTCCCATCCCCATGTCTTTCCCCACATCTCCCAGAATGAACCAACTCGCTCACTATCACTCTTTTGCAGTTTCAGAAAGTTGCCTTGAATATGGTCAAGCCACAGTCGAACCCATCAAACTGAATATTTTGTTATATTGAAGCTGCCATTCTTTGTAGTGCACGTGATATATGTTCCTGTAGCACTTTGTTTGCTGGTATGTTGGGTATTTGTGCTTTCAATAAGATTATGATGAAGATTTAGTTCATAATAAGAGCTCATGCAGTCATTTTCCGCTGTTATGAGAGCCAAATTCTCCATTATATCAGTGAAGCTACATTTGTAGACTTTGCTGTCTCGAAATTTCAAGATTTTCACCAGTTGTAAAATATTTCATAATCTTATCAAATTTCTTTGTTCCATAAAATGCTAATATTTTGCATTCTGTGCAGTGGAATCATCAAATAGGTTCAGCAGGCACCTAGTAAGAGCATTTCTGCCCAGTATTTTCTTAAACCCTGTGTAGAAATTGTGCAATATTTGCTAAAATAAAAATTTTATGCAGCTTCAATGTACATGTTGGGATCTGTGTGAAGCAAAGTTTTAGTGCAGTGGCTAATAAAATGCTTTTTAAGTAAATGTAGTGCACAGAAATGGACAATATGAGCATAAACCCAATAGCCCGAAATGGGATAGCTCATTTACAAGAAACTTAAGGAAATTAAAGAAGCCATTGAATGTCATGTGCAATTCCATGAAGAGGCCTGTATGCCTCAAATATACTTGTTAGACGACATTGTATGTACAGGTTTTACGTAGTGATTTATTATTTTATTAGGGAAGACAGGTATGCACATTTGTACTACCTTGTCAGTTGAAATATTGTGCTATATACATGACCTATCACATTTATATATACACAACCTACGACACTGCAACCCACCCTTTGCATCTCATCATCATTAGCAGCAGCCCGTTTTATGTCCACTGCAGGATGAAGGCCTGTTTTTGCGATCTTGAATTACTCCTGTCCTGCGCCAACCGATTCAAACTAGCGCCCGCTAATTTCCTCATTTCATCTCTCCACGTAGCCTTCTGCCGTCCTTGACTGCATTTCCCTTCTCTTGTTACCTATTCTGTAACCCTAATGGTCCAACGGTTCTTTTGCCAGCGCATTACATGACCTGTCCAGCTCCACTGTCTTGATGCCAATTAGAATATTGTCTATACCCCTTTGCTCTCTGATCCAGACCGCTCTCCTTCTGTCTTTTAACGTTATGCCTAGCAATCTTCATTCTATCGCTCTTTGCGTGGTCCTTAACTTGTTCTCAAGCTTCTTTGTCAGTCTGCAAGTCTCTGCCCCATATGTCAGCACTAGTGAAATGAACTGATCATACACCTTCATTTCCAATGATAATGGTAAGCTTCAAGTCAGGAGCTGGCAATGTCTGCCATATGCGAGCTAACCCATTTTTATTCTTCTGTGAATTTCCTTCTCATGATCATGGTTCCCTGTGATTTATTGACCTAGGTAGACGTACTCCTTAGAGGCCGACTGGTGATCCTGAACTTTTGTTCCTTTGCCCGGCTATTCATCATTATTTTTGTCTTCTGCATATTAATCTTCAATCCCACTCTTACACTCTCTCTGTTAAGGTCCTCAATCATTTGTTGTAACTCGTCTGCATTGTTGCTAAATAGAACAATGTCATTGGCAAACCGAATGTTGTCGAGATATTCACCGTCAATCCTTATTCGTAAGCCTTCCCAGTTTAATAGCTTGAATACTTCCAAACATGCAGTGAATAGCATTGGAGAGATTGTGTATCCATGTCTGACCCTTTTCTTTATAGGTATCTTCCTGCTTTTCTTGTTGAGAATCAGGGTAGCTGTGGAATCTCTGCAGATATTTTCAAAGATATTTATGTAAGCCTCCTGTACTCCTTGATTACGTAATGCCTCTATGACTGCTTGTATCTCTACTGAATCAAGTGCCTTTTCTTAATCTATGAAAGCCATATAGAGAGGCTTATTGTACTCTGTGGATTTCTCGATAACCTGATTAATGACATGGATGTGATCCATTGTAGAGTATCCCTTCCTGAAGCCAGCCTGTTCCCTTGGTTGACCAAAGTCCAGCGTTGCCCTTATTCTATTGGAGATTATTTTGGTAAATATTTTATATAATACTGGGAGTAAGCTAATGGGCCCGTAATTTTTCAATTCGTTAATGTCTCCCTTTTTGTGGATTAGTATAATGTTTGTATTCTTCCAGTTTTCTGGGACCCTTGCAATTGATAAACGCTTCATATGAAGAGCCGCCAGTTTTCCAAGCATTGTCTTCTCCATCTTTGATTAAATCGACTGTTATTCTATCTTCTACCGCTCTTCCTCGTTTTATGCCTTGCCAAGGCCCTTTTGACCTCATCGCTAGTCATAGGAGGAGTTTCTGTATCCTGTTCAGTACTGTTTGTAATTGAGGTATCAAGACTCCTCTGGGTACTGTACAGGTCAGCATAAAATTCTTCCGCTGCTTTTACTATATCTTCGAGATTGCTGATGATATTACCCTGCTTATCTTTTAGTGCATACATCTTGGTTTGTCCTAAGCCAAGTTTCTTCCTCACCGATTTCAAGCTGCATCCATTTGTTACGGCGTCAATATAATCGTGAACAGAGCTTTAGTAACCGAGAAATTGAGGTAAATGCATGACATGATTTGAGACCCCCCAGCAACATTCCGGTACTAGCCCGATGACAAAAGCACTCCTCATCATAATTTGTCACTAGTACTCAACTATTGTATTAAAAAGATCATTTAGTGCATACATCTTGGTTTGTCCTAAGCCAAGTTTCTTCCTCACCAATTTCAAGCTGCATCCATTTGTTACGGCTTCTTCAGCCTTTCTCACGTTATAGTTTCGAATATCACTTATTTTCGCCTTGTTGATGAGTTTTGACAGTTCCACAAATTCTATCTTATCTCAAGACTTGGACACTCATTCTTTGTCGTTTCTTTATTAGGTCCTTCGTTACTTGGGAGAGCTTGCCTACTGGTTGCCTTGGTGCCTTGCCTCCCACTTCAATTGCTGCCTCTGAAGCCAGCCTAGTCACGGTTGCATTCATTATCTCTATGTCATCTTCATCTCTCTGTTCTAAGGCTGCATATTAGTTTGCGAGTATCAGCCTGAATTCGTCTGCTTTAATCTTACTGCCTCTAGGTTGACCTGTTTCTTCTTGGCCAATTTTACTTTCTCTCTTCAAATTGAGGTGAATCCTAGCCCTCGCCAACCTATGATCACTGCACTTTAGCCTACATATCACTTCTACATCCTGCACTATGCTGGGATCAGCAGAAAGTATGAAGTCAATTTCATTTCTTGTTTCACCATTAGCGCTTTTCCAGGTCCACTTTCTGTAGCTATGCTTCCTGAAAAAGGTGTTCATTATTCGAAGCTTATTCCTTTCTACGAATTCTACCAGCATCTCTCCTCTAGCGTTCCTAGAATCGACGCTGTAGTTGCCAATTCCTTCTTCACCAGCCTGCTTTTCCCCCACTTTTGCATTGAAGTCGCCCATTAATACAGTATACTGAGCTTGCACTTTTCTGATCATTAATTCAACATCTTCATAAAACTGATCTACTTCCTCATCATCGTGACTAGATGTTGGAGCGTATAGGCTCGTACTACCTTTAATCTATACCTCTTATTAAGTTTGATTACGACTACAGCTACCCTCCCATTAATGCTGTAGAATTCGTCAATGTTGCCCGCTATGTCCTTATGGATTACGAATCGTACGCCATATTGCTTGTTATCTGGGAGACCTCTGTAGCAGAGGACATGTCCGTTATTCATCAATGTATAAGCCTCACCAGTTCTAATCTCACAAAGGCCAGTGATATCCCAAACAACGTCTGGTAGGTCCTCCAAGAGTACTGCTAAGCTAGGCTGTCTTGGCAGAATTCGGCAATTAAAGGTTGACAGGGTCAGTTTTCATTGGTGGCCTGCTGTCCGGACCCAGAGATTCTTAGCAGCCTCTGCTGCATTGCAGGTCTGACTGCCACCTTGGTCAGATGCTCCGCAGCTGCTGGCGACTGAGGGCCATGGGTTTATTGAAGGAATCATTTGGGAGGTATTGACCGAATACTGCACCAGGGAGGCCAATTCCTGTTCTGATGAGGGAGTGTCTTTGTTGAAGCTTAGTGGACCTTCCTAATTTGGTTGTACCTTGATTAGTATAGCCCCACTCGCTCTCGGCATCTTTTGCCAGCGTCAGGCGTCACTTCAAGCCTGCAGATGTAGTGCACTGAGGTGAATTTCAAGCTCACCATTGTCAAATAAAAAAAGAAACGTTACAGAAGGATTTGAACTTTCGACTATGGCAGCCCAGTATTCCACATAGCTCAGTCAGATAATCCCACAGGCGGCTAGGCTGCCTTATCAGCGACAAGTACAGCCCAGGGGGCCCTACTTGCCTAAAAACTTATTGATGTATGCGGAATAGATGTGTTTTCCTTATCACAATGGGTAACTAAATATAGAATGATTTATAAATGGTTCTGGCCTCGTAGTTCCGGAATCGCACATGTGCAGACAGCCGTGAACTCGGCTACATAGGCAAACCCTACAGGCGTACCGACAACCTTTCACAGTTGGGAATACATGCTCGTGATCTTCAGGAGTACAAACAGAAACCCGCGAAAATGAATATAAGTGCAAATGTAGACGAAATAACTGTATGCAAACCACAACTTTCTTTTTGCATCTATTTCCCTCTAAACCTGAACCCAGGACCACACTTTAACTTCCCTTACATTTGTCTCCCTCCGTAACGCAAATGTTTTCACCCTTTCTGTGCTGGAATGAGTCTTCTCTCCTTACCGTTGGAGGACTCAGCATGGTGCTGCTTGTGGTGACACACCAACAAAATGCGAAGCCTGAGGAATGAATCTCTGAAGAACTTCGTTGTTTGTGTAGCTGGAGAGACACCAACCAAAGCATTGTGAACCGAGCTGTCACTGCCAAAAAGTTGTGTATACTTGCAAGCATTTCACAATTATACAGTCAAACCTCAATATAACGGATATAATGAATTACCGGATATAACAAAGCAAATATACAATGTTATGTCAATTTTAGCACTTAATGAATACATCCTTGTAATTAATCTTGGATTTAATAAATGCATTTTCATGTCAGGAGAAGTTTCATTATAATGCGGCCCAACTGTATTATGGTTGATCAGGTCAAGTTGAAAAGAATTTGACAAAAGGTAAGTAAACCAACTTTTCAGTTTTTTGCATGTGCAAAATATTGAACCAAGGTAGAAGTTAGAAAAGAAAAAAAAAGGTTGACATTATTCCTTGATTTTACAGCCATAATATGGAAATTAGGTGCACTCATAGAAACGAATTTTTCATAAATCTTATTCTGAATTACTGTTCATGTCACCCATTTTAGCTACTACTATGTTGCAGGTACAGAAAGCTGTACAAGCTTGTTAATACTTGAAACATGATAGCATGTTTCAGAAGCAAAAGTGCAACAGGAGCTAATAACAAAGGTATCTATATGTGCTGGAAGCTTTTATGTTACCTTACAATTGCAGTTATGTTTACAAACTATGAAAGTTATTTCAAATCTTGGCCAAAGGTTAGTTATACCACTCTATAGATCACGCACACACAAAAGAAAAATGCTGGGCTTACCTCCTGTTTTGTAGGTGCATTATGAAGGATTTGTTTCATCCACTTATTTAACATTTTTTCATCCAATATGCTATAAGGTAGTTATCCTCAATTTGAACAACACGTATACGTGCACACATATAATTTGCAGTGCTTTTGCCAGCTTAAATGAGTAAACAACTATGTTTTCTTAATTGCCTGAAAGCAGTTCCCATCACCATAAACGCAAGCTCTTCAACAGCCTTTTTTGACAGTGCGGCAGTCTTCTTCAGCACTTTTTGGTTTGAAGAATCACCATTGCATATTTGAGTGGGAAGCAGACAGCACATAATACTAAATGGATGCATTCATGATGGCTGTGATGTAGTATTTTTATCTATGAAATTCTACTGTTGTACATGCGCTTGCGAGTTTGATTCCCCACCGACCGCCTCCAATACACCGTTATAGGTGGATGTTCTTCAGCCTCAAGCAAGGTATTTTCTGGAGTTCCACAAGGATCAGTCCTTGGTCCCCTTCTCTTTCTCATCTACATTAATGACCTCCCTTGTGGTATTTCATCATCCATACGCCTCTTCGCGGACGACTGTGTCCTGTATCGTCGAATTTCTACTGAGTCTGACCAGGCCCTTCTTCAGAATGACCTGCACTTAATAGATAACTGGTGTACCAAATGGTTGATGCAGCTTAACATTTCTAAATGCAAATTTATTCAAATTTCCCGCAAGCACACTAACATCACCCATGAGTACTCATTGCGCACAGTCAACATCTCGCAAGTACAAACGTATCGCTACCTCGGTATCCTAATCACTAGCAATCTTAACTGGTCGGAACACATCACGAAACTGATAGCCGACAGCTCTAAAACACTAGGATTTATCAGAAGAACATTATCGTTGTCGCCCCCTTCCGTCCGTAAACTGGCATACGAAACTTTTGTTCGAACAAAACTTGAATACGCTTCCGCGATTTGGTGTCCACATCAAGCATACCTAATCAATGCAATAGAATCGGTCCAGAACCGTGCTGCACGATTCATATCTTCAAAATATGACTACAAAACTAGTATCAGTAGTATTAAGTCATCGCTCAATTTACCCACATTAGTCTATCGACGCAAAATAGCACGTCTATGCTTATTCCACAAGCTGTACTACCATTTTCAACATCTGCGCGAATCACTTCTTCTACCACCAGCACGTTCGTCACGACGCCTGTTCAATTCACTCAGTTTACAGCGCCTGTATGGATCAACTGCTGCCTTCAATAAATCATTTTTACCCACAGCAATCCAGGAATGGAATGCACTCCCAGATGCAATTGTCAGGGAGCAGGATCCTGAAGAATTTAAAGAGCGGTTGCTTTCACATTTTGGAAACTACAATTGAACAATCTCTCCTTTCATTCCAAGTGTTGTTGCATTTGAAGTTGCCTGTACTCCTATTTTGTATTCCTGCATTTCTTAACCTACGCTATTTCAATTCATTCTTTATGTAACATCTTTGACTTATGTATATCTATGACTCCCCCCCCCCCTTATGTAATACCCTGTAAAGGGTCCTTAAGGGTCCAATAAATGATGATGAATGCACCCTCCCCCCCCCCCCCCCACCACCACCACTGTGGTGGGGGTGGTGGGTTGGGGAGGGGGGGTTGGTTGTACCGACCATTGTGTGAGCATTATAGAACCACACATGATCAAAATTCATTCGGAGCCCTGCCCCTCCAACTATGGCCTCTCTCATAGACTGCAAGTTGTTTTCAGATGTTAGGCCCCATAATTTGTATATTGGTTATCCAAGCCTTCAATTAAACAGGCACATGCACCTGCAGGCTATTGTGTGAGAGCTGGTTTCAATGTTTTCCACATATTATTTGCAACGTAGCTGCACTCCAGATTCAGGCTACACCAAATTGAACTCTTCAGCCCTCTAGAATTCCTAATCGTGATTCCTATGTCCAAGGTCATGCTTGCTATATAATTACAGCTAACAAGTAATCTATCAACATGCAAAGACTAGTTCTGCATCAGTTTTCTTGCAATATTTCTTTGAGATTTTGCATTTAATTTTTTTTTTGCCCTTTCCTTATTGGTAACTGCACTTTTTTTTCTGGCATGCTGGCTATATACTGGCTGGTTCCTTGTAATGAGAAGCTCAGTATTTCATTCATCTATGCTTCCTTTCCCAGCCAACTCATATCAAATTTGCAGCTAAGAATGTGATCCCTCAACTGTAGCCAACTAGCCCACTTGTACTATTGCGATAAGCCAAGGCAGACTATGTAATTCAGCATTGCTCAAGATATAGCGATTTCTCAATGCAGATATGAAGTTATTTTTGGCATTTATCGGCAAATACCAAACACTTCTACACTAGTCGGTGAAAACCTGAGAATTACAAACAAGTTCCTCCCATAAAAACACAGTGCACCTGCCTTTAACCTCTGAAAGAAAGCCGAGCCTGCTGGAGTCCGCTCACAGGTTAATTATTTTGCTCTGCTAATGTAAATGCTATGATGATTGGAAAATAAAGGCTAGTTGTTTCAGGGTAAAATGTTAACTATGGAGCAGTGATATTCAGATCACCGATAAAATTTTCCCTAGACATTCAGGTTTCATCCTGAAACCCGTGACACAATGACTGATCTGCACCGAAAAAATAGTTTGAAACATGTGTGACCGCTTGATGTCAGGCAAACGAGTGAACTTAATAAACTGGCACATCTATGCAAACTGTGTTCGAGTTGGATCGTGCACATATAACCTTGTAATTCTTAGGTTGTCACAAACTATAGAGCATATGGTGCACTGCTGGTTTTCAGCTCTGTGTCAATGGAGTAGTGCCTTAAAAGAAACAACTCCTTCAAACACTGACAACTAACTTGCCTTCCAGTTAAACTTAAGGTGCAATGAGAGCAAAATGATTGCAGGTAGTTATGACCAACTGTTATGCAGCACAAATCAGAAGCCAAGTGGCATTTTGAATCTAAAGTGACAAGTGCAATATATTTACATTTTCACTCACAAGCTTTGACCTCAGAGTTGCATCACGTAGATGAGGAATTAAGTGGACAGACTGGAGAGTCAAATTAAGAGTCACAAAAACTTCAAGCAACCAATCACATTTTGTAACCTAGAACATTAATGGAGGGCTCAACACAGTCGTGCTGCGAATGGCTATGGCCAAAGCATGCAACTGAAATGTTTATACATTACTGAATCAGCATGTTTGGCTGGAGCAGACCACTGAATGTGAGGTGTGTGCGCATAAACCAGTGCGTATGTGCATTTTCTTTTCCCTTGTCTCCCTGTCAAACTAATGCCTCACTGCCATTATTCTAATAAAATTGACAGTCATTTTAGCACACGCTAAAGAGGATGAAGGCGAAACCCTGTGCACTCACGAGACATTCATTAAATTACTCATTCGCTGTTACTTCCTATCCATCCTATCCCACCAAAGTTTTTGGGTTTGTGTGCCTTAATTAACTGTACATTAATTAACCTTGCCTTCATTAACACCAAAGGTCGAGTGTTCGACTCCCATTTTGATGCCATTGAATTTTGGAACCATTAACGCCAGACGGTCAAATTTTTGACCCATGAGCCATATAAATGCATTATTGGGGACATGGAATGATGCATACTCTATTGCCACACAACAATGTAATTATATTTATGCTTAGTCAGGTGTAAATTTGGGCGAGGCACTCCACTGGAGTTTTTATATCATTCTAAATGCCACAATAATTTTTGGTGGCAGCCATAAAAGTAACACTGCTGATGCAGTGCAGGCTGCCCAAGATGAAGGAAGTGACATGGTGTGTTCTTGCCGAAGTCGCCATGTACGAGCTGTAGTCAATCCGGTGCCCTCACACTGTTGCATCCTCTTGACTCAAGTTTTGACTCATGCAATGGCATTGGCCATTGGCACAGTATCTCATTCTTCTTCAATTATTACATGTGGGGCCATATTTTGCAACGAGTCTAATCTTCCATGCTTCTTGGCCTTGCAGCTTGCATGAACCTGCACTCTCGCTATTACCGGGATTGGCCGCTCGGAGGTAAGGATGCTATGAAGTGAATTGAATCGGAGTAGAATAATTATCACAAGATATGGCCCTTGCTAGAGCACTTTTTATCGTGGGAGGAATCTCAGACTAAAAGTGCAGATTGTGGGTAAGTTCACCTTAGCCTTTTCACACCTCTGCCAAAGAAAGACGCACATTTTCAGCAGACCATGTATGCAAGATACAACTTGCAGACGTTTACATATTGATACATGGAAAATTACTACTATTACATAACATGCTGAAATGTATCAGTCTCATTGCAAGTTCCTTGTATCCGCACCAAGTACTAGAACTACATAGGAGGCCTCAGTTAGGAGGCCCTGGCAAAATTAAACGGTTAACTCTATTTTTTTTAAGGATGCAATTAATTGTGAATGAAGACAGAAGTATTAAGCTAAATAGGTTACACTGATGCAGGGAAACTGCTACCTCATGGAATGACATGAAGTGCACATCTGTGGAACCTCCAAACAGAAGGCTGGCCATGATTCTAAACTGCATTTGACGTCTACCAGTCCTATGTCATAACCCTGATGCACCACTGTGCCATGTTCCGTGCCAGGAGCAGTGGAGGCTATGCACGTAGAAATGTAAGGGTGACAGTTAAAGGTAGCTATTCATGTAAATGAATTAACAATTTTTATTACGTATGTCCTACATAACCAGTCCAAGAAATTTCCTGTAAAAAACAAGATGATAGGACCAAACTTCATAGTGTTGGCTTTGCTCAGCAGTTGATGCATCTTGTGCACGCCACAATTTTTAGTTAGGGTAAAATAGTGCTAGCTCTGTTGACAGACTAGATAACCGCCCTTTGCATGCAATAGCAACGACATACCTAACATAAAGCCTATTACAAGTTCGTGTTGCATACTTGGAAAAAATGTGAAACACTCAAGAAGTGGGCAGACATAAAGGAGACATGCTGCACTGTGTGTGCCCTACTGTCTGTGTACTTGTACCAAGTACAGCACAATTTCCCAACCATGCTATATCCAGCAAGTTTTGCTGATAGCAATTATGAGTTTAATATACAAAGCAGCCATTATGATGCGTAGTTCTGCACATCTTAATACTGATGGCGAATAATGTTAAAATTTCCAGTGGCATGCCAACATGTATGTACGTACAACCACTGTTTGCAAAGTGCATGTGCGTCCACAGAATATCATTAATAAACCTTTGTCCCTGTACTCTTGCTCTGAACGCAGCTGTTCATAACAAATTTCAAGGCCAATTTAGGTTGTCACACTAGGATTCAAGGATGCTCCAAGAACAGAAGTCTTTAATGTGAGGTCTCATGTCTGGCGTTTCGTGGAGTCCATGACATCTTTCCTGTCCTCGTCATCACTTATGTACTCTGCCAAGTTATCTGTCGACTGGTTTCCAGTCTCTAGCTGCGTTGTTTTTACAGGATGTGCGAGGTTCTTGTAGATGGCCATGGCCTGGACCACAGACGACGACACGTCACCTGTGTTTGCAGGAAGGATGATGGTGTTGCCTTCCTTAGCGAGACTCTTGAAGGCTTGCACGTATTGCTCGGCCACCATAAATGACGCCGCGTTGCCACCGACTGGTTGTTGCAAGGAGTTGGCTATTCTGCTAAGGGCCTTGGCCTTGGCTTCAGCTTTAGCCAGCGTGGCGTTAGCCTCTCCCTGCGCCTTGTTAATGAGCTCCATCTTCTCCGCTTCTGAGGCCAGTATGCGCGCACGACGCTGGCCCTCAGCTACGTTGATATCCGCTTCTCGGATTCCTTCCGACTCTAAAACTGCTGCTCTCTTCTTTCGCTCAGCCTCAACCTGCATCTGCATGGCTTCGTGGACCCGCTGTGGTAGACGGATATCGCGGATCTCGTAGCGCAGGCAGACGATGCCCCAGGCACCGCTGGCCTTGTTGATGGCGTCCACAATGGCAATGTTGAGCGACTCGCGCTCCTTGAAGACACTATCGAGGGCTATCTTGCCCAGCTCGGAACGCATCGTCGTCTGCGCGAGCTGCGTGATGGCAAATTCGGGGTCTTCGACACCGTAGCTCGCCCTGTACGGGTCGACCACTTTCAGGTAGAGAACTCCGTCGATGTTGAGCGTCACGTTGTCCAGCGTGATGGCAGACTGCTGTGGGATGTCAATGGCTATTTCTTTGAGAGACTGAACATAGCGAACGCGATCTACCACGGGCAGCAGCAAGTTCAAGCCGGGCTCTAATATTCGCGAGAACTTTCCCATCCTCTCGACCACCCATGCTTCTTGCTGAGGTACAAACATAATCACAGTATTGATGGGTGTAGTGGACCTCTGTCGTGAGCAACGGGCAGTCGTTGACACGACGTTGCGCAGTAGAGTTCTGCAGGATGTTGCTCTAACCATGGAATACATGCTTGCGGGCTTGAATAATCGGAGACGACCACTTGAACACCACAGACGTCGGCTCAGTTACCGGCAGGACATCACGCTGCGAAATGCCGTTTTTTTGCTTTCACAATGTTGCTGGTTGCGACCTTCCAACGACCAACGTTAGCGGGAGTAATGAGACAATAGCACTGACCTACATGACATTGACAATACACACTCACTTCTTGAACCAGTAAAACCACGGTTACTGTTTTCCTTTCAAGCTTTTTTTTTCAATACCTAATTTGTTTTGCTTGAATCAGTGATGTGTTTATACAAGGCTCTTTCATTCACCGGTAGCACCAGTCATAGGCACCGGCTGATAGAAAATGCACGAAAAATGTGCTATACAGAGAAGCAGGGCGTATGTTTTGTATGCTTTGTGCTCTTTAATGCTGTTTCATAGGACGGTTCTCCAGCATTTGAAAACTTTAACAGAAAGATAATGAGCTCGGAGGCGCGTCGCCGAGCCTCATTTAGCCACCAGTGCTGCAATTTCTAATATTCAGGGATGGGCCCGAAAAACAAACGGGCGCCCATTCGTCGGGAGTACAAGTCTCTCACTAAGGATGCGCTGCGTCAAGAACTGAAATACCGAGGCATAAAATCGTCCGGCAAGAAAGCAGACATGGTCAGTAGCATGTCAAAGCGCTGTCAGAGACACCGCAACGCATGAAGTCATTGCCTGCTTTCCATGACCGGCCAATTTGATTGGAGGTCCCACTTCAGCATATGGCAGTTTTGATGTCCCATTCTGCATGGTTTTTGCGCACCTGGTATGATGAATTACACAGTTTCGCTCTATTCTATTTTTCTGCGTCGGTGTTCAACGTCAGCGCGGTAGCCGACACAGGAACTCCGCTCTCCTAGACATTAATACTTAAGTGGTTGTGCATACTCTGTCGAGTGGACTCGGCCACTTCTACAGTTGCTTCTTCTTCTCCGGAAAAGAAAAAGAAAACTAGGTTATTTAATTTGTCAAATCCGGAAAGGACAAGACGTGCCTGAACCTCTTAAATACGCGCGTTTGTATCTTATCTGCTATTTAATTGCGTTTAAGTAGTCATGCTGGACACGACATGCTTTATTTTAGATTTGTTCACTGAAACTAAAATAAATAATGGTTAGGACTCAAATCTTATCGCTATGGAGTGCTAGAACTGCTGATCCAGCGACAAAGGCATCAAAGATCAGCTTCCAGCAAGAGATAACGGCGACTGGTATCGACAAATGAAAGACGCCGCTCGCTGCCTTGGCGACGGATAAACTTGCGGATGTTACGCACCGGCACGCTCGGATACGCAGGCGTAGCATGCGCGTAGCCGTCCTAGAACTTCCGCTAGAAGAAAGGATGTCACGTGCTCGCGCTAATAGGGTAAAAGAAGAAAGAACGGATGATAAAAATGAATGCGTGGTCGGCGTGGTGTGATAGCAGCGCAACGCGGCTACGGCAAGTGCACCTGTGCCGATAGTTTCGCTCTTTCGGTCCGCCGCTTTCCGTAGAAACAGCTGTAGTACTTCACAGACGCTGTGTGTCGGAGCGGAGCACACGCTACGTGCGTGATCGCGTCACCATCAAATGGACTAGTGAATGCGCTGTGAGTGGCGTCCTTTTTCTCTACTCTCCGTCTTCTCATTTGGTTGCAGTTACCATTCGTTGTTTTCCACGGAGCGAACTTGCGGGATTTTCCTGCTGGCTGCGAAACCGCGCTTTAGGAATCTGAGCGTTCACCGCCCGGAAAGAAAAGTCGTCTGCCACGTCGCCATAGAAAAGTGTTGTAGCGCTCTGCGTTGTGGTGCCGAAATGTTCACTCGTGTGAGAAAGCTTCGTCGTTATGTGACACAACTCTGAAGATTTCTTGATTTCGGGACTTCTTGCTGGCAGGCTGAGTTGAGGTGGCTGAAGCGCATGCTTACTTCCCCCTTTGTTCAAGGTAGCGCGCTCCGGTTCTCGGGCGAGCTTCTTTTTGTCGCGATCACGCTGTGATCGCGCCGTTCGTTGTAGTCACGCGCTGGTGTGCCTAGGGCTTAGTGGACCGTGGGCTCATACCTACAGTGTCGTGCGCAGCGTGGCGATTGCAGAACGTTTCTTCTACCGGTATACGCGCAGCGTCGAAGTTTCGTTGCGTATTGCAATACGCCATGGTAAATCCTCCTTTAGTAAGTATGAGCTAGAAGCAGAATAGAACAAAACTCGAATGCCATTGTTAGAGCAGATTTGATTTAGCTCTACCGGAAGGTGACTGACCCGGTGTCGTTGGCCGCTCCTCGCTCGCATTGTCGGTAACCGCGTAGTACACTCCCAACACGCCGTCACATGGCGTGATTGAATGAATCGGATTTGTGTCACATTCAGCAGCACTCACCTTCGGCATTGATGGTCGGCGCGAAATGCTCGTATTCGTCTCGAGTGGCCCCGTTGATGACCTTGCGCGTCACGTGCGACTATTCCGTAGATCGTTACGGTCGTGATGCGCCGTGCTTGGAGAGCACCGCAGTTAGTGCATGAAAGACTGTGCACTTGGGTACTAATCGGCCGTCCAGTGTCAGGAAATTGCATGTTTAGGTCACATACGTTGAAAACAGAAATATTGGGCCGATGGAGCAACTACTTGGATTTACTGAGAGGAAGCAATTGCCGGTGATGGCCATGACACGTAGAGCGGCGTATTGCGACTGTTCTTTGAATTGTTCCGTTAGTCATTGCTGTAAACAAATTTTGGCTACAGGAGACTGTGAATTTGCTTCAAGAGTGTTTCTTGCGCAGCTCGTCGCAACGCCTGCAAATAACACACATATCCATATCGTAGAAAGACGAGCACAGACGAAGGCTACTGGAACGCAAATTAGCGTTTGTCCTTTCGCCGTCTACGTCTCAGCCGTCGACCTTTTATTTCGGATTTTTGTGCATGGCCTAACGACAGCCTCTGTAACTCACCCGTCACGAGTCTTCCTCCGTAGCTACCAGTGAAGTGTACTACCGACCTAGAACGTGACGGTCAGGTCACTATTGCATTAATTTACGCATATATAAGAGTGGCATTCGCTTCACATTCTCATTGTGCGTGTTCAATGGTTTAACATCAATTAGCTAGACCATGGACCTTTCCTATAAGCACTTTTTATGCATATAATTTAAGTATGAAAAGTCGGTGATTTAAGTATGAAAAGTGTGTGCCTTTATGCTGTCTCTATTGGAGTGAGGTTACCTGTTGTCAATTTCCATGTGCCTGATTTCTAAGGCTTTGAATTAATGCATTACTTTGTTATGAGCTTGAAAAAACTGACATTTATTCTGTTGTGATGTCTGCAGTTGCACTATTGTTCATTCGAGCGTCTTGCTTGTTGACTTAAAGGTTGTCATTCAGACAGTGGATTAAATTTGAACTTAGTGTTGAATCGCAATTAGGTGTCAATGCAGTCTTCACAGGTAGTGACATACAGAGGGATGGAGTAAAACACCTAACCATCATTCAAACAATAACTGTGAAAGCATGGATTAGAATGGGAATCGAATGATGCTTGCTATAATTAAAAGTGCTACATTGGAAATTTTTTCACCCTAAGTACACTAGTTGCGCGTTCCTTTTCATATCGGCCTGCATTATTGATGGAACATTTGGCATGCAAAGTTAGCTTGAAGGAAATTCAGCCCTTTCTGTATTGGGAACAATTCATACTTGTTGTGGCGAGTTGTGCCAGTACAGATAGCAGTACTCATACGATAAAGTATAAACCCCATGCAAGCAATCTCCAGCGTGACAAGCGACATGATGGATATAGCTGCCACGTTCACTCATTGCCTAAAGTCGAACCCCATGCGAGCGCTAACATTGAGCGACGTCTCCCTGGTGTTGCCAGTATGACGGCAGCAAATACACGCTGTAACTAGCGTGACATCTGCTTTATGAATTTAAGTTGATGTGTTTTGCTGTGAAAAGCAGCATAAAATATTTCTGAAGGTCTTGCAATAGGTTATTAATAGGTTCTTATCCTTGCACGTATCCAAATTTGGTCGTTTGTTTCGTGCGACAGTGGGTAGTACTTGACCGATGTACATCCAGTGCCGGCTTCGCGCTATTGACTAGTCACTCGTAGCATTTATGGTTAAAGAGCAACAAATTCTAGATTTCCAAAACCGAGGGATCGAACGATCTGTTCCCGTAACAGCCCGTTTCGTCACTTGAAGCCACCGCTCGTTGCTGTCGCGCACAAAATCGTTATCGTGGGGTTTTGTCTTAAACCGATTTTGCGGGGAAGCAATGACCACAGCTGTGCTCATCATTTTACTTATAGCCATACAGTTGGTGTTGCTAATTTAACATATGTAATTGGGTTTCTTGTCCGTCTGTGGTATATTGAAAGGCTGTCAGTAGTACATGACTGCAGGGAAAGCTTAGGCTGTTGTAGTTCCTTATGTTGCGCTAATTCTGCATGTAGTATCAAGTGCAAATTAAGGGAAGTGTTGTGTTTTGTACTTTCTTGAACAAAGGTGTCTGCAATAGATGCTTTTTGCAGTGAGTTTCACTACACTATGCTGTTACAAAAGATATTGGTAGTAGCACTCCTTAGCAGGTTGAAGGGCAGCTATAATAGGATAGGATAGATAAACTTTATTAAAAGAATAATAAGAATAATCGATAATGGCTGGAGCCCCTACTCCAGGGCTCCGCAGGCTCTTGCCATCTTCTCGGCTCTCTGAATCAGTTTGAGCTGGTCATCGAGGGCCAAGCTGGACAGCAGTGCCTCCCATTGCTCCCTTGTGGTGTTTGAGTCATGGTGTTCTAGCGTGCACTCCCACGTAATGTGGTATAGGGTTGGTGTGGCCCCGCACCACGGGCCACGCACCAGGGTCCTTGTAAGCTGTGGGGTGCATGCGATATAATATGTGTAGGTTCGTGTAAGTGCCTGTCTGGAGCCTGTGCCAGGCAGTGGCGTCCTCTGTCTTTAGATTTTGATGGGGTGGTGCATATCACAAGTGACTCCCTCTGTGGTAGTTCATGATGGCTGAATACTCGAGGTCGACAGGGTCTGGGTCTTCTGCAGCTGGCGTGATGAGTGCTCGGTTATGCAAGAATCCCCGAGCTGCTCTGTCAGCCTGCAGGTTACTCGTGATGCCAGTGTGGCCCAGTATCTAGATGATGGTTTGGGTGGTGATGTCCTCAGTATGCTCCTTGATTATTTGGGCGAGGACTTGTGCAGCAGGTCTTCCGATTCTTCCCTGTAGGAAGTTGCGGCAGGCCTGCTAGGAATCCGCGAGGATCGTCAGTGGTTTGTTTGCGTGTTGGTTTTTGCGGATGGCTAATGCGATGGCCAGTTCTTCGGCTTCGGTGATCGTGCAGGGGTGGGTCGATGCAGCGGAGGTAACGTGGCCTTGGCGACCGCATACCCCTGCCACTGCACCTTTGTTTCTCGTCCCATACATGGCGGCGTCCGTAAAACAAGCTGTGGTATGGAACCTGAATGTTTTCTCCATGTACTGGGCCCTTGCTGTCCTCCTGTCGGAGTGTAGTTGGGGGTCCATGTTGCATGGTGTTGAGGTAATGTGATAGCTGTCCTGGACATAACGACGTATCGAGCTGGTTTCTTGGGTTCGCATTGTTATAGCATGGAAGCCCAAGGCTTGTAGGACCTACCGGTCCATGTGAGTCTGCGCAAGTCTCTGTTGTTGTGAGACGTAAAGGGTTTCTATCAGTTCACTGAAGGTGTTGTGTAACCCTAGCGCCAATAATTTTTTTGTCTATGTACTCGTCGGCAGGCGGAGAGCGGTCTTGAAAGCCATCCTCAAGAGCGGGTCGACCTGTTTCATCTCGGACTGTGCGAGATGTGTGTGTGAGATGGCTGTATGTGATTCTGCTCACCACCAGGCTTCTGACCAGCCGGAGGATGTTCCCTTCCTTCATGCCTTTGTTCTTGGATGTTTTGCGGGAGATCATGTATGATATCGCCTCAACACTGGTTTTGAAGAGGGCAAGGGTGTGTGCGGCCTGCTGGTTGGACTGCAGCCACATGCCTAGCACCCTGAGCAATGGCTTCTCTGGTATTACGCACCCGTTGAGGTGCACCTTAGTTTTCTTGTTGAGTCTGTGGGGACCGTGTGTTTATCCCGGCCTCGCCATGCTCGTAGGAGCTCGATTTCTTGAGGGAGAAGGGAGCATTGTAGTTCCCGTTGACTGACATGTTCTTGGATGAGGTGAGCTGCAGTTTGCAGCTGTTCTTCTTTTTCAATAAGGGCACTGTTGTGGTCCAGTGTGTAATGTCGTCTGCATAGACCACATGCCGAAGAACTTTGATGTCCTGCAGTTTGCTTGTGAGGCCGATCATGGTGACGTTTAGGAGCGTGGGTGAGATGACAGCTCCTTGTGGTGTGCCCTTGTTGGGAAGGCGGTACACTGGAGTCTGCACCTCCCCCATCTTTAGCACCGCCGTGCGGTGGCTCAGGAAGCTCTGAACATACTTGTGCGTTTGCTCACCGCAGTTGGTGTTCGCGAGTCCTTCTAGGATTCCTTGGTGGCTGACATTGTCGAAAGCCCCCTTTGATGTCGATTGCTGGAAGGATGTATTCGCCGCTGTAGGGAACGTTGCTCAGGACCTCTTCCTTGATTTGGAGTAGTATGTCTTGTGTGGACAGGCCTGCGCAGAAACTGAACATGGTGTCCGGCAGGTATTTGTTGTCGTCTAAGTGTCTCTGTAGTCACGTGTTTATAATTTTCTCAAACACCTTGCCGAGGCAGGGCGTGAGCAAGATGGGTCTGAGATTTTCAATTGCCGATTTCTCACCCGGTTTGGGTATGATGATTATTCGTGTGTGTTTCCACATCGCCGGCACCGTACCTTGTTCCCAGTGTTGGTTGAGAAAGGTCGTGAGCATGGCGATGGACTTGTCGTTGAGGTTTCCGATCATGGAGTTAATGATGCGGTCCGTGCCCGCCGCTGTGTTAAGGGTGGTGGCTGCGATGGCCGCCTTCATTTCATTTTCTGCTGTCATTTCATTTTCTGTGATATGTTCATCCATTAGTGGGTTGGGTTGTCCTGTGTAGGATGTTGTACATGGTTGTGTGGGAGCGGGATCTCCATAGCACTTGGTCTTGCTGGCGACCTGGGTAGGTGTGTAGTAACCGTTCCCCCTGTGTCCTCCTTTGGTTTTGATGGGGTCCAGGATAGCTTTGAGGATGTGCCACTTCTTGGCTGTATCCAGGTGGCCACTGAAGGAGTCACAGAATCTATGCCAGTTCACCGAGGCGAGTTGCATGGCATATTCTTCTGCTTGGTGCACTTGTTAAGTGTCCTTACCAGTGGCACATAGTCAGTGCTAGGAGGGCATGCTACATAGTGAGCTTGTTACCCATGGACAACAAGAACTTGCACATGACCTAGTTCTAAGTGACCCAAGTTGGCATAAAAGGGGTTCATTGAAGAGCGGCACATATGGCACATACCCACTGGAACGTTACCCAGTGACCCAAGTTGGCAGCACATTAAGATTGAGAAATAACCTGCCAAAAAAGACGCACACAGGAAGCGTACAAGAAGACAGGAATGAGGCTGTACTACCAACTCTTTATTCGACAGAATGGGGCTCTAATTTATAAAGGGCACTCTGTCACATGACCATCGCACACTCGGCATTATCGCAACCAACCGTCAAGGAAAAACCAATAAATTCCAAAGGCCACATGCACCTTCTATCTTCCTAGGGATTTTACATCTATCGTTACCCTAAGCCCTGTGATGAATATGTTAGCAATACCGATGCCAGATAATCATAGCAAAAGCAGAGTCACGTGACCATAGCAATAGCATAGTCAAAAACAATAAAACAACCAAACAAAATCAACAGTACAACAAAGCAATAAAACAACGACCAGGAACACTTATAGTGCCTAAAAAAACCAACTGACCAAACACGCCAAGCAGAACTGATCATACCCGCCGTGGTTGCTCAGTGGCTATGGTGTTGGGCTGCTGAGCACGAGGTCGCGGGATCGAATCCTGGCCACGGCTGCCGCATTTCGATGGGGGCGAAATGCGAAAACACCCGTCTACTTAGATTTAGGTGCACGTTAAAGAATCCCAGGTGGTCGAAATTTCCAGAGTCCTCCACTACGGCGTGCCTCATAATCAGAAAGTGGTTTTGGCACGTTAAACCCCATAATTTAATTTTTTTTTAAGAACTGATCATGTCAAACCTAGCGGTTTCCTATTAAGTCCTTATGATCCTAAAAAAGATTGCATGAAGTCAATTTGCTTTCTTTGTAGGGCAGCCGACGAGTCACTGCAACATGCTCTGGCTTTTTTTACCAATAAGAAAGGCCTCCAGTACCTCACATGCCAGCTTATTGAGACTTCTGCCTATAATACTCATCACCAAGCACCGGCTCACACTTGCACTCATTGCAGTGAAGGGGCAAATTCGACTTAGTTCTCTTTCCTAACGATTTACGGTGCGCCCATGCTCTATCGTTGATACACCAGCCCATTTGGTCAATATAGACCTGCCCACATGTCAGTGGGATTTCATACACAACACCAGCGGCACAGTCCGCAGAGGGCTTGCCATGCTTATTATCGCACTGGAGCTGCTGCTTCCTTTCGATGCGTGCACATAATCCACTCAGCTTTTTAAGGGCTGAGAATACAACAGGCAGTTCATACCTGACCAAAACCTTTTTCAGGCTATGCGCCACGCGGTGCGTATAGGGGACCACTTGTGGTTGCCTTTGTCCTGGCTTGGAACTGGTTTTCTTTCTTTCATTTTTCGTAATAGGGTCTTTGCCACTGCAGATATGACAGAGTATGGGAAGCCCGCCTCTTCATGTCTGCCAATATGAATGCTAAAGCTGCCCCAAACCACATGAGCACAGGACTTAATCTAAGCAGATTCTAGGCAAAGAGAGGTGATAACCCTTTTAAGTCTTCGAATGTATGGAGCCATAAGGACGATATTCCTTGTCCTGGGAAGATGCATCCCGCAGACACGCCCTCCTAAACGTTTAATGTTAACATCCAAAAACTGCAAACAATTGTTGACCGGCAATTCATGGGTAAAGAAAGGGCCTTTCCTATAAACAAAGAAAGGCCTTTCCCAGCACATAACCAGTGTCACATAGCCAGGGCCACTTACCCAAATTGGTCCAGTGGTTGGTTTCGATCCCGGCTCCCTTGGCACAGCAGCCCGATGCTCTACCTATTAGACCATGGACTACCCAGTGAGCCAAATTAACACGAAAGACGTTAGCCGAGGACAAACCGACATACCGCAAACTGGGTGAAGCTCCCAAAGAATGCTAATCGCATTAAAAGATTCTACTATAGGAGTGGAGTCGAGATGTGCCCCCAAACTTCTCTCCAAAATTGACTGGAAACATACACAATGGTGTTCTCCTCTGTGTTTCCCTCAATGTTGCCTTGAACGCGAGTGCAGCAGAAAAGCAGTGAAAATAGGTACTATGGTGCCATTCTCATGGTGCTGGCAGGGCCACTGTGCATGCACTCTTACCATCATGAAATAGGTCTAGCTATTCTTCTGTCCGATGAAACGTTGCAGTCTTCCTCACATTGCTTGTTCTTGGCCTGATCCATTGTGCAGTAATATTTGGCTATATCAGTACCTGTTCTTTCAGTAAGTATTTATAAAATGTTGCCTACTGTCTGGTGGATAAGCTTAGTGTGCATGTTTATGGGCCCTGCCAGGTGAAGCGATTGGAAAAGTGGGACCAGGACCAGATGGCAGCCGATGCAAGTGATTCCACCAAGGTAGAGTTGGCAGTGCGCCAGCGCAAGACGTCGGAGTCCCTAGGTGGGGTGGCCAATGGAGGCCTGGCCTCTACCACCAGCTCGCAAAAGGAGGCCCTGCGCATGGAGCTGCTGGCTGGCTGTGTGGACCGCAAGAGCCTGGTGCTCTGGCGGAGACCCGTCATGACATTGCGCTATTTCTTCAGTGAGCTCTTTGTGCTTGCCCTTGACATGGGTGTCAGGTGAGCAAACATCCTCTCTCTCCCTGCATCCCTCACTGGCATTACGATTTGCAGAAATTTTGAATACAGGCTTAAGGGGACGCTAAATTAGTTAAGGCTAGTTGTCTGTTACTTTTGAACTCTATTTGTGACTTCCTCAAAGAAATAAAGTGAGGGCTAGACTTTCATGTTAGAATACCATGCCCAGGCTGCACTGCCAATGACAGCATGGCTCTATGAGAGTAGGAAATCAGGCTAGTTGGTTTGCATGTACCGTAGCAAACAGTGTTGATAAGAAAGAAATACAAAGAAGATGTGCTGCCTGTCAATGATGGTGTTATATAACATGGAGTTATCTGGAAAGAATGCACCATTAAAAAAAATAGAAAGAAAAAGGCACAAAGAGGCAATCCATGGTGAACAGTTGCATTACTTGACAGACGTTATTACCAATAAAAAGCGGCACGTAAGAAAGTGGATAAAAGCAAATGTGGTTATTGGTCTCCAACAATGCTCAAGCACGGAACACAATACTAATGTACTGCAAATCTGCAAAAAGACACTTTGTATACATGTTAAGAGAAAAGGTATAACCTCAATAATAACAAAAATGAAAGGCCTGTGTAAATGTGTCAGCTGAAAATGAGTACATGAATTTTAAAAAATGATGGGGTGGTAACGGTCACTTGTCAAAGGAAGCTATTTTATTGTTCGGGATACTTAAAAACTATTTGTCAAAAAGCCTGTGGATGCAGTTTAGGATGCAGCCTATGAAATGCAGCACACTTGCTTATGAAGGTGTGCCATCCATTCTTGTGGATGGTGTATGCTTCCCATATTTGCACAAGTGCGTGGTGGTCCCTAAAATTATTTATACTGAGCACTTGATCAAAAACGGGAAAACACCCATATTTGCTAGTGATGCGTCTGCCATTAATGCACCTACCAGTTTGTCCCATATAAAATTTTCTGCAGATGAAGGCGTGTCATATGTGTTCTTTTTGCAGCATTGCTTAAAACTATTTCTGTGGTGTTTATTGCAACATGAGCTGATTCTGACAAATTTACAGGCTTGCACAGTGCAGTTAAGCAGTTTGGTTGAATAAAAAAAATAGAACTGTGCACCTCCACTTGTTATTTTTTTTTACTCTGTGAGAGACTTTATGACTACATAGTATTACAGGAATGCATGAGGGACGTCGCTTTTTTTACTTTTTGATGGTTCCTTGGTGAATGCTGATTCGAAGTCATTTTGCTGAGCTGTGTAGGGGTTCATTTGGGAAGTCAATATATGGGAAGCGTGGCACTTGTGTTTCGAAGGTTACATTTATGTGATGCTGGCAGGACCTGTAGAGTGTGCATTTGAAAGTGGTAATGGAAATCCCCTGCTTGATCAGCTTGGAATGTGCTGAGGAATTAAGGAGCAGGCTTTTCTTGGAGCGTTGGGGTGTACCTCCAGCATATGTAATCACATTGTAAGATGACCCACATACTGTATCTAAGAACTGAAGTTCACAAGCTCCCTCCTTTTTTTTTTTCTTGCAAAGCTTGGGAGACTGTTTTCTAAAATACCTCGAATAAGTTCTGTATATTCAGATGATTGCATCCAGTGAGAAGGTCACATGATTGTCGTCTCCATACCTACACACCTTGGACACAGCTGACTCCCTTAGGTTGGCGTCTAGGTCTCAGTTGCACTGTGCTAGATGCAAGTCATGCAGCACAGGGGACAGACAGAATCTGATGCGTACTTTTTCTTTTTAGACGTTTAGCTTCCCTTGGAAGTTCGCTATGAAGAAGCAAAGTTAAAATGTTGGCAGTTCTTGAACATTGCCAATGCTTGCACCCTCAGGCTTATTCCACAAGTCATCTCATAGTAGTGAGCACACATGTTCGCTCTTCCTTGTTCTTTTGTGTGCACTGTTCACCATGGTATCAGTATGACATTGGAGGTTTCACATATTTGGGCTGTGTTTGTACATGAAGGCTTAAAAAAAGTCTGACACCTAAGCACTTTTTACGAGTTGTGAATGCGAAAACGTTAGTGTCCATCTGAATGCTGCTGCATGGTCCTTTGAGTTGTGAACGCCTCCTGGGCAAGCGAGCATGTCAGGATGCTTGGCGTGTTTGATTTGGCCTCGCCAAGGCACAGTTAGAATGCAGGCAAGAGCGTGCATGGACAATGAACATGGCGATAAAACAGGCTTCTGAGAGTGAGAGTGAAGGTGATATAGCATCATGCCAATACCCTCTCGTCGACTAGCCTGGTATTGCATGTTACAGGCTACCTGGTGCTCACAGGATTTCTACAAAGAGGCTCGGAGGCAGTTTCTCGCTATTCCCCTTCTCACTATAGAGTGAGCCAAATTATAGTTAAGGAGATTTTGTATAAAGGACAATTCGTCCAGCAAAGTAGGCTGTCATTGAATCTAATTTAGGGATCTAGGAGATCTTGTCAACTGCGTAGTGCCGAATTCCCTGAAGATACGATAGTGTGTGTGCCGTGGCTGAGAACCTAATTTATGAGGTCCAGCAACACCGGCAGCCCACTGATTGATTTGAACAATAGCACCAGGTGTATCCAGTGCTGGTGCCATACATGCACATTATGTCGCACCGCCTCAAGAAGGTAGCAGGAACTTGGGGTATTCTGGTCATTTCACGGCACCATAAAAGCTATTGACAATTTGCCACATGATGAATGAAAGTCAACATACTGACGCTTGTTTGAAAAAGAATGCCACGCACCTTGTTGACTGTCATGTGGTTGTAGTTTACATGATTCCGCTATCGTTTGCCAAGTGCTATATTGACCAAAAGGGTCGGTGTTTAAAGGATCGCTTGAGGGAGCATAGGGCAGATATCAGTGCCTTAGTGGCTGGTGGTCATGTGGCTGATCATTGCCATATGTGCTCATACACCGTGCAGTTTCAAAGCACCTGTGTGCTCAGGTGGCTCCAGAGACAGGCCGATAGAAAAATATTCAAAGCATGTTGTAATCAAGAAAGCAGGTGATAGGTGTGGCCCTGACTCTTGCCAAGAAAGATTGTTTGTATCTGGAAAATAACCTTTCTATCTCGACTTGTTCCAGTAGCTCCTGTGTTAGAGGGGGGGGAAAGGGAAGAATGAACTTTGCTTTTTTTGCATCTAGGTTCTGTGCATCCCATGAATCCTATGTTTCTTTGTAGTGAAAATTCAATTGAAGTCTAGTGTTCTGTCCTGTGTGCTTCTTGCTGTTGTCCGATGTCTTTTTCGCACTAGTGTTAATGATGTCTGAAGTCTGCAATGAGCACCAAATAGCCCAATTGTCTTCTCTAATTGTGCATAATCTGGGTTTGCTATTGTGTTTTATCTTGTTTGGCTGTTGGTGCAGACAATGTTGTACTTCCATGCAGGCTGTGGCGGCATAGGAAACAAGTCATGGCTGCATTGTTAGTGTTCCTTCTATGCACTATTGCCTACTACATTGAGGGATCTCATCAAAAGGTAGGCAGCCCTCGTATAAGCTTTGCATTAATGTTGTTAAAACTGTGACAGAAATGGCCAATGCATTGCTTTTATTGCTCATCTTTCAATCATTCATGCTGAGAAAAGAGTGTTAGGCAAAGGCATGGAGAAAAATGTCATTGCATGAAAAAATTGTAGCCTGTTCATTACTGTACATTTTGGAAAAATTCTTGCCCGAAAATATTCTTTGGTCTGTGCCTTAAAATTACTGCTGAAAACCAAAGTTTAACTACACGAATTGTAAGCATTCTTGAGCTTTCCTGGCACTGAGTATGTTGTGTTTTCACTTTTTTTTACCACACCTTTACTTTTTCTTTCTTTAACTGTACTGTTTCAGCTTTTTGGTGTGTCCAGGGAAATGTCCAATACATTGTACACTGGTCCTCCAGGTAGTTTTTCTCACCATGCATAAGGTCTGCACATACTTTGTATTGTTGTGAGGGCTAACAAGTGCTTGGGCTTGCAGGATGTGTTCTAGTAGTACCCAACACATGGCTATCTAGGGAGCCACAACTGTTTACATAACTGTATAGTGTTCAATATTCCATAGTGAACGGTGAGCCGATGCAGGGTTGGGAAGTGAATGGTGAGCTGTGCAGGCTGTCATGGTTTGGAACATGCGCAATCTATTGGTTTCTGTGTCAACTTGTTGTTGATACCTGGTGTTGTTAGTTGGACTGCGAAATGTTTGAGCCCATATTGCAGTTGATAGCTGGCACTCAGGTGGATCGATTGCCAGCAATATTTGCAAGGCTAGGTCTGCCTGCAGCAAGCAACACCCTTCCTCTTCCTTTGATGCAATATTGGTACAGCTTTAGGGGAGCTAATGGAAGTAAGCACAGTGGCAAAAATGAAACTGTTGGAACTGTTGCATTTGACTTTCCACAATATTTCGAGCACACTTAGCGGCTTGCTTGTCACTAGCAGCAGTCAAACATGAGGCTACCCCTATTTATGATGCCATTTTCTGCAGCAGTATTATAGGCAAGTGTAGTGACTCAGTTTTGTCTCGGACATGTTACTAACATACGAATGGGCCAGCTATATAACTAAAAAATGGAGCATTGCTCACTTGTTTTTTCTATTTAAGGCACTTTGTTCTGTTTTATTAGTCTGAAGTGTAGATCGTTGTGCAAGAGGTGTGCAAAGTGTGTATTGTGTTGCTTTTTTTTATGGAATGTGTGTAGGAATGGTTGGCATCCTGGGTGATTATTTAGCTTCTTTTCTGTGCAGTACATACTGTTCGTAGAGAAGAAAATGCTCTGGTGTGCCTATTGGGTGGGCCTTGGAGTTCTGTCTTCTGTTGGCTTGGGGACAGGTCTACACACATTTCTGTTATACCTGGTAGGTACACATTGTACCAAATATATTTTGTTTTGTCGGGGCAAGAAGTGATGAAATAATGACTGCTTTATTGACGAGGTTCATGCTTTGCCTCTGTGGATTTGGGGCTATGCAAGGATGAAATGTACAAGATTGTGTATCATAAAATTTCAAGCTTGGTCACGTTCATGTTGTGAGCGCTAGGTAACCAGTCTTTATTTGCTCTTCTGCATCCTCCTCCTTGCTAAGTGCTTGCTGTCTTCATGTTAGCTTTTCTGACACTTGTCCCATGCAGTTCACCATACCAACTTTGTTTATGAAGTTTTGAAGCCACTTTTAACATGTGAAAGAATATATCTTTAGGCTCTGTACTGGCATGAATGTAAAAATTTGGCTCACAGGCCCAGAGTTTGGGAATGTGTAGTGGAGTGAGGAACAGTGTCGCTCTCTCTCCTGAACCTCGGTGTATAAGTGCCAGGCATGTTACAGCCATGCAGCAGAGCCTGGCAACAGATACTGTAACTTTTGGAGCAAGTTGCTTGGAAACTTTTGATGAAGGCTGTACTCAACATGCTCATTATTTAAGCTTCTGAATCCTAAGGCCAGGCACCATGGTACATATTCATGCCATAACTAGCTATGAGGCAGACTGAAACACCTCCTTTGGCATTTGAATTTTCCAGTAATGCTGAGTGGCTATGTACACAAATCTTACTTTAGTTTTTGTAGGTGGAATTTATGTGTGCTCATATCCCATTGCATCCACTTTATAGCTGTGCGACTTGTGAGTGTGCTTTTGTCTGACAACTCTGATTTTACCACATAATAGTCCCCGAGATTGCAGAAAACGCTATAGCTGTATCCAGATGCTCTGTCTTCCCATTTTGTTAGATCTTGTGGGTATCTAGTTGCCTTCCCGCGCCTCGTCCCCCAGCTCGCGTGTTGTGCTTAGCTTGATATCTGGGAACTGCGACCATAACGGCAACATGGCGGACACGGCTAGCGTGCCGGAGCTTATTTCCAGCACAAACCATGCCTCTCCCTCTCGGGATCGAGGCACCATGCGAGCAAGTGTCTCAGGGACGTGCCCTGATTGGCTTCCCGAGTGGCGGCCCGTGGGTGCCCTCTCCACCCGAGCTCTCTTACACTTAGGGCTTCGTTGCCTCAGCAGATGCTCACAGGCTTGCAATGAGGTGGTTACATGGGACCTTTGCTCCCATGGCTTCTTGTTCGCATGCTTGGTGGACTGCTTCCTGGTTAGCCCTAGTGCAGCGGGCGTGCATACTCGATTGATCTTGCGGTGGGCCTTTGCTCATAAGCGCCGTGACTGTTGCACTGTGCTGTATCTTGGGTGAATAAACCCTTGCTTGTTCGCGATCTGACTCTGGAGCCTTCTCTGCGCTGTATCGGAGAGTCGATGAACCCTGCTGTAGCGCCTTTGTGCGTTGCAGAGTGGAGGAGTATTGTGTCCTTTTCTGACCGTCGCTCGTAGGGTGAGCCTTGTGCAAACCCATCTCCATAATCTGCCAGACTTTTTTGTGCATGTCTCTTATCATATTTAGGTAATAGTGGTTTGCATTGTACAACCTATTGCTCCTGTTCCCCAGGGCCCTTACATAGCTGGAGTAACATTAGCAGCTCATGAGTGTGGCACTGTGGATTTTCCTGAACCTCCTTACCCTGATGAGTAAGTACACAGCATGTCCATTGTGTCATGGCATTAACTACCATATTGCTGATATTGTTAGCTGCAGTATACCGTGCATAGTCGAAGTAGCAGTTGTAGTGAGTGTAGAAGATCATTGTGCTCAGTCAGTATTTGATCTGTGCCAAAATAGTGCTGGGTACCTGTAATGGCAGTTTTAGATTTGGTCAGTAGGCAGTGCAAAGTATGAAATGATAGATTGAGCAGAATTGTCCATGGTAACAAATATGCTTGTCTGTGAGCTGCCTTCATGTAGCTTAAGTTGCAAAACCTCTGTCAGAAATGCAGGCTAATGTTGCTTTGAGCAAGTCCTATTTTGATGGCTCATTGCTACATGGTAAAACAAAGTTTCACACATAATTGAGAGCAATAGTGATTGGATGCTACAAAAAGTGCTACAAAAGCACATGGAACAGTTATTAGCATTTGTAAATTGCAGCTTTTTTATTGTGAAAAACATTTTAAGTGGCATTTGCATAAACTGCTTGGGCAAAAATATCCTTGCACACCGGAGCCATTGTCTAATTAACTGCAGGGCAAAATGCGGTGACGGTGACTGCTTAAATCGATGATCTCTACTATGTTTTGCTGGCTGCTGCTTGCTGAGTCGGGTGCAGGTGAAGCCAGCAGAAGCGCAGTGCTGTGTGGCGGGTTGTTTCAGAAGCAGGGTTTATACTGCACTTACTAGTACATGCAGGCAGATAGTATTGTGGATGTACCAATTTTTCTTCGTGGTTTTCTGTGCTTTAGGTTGTGTTCTGGTCTATACGTGTCCGGCAAGAACTTTTACAATAATGTGAACCCGTATGTGATAGTTCTTTTCCTTACATAAAGTGTTTTCTCAATCACCAACGCTGTCGGCACTGCGATGAAAAATTCTGGACGTCTTCTCAAAAGACTTCTTGGGCTTGCTACAGTAGTTTACGGCGCAACAAGCAGCTATTTTAGGTGAAGAAATTAACAAATGCTAAACTCCCATGCATGCGAAGTGCTGCTGCAAAGTTGTGAAGTGCCAACTTCTGGGACAAGGCTGGCTTCAGACGAGAACGCTCGACACGCTATCCAGCCCTCTATAGTAGAGATCAGTGGCTTAAATTGTGCGTTGGAAATGCAGTACACTTATTTTGATGACTGAAACAAACACTGCTTGAATACCATATTTACTCGTACAAGGCCCTCATTTTTTTTCCGTTTATTTTACAGGGTGCGCGTTTTACTCGAGGCATGTTTATGACTACTCATTGAAGCCTTGAACTGTTCTCATACTACAATGAAGCATTATGCAACCACTGGCGAATGACTATGAACATGTGTTCAGTTGTTTTCATTGCTTCTGCTGCCCTTATCGTTTGAAGAGTACACCTAATCGGCGCTGTTCCAAAGCTGATCATGTCATTCATTAATGTTTGAGATTCATGTCGCCTTGAAGGCTCTTGACGATGTTATCAAATGAAACTGCGTGCCAGGCATTCAAAATTTGTGCACATGCAGCCAGAAAAATGATGCAGCTAAACCTGACTGACAACATGCCTCAGCACAGCCAACACATTTGAAGCACACACAATCTATGCCTCCAGCCAGTTTATGCTTGATGGGCGTGATAGGGATTTGGTGGGATTTGGCGACGAGGACAAAGCCATTGTTGGAATGTCAGTAACTGGTGCCATCAACTAGTGGCTTCCAGAAAAACCAGCATATGTGCGTGGCCTCCGAGATTGCAAAGGCGCACCACTGCGATCTCTGAGGCTATGCAGGCACGTCATGTTTGTGACACTCAGTGAAGCTTCCTTTCCTAAATTTTAGCACTCCGAAATTGGCTGCGGGCCTTGCATGAGTAAATACAATACTTGTGCAGAAATGCCAATCTCTTAGTGTTGTGCTGTTCTTGTTTACTCTTGTAACTGCTGTAATTAAAATCGTGTAGTTTGAGGAAGTTGGACTGAGCTAGGTGCACTCATACAAGGCACTCCCCTTCGAGTGAATTCTGCAGCATGTGTCTCTAAACTTTCCCATGCGACAGCCTTCAAGTGATACTACTGCCTAGTGACACCCGCTCAAAGTGGTACTTAATTTGCCCATGTGGTTGGGGCACTATGAATGACTGGGTTTCATATATCAGCATTAATGCGTATGAGGAGTGAACATGGCTGTTTGTGCTTGCAGGATAATCTGCCCTGAGGAGTCTAGTCCTGGTGCCCATGTAGGCATCTTGAAAGTGATGAGCAAAGTGAGACTAGAAGCATTTATGTGGGTGAGTGAAATGCATGCATTATTTATCTTCTAGTTGAATTGCATTTGTTGAAACTCTTATTTAATGCTGGGTTACCCGTATAGTTTCGTGATGTGTAAGTGGTGTGTGCGCGTCTGTTCGATTTGTCATCCTGGACTATTCAGGAGTGCCTGAGACATTGTGTACACCAGTGCTCATTAGCTGCAAGCGCAGCACCTTGGGCATCCCTGGGCACCCCAGGATGACAAATCAAAGGCACCTTACACGGGGACATGTGTTCTTCTCTTAAAAACTGTAACAAATTATTTTGTGCTTACTGCTGCTTTGTTTCGGCTCGTGTTTCACAGTGAGATCACATTTTATGGTTAGGATTGTTAATTGCTATAAAACTACTAGCCTTGTTTGCCAAGAAGAAGAATGTGAAGTTGCTCTCATCTGTGCTTCTTGTAATGAGTGATGTCCAAAACATGGTGGGTATGACATTTCCTTGTCACTTCAAGCAAAATTAGTTTTTATGAACTCCTTAACAGCGAATGACAAGATAACTCTCTATCGCAGTGAGCCTCCTCTAGTACAAATGACGAGTTAACTCGACATGAATTTCTGGCAATTTTGGGCTATGAATTTCGCCGTTTTTCTTTGCTTTCCTGCACTTATAAAAAAAATTTTTACGAATTTGTCACGGCAGTTAAGGGGTTAATCACTGGGAGGTGTGATGTGGACACCAAGAAACGTGCAGGTAGGGGCAACTTCACTATATTTTCTCGACAAATTGGGCAAGGAATGGTGCAAAGTGCATTGAATTATCCAGACCATGAAACATGGTCTTGCTGTACAATTTGAGCAAATCATAAGCGTGCAAAAGCTTTTAAAAATATTTTCAATGGAAGAATGCAGGTCATTGCATTTGAAGTCCTTTGCCCTTGAGTAAAGCTCAGTTTCGCACTCGGAACCAGTTCTGTAGGTTAGTCCTGTTGGAAAAAAGTTAGGTGTGCAGACAGGCACAATAAGAGAAAAACATAAAATGCAGACGGCGTTTGTGTTGTCCATTTCTTTCTTATGTCCGTGTCTACACACTTAACTTTTTTCTAACATGAATTCTTACCAACTAGCCCAACTTTCTGTTGTTCTAGTTTTAAAGGAATTCATTTGAACCTGATTTACTTCCTACTACATCTCCGAACTAAGCTTTTTGCTGTGTGGTGGTGTGTAGCAATTTGTAGTAGTAGTGTTTACAAACCTTCAAAGTGACAACACTTTTCAGTTTTGTTAATGGGGTCCTGAACCACCCCTTAGGCTTCGTGAAAAAAACACATTGCGCGTATAGCATACGCTGCTGCGAACATCTCAGCCAGATTTTGCAATCTTGCATGATGCGTGGAGCTCGCAAGCAGAGCACGAAGTCATCTTTTTCTCCGACGCTATTTTTTCAACAGAAGCCTGCTCCTCAATTTTTTGGGTGGTTTATTTCGTAATATGGAAGATTCCCGTACATAGTTGCTATTGGCCAACAGGTGATCTCAATCAAAAAGGGTGTTTGGATTAGTGTGCCTTCAACCTATTGTTCTATCCTACATACTTCTGGAAGAAGCTGACTATTGTCTGCTCATGCTTGGCCGCAGCCGCCTGCGTAGGAATTAAACTTCGGCCACCCTGCTTATCGGTGTTGTAGCCGTTGGGTCTCGCTAGTTTTGAATAGTTTTGAACTCTCAACTTGCCTCAAACCACATGAAACTTAAGGTCAGATGACATGCACCAATGCCAGCACTCTCTCACTCCTGGCCGCTCCTAGTTAGACACATTAATAGACATTTCTTTGTATTGAGCCGATAGCACTCCAAAATGCGCTAGTTGGATGTGGCTACTGTCCATTGGTCAAGGTGGTGAAGGACAAAGCTGGCCCGCACCACGTAGCACGACCAGACTGGAGCATATGAGCGTGAGCACACTCAAGCCATGTTGTGCTCAAAACAAACGCTGCGCATATGCACTACAGTTCCATGTAGCTGCTGTCTGCAACGTAGCACAGATACTGTGGCCGCTGCAGGGCGCCTTGATGAGCCTGCTGACTAAGCATACTGTGGCTCGCTGAGGACAACCGCGTTTGACGGTTTGGCTTGTCATAGGTGCTAACATTGGAAGTAGTGGCATTGTGAGCAAGCTTCGCCCCACTACATCGTAGCCTTCGCAATGCAAGTCATCAAAGAAAGAGTGGGAGCACCACGTTTGGCCTGGATCAGCAGCTTTTCGGGCAAGGCAATTTGGTGGGAAGTGCTGACGTGTGCACTCGGTGAGAATTGTTGCGGCACAAGATGCCGATGTGTGTTGAGCCGGCAGGGCTTGAGCGACCCCAGACGTGCTTTGTCATTTTCTTATTTCGTAGTGCTTTAGGACGACGGCAGGAAACTAAAATTAAATCAAGCTGAAACATGATGCTGCCTCAGCAAAACGGGATACTCGCTTCACACCGCCTGCGGCAAGGAATGGTGGCACGTTTAGGTTATCACATAATAAAAGTCTGCGGTATGTTTCCAATGGCACTACACCACACACACTGTGAAACACATAGGTGAAGATGCTTATCACAGCAGGGTTATGGCAATGGCTGTGAATACGACTTGCGATGACTTCTGAGAAGATTTGCTGGCATCGTAAGAGAATACTGAGTGAGCACAAGCATTCTGACGGGACACAGGCAGACATGTAATGTGGGGAAGCTTCTGTGGCGGGTGCCTACTGCTTTCAATCATGCATGCCTTGCACCTTTTCTTGTTCAAATGGGATCTAGTGGCCAGAAAACGTGTCATATGAATGCAGTTTGACTACGCACTGAATGTTGGTGCTGAAAGATCGTGTTTTCTGGGAACATATTAACCTGTAAAAAAGAAGCATAACTGTATTGGGTCGTTTTTTGCGTTCTCTATTGTGAATGTTGGTGCCGGGAAATTGTACAAACAGGCCTTGCAGGGACACAGAAATGCTGTAAGCACAGATAAAACATGCAGAAGCTGAAGAAACAAAAGGGAAGCACGAGTTGAAATATAACACAGCACATGCACGAAACCAAACAACCAAACAAGCCAGAATATTCAACCTTGTCCACTTGCCCCTCTCAGAAAACATCAAACCTCCCTGGCCCCCAATCTCATCCACGTAAGCTGGTTCATAAGTCTTCAGTGTGTTGTGGGGTTCTCACCCGTGCTCTTGGGACAAACGAACAACAGAGTAGTGCAAACAATTACAAGGGCTTTTATTGCACCTTTCATAGACTAATGCCTGCTAGTTGAGTTGCTATGCACAAAACATGTCGACGGGCGCACGACTAATTGCGGAAGTCCAACTCACTGCGACCGGATAGTGAACGAATATGTTCACCCCATGTTAGACACGCCTAGCACATTTGAACGATCGTGTTCATCCATTTCATTGGAGGCCTCGCGAGACAGTCTTGCAGAAGCATGGCGCAGTGCACGTGTGGAACGTCCACACCGCTTGCCAACCCAGAGCCAGAACAGAAGAGCCTACTCCCTGTAACGCCAGACCAACCCCACTGTTAGATGACGCTAGCAGTGCCACATTTGTGCCATCCCTCGTAATGCGCTGCGACCAGACTGACCGCTACTGGCACTAAGTATTCGAAGAAGCTGGCTTACCGGAGACGCGAGACATGCGGGGAAAACAACACATAAGGAGACGTGTGAGTCGTGCATCCCCACAGTGCTTAAATGTTCATTCAAGCTTTTGTTAAATACATTTTTTAACTGTCATCCGATGCTTATTCTCTTGAAAAGTGCTTTAGAGAGAGATAAGGTGTTTAAATGTGAACTGCTTCTTGCAGGGTGCAGGCACTGCTTTGGGAGAACTTCCACCATATTTTATGGCAAGAGCCGGTGAGTTTCTGTAGATTGTGTAAGGACTGCAGTATCCTGTTGCATTGTGCCTACATCAGTATCCAAGACTTACGCCAAACAATGGCTTTATTTTTAAGCGAGGTTATCTGGCAATGAGGACCTTGAGGATCTTGAGGAGTTAGAAGAACTCATGGAGAAAGAGAAGACTAAAGATTTGGTAAGCATTCACTGTTGCATTCTTTTTTTCATTGCCTCAACTCTATCGGTGATTAGCCCTGACTTTAAGCATGCAATTTCAGTCTATCCTGGACAAGGCAAAGCTGGCTGTGGAAAAATTAGTGGAAAGAGTTGGCTTCCTTGGTATCCTTGCCTGTGCCTCGGTATGTTTTTTGTTTGGTATTATACTCTTGTGCAATTTGTGTGTGTGTGGTGTGTGTGTGTGTACGTGAGCGTGTGTGCCATGCCACTCTCCTCACAGCTGGGTAGCAACTGCATGCTTGCTCTGAGGATATCTGCGCCTGATTTTGTTACACATGAGAACTCTCCACAAAAGTAATCAGCTTGTGCATGTTGCAAGGATTCTCTGTAAGAATTGATATATATGTGGTCTCATGCATGCCTATCTACACTACAGTGAGAGTTTAATTTCATTGGTACTCTTAACTAGAATGAACAAGTGAAAGAATCCTCGGTAAAGTTCAACTAAATGTTTTGCTGTAACCTTGGCGTAAACTCACCTGCTGCTTCTGGAGTGAATGCAGCGGTGCGGACATGATTTTCATTTACTGGCAAGTTGCTGCCTACATTATATCGTCCATGACTAATTGTGCTTGTCATCATGGAAGTGGCCCCTAGATGCCCAGGAGTGGCCCTGAGATATGCTTTTTTTTGTTTACTTTTAGTGTTTAGGCTATGTCTTAACATTTCCTTGTAACCTTGTTGTACTGCAGATACCCAATCCACTGTTTGATCTGGCTGGCATCACTTGTGGACACTTCCTGGTTCCCTTCTGGACCTTCTTTGGGGCCACCCTCATTGGCAAGGCCATCATCAAAATGCACATCCAGAAGCTCTTTGTCATCATTGCCTTCAATGAGAACCATGTTGAACTCTTGCTCAAAATGCTCAGGTTGACTTTTAACTTATATCCTGTGGTGTATGTGCTGTGCATTGTGCATCTGTCTGTGAATGAGGAACCTTTGCTATAGGACACTTTGTTCTTCATCAATACCTTCGTGATGACTTGTTCGATCATGAGGGTTATACTAACAAGAGAATAATGAGCTGCGAGCGTAACGTATAGCCGACGTCTTCTTGAAATTACAGTAGAACCTTGTTGATACGATCCCGTGTCGAATGTCTTCCTAGCGCCAATGTTCATGAACCAGAACACAAAAAGTGACCCAATATGTTCCCTGAAAGCACGAGCTTTCAACACCGTTTAGCACATCGCCAAACTTTGAACGTATCATACATTTTCCTGCCACAAGATTCCACGTGAACAAGAAAAGTGCAAAGCACGTACGATAGAGAGTAGTGTGCGCCCATGGGCCCACAGCAGCTTCCACATAAGTACTGCCATAGTCGCTGGATAAAAGAAAGGTGCGGCCTATCGTGTACATCACAAATGCTGTCCTCCGCTGTGGCGCCACCAGCTGGGACTGTTTGTGTGGGTTCGGCATAGAAAATGCGTCGGCAACGTGGAACGCTGTCGCCTGATGCATCCTATCCCTTGCAACTAGCGCCGTTCGGCCCAGCCAAGCAGTTAAGAATGCTACTACGGTTGTCACGTTCGATCCCACTGCAGCCCCCTGATGTGGCAGGCCACACCTTTTTTCTTTTATCCAGCGGCTGTGGCAGTGAACAAACGCATTACTTCCGTGCGGTGTAGTGTTGTTAAAAGTGTACTGCACACTTTGAATAGGCGATAATTCAAATACACTGCTGTTCCACGCTGCAGGCAGTGTGAAGTGAGCATGAATTTCCCTCTGGCAGCATCGTTTCCCGGCGTTGCGCACCAGCTCAGTTTCGTTTATTTCCCGCCGCCGTCTTAAAACAGTGTGCAATAGGAAAATGATGTCTCTGGCTGCTCGGGCCCCACCAGATTGACACACATGGGCATCTGGTGTTGCAACGATTCTCGCCGAGTAGGCATGTCAAAACTTTCCGCCAATATGTCCTGCTCAAATAGGATGCTGACCCAGGCCGAATTCAAGGAGCGTTAACGTAAGCTTGTTGGTCGAAACTGTAAAACCGACAGTGTGCGTTTTGGATCATTTAGGCTGCACCAGCTCGGCACGTGTTGACATCTTTCTGTCCACTTGCTTCCTTCCTTACTCTTTTTTTGCTGGAAATTCTTATAACTCATTTATCAGGTTATACATTTTCCTGGTAAATACATTATTTGTCACGTTACTTTGTTTCAAAATCTATGAACAAGGTTCTACTGTATATGATGTGATCTAATGATATATGTAGCAACCACTGGCAAGGAAGGACATAAAGAAGTGGAAGACGGGCACAAATACACAAGTTGCTATTGTCTTTTCACTTCAATCAATTGTTGCTGCCTACCTTACACTCGTGCCACACAGGCACAGAAAATGACATTAACTTGCTAATGCCTTCAATTTTAATGCCATTTGTGTGATACCACATGGACAAGCCTAATGCCATTTGCCTTGTCATTTGTTATCTAATCTGGTCACCAGAATTATTCCAACTGAGAAATGCATACCCTCGACTCCATAGCTTATGCAGTGCAATGTGATTGAAGTATTTTAAACAATTTCTACCATGAAAAATTGTTCATAACTTTCAACTACAATGCTCCTGCAAGAAGTTGTACTTGGTGAAGCTACTCAGGTCAGCATTGGAACGACTTCGAGGGGGCCAAGCTCCATTTTGATTTTGTGCTTTGGGTTTCACTTGGATTGACCAAAGCTAATGGCACTATAGTATGCTTGCTTTTATGATTCGCTATAAATGTACATGTAAATGCACATTTATTTTTTATTTATTACCTTAAAATTGCTCACTTCAGAAGATGCTGCGATCGATATCACCCCATCAAATGTCATTAACATTGGATGTGTAGCAGCCCTGCCAGAAAAAATGTCATTAGTGAACTTTCAGCACTAACGAACAAATGTCATTGTCTGTGCCATGTGGCATGATTATTAGCTTCGCTGCAGCAATGCTTGTGGTGCTTCCAACCTCTGGACGTCTAGAATATGACTTCATTGCATTTGTTCATAATGAGTGCAGTGGGCGTTCCTCTATACAGTCAAACCTTGTCATAACAAACTTGTATCCAACACGAAAATGCCTTCATTATATTTCTTATAAGCATATATTTGCTGCATATCAATATCGGCAAGAAACATTTTAAATTTACTTTGTTATATCTGTGTTCGTTATATTGAGGTTTGATAAACCAGTCACACACTATGTGGTTGATATAATCTTAACAGATTATGCATGTGTGAATGCATTCCGCCACTCATAAAAGTTTCTGAAATGAGAAAAAGAAAATTTTGTAGACATAGCGCCATGGCTTCTGAGCCAGCCAACTAGCCAGCCAAGAGCCTTGAAGACTGACAAGGCAGGGAAGCAAGATGAGGTTGGGCACCTCTCCTAAACATGCACTGCTTGGCTGCCGAGCTGTCCTTGAGCAAGCACAGGTGTGTGCCTGCGATGGTGTGATTGCCATGTGGACGGCAACATTAGCTGCAGCTTCTTCGCGAGGTCTGTTGGTGGACACATTTATATTGCCACATTTAGGCTGTTGACATTACCAGACGTTCTGCATATTGTAGTAAGGGTGTTCGTTTTGGAAGTGTCTGCATGGCACTTAACCAAGACCCACTTAAGTTGAAACTGCTCTCGGTTGAAAACCAAGAGAGCGAAGGCACAAGGTCCACCAATATCTTTGTCCTTCACTGTGTATAGCGTCTTGGCACTGATGTTCTGTAAAATATACCGTAATGGTACTCTATTCTAACAGACTTCTTTCACGAACAATTCACTAAAGTATGACACGCACATTATAATCGAGTATGAAACCAAAACTGCACTGGGTGGTTTTCAGATCCCGTCTACCACGGTGTAAGAAGAACAGGTGCTCCAACGATGCGGAGGCCGCTGGTGTGAAACGCGTGTCACTATTGGTGGTGTTTCACGTCTGCGCCGCTGCACGGCAGCACATGTTAGGACGCTGAAAAAGCAGGAAATTTGAATGTGTAAGCAATGGTAACTGTTCTATAAGTGCATTGAAAGAAATTAAAACAATTTCCTTTTCTTAAGTGTTCCTGCCCTTCACTATAATTCATAAAATCCCTCAGACGCTGTAACAGACGATAATGACTCCAACCGTTCAGTTGCGCTGCGTGGGATCGGCATAGAAAATGCCGATTCCACGCAGATGCATTTGTTGATCCTTCGAAGTGGTCACTGACAAGCGCTGTGGGCAAATGATAAGCTATTAGTTTACCAATGTTCGCTTCACAATTGAGGAATCGCCATCATTCTTGGTAAGCACTTAAAAATTCAGATGTCTGAATCTGAAGGGAGGTCTGCATTTCGAGCTGCAACGTTGCTTGGTGAAGACTGATTGCAGGTCTTGCATGTGCAAAGACAGTTTCCATGTTCAGTGAAAACAGTCGGTTGCATGGTTCGTGGGATGCTCTGTAACATGGACACCAAGTCCTGCAACCAGGAGTGTATGGGTGCGAGAAGCACTTTGACCCGGCGAACGTCGCAAGTTCGTGGACAGCGAACTTGTGAAATAAAATTTAAAAGGGTCTGAACTTGAGCTTGTTGGTAAGGCTTCATTATGCTGAAACAGCACGAAAAAAATGAGACAAGAAAGAGGGCGGGACAGGCGCTTTCCGGTTGGTCTTTCTTGTCTAATATATTTTTTTTGTGCTGTTTACCCCATAATGAAGCAGTGGACAATAAATTTTTAACCGTCAGCACATCCGAAAGAGCCAATTTGAGAAATATGGCTAAGCTAGGATGCACATCAAAGAAGCCTAGGCCGGCATAAATAATGCCGGAGTCAACCGCTGTGGTGTACTTTTTCATCAGTGTGGTATTGGCAACCAAAAACCCTGAATTAATTTTTTCGGCGTTTAGAATAATTCAAGAGTATGCACATTGATACCATGGATTCCACAGCAGCATGGTTTTTAAGGAATTGGCTGTCTCTCAATTCGTGGCTTCTAGAATTTGGACCTTCTGCATACAATCTGTATGTGAAACACGCTATATTTGAGTATAAACAGCGAAATATATGACAATTAACTTACTTTATTACGTGAAGGCACTTCTATTTACTCGGACTAATCCTATGCCGCACTCCTCGAAACCCTACTTCGCATGAAATGAGAACGGAAACACCAGGTATTGTGACAAACAGCAGCGACGGCTTGTTGAAGCAGGAGTGACGAAAGTAAATTAGGTTACTAGTGGATTCAGCAAAAGACGGAATGGTGACTGCCGTATTGAGAGAGATGCCATATGCTTTTGTTCAGAAAGGGTAAAAAAAGCACTTCTGCAATTATAAATCACATTTTAAGATTTTGTAACATAAAGACAGTGACTTGAGGTTTGTCGCTCTAAAAAAAAAGGCACTCTAAAAAACACAGGCTGCAAAGCATGCTCCCAGCACGGTCGCCAGGGGATGTCCGGACACCGGCACGCCAGCCCCCTGCAGCTCTCTATGGCCCCCTAGTCACGCTCGCTGCCTAGCGGCGGCATTAGTGAAACGCACTGCGCGTTTCCATCGGAGCACCTGTTCTTACACCGTGCCCTCAGCCTCCAATGTCATGTCCCACCTTCCGGTCTCAAACAGTGACAACAAGCGATGTCCGGTCCACTTTGTCCAAGACACAACTAATTTTCTTTTTTCAAGTGAGAACCAATTGCTATTTCTCTCTTACCAAGAAAATCCAGTGAGGTAACAATCAAGGGTTGCGCATTCTTTATGTATCAAGGGTTGCGCAATCAACATTGCGCATTCTTTTATGTATGAAAATCAGGGTGCACATTACATATAAGGGTGCATTAGAATGTAGCAAATGCAATATATATCTTTGTATGTATTTCTAGTTGGCACGCCTTTCTTGCACTATTATGTTAAGAGTAAAAATTTTGTCTTTATCATTGCAGATACATCCCCTATGTGGGTCGCTACCTGCAGGCCCCCTTTAAAGAATTTCTGGCCAAGCAAAAGGCCAAACTGCACCGCAAAGTGGGCTCCCACGTGGCTCAGGTTAAGCACCATTGCCTTTTTTTCTCTGTGTGACAAAAAATATTCTTCCTTTGTGCTCCCAGGATAGCCACTGTGGTCATTTCATTCAGCTAGTCACTCAGTGAGCGTGCATTGTCCTGAATGCAATTGTTCTAATTCACGTGGCATGGGAAGCAAACTAGTTAGCAAGGCTGTTTTAGCTTTGAAATTTTGAATTTGGCACAATATATATATTATGTATATATCCTTTCTTTTTTCCGAAAATTTGCCCAACAGAATAAACTATTAAATATATAAATGTAGGCCAGATTTGGTGATTTACATCAATAATGCTTGATAGTTGGTCCCACAGAGCCAAGAATCATAGTCTGGTGGTCTCGTGGCACAGTATAGTGCAACGGGGTGTCAAATAGATCAAAGCGAAGCGCGATTTATAAACAAACTACTTTAGAGATGGCCAAGATGGCTGAACACATGCAAAGTCCTGGTGGTAATAGCCTTCTTCGTTAGTCCAAGCAGGTGGCTCATAACATCTGACCTTCCCGTCCGGCGCAGTGCCGTCTCAGTGCAGAGTAATTACACAAGGAGATGGTAGAAAGGTATGTTTTCAACCAGATACATGCACATCGCGAGATGACAGGGTAAATGGTGAAGAACTGTCCAGTGGTGCGATCTCATAGTTAATGTCACTCAGTTGCCGTCTGACCTTGTAAGGTCCGGTATAACTTACCAAAATTTTTTCAGAAAGATCTACATGACGAGATGGAGTCCAAAGAACAACAGGCATTTTGTCACCTTCACCATTGATGACTTGGGACAGGAAGTAGCAGCCTTGGTCAGTGAGCAATTGCCTAAGGGCACCATGATGAAGGATGATGTCATGAAACAGGAAATCAGTGACGTCAGTCACCGAGTCGCTGATCCCTGAAGTAGACGTAGGGAATGGGCCAAGGAGGTCGAGACCGATGCGATAGAATAGCTCCTTTCGCGTGATGTTCAAGTGTCGGTAGACAATACAAAAGCACCAGGTGCAGTCTTTCTTTTTGACTAACACCATGGGGCACACGCTTGGACTGGAAGAAGGTTCGATAACGCCTGTTGTGAGCATTTTGTCACCTTCACCTTGGATCACATGACGTTCGGCAAGGGAGACACGGTAGGGACAGTGTCGGGTAGGGATCGCGTCCCCTTTGTCGATTAGGTGCTGGAAAACAGATTTTATGAGCTACCTCTTTGGACTAATGAAGATGAACTTTGGACTAATTATGATGAAAATTTCTTTGATGCCACTATCGGTTGACACAGACTGACGAACACTGTTCGTCAGTAGGATGTGTGCAGTGCTTTGACAATTGCCATTGACCAGTCAACAATGTAGAGCATCTAAGGTAAATGGTAATGCATCATAGTTGTGAACAAAACATTTCATGTCTGTAAGGACACCAAGGCTATGAATTGTATTCATGCTGCTGTTGAGAAATCAAGCTCTATCGCTTGTCGCAACATTTCCCTAAACACCCAGGCAAGCTGACCATACGTAGGACGTGTTCAAAGTGAGTCGGCACAGCGCCTGCAAGGTGCTGAGAGAACACTTTTTCTTCTATTAGTTGTTTAGACAGAAGAGCTAAGGGCCCCGGGTGCCAGACGACCTAGCTACGCCACTGGTAACGTGTATGCATAGTATTCAACCTAGGCCATTCGGCAATCACTTTTGGAGGAAGGTCCACTTACTTGAGACTTGGCTTGACTCGGCACCAGACGTGTTCGCATATACGGCCAACAGTATATCTGGCACTGCGCCTTGCAAGTCTCATGAAAATGAAACTATCTTAGAGATTGCCCAAGAATACTGTGCAGAGTGTCAAAAACGTTTAGGGCATGATTGTACGACGTGTTCAGTCAGTCACATGCAACCTTGCTATAGACCTTTTATCTGCACTGTGGTAGGAGTGTGTTCGTGACCGAAGAAAAATTTTTTCATGCGTTCTTGGCAGCCAAATTTGTAACAAGAACCAATTATTGTTCCACTGTCAACTTCTTGATGATCTTGATGCATTCAAATATTAAAAGAATGGGCCCCTTGCATTGAGCTCATGTATGTAGCCCTCTTGTGCATTTCAGAGTAATCTTATTGATGTTCTAATTGCATAGTAAAATGGTGCCAGCTAGAGAATCGTACATTTGCAGGCCATTAAAGTTTCCATTGTCTTCATTACCGGCTTAATTTAGCGGGCTGTTCGAGAGGGCACTACCGGAAGTCCTCAGGGACTTGTTTTCGCAAGTTGCTTCAGAGCACAAAAGAACACACTCAGATGTATGCAGTCACATAAACACCCCACAATACATGTGTGTACATGTGAGTGTGTTCTTTTGCACTCTAAGCAACTTACTAAGATGAATTACTAACTAGCCTGGCTACAAGTTCTTCTAGGGACTTGTGTGTGTGTGTGTGTAAACATTAAAAGGGTCTATAATATATTTGCTTCTTGTTTGACTTATTTCATACTGATGCGTTTGCCTGCACTCTATCCTTGTAGGAGAGTTCACTGCTGGCTTGGCTCTTCGAGAAGCTGGTCTTGTGCATGATTGTCTACTTTGTCCTCTCCATCATCAACTCGATGGCCCAGAGCTACCACCGGCGGCTCTCCAAGGGCCAAAAAGTGATGTCGGCACCACGCGGCAAGGTGGCAGTCAGTTGAGCTTGGGCTGTGTGCCACTCTTCTGGGCAGTGAGGTGCGCAGTTGTAGAGATTGATGCCGTGTGTGGACTGCGAACAACAGTGTGCCAGATGATACGGAAATGTAAAAGGACAGCTAGACAAAGAGACCGCGCTCACCTTCCACCTCCCCATCTTCCCTCATTTGCCATTGCTTGTGCACATTTGCGCCTTCTTTTCAGCTGTCCGAGTGTTCTTTATTTTTCAATATACAAATATGGTGGAAAGAGATAATGTACAATTTCCTTTTCTGTGCACCTCTCCACCTAGCCACTTCAACAAACTTTTTGTTTCTTTGTGGCAGCAGCTCCTTTTTATTTTGTTGTGCTTTACAATTTTTTGTTGTTGCTAGCATAAATGTTTGTTGCTTGCGCAGCTTGTACATAGGAGTGTGTAATAACATTGAGTGGCGTCTGCAAGAAGCTTCATGTGAAGTACACAGAATCCTGTGCCTCAAATGGGGCTTTCCCTCTTAGTTATGCCTTGTCCTAATTTCCAGCTGACATGTGCCTGGCTCTTCTAAAAGTGCAAAAGATTCTAGGACGGTGGGAATCTTGTTGCTTTGTGCATATTGACAGTATTGTCAGGTTATGGCGTGTATACTTTAAGTTTAAAAAAAGTATTCACTTCTGCCCAGTCTGAAGTTGGCACAATCTGTACAAGGTCTTTCCTGCTGTCTTGTTATGATTCGACCACATCAGGACTAAAATGTTTTGGAAAAAGATCTTATTTGATGGACTTCTGCAGCTGTATTATTGCTTTGAGGCGCCAAAACCCTTTTAGGTCAATTTGCATCACCTGCAAGTTGTAGTCAGATCAAGCGTGTAGTGGTGACTGCAGGAGTAACAAATAAGAGCTGGTCTTTGCATTTCAAGTTTCGGATGGTTGTGCAGAAAAGCAAGGCACCATTTTATCCTCGCAAATAAGCATGTTGCATAAAGTAAGCACCGTGTTTGCAGCCAAAACAATGCTTTCAAACATGGATCAGGCTGTAATATTGTGCTTGCAGGCTGTGGTGTCAATAGAACGATACAGACGGTGGTATTTGTTCGTCTGAATGGCTGCCGATTATCTAGGGACCCTAGCCAGTGCAATCTTGGGGCATCTTTGCTTAATGTGGTCACCGTATATGTTGTCAAAGTGAGAGGTAAAGCAAGGCGTGTAAAAATTGCATTTGTTTGAGATGTGAATGATGACTAGCCTTTTGATGTTGCAAAGGCATGTAACTAGCTGAGCTTTGAGGCTGTGAACACTCACAGGGTGCTACATTAGTGCCCGCTAATCGTAATTGCAAGCAAGGGCTATCAACACATTGTGCTTGTGTCCAACTCGGGCCAAAGGACTCTTCTAGGCTGCCATTGCATGTAACTGCACAGCTTATCTGAATGATTCTTTCCCCACTTCAAGCTGTCTGACATTCCCTAATCACTTGGACCCTCTTGTTTTTTCTGTTAGGAGTGAATGTTTTATTTCACATTGTATATGTGGGGACAGCTTCAACAAACCTCTTGCAAATATCCATTTGTGGGTGAGTGCAAGTTATCAACCAGGAATGTTGTGCATGGCACTAGTGCAAGTTGGAAGAATTTCCTTAGGTCATGGTGTATTTCTCAGACTGACCTCGACACACCCAATTTGTAAAAAGTTATATATATTTAATAAAGAAAACTATACAGATTGCCATCGGAATCTTCTCTCACTGGCACAACATAGCAGAGTACAATTTTTGTTTGTAGCAAGAGACACACACTATGCACATGTGAAGCTTTAAGCTGAAGCAATAAGCACCCTATTAAAAACACTAATATATAACTTTGCATAATTGATTTCAATGTCATTCATAGGAAAAGCCACAGGGTTTCTCACTATATTAGGGAAATCTGGCGCTGCTGCGCTGTGGTATACATGGGAATGCCGGTATATTGTGACTTCGGGTTGGCATTGTTCTCGAAAAGCCAGGCAAGCACCGTTCCATTTGTCACAATGATTATTCTACTAAAACAGCACGTAAAAAGCTGTTTAAGCTTTATTATTACACAAGAACATGTTTTGTTTAACTAGGAGAACTTGTTACTGCATGTACAATTATATGACACGGAAAAAGTATCAGAGCGCCACTAAAGTTGGAGGACAGATGACAAGATTCGCGCTCGCTTTGAAACAGTTAGTTGTCTGTTCTTGCTTTTCTTCCCTTCGTCATGCATTGTAGGTGAGTAAAGATGTAATTTGCGTGAATGGAAACATTTTATGAAGATTTTACTTTAAGAACGCGTTATTTGTGTAGCCATATCCACATTTTGGACGAAGCCTCTTGCAATATCAGCCAACACAAGCCTCGCAGAGTCTTATATCGTTCCCATGACGGCACGCCGCCCCTTAAACTCCCATAGACGGTGGCGCCAGATTTCCCTCTAGGTGTTATAGTGAGGAACTCTATGGGAAATGCCGACATGGAAAAAGTTGCACTGCAAGAAGTTCCTTAAAACTACACTGCCAAGCAGGTTATAGAGTGGAGCAATGAGGAAATGTCGGGCACAACAAATCGCAGTATGGTTTTACTAAGCCTACACTTGCTTATGCCCAACAATAGGACTTGCCAAGCAACACCTAAAACATGACGTATTGAGGACGAAAACACAATTGCAGTGTCTGGACTGCCAACTGCGAAGAGCCGCCCCTACATCAAAGCAAGCAATGCACTCTTTACATGCCTTAACTGCGGCGATATTAAGAGCCTAAATGGGGCAGTAGATAGATGATTCGGCTCGGAAATGCCTGCCGCTTAGAACAAGTTCACGGAAAACTTAATCTTTTTCTATCTACTATTTCTTCACTAGGTACGCTAACCGAACGGCAATTCTAGAGAGCCGTGTTTTTGGGCACTGGGTGTCCCGCGAGGCGACGCTGTTACAGGCGAGTACTTTAGTAGTAGACCGAGTCGAAGGTGAGCTTCGACGCTTCCCTCACGTCCTCCTTGAACGTCAGAAACTGATCCATGCTGATAGGCGCAAAACGCCTCACCCTGTACTGGGCGAGCTGCTTAGCGCCTTCAGAGAACTCTGACATCTCGAGCAGTGCATCCTTAACAGCCAGCTTTGTCTCCTGGGGCAGCGCCTTCCTAACAACTATGGGATACGGGGGAAGCGACCCCCACGACTCGATCACGAACACCTGGTCCTTATATGACGGATTCCGGTCGAAAAACAACGCCAAGCAGTTCGCGTCTACGGCGGCGGCATCCACTTGTTTGTTGAGAACCATGTAGATGGAGTCCAGATGTGACTTCGCACGCAGTTTGTTGCCGAAAAACGTGGCGGTCTCGCCCCGTCGCTTGAGCACCTGAAGCGTTATCTGGTTGCCGCTGAAGGACTCTGGGCCGGTGTAGGCCCACCGACAGCCGCGTAGCTTCTCGAAAGAGTCTACGCTGGCCTCCTTCAAGTCGGCGTTGATAATTACGTCTGCGAAGTGGCCCGTATCGCCGCTGCCTTTGCGATGCTCGTGCACGGACGAAACCGGTAGCAGTTCGATGTGCTCGTTGCCGGAATCATGCATGCGGACGAAAGCCAGGGGGCTCATGAAGGCGATGTCGACATCTCCGTGAGCAAAAGGGTCGCGCCGGTCAGCCGGAGGTCCAAACCAACGGGACTCGTAAATCAGCGTGGTGTGGACGTCGAGCCTTTGCTCGAGGTACCCTAACACGGCCTCAAAGAACTCTACAGGGATTCCTGGGCTAAGGTAGGTCGCGGCGCGTATCACTTGCGGAGCCATTTTCTTCGCAGTCGTCCGAACTCCTATCTGTAATAGTGATAAGGCCTTCGGTAGCGTGCCAACAGGAGTAAATGAAGCCGGACGTCGCTTCTCGTCGAGAACTCGGCGTATCGCCGTAGCAACCAACAGATGGGCATCCGTTCAAGCACGCACGCGTTTCAAAATAATACCACCACACGGGATGTTCATTTGAGGGATCGCCAACCGTTTGTGCGCAGGCGCAAGTGAGAGCGGGTGCAAGAGAGGAAATCCGGGGGCGGGGGTGACTTTGCCTAGGCACTTCGGAGAATGTCATCAGCACGTGTTGAAGACGTTTGTACCTAGGCGTGCCAGCATTGAGGAGTGGTGGAGTTGGTTGGGTCGAGTTCGTTTACACTCGGACGCTGGCTATGGCTGGCTGCCGGCGCGGTAAAATAGGTGAAGCAGAGGACCATTGAGCGCGAACTGACGCCCTATTTGGCGACCGCTGTGCCTCTACTGCAGCCCCTACTGCTCCCCTGGAAAAATCAGTGATGTTTCTTTTGAAGGTAGAGCGGTAGAGCGCCGTACGAAGCAAGAAAGGTTTAATCCGGCATGACTGACTCGGCACCAGCGCCACAGGCGCGAGGAGGTCTGTCCGACGTACCTTCAGAGGCAAAGTTCTGACGAGAAGTCACGTCGCGCGGTAGCGCTGAATTTAGCGTCACAAGTTGGTGGCTGGACGTAATTATGTTTATTAAATCGTGCTCTTTACTAATTGTAATGTGTCATTCCCATTATTGGCGGCGCCTCCAGGGCACCAAAGCGGCAACTAGAACCAGAGCTAGAACCCGGACTGGTCCGTGCGGTGGGGCTCGCCGAGGCCTGCGCGTCCCAGGGGTGTTCGCACAAAAAATTGGCATGAAATATTGACAGCGGACAGCCGATCTATACACCCCTGGCACGCTTCGGCCTCCGCGGATCCACCCCACAGGCCGCCCTGCTTCCAGCTTTGATTCCCCCGCTACCCCTTCGGTGCCTTGGGGATCCTGCGCGGTAACACCATAGAATAAAGAACAGTAACACTATATATATATATGCATTCAAAGACCAATAAAGCCCCCAAATTTTCTCTCTCGCGCCCGCTCTTTTAGGCACATTCACACCGGCGACTTAAGGAGGTCGCTTTGCGACCAGTCGCAAATGGTCGCAAACGGTTTCTCGAAAAGCGACCAGTTTGGGCGAGTCGCTCTCTGCGCGATTTTTCAGTCGCGCGACCGTGGTCGCAAAACTGCTGATAAACCAATCAGCGGCGCACCGGAAGTGATCTTTCGTGTGTCTACATCCGGCCTGCTCCGGCGTCGCATACAAATTCCGCGTAGATTCCGAGAGTTCTCGCTGAGAACGATAATCTCCGGGATTGCGACTTGCGTGTCGCGCTCAGCCGGGCTTTCCGGTGTGAACATCAGTCGCCTTCGGTCGCTTTTTGAGTGCGAGTCGCAAATGGTCGCGCGACCTCCTCAAGTCGCCGGTGTGAATCATAGAGTTACTGTACTGACTCTAGAGGACAAGCTACCCATAGGGCCCATGCATTAAAATCGGGAACCTCAAGAGCGCCGCCATGTTGCTACGCGCCGAGGTTGCCAGCTCCTGAGACGCTTGCTAGACTTGGTGACACTAGTCAGTTTTAATCCGGCAACAGTAGCAGCGTAGCAGCATGGCGTCTCGCTTGTGCAGTCGTGATGTGTGCGTGCAGCAGGTGTGTGTTAGGGTTTTATAAGTTGGTTCTTTATTCTGTGTTGCGGGACGGTGTGGGTGTGGTCCATGTTGGCCGTACAGGTGGCAGTTACGCAACCGAGGGATGATCCTGTTGAAGTTTCCGGCGGTATGCGGTTTTCAGCGGTCACGCCTGTTGCAGGAGTGTCACTCGACGAGGTTACGAGCTCGAAGCTGTGGTCAGATTCCTCGTTGGTGTTCCGTAATTCTCTTCGCACGTGCGCGGTATGTTGCAAAAGCCGCTTTCGCGATCTATCGTCGCGACGATAGATCGGGTTTTTTCATTTTAAGTACTGACACAGCTGTAGGGCACATGTAACCGACAAACGGAAGTCTCAGGAGAGCGCCTGAGATTATAATAAAGCAGGCGGTGCAGGAACTGCAGGGCACCCAAGGGACAGTGGGGGGATCAAAGCTCGAAGCAGAACGTTACATAGGTTGGTGCCGCCGAGGCAGGTGTGTGCCAGGGAGTGTTCGCACGGACAGCTCCCCTGGCACGCGCAGCAGTGCCTCGCAAGGTCGAGATACTTTAAAGGCACCCGCGCCCATGATCTTTCTTTTGCCTCGGTGCAGGGAGCAAGATTAACCAAAATAATATGGAGGGCGAATGCCTCATGACAAATGTAGCTCGCGTCGCCTGGCGTGTGTAGTAATATCAGAGTTCATTGTACGAACTTTATGCATAATACGCTTTGTTACGGTACCTTAACGGAATGGGTCTAGAGGACGGTGTTGGTACATTTTTTCGTACCGCCCTAATCCTATACCCCCACTACAAACACACACACATACCCCCTTTTTTGTGTATACATACAATTCCTTGCCATGACGGATCATAGCCTCCTTTATTTTTGAAAAATAGAGGAGGCTATGGACCGATTGACCAGTTCAAGTTGTCAACTTGTCAGTAACTGTCATAGGAATCACTGTAATAAACACAATTCCACGATCAGATTGTTTACTTTCATATTTTGTTGTAACACTTGAGGACTACATAGAACTTTATTTTGTATATGTGAGAGAAGTATGTGGATATCACGAGCTTAAGCCAATGTGTGATACAGACAAAGCAGCTGCTACAACGTGAACTGCATTGAGGGCCACACAACACATACGTAATTAAAGGTGCAAAATATAGGGGGAAGCTTCAAAATACGCTCTGTAGCACTGCAAAGTATAACATATATTGTATGTGTACAATAAATGTTAAAAAATACAATGCATCAATGTCCCATTTGCCTTCAAGTTTATTATGAAGTTCAAGTTTACTGAAGTTTATTATGAGCATATGTACAACAGGAATCTACTGACACACCCGCACTCAAGGTGGCTGTTCGAGGTGTGCTGGCTGCCTCAGTGTAAGAAAAAGAAATTGGGTAAAAGTCGACACCAGTGCCACTGCTTCTTGCCTCTGACCTGCACGTGCCTCTGCGGCATCTTTGTGCACAAGTGTGCTGGCGTGGCGAGGTGTAGGAGTCATTCGAGAGAAAGAGTATTGTTTACATGGAGAAGTGGCTGTTCACATTGCCTGTCACTTTCCCTCAAATGTTTCCTTGGCGACTAGGGTGACACACCTGCAGTCAAGGTGGCTGTTCGAGGTGTGCTGGCTGCCTAAACGAAATAAAAAGAAATTAGATGAATGTCAATACCAGTGCTATTGCTTATTGCCTCTTACCTGCATTTGGCTCCACGGCCTCTTGGCTTGCGGAGTCTGTATGAGGGAGCTGCTGTGGCTAGGCGTAGGCATTGTCTAAGCAAAAAGAAAAGGCCATTTAAATGGGGAATTATGGAAATAAATGCAGTTGTTATGTCTGCTTCTTGCACTCTTCTTGCCTAAATGTTTTCAAACATAGTGTCCAGAACACACCAGCACTTTGACTGCTTCTGCTTTTTACCTGCAGGTGTTGCTGCGAGATCCTTAGTATGGCTGCGTGCAGCATTGTAACACTTGGTGGAGGCATTTGAAGTGGTAGCCAAGAATAGAAAGAATCATCCTTGTCTGCACGAATGCTTTCAATTTCTAAATGCAGTGGTAACTATCACTATTGGTGCAAGGCCCCCCCACATCTATGTGGCAAGTGCCATAGCTCGAAACTGAATTGTTCCTTTAGTGTTTCACAAGGCATCTGATATGTCCACATTAGATGTGATGTGTTTGTTTTTATTTATCCCAGTGTGGAGAGAGCATCATTAAATGTTTTTTTTTTATTTTTGCGTGTCTTGTTTTTTGGTTTATTTCTGAATTTATCATGATGCTGAAGTGACTTATGTAATGGCAATCAGCTCTTGTTTAGCAGAAAAACAATGCATTTCCTGACCCACTGTTTGACATCCCCTCACTCGCATAATTTTGCAGAGTATTCTACCTATATTGACTTGCTTGACCTCCACTAAAGAGTCTTGCATTTTCAAATACGACTCTTTCCTTGAAATCATTCGACACTTCTCACAATTTCTGTACCTTGGGCTTCTGATACTCTGCAGTCACCATTTTTGCTTGTTTCTGACTAGAAATATCTTCTTTAATTTAGAGCTTAAATTTTACTTTTGGAACACATGGAAGGGCTTGCCATTGCATATCTGCATAAAAGGGAAACGTGTGGTATTCGGGATTATGTCAGTATTGCATATGTGCCTGTTGTCTAAAATAATTGAATTTTGAAAATGCTTGCAGGGGCCTGATGTGCATATCTGCAGTTTATGGATACATGTAAAAGACTCAGCATCAAGTGCAAGTGAACGGTCCCACAGGCGCGGAGTCGATCATGCAAATTGATTCGCTGCACACATTTGTGACCAGAAAATATATTCCACATGAAATGGCATGCAAGGAAGTGTTGGAAACATTACACAGTTAATAAAACGCCTACGCTATCAATATGTGGGTTGATGCACTCGTTATGCAAAACGGAGGTGAGGCGTGCAGACAGGACACGAGAGTAGAGTATTTACAAGCAAACAACACAAGCGCCGCCCACTTCTCTACTCTTGTGTCCTGTCTGCACGCCTCACCTCTGTTTTGCATAATGAATCCTTACCAACTAGTTCAGCTTTCTGTCGTTCTAAGTCTCGATGCACTCGATTTCGTCCGCATTATAGGCACTCGCCTCTTGATTACTTCGTGGCACAGAAATATTCGGCATCAGGCTGTTTTTCTGCTGTGGCCTTTGTAGAAGCATGATTGTTCAAAGTGCAACAATTAAACAGATTCTTTGAGTTGCTTGTGGCTTCGCCAGTACAATTCCGGTGCGCTGGTCTGCCTGTCCAGCAATTTCCTACTGAAGGGAAACCTGCAAATAAAAACCCCGCTCCGCATGCATAAAAATGCACTAATGTGACGCTTCTCAAACGATTGTGATGCACCACAAGAGCCGCCTACTCGCGTGACACTCTCAACAAGGAGATACATTCGTTTACTTACATGTGAAGGTATATGCCAGAGCACTTCGGGGCTTCGGTGGCACATAAGGCACGAACGAGTGTGTCATAGCGTCCGATGTCGACGCGCGATCGCATGTCAAACCTAAACTATACGAAACTACTATGCAACCAAAAAACAGATTCGAAACCGAAATTCGTGTCATCCTTTATTGCATGAATGCGTACATCGTGATTTACATAAGTCATGGACTTAGCGATCGCTTTCTGTAAATTTAATATAACGTTCCACCTTCATAAAGCCATCAGGTATGCGTTTTTAGATGACAAAGCATTAAGTGACCTGTACTTGTTTTCAGCTCTTTCAATAGTAATTGCGCTGGCCACATTGACCAGTAGCAACAGGGCGGCGCCCTAGAGGTTCCCACTTTTCCGGCCCAGCTTTTCCTCTAGAGTTGTTCTACTAACTCTATGTGCATACCTATGTATTTACTCCTTTACTTTTGCGTTGATATTGTCCACCAATCAGATAGCCTCCGTTTAGTTATTTCTACCTGTTCAAAGTCTATTCTACTTTCACTGTCTTTAAAACCCAAGGCTTTGAATAGTTCCCCGTTAGATTCAACTGCAGGGTGAAGTCGTTTACAAGCAAGTATCAGGTGTTCCGCCGTTTCCTCCTCCTCTCTACACGCCTCGCATACCAAATCTATCTCCTGGTATCTGGCTCGGTACGTTTTAGTCCTCAGTACACCTGTCCTGGCTTCGAACAACAATGAGCTTCCCTTAGAGTTATCGTAAATATTTTCTTTGGCTATTTCTTGCTTAAACGTCCTGTATGTCTCCAATGCCGATTTGGTTTGCATCTCTGTACTCCACATACCCCTCTCTGCCTCCTTAACCTTTTTCTTGACAGATGATTCCTTACTTGTTCCCCCGCTACTGCCCAAGTATTTGCTTGTCAATTTTCTAGTTCGCTTCCTCCCCCTCGTGTCAACATTCCTCGTGTATAAGTAACTGAAAACCTTCCTAGCCCACCGAATTTCCCCCATTTTTCTCAATCGCTCCTCAAAGGCTATCTTGCTACTAGCCTCTCTGCCCTCGAAAGAAGACCATCCCAGATCCCCCTGCACTCCAAGATTTGGTGTCTTGCCATGTGCTCCCAGAGCGAGCCTACCCACCCCACGTTGCCTAATTTCCAACTGTTGCCGGGTCTCTGTTCTAATACATAGAACCGCATTGGCAAAAGTCAGGCCTGGTACCATTACCCCCTTCCATATCCCTCGTACTACCTCGTACCTATTGTAGTTCCACAGTGCCCTACTCTTCATAATCGCTGCACTTCTGTTACCTTTAGTCGTTAGATATTTTTCGTACTCTGTCAGATACTCAAGGCCATTATTTATCCACACCCCAAGGTGTGGATAAATAATGGATGGAACAGGTTATAAAAGCGCCACCTACGGCCGTCGGTTGAACGAAAGTGGGGCAAGCCAACGTTAGCGATGGGGCAAGCTGCTCCCATAGAAGCCGGATTTCCTGCGGATATCTGTGCAGGCGTGTAGGTCTGGAGTTCCACCAGTAGGTCGTTTTTTATTCTATGAGGTCGTGGTTTACATCCGGTACCGCAGTTGGCCAATGGTTGGCCCAACGTTGCGACTGAATTTGTGGACGTTCAACCGGCGGCTCCATTAAGTAACTAAATCTAGTTTGAATGAATGCAGTGTAATCGTTTGTTCAATATTACATTTTCATTTTTTTTTCGAGAAGTAGCTATGTCGTAGCGAATGAGCTCGGCTGCGGCACGCAGAAAGAGAGAAGCCCCTTGTCGTCTGCTGCAGTGACCGCACGTTCGCGTTGACCGCGAGTTTTACGTTCGATTGGAAGCGACATGGCATGTGCTTTACTCAGGCGTGGGTGTTACGGGCTTGAATGGCTCAAATCGTCTCCCATTATTTCGGCCACAATGAAATACTCGACACAAGGTGAGAATACTATATTCACGCATGGACAATGCGCCTCATTTGCTGACATTACGATATGTGAGACTGTCACGCTGTTTTTATTTTCTTTTTGTATCGCTCAACTGTAGAACAGAAAAGCTACGACCTGATTGTCATCGGCGGAGGGTCAGGTGGCCTTGCATGTGCAAAGGAAGGTGAGCGTTTCATCACGCTGCTCGCGACGATAAATAAAACATGTCAGTTGTACGTATGTATAATCGTTTTCCGGAATCGTGCTTTGTTGCTGCCACTTGTTTCGGTACAGTTTCTGTTGTGTACAATGTATTTAACGAGAACATGTAGGCTAACACATATACGCATCACATATTAGGGAATCTATATCTTGTCCGTAACCCAGGTTACCGGATACATAGACGAAGTGGTCGGACCACCTGGTAGCATATATGGTTTAATTGGAGAGCACGCATCGTTATAGTAGTATTGCAGATCGCAGTATGAAACCGATGAACTTAGCTGCTGATGCAAAGTGTTCAGGAACATAGCTTGCATGTTATGAATAAAGGGAAGACATCCACCCGTTCGTATCACTTGCTACAAAGGAAACCCATACGGGTTCCTCGAGAAAGAAAAGCTTCATAATTGAAGAAAAATTCGTCCTGGTCCGGGACTCGAACCCGGGACCACCGCCTTTCCGGGGCAGCCGCTCTACCATCTGAGCTAACCAGGCGGCTAGCAGATGGCAGGGCGAAGTAGAATTTGTCGACAACACGAAGCAAAGGCAAGAGTTTGACGTAGTAGTTCTGCGGAACTTTCGAGGAACCCGTATGGGTTTCCTTTGTAGCAATTGCTACGAACGGGTGGATGTCTGATTTTCCCTTCATTACTTTTTCTCCACCTTGCGGATTTCCGCAGAACTACTACGTCTGCAGCTTGCATGTAACATGCATGCAGCCTTCTTAAATTTTTTTTTTTTCTACAAGAGTACCCACGTAAACGGAAACATTTGTACAAACTGGGGTTGGACAAAACATCAAGAGATATTGATACCAGCATTGTTGCTGCTGCTCACGGCTCACGTAAATTGGTATTCTGAATTTTAGAACCTTATGGGCAAGTTAAAACACTCTAATTGTCCACTGTACCTGATCATTGAAAAGGTTACACTGACATCCTGACAAGTGCTCAAATTGTGGTTGTGCTTTGAGCTTATCAAGATAAGCTATAGCTATAGATTGCATGTGAGATGACAAAACCTATTATTGTGACCATATATGCACCGGATGCGCAGACCTGGTGGCATACACTTTAATAGGAGAGTACACATCAGTAGTATTATATATTACAGATCACATTATGAAACCGATGCACTTAGCGGTGCAGATCAGAGAGCAAATGGGGATAACTGTTATTCTAATTACCATTAAGAGAAAAATATGGAGCTGGGCAGGCCAGGTAATGCGTAGGTTAGATGAGCAGTGGACCATTAGAGTTAAAAAATGGGTGTCAAAGGTGTCAAGAGAAGGGAAGCGCAGTGGAGGATGGCAGAAAACTAGGTGGAGTGATGAAATTAGGAAATTTGCAGGTGCAAGTTGGAATCTGCGTAATAACAGGAGTAATTGGGGATTGCAGGCAGAGGCCTTTCTCCTACAGTGGACATAAAATAGGCTGGTGATGTTGACGATATTATGCACCTGCAAGGGAGCATGCATTTCTCCAGACATTCCTATCTCTTCCTCTTCTGCTCTGCACCTTCTGCCTTGCAGTCCAGCTGCGAAGTGAACTTTCTAAACAGCTGCTTTGGATTACCAGATCAAATGTGAAGACCTAGAGAAAATATCAATAAAAATTTCTGCTGGTACTAGTATATAAGAATTATAGGTCCAATAGCAAAATGTACAGGTCCCATAGATACTTCAGCCAGTCCTCTAGCTTCTACACGGCAATAGAATGTTCTATAATATGACCGGAATGGATCGGGGAGGTAGTGGGTGTCAGTCTGCTGTCAGTGGTTGGCAGGGACCAGTTTATGTGCCGATGTGTCTATAAAACAAATAAAATGCTTTATTGGTCCCAATTAAAGCAATAGAAGTGTAGCGGGCCAAGATGACAATTAAAGGACAGATCAGGTGGGAATGGCGGGAAGAAGAAGAAGAAAAAAAGAGATTTTGCTTTGTTTCTGTGCACGCTTGTCGTGGAATGTTACATTGGCGCAGTCTATGACAGGATAGAAGCCTCTATTATGTGGATAACGTTGAGTATAGCCAGAGACGCGCAACATCAGTCATACTTTTCAACATATGTGAAGTAGATGAGGACGTCAAGTATGATTTACCCGAAAGCATCTCGACTCCCAAGCTTTGTGAGTTTATCGCCCAAAAGGCTGGGAAGACGCTGTAGGAGATTGATGTTCAAGCATCAGTGAAGATAAGAATGAAGCACTCTGAATTTCATGAACACATCATGACGCCGCTGGTACAAATGACAGCAGGAACAGCACCGAGCAAGACCGACTATTCAATGGACTCGTGTCTGCTATAAATGCTTTGCCTGCAGCAGCGAAACGTCGAGTGACAGCAGCAACTCATGGAATATCTTCTGACTCTTATTCAAGCCCAAAAACGACAAAACAAGCAGATGGCAAAGCCCGACTTCTTTGATGGAGAGAGCTCAAGCCCGGGGACTTGGATCCAGTTCTATGAACGGGCATGTGAGGAGACCTGGGACGAACCCTGCGATTGCATCAGGAACATGTGTTAGTTTCTCAGTGAACTTTCCAAGAAGTGGTATGACATCCAATACACTGGACATATGACGGATGCATGGAGGCAGTGGAGAACAAGCTTTTTGGCAGATTTTGATGAAAACCCGGTTGGAAGGTGGGTCCGAGCTATTTTTTATAAATATCCCTCAGGAAACCCCCTAGAATATTTTCACAAGAAAAGACGGCTTCTTCACATGGCAAATGCAGAACTACTGGAGTCCACAGTAGTGCCACTGATTGTTCATGGCTTACCCAAGGAACTTCAGAGGCAGGTGCAAGTAAAGTCGCCTAAAACTACCGAAGAAGTGTTGGGATGTTTTGCAAACACCTGCACCAATTTTACGCCACAAAATGTGCGTCAGACAGATCAGACTTTCGAAAGGGCTCCACGGAGGCCTTGCAAGCTGGAAAATTCTCATGGCCAAAATCGAGTCGTCAACTTAATGGCTACTAACAGCAATGATGCAGAACCAGTAGCTTCTCATTCAGAGGAAGCGCAACCAAAAAACTAACAAAAGAGAGTGTCCAGTCCCACCTGACAACAAAAACTGAGACTTTTTCTAACTGACCTTAGCCTTGTCTATATTAAACTCAATATCATTGGAGACGATGTTGATGCATTGGTTGATAGTGGTGCATCTGTATCTGTAATAAATGAGGCTGTTGTTAAAAGTGACAAAATAATTAGAGGAAGACCGGTGCAGGTACAGAGCTTTGATAGGACAAGACAAATATATGATGAATGGGCGAAAGCGAATGTCTCTTATGAAGGCCGGAGGGCTAATATCGACGTCCTTGTCGTGAAGGGATGTGACTATAAATTATTACTTTCGAGACCAGATATAAAGACACTGAAGTTAAACCTTTATTCGAATGATGAAGTAACTATGGTGCAAGATACGTGCGCATCCTTGGAACATTGCGGACCGCCTTGTTAAGTGTGAAAAAGACGTTCGCGAAAAATTCCCTGAACTTATCTTTCTTGGCAACTATCCACCGGCTACAAAAAAATTTACTGTTTCCTTTAAGCTGAGAAATGTTACGCCAGTCAGAAAAAAGCTTTACAGTACGTCACATGAAAAGAAACTTTGTTTGAAAATTGAGATCCAAAATATGTTAGATGCTGGAATAATGCGGCCGTTGGTGTCGACGTTCACCTCACCAATTACTCTAGCTCTGAAAGAAGACGAATCTTTGCAACTGTGTACTGATTACCGGATATTGAACAGCCAAATGGACATTTTTCCTTTTCCAATGTCAAGGATCGCCGAGATAATTGAAGAAACCGGAGGCTGCAAAATATTTTCCTGTATAGACCTTTGCCAAGGATTTTGGCAGATTCCACTTGAAGAGGAATATAAAATGTATACAGCCTTTGTCACTCCGTTTGATATGTACAAATATAATCTTGCGTACTGAAAAGATTTTGCACCAAAATACAACACACACAAGAAAGACGATGACACCACAGGCGCTACTTCAACTGTTTAATGAGGATGAAAGCACTCGACATATATAGCCCTCCAAAACACCACGCATGTGTACAAGGCAACATGGAGTACAAGGTTTTATCAGAGTAGATGTGATAGAAACTTCAGCTCAGCATTGTAAAGAAAAACCGATGTATCACTAACACAGTTCGGACCCGCTTTCTGGACATGCTGTGTGGACACGCTGGACCCGGACACGCTGTGGAACATGTACGACAGATGAAGGAGCCATTGTACATGCAGTCAAAGTTTTTCTTGGCCTCGCAAGACATTTTAGAAATTACATAAAGGATTTCACAGCACAAGCTAAGCCATTGAACAACCTACGCCATAAAAACACAGATTTCATTGGGACTGAAGAATGTGAGAAGGTGTACAGAGATTTGGTATTAGCCATATCATGAGACCCGGTCCTCACAATACTGAGCTTCACTGTTCCATTTGAACTTACAATGGATGCACTACTGAGCAGGTCGTGTGCTGTACCAATGAAGAAGCACAAGTGGCAGCGAATGCGGAAGACAAGTGGTAGGACATTACTCTTATACTTTCACAAAATCGGCACAAAACAACAGCACAACTGAAAAGGAGGCATGGGCTGTTATGCTAGTGATTAGGTATTTTCGATCGTACCTAGAAGGCACGAAATTCGAACTATTAGCTGACCATCAGGCGCTTACTCATTTGCTGAATGGTAGTCAACCAAAAGGGTGGATTGCTCGCTGGATCAGTGAAATTCAACAGTTTGATTTTGAGGTGGCACACAGGAGCGGAGACGATTTGTCAGATGGTGATCCACTTTCTCGATTTCTCGTTGTTAATAACTGTGGGAACGAGGAAAGCGTGAACTCACTTAAAATGTGGGAAGGCACAGAACAGCTGATGTATTTAGACGGAAAGTTTCACGAACTGGATACACTCAAAACAAAAGTCTTTGGCCTCTATCACGACAGTCCAGAGTCAGGCGGGCATGACGGCTTCCGGTGAACATGCTACAGTATGAGGAGAAGATTTACATGACCCGGTATGAAGAAAGATATTAGCGATTACATTAGCTCTTGTCAAAAATGTCAACTGACCAAAACAAAAGATAAGCAGAAGACAGAGCATGATTTTTCCACCTCATTCAAATGTGCCATTTGAAACTGTACATCTTAATTTCACTGAGCTGATGAAAAAAAGTGAAGGACTGAAGAAAACACAGTCCTCTTTAATGTGAATTGATGAATGCTCAAGGATGCTAGCTGTCAAGTTAGGAAAACAAAATGCTGATGCTGTCATATCTCTCTTAAATATAAAGATGTTTAAAGGATTGAAATGTGTCATATCCAACAATGGCCCGGCATTCAAGTCAGGCATTTACAAGGTGGGAAAAAGACAGAAACATTACCCTGAAGTTCACAGCACCATACCGTCCAGTAGCTAATGGACTAGCAGATCAACTTATCCGAGATATAAAACAATATATAAGTATGTACCCAGGATTATCAGGAGGGTGGAAGTATTGTCTACAAGCAGCTGTGTCGCACCACAATAGATCTCATACGAGCACTCTCGGATGCAGTCCTCAATGCGCTGCCTTTCAGGAACCTGCCTATTTGCCTACGGATGATATACTTGGCATAAGAGAAAAGCTTAACTTGAAGGAAATGAAGAAAAGTTCAGAACAGCAAAGGAAGCACAGGGAAGCGATGAAGAGAGCATTTGACAAACGCCATAACACAAATATTCCTGCAATTGCATTAGGCGATATTGTTCTGGTGCGGAAAGGACATGGCGGTTCTAACACAAAACTTGTGGGTCCGTTTAGAGGGTTAAAATTGGCTACAAAAGAAGGAGTACTTAAGACCATAGGCTACACGACAGAAAACGGTGCGATGGAAATTACAGCCATTGCCAACATCATCCCTTATTTGCAGCTGATGGATGAAACAAAGCCTGGGAGAGTGTAGTGAGCCGAGATGACAAAGGATGGATCTGGTGGGAACGGGAGAAGAAGAAGAAGAAAAAGCAAAAAAGAGATCGTGCTTTGGTTCTGTGCATGCTTGTCGTGAAATGTTACAAGAAGTAGTGATAAAAACTTGTATCGGACAAATAAAATGCTTTATAGGTCCCAATAAATGCAATGGAAGTAGTGATTGTGATATAAACATGTATTGGTAAGTATTGCTGAGCAAGAAGCCTGCGGAGCAGAGGCGCTAGACATCAAGAATTGAGGCTTTGCTTTAATAAATGAATTATGCGTTGTAAGCTCCATATTTGTTGCACTGAGGAATTTGGGTACTGTTTGTTGCTTCACTGTGTAATTTCATTGAGGACATAGCTGGCCACCAGCACATCTGTAGGGTTAGTACAGATGAGACTATATGTATAGGCCACAATTTGTTATATGACTGCTGTCCTGTGGGTGAGCTGTTTGGTGAGACAGCTGCAACAGCCATGGTCAGTAAAGTTTAGGAGGGTTTGCCTAGAAAGCCTCGCTTTAATATGAACAATTAATACACCTTTTTAGAACAAACCATTTTGGTACACTGCGCTCCTGTCTACACCAATACACTGATAAACTAATAGACAAAAACAGGCTCTCAGTTTATCAGGTATGTATTTTCATAGACCAATACCAGCTATCTGTTTATCAGCGTATCAGGTCTATTTCATAATCCAATAGACTAATACAGACTACATCAGTTTTACCAGTGTATCATTAGATGAAACCAATAAAATTTATCTATTGTAATTTCTCCTATAGAAAAAAAGCAAAGCTTACATTACATTCTTACATTATAGATGAATCCATAGGCATACCTGTAAACTTTTATGATTTTGTAGTAAAACGCTGGATTTTAAGATCCTGTTTACAGTTGTATTGAAACCAATATTTCTACATTTTTTTTGCTTGCGTCTAGTTTTGAACAAAACTGATATCAAAAGAATACAAACAGTTGCTGACAGATCTTTTATAGCCTGACTTTTCAAACCTGTTGATTATTTGGACCTATCCACATCAGCGATGCCCACCTAATCACAAGGTGACAAAAATTTCGGCTGTGTTATGTGAATATCTAATGAATAAACTTCATTAACATTTCTATTTTCTGTGGCGCAGATCAGTCTAGCTATGAATCTTTAGTAAGTGATCCACCAACATATGTTGAGTAATCAAAGGGTATTTAGTGTATTTCGTCACATGTTGGTATTTTTTGGCTTTGAAAATAATATTTTTCAAACTCTGAGATTTGCAGATGTATGTATGGCTCCAAATTATTTGTCTTTCAGAGCTGTGTCTAGCTTCTGCAGGCATCAGACATTGTAACAAAAACTGGCAGCCCCTATAGTGGGCCGGGGTGATGTGGAGTAAGACATTGCCCCTGTTGCCTCCCATGTGTGCGTTCCTGTGATTATAAAATGTGCCCTCTGGCTTGTGTTTGAATGCAGCACAGGCATGTGGCATGAAAGTGGCTGTGCTGGATGCTGTGTCGCCCTCGCCTCGAGGCAGCCGGTGGGGACTCGGGGGCACTTGTGTCAATGTTGGCTGCATACCGAAGAAGCTCTTCCACCAGGCAGCACTGCTGGGTGAAGCCCTGAGGGACGCCCCGCTCTATGGCTGGCAGCTTCCTGGCCAAGTTTCAACAGCCCAGGACAGTGCAGCGAAATCCAGGCTGAACCATGAATGGGCCACTCTGAGAAACGCAGTGCAATCACATGTGCGGTCCCTTAACTGGGGACACCGAGTGCAGCTGAACAAGAAGTGTGTCTTTTTAATCGCTTCTTGATTGAACACAGATGCGCGCATTGTGAAGCAAATCATGTGGTAGGAAAAATTGGCTGCTGAACGAGCCCATCAGAAACTCCCAGAAAGTTTAATGCCATCTATCGAGTGATGCACCAGAGCTCTTGGACAGCAGACTGATATATGCATGAGCACTTACAAGAAGGTATCTAATTGTTAAACGATATATGATCCCTTCCATGTGATACTGTTATATATGCAGACATGTTGCCTTGGCTTCCTCAGACTATTTTGTGTGATTATATATTGGATATAGCATAGTCAAGTTTCTGGCAGTTTCACAGGCAATCAGCAAAAGGTAATCTAGTGGCACCTTAATCTAGAGAATTTTACGTGTGTCAATATTATGTCAAGTTTCTTAATCATTGAGCTGGAGCTTCAAAGTGCTGTGATGGAGCATAGTGGTTCACTGTTAGAGAGGACTGCTTCTGCTGTTTACCCCAAAGAAGGCCAGTGAACCTGTACAGAGGCCACAATCTCTTTCCCCTATTAGTAGACAGGTGTAATTGCTATCAGCAGCAGGCACATCACTACAGGAGGATCTACAAACACTTAATTTGGTCCTTCTTGATTTTGCCCCTTTTATGGCACTACTGTAGTGGTATAAAACTGTGCACGTCATGTATCTGCCATTTTGCTGTAAACAGTAGCTTTAAAATGACACAGGAAAAGATAGGACCACATGAAATTAGACCAATCACACGAACCCTAATCCTCTATACATACATGTCTTAATTTATATGTTCAATGCAACTTTTCAGAGTTGTTTTTACTACTTTATAAGAGTGACTTTGATCTTTGCTACCTGCTTACATAGTGGGTCTTTTGCAGTTTTGCCAATGTAAAAACTACTTCCAAGGTTGCACGTCGAATCTGTGAAAAAGATACTTTGGCATTCCAAAGTCAATCCTGATGACATAGTGGCTTGAGCAGAAATTATCAACAGGACAGATGAAAACCTAGTTGCTATCTACTACAACTCGCTAGGTCATGCCTTGGTATAAAAAGGACAAACAGCTCTTGTCTGCCTTCATGTGACTAAGGATCTCGCATGGACTTCGATATGTCTTTGTGTTTTCACCTTGACTTGGTCAGTGACCAAATAAAAAAAAAAAAACGAGGGGCAAGATGTAACCATGATTTGCCAGTTCATTACACTCACATCCGGGATAGCCACCTTCAAGTGCCACGTTTTCTTCAACCGGAAGTACAAAGTGGAGGACCTTATTCCCAAAAATCTGCGCTTGAAGGCATTGGTTGCATCAGCCACAAGATAATTCGGCAAGCCGAGAAGAAATTACTGGCAGCATGAGCTCAAGAATACCATCATAGTTCGCTGGTGTTTATGTAATTGGACGTCCATAGTTTCTTAGCAGCTGTGGCATTCTGATGTGGAGCACAAGGTCGCGGGTTTGATTCCTGACCATGGCACCTACATTTCAATGGCGCTGAATGCAAAAATGCTCATGTAGTGTGCTTTCAGTCCAGACTAATTTGGAGTCCTCCGCTACGGCATCCCTCATAAGCTACTGTGCAGTTTCAGAGTGTTAAAAACCACAATTTAACTTTACTTTATGTACTTGATCTAACTTCAGAAAGGAAAAACATACATGCATAGATGATGAGCAAAACAAGAACAAGGTAAAAGCGGGAGCCAATGTTTCGACAAGTGGACTTGTCTTTTTCAAGGCAGCTCATACATGCATATACTCTTGTATGCAGAAGTAGCACTACCTATGTGTGTACATGTTTACCTTCTTGTTCATACTAAGGTTTTCAATAGCACAGACCACGGGCTCACTTAGACTGTCACTCTGTTGTTTCACTTGAGGCTATGGAATATATTTATTAGTTCTTTATAATAGGCCTTCTCCTATGCTGTGTTGCTATCTCGGGAATCGTGCTGGGCAGCTGCCTTAGGTGATCCAGTGGATGGCAAATTGCAGTAAATAATGCTGACAGAGCAACATAATATGCTAATGTCACTGTGGGTATACAGGTACAATAAAATGAGCCAAGCTGCATTTCCTTCTATGTTCAAATGCAAGGTAATTTGCTGTTTTGTTACTTTAAGTCATTGACTCACATCAGCACAAGCTGGTTCCATAATTATCAAGTTTAGATTGCACCCCATAGTTCGCAGGACCTTTCATTAAAGTTATTCCATCCATCCATCCATATCTCTCTTCACTGCCATCCTGCTTATGCAAGCTGTACCCTCAGCAACAATGGTGCTTTTCTCGTTTTGGAACTCAAATATAGCAAATTACCTTGACTTAATTTTTTTCTTTGCTGTCTTTTCAAACGCTTTGGTTGTAGCTATGCTTTCTGTTCTTTTACATCAGGAAGGTGGATTACTATAATGCTCATGGAAGGTTTCTTGAGCACCAGAAGGTTGTTGCCCAGGCTCCCAATGGCAAAGAGGTTTGTTTTTGTCTTGCAAAAGTACTGTTTGTTTGGGCTAACTACTATTCAAGTAAAGCTATTATTGTGCCACATGAAAGCTTATATGCCTAATCTGTCAATGCTAAAAGTGCAATGTTTGTATCTATCCAAGGTATACAAAGTTCTAACATGGTGAAAATTGGAAGGGATGGGGAGGGTCGTGAGGGTGATGTACAGGCAATGTTGCAAGTGTTTTGGGAGGTAATTAGTTCTGGTGTGGGTTAATTATCCAATTTGTATTAATTGACTGCCAGAGCCATTGCCCAGCATCAAATGGTTTGTAAGAGGAATCTTCTTTACAGGAAGCTTAGAAAGTTATTTGGTTGCGATTTCGCAAAGTTCCACAAACCTTATGGCGTTTTTTTTTTTGCTTCAGCATGAGTGCATATGAGAAGCAGCTCATTTTAGCAATTGTGCAATGCAATTTAAGCAGTCTCGGTGTGCATAATATTTCTTTCCTTTTTCTTCTTTTTGGTAATCCTCATGGACAGGAAATCCTTGTGGCCAGCAAGTTTGTGATTGCTGTGGGAGGCAGGCCAATCATTCCAAAAGATATACATGGCCTTTCTGACTATGCCATTACGTCAGATGACATCTTCTCTCTAGAGAATCCACCAGGAAAGACGTGAGCATTTATCTCTGCCCTCTGTTTTTTTAGCTCCGTATGTTTCTCACTCTCACTAACTGTGGACATTTAGCTGCTACCTTCTCTTTATTTGTTCACTTTAGCTGTGCTTCAGGGGTTACTATTTCATCATCTGATAGCTTTATGAACTCGAATGTTTGATGAAAGCTTGTCTGGTCAGGAATTAACCATGGCAGAAGAAAAATAAGGATGTCACCCACAGTCAACATGCATTGGCAAAGCGGGCTATTTTGGAAACAGGCTGAGGCAACATATTTACAATGTAAGAAACAAAAGCACTGGCTGTTGTTGACCTTTCTTTTTGCCACTTCTGGTAGTTTAGGAAGCAGTTCGTGTCAAGCCACTGATCAGAGTTTTCTCTAAAGTATAGCAGTGTTGAGGGAAAGGGGGCAGTGATCCACATCAGGTGCCCAAATCCACTTTCTGTATTTTGCGTGGGGAACCTGGGAATGGTTTTTGGGAATAGTCGGACATCTGAAACAGCTTTGAGCATCAGTGCCTTTGCTCAGGTACATGTCATAAAATATTGCTGTTCTCTGAGACCTGGAACACAAGTGCCAGGTCTCAGGGTGCGGTAAAGCTAGCTCTTTATTTGAAGGCTTGTTGAATGATGTAACCCATTAAAAATGGTTACTTAGCTAGAGTACGCAAAGTGTGCATTATTGTATTGCTCATAAACGGTACCACATGGTGCATCTTTTTACATGAAGGCTCAATTCTTGGTTTTTCAGACTGGTGATTGGTGCGAGCTGTATCCTTCTTATGGTAGCTGTGTGGTGCACTAAGCCTATGATATCTGATCTTCTCATGCTCTCTGTGAAGCTTCTTTGAATGTCATGCCTTGATCAGGTTAACAGATGTTGCATTAGAATGTGCTGGCTTCTTGAATGGACTGGGCTATGACACATCTGTGATGGTGAGGTCCATTTGCCTACGTGGGTTTGACCAGGTAAATTTATTGATTTCGATCTTAGATAGAAAAATATAACACACTCCTTTCTAGTTCACTTGCTGGTAAATTTTCTGGCATCCATTTATATATATAAACGATGGCACTCCATCATGCCGACAGTGTTAGCTCAAATGTCAATGTAAGTCTGTGATTATTCCTTTTCCAAAACAAAGGCTCTATTAATGGAGTTTCATTCAGGACACTCAGCATTCATCTGCTACCCAGCTCACAGCGAAGGGCAGAAAGGCTGAATGTTCCATTTAACAGGTAATGCAACTGTAGGGAGGCCAATATTTAAAGAAAAAAAGTGCACACCATTGCAGCGTGTATGTAATAAAGAGAGTGAATATCCTCACGAAAATACACCATGTCTATCAGAGCTTCGAATTTGAATATTATTGCTGCCACTTACTG